>NC_089507.1:152053486-152681819 GCF_036850995.1 Saccopteryx leptura
TTCTAAGTAATTATCATAGAATGCTCGCATTGATACATTCTATAGATGGAGAGCTCCATCTATAAACTCAATCTCTCCCTACCCCAAAATAACACTTTCCCAGGAGAAGCATAATCACCCACACAGCCAGCCCTAGGTCTAGTCTGGCTGTCTTCTTAAATTGTCTGCTCTATTCAGTGTTAGTCTACTGACATTAAAACATCCCGATTTTAGCACTGGATAGATGGTGTTCTTTAAAAAAATTATTTTTGAAGTACAATCATTTAAAATAACCATTAAAATAAAATGGACTGTACTAATACCTATTATATATCTATAAAACTTCAGAAACAGTAGAAAAGTACTGCGTCACCTGCAAATAATATTGCGCAATAACTATGCAAATGGTTTCAGCAAAATTGGTTGTACAGCTATTAGACTCCTCTTATCCTCTTAATTTTAAACATGAAGCAACTGAGACCTAAAAAACCAAGTGGCTTCTCCAGAGACAGTGACTCCGCAACCCCTCTTTGTGGAACAGTTGAACATTTTAAGCTCATTCAGTTTGGGGATTTTTTTTCTTTCTGTATATGTTGTTATAATGTGAATCAGGCACTTTTGACAATCCTTTTTTATGAAAAATGACTCAGAGTTTTAAGCAAAATTCCAAGTTCAACTGTGTACAGCACAGGATTGGGAAGGGAAAGTTCATTTAACCCCTAAGCAAGGAAATGCATTAAAAAAAAACCCAAAACTGCTCTTCAGAGTCCAACATCAATGTCTTGTGTGGTCCATGCTTAGTCATGGAGGAAAGAAAAGAAAGACAATCAACACAAAAGAATTTCAAAGGTGAAGCACGCTCTAGAAATGGATTGAATGTATTTAAGATATCTACAAAAGAAAATAAAATTCCTTTCTAATGAGATACAGGACATACATCCAACAGGGCTGTAGACCTATAATTTGAGTCACATCCTGAATTTGATCAAGCTGCTTTTCAATGACTCTGGAACATTTTGTTGTTGTTGCTGTTGTGTGTGTGTTTTACCCTGAGTTACAGTTGCTATCTGCATATCAGATTGCAAAACTTTGCTCACATTCTCTCACCAAATCCATTGTACTGAGAAGCATTTTTATTTCTTCTTCTCTCCAAACCCTCCTTAGGCTGCACGTGTTTCTTGGACTGATTGACTTTCACTGCAAAGAAGCACTGAGAGAAGGCAGACACATCGGGCAGAGGTCTATTTTTGTAAAACACATAAACAGCCAGATGATCAGACGCATAGGACAAACACTGTGGTGGAACGGGCTGTAGTTGGGACGTCCGGACACTGTAACTGAATCCAAGAGTCATCACTGGTCATCTTGGATGAATCAGACTCCGGAGTTTCCTTCCAAAGCTGTAATGTAGAGACTCAATGAAGGGATATCCGTGAAAGTGTTTTGTAAACCACTGTGCGCATGTTAGGAGTTACAATCATCAAAAACCAGTGTCTACTACTGGGAGGTCTTAGAAGTCTTGCACTTCGTTCATCTCCACAAGACCTAGCATAAAACAGATCCCATATATAATTTTAAACAAATGATAAAATGCACAAATAACTTGTATATCAGTAGATGACAGGGGCCTGAACTATTGATTGGGCGAAACAGTGTTTGACAGGTAGGTCAAGGGAGAGGTCAGCTGTAGAATACTACCTCAGATGTATGTAAAAAAGGCTTCACAGTTCGGAAGCTTCCCATGCACTTTCTCATGTGACTCCATCCCTTTTGGAGGTGACACAGATACTCAGAGAGATTACTAAGTAACTGGTCCAGGGCTAGTGACTGAAAGAGGTAGAAGTTGAACCTGGGTTACTGTGACACCAGTTTTCTTCCTTACACTGCAGTTCACTGGGCACATGGATGGAGAATCCTCAGTTCATGGCCGAGACTAGTGCCTGGTACTGTTTCTCTCCCACACCCTACTTATTACAGGTTTGCAGCTAGGGTTAAGAGTTCCCCAGGCTCCCCGTTAACATTTTCTGATTTGGCTCCTTCATCTTGCTTAAAAACCCTCAGCTCCTTTGATGGAAATTATCTAACCTATTATACTTACCCATGAGGTCCCAGGTTACACATCACTCCTTTTTATCTATTGAGGACATTCAGGTTACTCTCTATCTCTCCTCTACTCCTATCTTTATTCATGGTGATTTTCAAAATCTAGGTCAATAATCAAGCCAACACTTGGTCTTTCACTTTCTTATCTCCAAAATTTTATTTCTTCTTCATTTATTACTCACTCCCATTGTTACACCCTTTGTCCTTGTCATTCTTGATAATATACTTCTCCCCAAAATTTCTGTTTTAAGTTTTCTGTTTTGTTCACATGGCCCCCATTTTCCCCCCACCCCGCCACACACACACACATTCACTACTTCTGTTAGTAGTCTGATTCCAAAAGCTCCATGACCCTAGTGATTGACTTTGTCACCTTTTCCATCTTCATACCTTCCTGTCCTCACCCCTGGCTTTGATTAATGGTCTGTCACTCTAGTTCTCTTGCACAAATCCTTAGCTTTCTTGTACCTCTCTCTCCAGACTGCAAACATGACAACTCTGGTTAAGTCCAACTCTCAGTCTATTTTATACTTACTTTCAAACAGCTAAACAAAACCAGATAGAAAAAATAAGAAAAAAACAATCTATATTCATGCTAATGGGTCTTAATTTAAATATATAACTGCACACTTCAAATGGATCTTCAGTGCTGCCCCTAAGTGCAAACACATTTTCATTGGCTCTCTTATTCTCCAAAGTCACAATATTATATCTCATCCTTCTTCCTCAAACCTCAAAACACTTGATTGCTTCCTTCCTCTCTGAAGATGGTATCTAGTTCTTATTTCACCAACACACTAGAACCACAAGAAGTGTCTATATTGCCTACCAACATTCAATCTATAAATCTACTCACTATCTGTACCTTCTTATGGTTTTGCAGAACTTAAACAATGGTACAGGATGCATGTTGTTTCATGTAAAAAGATAGCAGCTTTAAACAACGTGAACCATAACAACAGTTCAAGTACTAAAACCCCAGCCCAACCTACAGCCATATGCACTCCCTGCCTGCCTGTGACAGTGAACTGCCGCTTAGACCCCTGCCTTGGGCCAACCCTTCTCTTAGGCATTTGATCACATTTCTTCTCATCAGTTCAAGGATATTACTTCCAAAATGCTCATGTTTTCTTCTACATCATCTTCTTTTTCCATCATGGTTGGCATATCCTCATATACAAGCATCTTACAAGATCTCCTATCAAAAAAATCTTTAATTCCATCTGCCTCCTACTTTTTCTGCTCCTCTATGCAGCAGTTGTCTACTATAACTGTCTTCAGCCTTTTTTATTTTTATTTCATTCCCCCTTGAAATCATTCCAAGCAGGCTTTCATATCCATCACTCCACTGAGACAGCTTTGCCATTATCTCCCGATTGCTAAACTCTGTGGTCAATTCTCAGTCTTTATCTCGTTCAAAGTCTTAGCAGCAGTTGACACAATTGATCCTGTCCTTCTTTTGACACATTTCTTCATTGACTTTCTGGACAAAATGTTCTCCAGGTCTATTTCTACCTGGTTGCCCCACTTGTTGCTGAAGCCTCCTCATCATCCTGCCTTCTAAATTATGAGATGGATCAGGGCTTATTCACCTTGCTCTTCTGTTTTTAATCTACTCATATTCCCTGCCTAGGGGACCTCATCCATAATCATTTCCATGTGCTGGCAACTCCCAATTTTATATCTAACCAGATTTCTCTTCTGAACTAAAGGCAGCCGCCTCCATTTGCTAATAGTCATCCTAAAACCATTCTGTTAAAAAAAGTAGAATCAATTTTCCCTCCAAACTTGCCACTCCACCAATATTTCCCAGTTAAGGTAAATGGTATCTCTATTCACCCACTGTACTAAGTACGAAGGCTATGCACTTGTGAGGACTTGACCCACTTTTCCATGTTTTATAAGGTCTCTTCCCTTCAGCTGGTGGGAAGGCCAGTTATTCCCAGCCCTCTGTGAGCTCTGGGAATTGTTCAGTCTCATAGATTGCTACTCCATCCACAAATTCTTCAATATGCAGACAATTTGAGGAGATGCCTCTGCTCCCTTCTTTCTGGTATTTTGTCTCCAAGATTCCATCTGCCTAGATTTTAATCTCTTTCTTCCTGATTCATGGACACTTGGGGCTCTATTTAGACTTGAATCTGGAAATTGCATCTGGGCAGAAAATTCGGGTAATTTTGGGCTCACTCAACTTGTTTTTCCTTCTCTCAGAGATCACATAGTCTTACACAGCCTGTTGTCCAATGTCTTAAAGCAAGTGCTTCATATATTTTAATGGATTCTGTAGTTGGTTTCAGAGGGAGAAGGGATCCCAAGTATACACCTGGGCAAGAGTGGGAGCCAGTCTGACTTCCTTTCATGGGTGGCATTGAACTTGTAAGTCCAAGAGTGTCAGAACCAGTTCTCAACTGTTCCCTTTGTAAACTTCGCTATGGTGATTTGGCTTTGACATTTTGTATTTTATTTTAAGTTGCTCTCTCGAGGGACATTTTAATTTTATGCTCCTCTTTTAAAGCTGTGAAGTGAATACCATGGAAAAAATTATATTTATTCACGTAATAGATGTGGAATTAAATTTGCTTTCACCATACACTTGTTTTATGGTCTTAGGCACATCACTGTTCAGAGTCCCCATAAGAAAATGTGAACCATAATAATTAGGAGTTAGGCATTGTTCAAATAAAGGAATAAGTAACATAGGACCTTGGAAAGGGTAATGCTTTAAATTAAGGAAAGTAGGGAGAGAATATAACCATCTCCATGTCCCCCACCAATTACCTGTAACTGTGCAGTGGTTAACATTCATTATTTAATGTATACCATGTAACTACCCCTTAGGAATGGGCAATTCTACTCCCATTTTGCTATTCTTAATACAGCAGCTGAGGATATGGAAGCAAAAGCAACACACTCTACGTTACAGAGTAACTAAAGAGAAGAGATGAAGTCCACACCGCTATCCTGCTGCTTGTTTGGTTTTAAAACTCATCTTTCCTGGACATATAATTCCTCCTTTCCTTTGCCCTCACAGAATGTTTTTTCCAGTATTTTATGGACTGACAGACGTGCCTGTCATTTAATGTGCACTGTAAACCTGTAAGAATGCTTACAAATACATAAAAGTTTATTCGGCATCTCACCTTTAACATGTCTGTTATCAGAATTTCCTCTTTGTTTCCCAGAAATACTAGTTTAAAAATTATAGCTGTGCCAACCCACATGCTTCTCAGGTCCCCAAACAGGGGACCTTGGAACATTTTCAGTAGAAATCAGATCACTGTTATCTTAAGTTTCAAGACCTTTAAAAAAGCTTTTCTTGGCCCCCCAAAAATATCAACCCTGTAACCTGCTCCCACCAGTGAGTCAAACTCATGTCCAGTGTTTCCAGATCCTTCCTAGGGAAGAGTGGCAATGTTAGCGAGAAGCAATGGACCCCAGGTAAAAGGAGCACTGGACAAATTTAGAGTAAATTTAAAACAAAACCAGGGATTGACTATGAATTCTGTTGTCAAATGTAGGGAAGAGGAATTCATTTTTCTGCAGGTATATAAGAAGTAGAAAAAGGACATCTGGTGGAATTGAAGATAAAAGACAAAATAGAATTCAACTTGATGAAAGAAAGAGCCTTCTAAGAAGGAGAGCGAGAACAGAGGAGCTACCGAAGGAGACCTTTGGCTCTTCCTCACTGGAGGAAGAATGGGTGAGATGGGTCAGGATGACCCCTTTGTGGGTGATTTGAATACAAGGAGAAATCCTTCATGTGAGGCCTGCAGAAACCCCAGGCAACCCAGAATAGAGTTCAAGGGGTCCATGAAGCCCTTAAAATTGTGTGTATGAATACAAATGTCAGTTTTCCCAGGGGGAGGGATAGCTCTCCTCAAATCACCAAAATTTCCAAGACTAAAGACCAGACAATTAGGTTTAGGAAGCACAGAGATATCCCATTATAATTTAATTCTCAGAGGAGATTCCTATTTTGGCAAAGAGATTGGATTACTTGATCTCATATCCTTCTTACTTCTAATATCGTATTTTCAAATTAAGTGCAAGAGGGATTAAATAAGCCTTTAGAAAACAGAAACTACAGTTCAGATCTATGGCAAGTAACATAGCAAACAGAAAAAAAAAATTAAACAATGCCTTGGCCACTTTCTACATCTACTTAAGAAAGTGTTTACACTTTCTTAAAGTGTTACATTGAAGTGTTTTCTCCCAAATAGAAGAAAAAATTTCAAGTCTGCTTCTGGCCATTGCCCCAAATATTCCATCACTCAAGAATCTGACTTTGAAACAATATGCTGGAATTGAAAGAACCAACTAAAAAACAGTCCAAATGAATGCTTCCTCATGAAAGAGTAGGGACTTTGAACATCAATCAGACCATTAACGAAACACAAGCATCAAATTTAAAAATATCTGAGAATGAAAGAGCAAATTCGAACTGAAAAGCCACAAAACCAAGACATTTTTTCCTTGTGGGAGCACAGAGCTCTCACCAGATTGGATCTTTAACTCTTTTCCCTCCCCATCACACATCTCTTCTCATGCCAGCCCTCCCCTCTCAGCCTGGCGAGGGATCAGTTCCCTCCAGAACCCGGATGTGACTGCGGGTGTCCCCCTGGCTCACTGACAATTACATAGTCAGGATCATCAGCCCAGTGACAGAATTTACAGGATGAAAATGGAAGTAGATTTCCAGAGCTTTCAGCTGCTGCAGCATAAGATTTAAAAATAAACCCTGCACATTTCAACCCTTCATTAAAAAAATAAAATAAACCACTTACATTAAAAAAAAAAAAAACTTCACATCTATTTACCCAGGAAAATGACTCACTTCCTTAATCTCTTTAGATTTTTTTAAAGCTTTTTCATCTCAGTTATAATAAAAATGCTTTGCCACAAGCTGCCTTAAGAACCTTGTTTTTTGCCCAAAATACCTAGGACTATTACAGCAATAAAGAATATAAATAGTGACCTATTGAATAATAAACAAAATAAAAAAATATGGGTTCATCCAGTTCTTCCTTTAACAAGTTACATATACAGTTTAAAAAATTCTTTTTCAATTACAGTTGACATGCAGTATTATTTTGCATTAATTTCAGGTGTATGGCATTGTAGTTCAACAATCATATACTTTACAAAGTGTCCTCTCCTCCCAATATTTCCAGTACCTTCCTGGCACCATATAAACACTGCTCACAAAAATGAGAAGATATTTCAAAATGAATATGAAGCGATAAAAAAATAAGCATTTGATTTTTTCTTTGTGGGTAATTATTTTTTAATTCTGGTTTTTTTTGTTTTGTTTTTTTATAAATAAATTTTTATTTTAATGGGGTGACATCAATAAATCAGAGTACATATATTCAAAGAAAACATTTCCAGGTTATCTTGTCATTTAGTTCTGTTGCATACCCATCACCCAAAGAGAGATCGTCCTCCGTCACCCTCTATCCAGTTTTCTTTGTACCCCTCCCCCTCCCCCTCTCCCTCCTTCCCTCCTCCCACCCCCCATAACCACCACACTTCTGTCCATATCTCTTAGTCTCACTTTTATGTCCCACCAATGTATGGAATCCTGCAGTTCTTGTTTTTTTCTGATTCGCTTATTTCACTCTGCATAATGTTATCAAGATTCCACCATTCTGCTGTAAGTGATCCGATGTCATCATTTCTTCTAGCTGACTAGTATACCATGGTGTATATATGCCCTATCTTCTTTATCGAGTCTTCTATTTTTTTTACAGTGATTAAAAGCCTTTAAGCAAACTCTTGGACAATACAGCAAGAATCCATAAAAGAGTAGTGTCCTTAACATGTTCACCAAGTCCAAGTTGGCCCCATCACCATGCCAAATCCCTGAAAAATGCAACCCAACCACAGTTCAGTCTGTTAGGAGCTGTCACAGGGAGCAGCAGTCCAGGAAAAGTCCACATCCAGGAAAAGTCCTCATGGCACTGGAATTGTTGTCACCATTCTATACTTTGCAGCTCGTGTCCAAGTCCCAATGACCACTGCTTCTAGCTGGTAATGATTCAGGTAGACTAGAGAAACCATTTGCAGCATGCGTGGATATGGAGCTTCTGTTCTCCTCTGCCTGGAGAGATGAGACCAGGTTGCTTTTCCCTGGAGCTCTGCAACTGTGGCATGGTAAAGAGAACCTTGGGATACACTAAGCTGGGTGACAAATGTAGATTCATAATAGAAGTTGGCAAAAGGGGGAAAGAGAGCTCTAAATTAGGAGTAGGTCCCAGCCTGAAATATGAGTGGGACGTTGAGGTAGGAGGGATAAAGGAAACACTATATATTAAGCAAAGCAGCAGAAAATAGGACTATCAACACCCACAACAGAGATCTTTAAGGGAAGAATAAAAAACCTGACTATTCAGGCAAACATAGTTAAGTGGCCCTTGTGCAAATGAGATCAGTTTACCTGCTTCTTGGAAGAAATACCCTAGGCTCGTCCACAGTGTCATAGATGGGGCCAGTGGCCCTGGGCACCTTCAGCCTTCAGTGGCAAACCCCAGCTTTCTGGGCAGAGTTAGGTCATAGGTGGCTGGAGCCGGGCTAGAGGAGACTGAACCCTCCCTTAGAGGAGTGAGGGGGAAGCTTACCTTCCAGTGTCCCTGTTTCCTCACAGCAGAGGCATGTAAGCCTGGCAGGCTTTAGCTCAATGACCTTCCTTTCCACTATTGAAGCAGGACCCAGATGGCATCCTATGAGACCCCTTTGGGGCATTGGAGCCTTTAAGGGTGTATCCTAAAAGCTGGTAGTTCCCCTGATCTCTATTGGGCTTTTTCTGCCTTTATGTATCTTAAAAGCCATGCTCAGAAGATCTCGCTGAGGGGTTTGAGGATCCCCATCCACCTATATAAATCTTTTCCATGTATCTGGAGCTATTTGGAAAAAGACAAAACAGTGTTATTAGCTGGATCTAATAAAGAAGGTAGTAGTTTGCAGGCGAAAAAGATTTGGTGTCTCCTGTTCATCAGCATTCAAAAGAAATGTAATTTTTTTTTAAGTAAAAAGCATGATATGGTAGACCCGTAGGAGTTCCAGGATATGACTACCCCCTTTAAAATTTTTTTTAATTGACCTTAAAATGTTTGCTGAGTACATCTTAATAATACCTTAACTTTAAAGATTGTAAGCATGACAAAATACAGTAAATGCTTTTGCTCCATATGCAGGAGCATTTTCAGTTATAAGTCAGTTTAGGAAATCCAATAATAGAACAATGCATACAGACCATGAGCTATAACATGCTTAGCAGCCTCTTCTGTTCTGACAGAGGTTATTATAGATCCAGAATATGTATCCACTGTAATGTGGACATACGACTGTTTGCCAAATGAAGGTATATGAGTAATATCCATCTGCCAAAGTTGTCCTGGTAGGGGTCCTAGAGGGTTAACTCCAAATGAGGGGGCAGTATAGGACCCCTTGGACAGGATTTCCCAATCTGCCATGCTGCTTCCCGAGAAAGTTGAAACTGTTCACACCGGGCTGCAGCGTTCTGGTGACGAATAGTATAAAACTGACTTGCTCAGTCTGTCATGGTTGCTCCATATAATTTTCTTTTGGGTAGCTTGATCAACAAGGGCATTCCTAGGCCCTGGCCGGTTGGCACAGGGGTAGAGCATTGGCCTGGTGTGCAGGATTCCTGGGTTCGATTCCCAGCCAGAGCACACAGAAGAAGCGCCCATCTACTTCTCCACCCCTCCCCCTCTCCCTCCTTTCCGTCTCTCTCCTCCCCTCCCGCAGCCAAGGCTCCACCGGAGAAAAGTCACCCCTGACGCTAAGGATGGCCCCGTGGCCTCTGCTTCAGTCACTAGAATGGCTCTGGTTGCAACATAGCAACACCCCAGATGGGCAGAGCATTCCCCCCTGGTAGACATGCCAGGTGGATCCCGGTCAGGCTCATGCGGGAGTCTGTCTGACTGCCTCCCCATTTCCATCTTCAGAAAAATACAAAAAATAAATAAATAAAAGAAAAAATACAACAAAAAAAAAAGAAAAGAAAAGAGTAAAAAAAAAGGGGGGGGGGCATTCCCTTTTGTTAAAGCTCCAGGGAGCATGGAGTGAGCTTGAGTATGTCCTATGAAACATGGAGCTCTATGTTGACATATAAGTCTTTGAAGAAGGAGGAACTGCTGAAATAGTTCATCAGCATTTGTCCCTAAGACAGCAGTCTTTATAGTGGAAACACCTTAAGTAAATATTTGCTGTCTGTCTATAGATTAAAGGGGGAATATAGCAAATGCTGAAAAGCCATGATCTTTGTGCCCCTCCCCTTCCCCAACCCCCTTCCTCTCCTCCCCCCACCCTGTAACCCCAACACTGTTGTCCATGTCTCTGAGTCTCATCTTTATGTCCCACCTATGTATGGAATCCTATAGTTCTTAGTTTTTTCTGATTTACTTCTTTCACTAAGTATAATGTTATCAAGGCCCATCCATGTTGTTGTAAAAGATCCTATGTCATCATTTCTTATGGCTGAGTACTATTCCATAGTATATATATACCAAAGCTTTTTAATCCACTCGTCCTCTGATGGACACTTGAGCTCTTTCCAGATCTTTGCTATTGTGAACAGTGCTGCCATAAACACGGGGGTGCATTTCTTCTTTTCAAACAGTGCTATGGTGTTCTTGGGGTATATTCCTAACAGTGGTATAGCTGGGTCAAAAGGCAGTTCGATTTTTAATTTCTTGAGGAATCTCCATACTGTTTTCCACAGTGGCTGCGCCAGTCTGCATTCCCACCAGCAGTGCAGGAGGGTTCCCTTTTCTCCACATCCTCCCCAGCACTTATTTTGTGTTGTATTATTGATGAGCGCCATTCTGACTGGTGTGAGGTGATATCTCATTGTGGGGTTTTTTTGTTTGTTTGTTTGTTTGTTTTGTATTTTTCTGAAGCTGGAAACAGGTAGAGACAGTCAGACTCCCGCATGCGCCCAACTGGGATCCACCCAGCACGCCCACCAGGGGCAACGCTCTGCCCACCAGGGGCGATGCTCTGCCCCTCCAGGGCGTCGCTCTGCCGTGACCAGAGCCACTCTAGCACCTTGGGCAGAGGCCAAGGAGCCATCCCCAGCGCCCGGGCCATCTTTGCTCCAATGGAGCCTTGGCTGTGGGAGGGGAAGAGAGAGACAGAGAGGAAGGGAGGGTGGAGAAGCAAATGGGCGCTTCTTCTATGTGCCCTGGCCAGGAATTGAACCCTGGTCCCCCGCACGCCAGGCCGACACTCTACCGCTGAGCCAACCAGCCAGGGCCGATATCTCATTGTGGTTTTCATTTGCATTTCTATAATCATTAGTGATGTTGAACATTTTTTCATATGCCTATTGGCCATCTGTGTGTCCTCTTTGGAGAAGTGTCTATTCATTTCTTTTGCCCATTTTTGGATTGGATTGTTTGTCTTCCTGGTATTAAGTTTTACCAGTTCTTTAAAATTTTGGTTATTAACCCCTTATCAGATGCAATGTCAAATATATTCTCCCATTGTATAGTTTGTCTTTTTATTCTGTTCTTATTGTCTTTAGCTGTGCAGAAGCTTTTTAGTTTAATAAAGTCCCATTTGTTTATCCTGTCTTTTATTTCACTTGCCTGTGGAGACAAATCAGCAAATATATTGCTGCGAGAGATGTCAGAGAGCTTACTGCCTATGTTTTCTTCTAAGAAGCTTATGGTTTCATGGCTTACATTTAAGTCTTTTATCCATTTTGAGTTTTTTTGTGAGTGGTGTAAGTTAGTGGTCTAGTTTCATTTTTTTGCAGGTAGCTGTCCAATTTTCCCAACACCATTTGTTGAAGAGTCTAACTTTACTCCATTGTATTTCCTTACCTCCTTTCAAATATCAGTTGTTGATAAAAGTGTGGGTTTAATTCTGGGTTCTCTGTTCTGTTCCATTGATCTATGTGCCTGTTCTTATGCCAGTACCATGCTGTTTTGAGTACTATGGCCTTATAATATAACTTGATATCCAGAAGTGTGATCCCTCCTGCTTTATGCTTCCTTTTCAAGATTGCTGAGGCTATTCGTTTTCTCTTTTGGTTCCATATAAATTTTTGAAATATGTGTTCTATATCTTTGAAATAAGTCATTGGTATTTTCATTGGTATTGCATTGAATTTATAAATTGTTTTGGGTAATATAGACATTTTAATGATGTTTATTCTTCCTAACCATGAGCACGGTATATATCTCCACTTATTTATATCTTCCCTGATTTCTTTTATCAATGTTTTATAATTTTCTGAGTACAAGTCTTTAATCTCCTTGGTTAGATTTATTCCTAGGTACTTTATTTTTTTGGTTGCAATGGTAAAGGGGATTGATTCCTTGATTTCTCTTTCTGACAGTTCATTATTAGTGTATACAAATGCCTCTGATTTCTGAGTATTGATTTTATATCCTGCCACCTTGCCGAATTCATTTATCAGGTCTAGTAGTTTTTTGACTGAGACTTTAGGGTTTTCTATATACAATATCATATCATCTGCAAATAATGATAGCTTTACTTCTTCTTTTCCAATTCGAATGCCTTTTATTTCTTTTTCTTGTCTGATTGCTGTGGCAAGGACTTCCAGAACTATGTTGAATAAGAGTGGTGAAAGGGGGCACCCCTGCCTTGTTCCTGATCTTAAAGGGATTGCTTTTAATTTTTGCCCATTGAGTATGATGTTGGCTGTGGGTTTGTCATAGATGGCCTTTATCATGTTGAGGTATGTTCCCTGTATTCCCACTTTGCTGAGAGTTTTGATCATGAATGGGTGCTGGATTTTATCAAATGCTTTTTCTGCATATATTGAAATTATCATGTGGTTTTTCTCCTTCCCTTTGTTTATGTGATGAATCACATTGATTGATTTGCAAATATTGTACCAGCCTTGCCTCCCAAGAATAAATCCCACTTGATCATGGTGTATGATTTTTTTCATATATTGCTGGATTCAGTTTGCTAATATTTTGTTGAGGATTTTTGCATCTAAGTTCATCAGGGGTATTGGCCTATAATTTTCTTTTTTTGTGTTGTCTTTGCCTGGTTTTGGAATCAGAATTATGCTCGCCTCATAAAAGGAGTTTGGAAGTCTTCCTTCCTCTTGAATTTTTTGAAATAGCTTGAGAATGAAAGGAGTTAGTTCTTCTTTGAATATTTGGTAGAATTCACTTGTGAAGCCATCTAGCCCAGGACTTTTCTTTTGGGGGAGTTTTTTGATAGCTGTTTCAATCTCATTTGTTGTAATTGGTCTGTTTAGGTTTTCTGATTCTTCCAGATTGATTTTTGGAAGATTATATGATTCAAGGAATTTGTCCATTTCATCTAGGTTGTCTAGTTTTTTGGCATACAGTTCTTCCTAGTATTTTCTTTCAATATTTTGTATTTCTGTTGTGTCAGTTGTTATTTCTCCACTCTCATTTCTAATTTTATTTATTTGAGTCCTCTCTCTTTTTTTCTTGGTGAGTCTCGTTAAAGGTTCCTTGATTTTGTTTACCTTTTCAAAGAAACAGCTCCTGGTTTCATTGATCCTCTGTATTGTTTCTTTAGCTTCTATGTCATTTATTTCTGCTCTGATCTTTATTATTTCCTTCCTTCTACTAGCTCTGGGCTTTACTTGCTGTTCTTTTTCTAATTCTTTTAGATGCAGGGTTAAGTTATTTATTTGAGCTTTTTCTAGCTTTTTGAGGTATGCCTGTAATGCTATAAACTTCCCTCTCAGGACTGCTTTTGCTGTATCCCATAAATTTTGAGTTGATATATGCTCATTATCGTTTGTTTCTAGGAATTTTTAAATTTCTTCTTTGATCTAAATGTTAACCCATTCATTATTTAATAACATGCTACTTAGTTTCCAAGTGTTTAAATGTTTTTAATTTTTCTATTGTGGTTTATTTCTAGTTTAATGCTATTGTGATCAGAGAAAGTGCTCGATATGATTTCAATCTTGTTAAATTTGTTGAGACCGCTTTTGTGCCCTAACATGTGGTCTATTCTAGAGAATGTACCATAAGCGCTTGAAAAGAATGTATATTCTGCTGTTTTAGGTTGAAAGGTTCTGAAGATATCTATTAAATCGAGTTGATCTATTATGTCCTTTAAGTCTGCTGTTTCTTTGTTAATTTTCTTTCTTGAGGATCTATCTAATGATGTTAATGGGGTATTGAAATCCCCTACTAGTATAGTATTGCTGTTGATATCACCCTTTAAGTCCATCAAAGTCTGCTTTATATATTTAGGTGCTCCTATATTAGGTGTGTAGATATTTATAATGGTTATATCTTCCTTTTGGATTGCTCCCTTTATCATTATGTAGTGACCTTCTTTATCTCTAACTATGGTCTTTGTTTTAAAGTCCATTTTGTCTGATATAAATATTGCTACCCCAGCTTTTTTTTTCATTTCCATTTGCGTGAAATATTTTTTTCCATCCTTTTATCTTCAGTCTGTGTGCATCTTTTGATTTAAGGTGTGTCTCTTGTGGACAGCATATGTATGGGTCTTGTTTTCTTATCCACACAGCTACCCTATGTCTCTTGATCGGATCATTTAATCCATTAACATTTAAGGTTATTACTGATATGTAATTGTTTATTGCCATTTTTTTTTTCTTTAAAACTGTATTCCTCTTTTGCTATATTCTTTTTTTCCTTGGATCTATTTACAACAGGTCCCTTAGCATTTCTTGCAGCCTTGGTTTGGTTGCAGTGAATTCCTTGAGTTTTTTTTTTTTTTTTTTTTTTTGGTCTGTAAAGCTTTTTATTTCTCCTTCAATTTTAAATGATAGCCTTGCTGGATAAAGTAGTCTTGGTTGTAGGTTCTTGTTCTGCATTACTTTGAATATTTCTTGCCATTCCCTTCTGGCCTCAAGTGTTTCTGTTGAGAAGTCAGAAGTCATCCTTATGGGGGCTCCTTTGTAGGTGATAGTCTTTTTTTCTCTAGCAGCTTTTAATATTTTCTCTTTATCATTTAGCTTTCGTATTTTAATGATGATATGTCTTGGTGTAGATTTCTTTGGGTTTCTTTTTAATGGAGTTTTCTGTGCTTCCTGAACATGTGAAATGTTTTCCTGCCTTAATTGGGGGAAGTTTTCCACTATGATTTGTTTGAACAAAGTCTCTATCCCTTGTTCTTTCTCTTCTTCTTCAGGAACCCCTATGATGCGGATGTTATTTCTCTTCATGTTGTCACAGAGCTCTCTTAGAGTTTCCTCAGACTTTTTGAGTCTCTTTTCTTTTTTCTGCTCTGCTTCCGTGCCTTTATTTATCGTGTCCTCTAACTCACTGATTCGATTCTCTGCTTCATCTATCCTGCTTTTAATTCCTTCCATTGTATTCTTTATTTCAGATATTGTATTTGTCACTTCTGACTGATTCTTTTTTATTATTTCCATGTTTTTTTTATATTTGTTATCTCTTTATTTAGGTTTTTGTAATGGCCATCTATGGTTGTTCTAATATCTTTGAGCATCCTAACAATCGTTATTTTAAACTCTGCATCTGGTAATTTGGTTATGTCTGATTCACTTAGGTCCTTTTCTGGGGATTTCTCTTGGTTTATTTGTGTTGTATTTCTCTGCCTCCGCATTTTCTCTTCACGGGAGTGGCTGTGATCACGCGCTCGGGTGCACAAGCGTTGGTGGCCTTGACTTTTGCCCTGCCCCCGTGTGTGACGTTATGCTTGGTCCTGAGGGCACTGGCAAGCACCTTTGCTCAGCTGCGGGTCTCCGCCTGTCTCCAGGCTTTCGCCCTGTCCTTGCAGGAGGAGTTCGCTCGAGGAACGGCTGCTAGCCTTGGCTCTACCACCAGGCAAGACTGCGTGCCCAAGCTCAGCTCAGTAGTGGAACTCTGCCTCTTCTGGGCTTTTGGCTCCACCTCTGTGGGAGGAGCCAGCTACCAAGGCAGATCGCAAGCCTGGGTTGCACGGGCAGAGCAAGGCTGTGTTCCTGTGCCCTTGCTCAGGGGCTGGTCTCCACCCTTTCCGGGGTTCCTGCCATTCTCCCGCAGGCTGGATTACAGGCTACTGGCAGCTGAGTTTGACCGCTTTTGCACGCCCTCTTCCCCCAGCCAGGCAAGATTGAGCTCACACCTGAGCCCAGTGGTGTCCAGCTGGCTTCTGCCCCTGCCAGCAGAACTGCGCTTTTGTCTCCCGCTGCCGCCCATCCTCTGGCGAGCCCTCAGCCGCGTGGGTGGGGGCGTTGCAGCTCGGACCCTATGACTCACTACTGTAGAACCAAAAGCTCCCTCCCTCTATGCGACTCTGCTCTAAGTGCCATGGGGGAGCTTGTTTGGCTGCTCTCCTGCTTCCCTTTGCTGGTATTGCTGTTTCCGGGGGAAATATTCACTTCAGCTTTGGGGAGTGACTCATCCCAGAGGTTAGGGTGGCTATCTCCCAAAATGTTTCTCCCTGTGCCTCCTAGATTACAGTCTTTTCCTGTTACTCTGGTCCTCTCCTCTCTCCCCATCTCCAGGAGCCCCGGGTGAGTGGTTGTGAGAGAGATGTTCTGCGTGGTCCCTTTAAGAAGGATCCTGGGTCTGAGAAATCAGACTCTTTCTCACAAACAGTATCCTGACTTGTTTCCAGCTAAATACTGCCCTTACGCCTCTTCTGGGCTCTGGGGCTGCAGGCTGGGGCTTTGTTCCTGGGGCTCAGGACCCTTCCCCCTATGCTAAACTCACTTCCCACCACGCGAGTCTCTCCCTGCTGCCGTTCGCTCCGGGGAGCTGGGCAGCCCTCTCCACGTTTCCGCTTTTCCTACCAGTCTCGGTGTGGCTTCTTCAGTGTTCCTTGGTTGAAGAGTCCTCTTAGTTTAGTCCAAAGTTGGTTTTTCCAGATGATAGTTCTTAAAATTAGTTTGTATTCCACTTTGGTTCTGGGAGGTAGATGTTGGTATGTCCGCCTACTCCAGCACCATCTTGTCTCTCTGATTTTTTTTTATTAAACAAGAACATCAGAAAAGTAAATGACAAGTCAAAGAAAGTTGTTTAATTATGCAAATGAGATGCAAAACCAACTTTCATTCCATTGGTGAAAATGCACTACACAAAAGACTGAAAGCACTGGAGTATTTATCTGCATGTTCCCTGATCCCCCACAACATTATTGACTATATTCTCTGCACTGTACTCTACATCCCCATGACTATTTTGTAACTCCAATCTGCACATCTCGGTCCCTTCACCTTTTTCAACCAGTCCCACAGCCCTATAAACAGATTTTTAAGCTAAATTCTATGTGAGATCTGGAAATTGAGACTTCAGAATCAGGATCTGGAATTTGAGGTCTAGGTTGCTGGACATTTTCTGGATAAAACCAGGAAAAAAAGTGGATAGAGTTGAATGGAAGTATAGAAAAAGATGTTTAGAAGCTAAAGAATGTCCCTTAGGTAGTCATCATAAATCATTTAATAGATGTGAACAATATTTTTATGAGATTAAAATGTAGAAAATCACTGAATAATAGTTGTTAAAACATTAGTCATAGAAGAGAAACTTAATAAACTTTGGCATGGGGCAGTTCTATTTTATTATAAAAGGATAAAACATGTTTAGCTTTGTTCATATCTCATATCCTGAAATCATGGGCTGAAGAGCGACAACTCAAGACTCCAAAGGCAGGAATAAAACAAGACACCCTAGAAAACACCACAAAGAACAAAGTTTTCTCTCAGCTTTTATGTCCGGGAAGGAATGTTAAATATTAGGAAAAAAGAGACAAGCTAACTTGAGGACAATTATTTAATATGATTCACTTTCAGGAAGGATATTGCCCAGAAGAAATCTTTCATTAAGTCGATCACACATCAGATTCCTGGGGATTTGTATTAAGGTTCCAAATTCTTCATTAATAATATCAAAACACCACAATCTCAACTACCCAGGTTAAAAATATTTTCAAAGGAAATAAAACTGGCTTAGATCCCCATTTGGTTTTTATTTGAACGATGCCCAAAGGATTTTTTAGTAAGAAAAGAGAATTTATTTCTTTAAATAAATATCATAGTTTGCCTTTTATCTTTAGTATTATTACCATTATCATTATTATTCTTACATTATGGCTTTGCCTCTCTGTTTACCGCCATTTTAAAGAGAGTAGAGAGAGATTCATAACATGTAAAACTGACTAGAAACTTCTAGAAATAAGAAAAAAAATCTCTCAATGCACAGTAATTGGAGTATAAAAAATAAATTGGTAAAAGACAACACTGAAACTTTTCAAAGAAGCGACAGTTCATGAGATTTGGGGCTTTAAGATCCCATAGATGAAGCCATGTGGGTCTCTCCTTGTGGGACCACAGGGAGAGGGGTGATGGGTGCCTTTCAGAAGCAAGGATGGGGAACAGAACAGCTTCACTAAGGACTGTTTACAGGTGCAGGTTTCTAGGCAACAGAGGCAGTGTTAAGTGAGGCCCAGGGTGTGAAGGCCAAGATGCTCCAGGCTCCACCTCACCCTTTCTGAATGAGAATCCTGTGTTCCTTTTTGACAGCACAGTTCAGGAGTCACTTCCAGTGAGGTCTTCCCCGTTGACGGTCTCCATGCCCTACATCCTCCCTTGACTCAGTCACTCTCTCCTCAGTGTCACATTAGCACTCTGCACATACTCAGTCCATGGTCTCCTCACATGGTCTTACAATTGTTAGTGTTTGTGTCTCGCTCCTCAGTGAAATATTCTTCCTTCAGTCTGCACACACTTCCTAAACACCTTTGTTTACACTGTGGACTCCTTAAAAACAGACACGACATTTTATTCATCTCTGTCTCTCCAAAACTTCCATGGCTCCTGGAAGGTGTCCAGTACATATTTGCAAACTTGACTGTCCAAGTCATTTCTGTTTGACCTCATGATGACGTCCACTGGATCTGTAGTGGGATAATTCATGAGTAGTTATCTGTTTGGTTGCTAAATGCCCATAAACATAAATCACTGAGAAACAGGATGATTCTGAACATGGGATTTCTCCTATTAGCACAAATTTAACCACTTGTCTAATTTGTTACTGAAAAGTGTCGATGGTGGCATAGATTGGTAACCTACCATCATCTTCAGGTTTCCACTCATATTTATATAAAAAAAGAGTTTATAAACTGTAATATTTATTCCTCTTTCTGCAATCAATCTGGACATCCAGAAAGATTGGAAGAACAGTGCCAGCCAAGGTCACAATTTGGAGCACCATATTCATCGTGGTTCTTCATTGACTCCTGGATCTTGATGGGCTAAGGTGTGTCAGCCCACTGTAGTGTTTTGCTCCAGATAATTTTTCTCTCAGAGAATTCCCTACCTTAGGCCACACAAATGGGGAGTCCACGACTGTAGAGGTAATAGGCCACTTGCTCTCGGCACTGGTCAGAACATGTGTGTGGGCATGCATCTAAACACATCATGGAGACATGTTTTGATATAGTCCATATTATTTTCCACCCCCTACCTTTGATAATAATATTTATTATAGTAACTTGAAAGCATTTTCTATGTATTTTCAGAAGGTTTTTTAAAAATAATTAACAGTTTATGATTTTGAACGGAAATCTGATTCTGCACAAAATATGGAACATTTTTATCACTTCCAAGGTTAGGACCTGACATTTGGGGTCTAATGTTGCTGGACTTTTCCTGGCCACACCTAGAAAAGAGTTGGTAGAATCAAACAGAAGTGAATAAAATAAGAGTTACTCATTTTATACCACAAGAAAGTAAGGAAGAACCAAGGGCCAGGTCGGGAGTCCAGTCGCTAATGTGCTGTGTGACCTTGGGAAAATTCCCTGCTCTCTCTTCGGCTTCTTCTTTTTGTTCCCTGAACCGAACAAATTATGTTAGAGCACCCATGGACATCACAGCTGGACACCAATTCCTAGGTCACTAGGTTCTCAGTCCTGGCCTGAACTTAGTTTATTGTTTAAAAAATGTACAAAAAATATCAGAAAAATACCCCACACCTCAGATTCTATAATAAATCAGGGATACACACCCAGGCCACCTGGTGCTAGAAGCCACAATCGTAATCACCCCATGATGTCCCTTCTGAAGGACTGTGAAAGATGTCCAGGGAACTGTTTGAGAAATATCTTCTCTCCAATCTTATTCCTATTCCTGTTATAGACTTACACCTCTGCCTTTACTAGTCATGAGACAGTCGTCCAACGGAATGTGCAGGGACAATAATAGCCCAGAAAAAGCAAGCCCCTTTTCCGTAGTTTTTCCCACAGGGGTGTCCTCAATAAACCACAATTCTATTACAGACCAATAAGATAATGCCTGTGTCACGGCCAGTTTGGGTCTGAAGCTATGGGCTGGTAACTGCTCAAATACTCCAGCTGGGATTCAGCCTAAAGTACGTTCTTGAAGAGAAATGGTACAGAATTGCATTCTATTTTGCTTCCCCCAAAAGTGAAGAACGGGAGAAGAGTCTTGATGATTTCCTTCGAAAACCTGATTTTCTTGCATTTAGGGATGGCTTTGATATAAATGGACTGCCAACAGTGGCTAATGTTTGTTAAATACAGTGGGTTCTAGAAGAAAATGAAAACAGCAGAGAAAGCAGCCCAGAAGAAAATCCACAGTAAGTTGTTGATAGGGAGCACAGAGTGTTTCTGAGAGAAGCTTTAGAGCTGGTGGAATTAAATTACTGCTCTGGGTATCTATTTTTTAAGGAAAATGTGTATTTGCCTAATCCAATTTCAGCATAATTCATATCCCTGTAACACTCTGAGAACACTGGCATATGGTTACATGAGATATAAATTGGGAGTATGATTAAAAATCACTGGCGTTTCGATTTCAATTATATTTCACAAAATAGACTCCGGGGCAAAAAACATGCAAGCATGACCATGGCCCACTGCAAGATGAGAGTGGAGGAAAATCTACACACACACACACACACACACACACACACACACACACACGCACACACACGTACACGCACACGCACAGGCGGACCTCTGCAGATCTGACCAGAAGCCGTGTTCCCCAGGTGAACTCCCATACTGCTGGCTTCCTCACAGTAGAGGGACAGCCAGCCCCGTTTGATTTGACCTGAAGCCAGAATCCATAGGTTGTGGGAGGCCACCTGCAATGTCTGAATCAAAGAACAGCTCAGTCTTCTAGGAATCCAGAATCAGAACTGGGATCAAATATGATCAGTTTCACTGCGGGCAATTTTGTTAACCTTGCTTTCAAATGACCTTGAAGAAAAACTTTAAAGACTTAATAGGAAAGCATTATCATTTTCTCGAAAGCTAATAGGTGCAGAATGTAAGGCATTATTAGTCAGGGGACCTTCATTGAGACCTTAGATCAGGCACCTCGTTTTATTGCTCTTTGTGTCCCTTAGGGCCTGGCAGGTTCCTCGCACTTAGCCAATGCTCAAGGTATTTGCAAAATAAAAGTAGAGATTCAGGCTTTCTGTCTTCCCACGCATGAACCCCTTTTTAACTCTTCATGGGGATATTGTGCCCAAATGATAAAAAGGGGGGAAAGGTGAAAAAGCAATTATTATCATTAAGTAAGATTTAAAGAGCAGAAAATAAATTCTTCCCTCCTTAATCCTTGACAGCCGGGAATTTCAGGTCCCATCATTTTGTTTTAAGGAACTATATTATAAGGAGTTCATAAATCTCCGCCGCTGCGATGGAGTCAGAAGCAGCCGCGGGTCTGCCGAGCATGGTTCCAATCTTTAATCAGCTCTGGGACCTTTATTAAAACACTGGAGGAGGAGGAGGGCCGGCTCATATTTCAAGTTGAGCTGACATCACTGCAGTAAAATCTTTTTTCTTTCTCTTTGTCATTCCAGTCAGAGTGAAGGAAGAGCACCAATCAGGCCAGGTCACCTGCAAGAGGCCTTGTCACATACTAAATCACACATGGCCAGCAGCTTCAGAACTGACCTCGGCTGAGTACCTAGCACTGGCCAGTCTCTGTGCACAATCAAGAGAGACAAATTAATAAATATTTATGCACGTGACACAACTGTTTTACTTTCTCAGCCGGCAACTCTCATATCCATGTTCTTTTCCAGTTTGCCAGATAAAATAAAATAGTGGAACCCATTTCTCCATCATTCCCGGCATTAGTTTGCCAGTGTTGCTGTGACAAAGTACTACATACAGACGGCAGGGCTTAAACACCAAAGCAGCAGAAATATATGTCCTCACAATTTGGGTGCTAGAAGTCTGAGATTAGGGTGCGGACAGAGTGGGTTTCTCAGCTTGGCTTGCCCATGGCCACTTTTCCATTGTGTCTTCGCATGGTCCTCCCTCTTTGTGTGTGTCTATGTCCCAATTTCCTCTCCTCTTATAGGGACTCCATTCATATTGGATTAGGCCAGCCATAATGCCTCTGTTTTAACTTAATGCCCTCCTTAAAGACTCCATCTCCAAATACCAATCACTTTCTGAGATACTGAGGGTTAGAGCTTCAACAAGAGACTTTTTGGGAGGTACGATTCAGTCCTAACACCCCTTAAAACTCAATCAGGCCCTAGTTCTGGTTTGTTCTACTTCCCTAGTGACTCAGAAGCTTGGTGATCCTCTAGTTGGACTGCTCTAACCTACCTCTCCAGATCCGTTCACATTTTATTACTCACTCCTCCCATACACCCAGACTATTTTCTTTTTATTATTATTATTACTATTTTATTTTTTTAAGTGAGAAATGGGGAGGCAAAGAGACAGACACCCGCATGCAACCCAACCAGGATCCACCGGCAAGCCCCCTACTGGGGAAGGCTCTGCCTATCTGGGGTTGTTGCTCAGTTGCTCAGCAACTGAGCTACTTTGGCACCTGAGGTGAGGCCATGGAGCCATCCTCTGCGTCCAGGGCCAACTTCCTCCAGCCAAGCCATGGCAATGGAAGGAGAAGAGAAAAAGAAAGAAGGGGGGGGGGGAGAAGCAGATGGGTGTTTTTCCTGTGTGCCCTAACCAGGAATCAAACCCAGGACATCCACACACCGGGCTGACGTTCTACTACCAAGCCAACTGGCCAGGGCCCAGACTGTTTTCCTTACCTGGGCAATTCCCCACCCCAACAGTCTCTCTTTTATAAAAAGAACCAATCCAGGTTCTGCTCTAGTCCTAATTCCTATTGAACCTCCTGTTTTCTGTTCTCTTTCACCACTTAGTTTACACTGTACTAAGTTACTTGCATCCAAGAGGCAGTGCAGCCTCTAGGTCCAGGCAGTCATCACTTATACATGCAGCTCTGTCCTCCCGGCACACACACACACACAGCTGTGGAAGTTCGGGCGAGTCAGTAACTGCTCCGGAACTCAGTTCTCTTATCCATAAGAATAACAGGGCAATGCCCATCTCAGGGGATTATCGTGAGATTGAAAATAAATACATTAAATATACTAAACAGTGTGGACAGAGCAGGCCCTCAAAACCACTTGTCATCACCTTGTTGTTGCTGTTTGCTGTTATTACTACATGTTTTTATCACTTCTGACCAGACTGTTAGCATTGTGAGCAATAGCACTATAATTTGATCACCTTTCCGGGCTCTCCAGCGATGTGAGCAGTCACTCTCATATTTTAATGCTCCACAAATATTCATGAAATTCTATGTAAGCTCCTCTTCTGAGACCCCTACAATCCACCCAATATCACTTGGCACTATAAGGAAGATATTAATCTCCATAATTGGAATGATAATCACAATACATCATGACTGCTTTTGAGCTGAAATAGAACAATTATCAAGAACTGTAGCAATTCCTAGAAACCAAGCTACAAAACACACACACACACACACACACACATACACACACACACACACACACAAAACTAATCTTAAGGGGTAGAGTGTGTTTAAAGGCAAAGTGGGAAGAGGGTGAGCATTTCAGGTGGAGGTGAGGTTGAGCACCTGGGTGGAAGTCTCCAAAAGAATTACATCTGAGATCAGCTGAGCAGATGCAGGTGGTGTGTGGAAACCCAGTGTTGTACTAGGAAGAAAGAGCAGTGATCCCTTCCTCTGCAGGGCGAGGGGCGGGGCCGCCCATGATACATTTGACACAAAAAGAATCTGCAGAAGAGGGGTGAGGATAGTCCAGTCTGTGGTGGAGAGCCCACAGGAGCGGCATTGGAATGGCAGGTAACGTATGGAATGAGGTCTCCAAACGGAGCAGAGGCAATGAGTGCAGCAAAAACAAACTCATTAATTAGTTAAAACTGATTAATTAATGAAAATATTTATGAGCCATGATGCTGGGCCCTAGTGTAACAGAAATGAGTGAGTTTAGACTGCCTATCTAGGGGAGGAAATAGATATTTAATCAAACAACTTATCGGATGCTGTTGTAAAATCTGAAACGGGGTGGGCTGCGGGAGGGAGGAGCAAGTATTCAGTAAGACCTGGGAATGACATCAGAGGTTTCACAGGGCAATGACCCCTCTCCTGAGCCCTTGCTAATCAGTGCTGTGGTAAAGAGTGGAGAAGAGGACTTCCAGGCTAATGAGCAGAGGGAACAAAGGGGTGGCCGCAGTGTTAATTGCAACAGTTTGATTTAGCAGGACTAGGCAGCAGTGAGAGGTGAGGCTGAAGTGACAGGCAGCAATGAGATCACAGACAGCCTTTCATAACAAGAAATGTTGGCTGGGTGTTCAGCAGGAAGGCATGGGGCGTTGCTGAAGGACTTTAATCAGGAGATCAGCGTGAAAAGATTTGTGCCTTAGAAAGACAACAATGACATGGAGGCAGTCTAGCCTAAATCCTGTTTCGATTAAATAATAAAACAGCAAATATTTAGAGAAAAATTTAAGTCCTTTAAGCATCTAGAGCAGTGCTAGGCACTGTGTAGGTTAAAGGAGTGTGGGTCCTCCGAGCCCAGTGAAGGTTGGATGAGTCAGGCTGAGTTTCATAAGGGAAGAACTGAGTTGGGCTGTGAAGTAACATCAAGGTATGGGAAAGAAGGGAAATCCAGATACTTTGCACAAATTGCTTTCTTGTCTATAAAATGATAGCCATAAAGCCCATGTTATATGATTATTGGGAGTAAATGACCAAATGCCCACAACAAAAACAACCACAGAGCACAGCACAACAGTGTCCTAATCAATGGTGTTTATTCAAATGGGAAAAGAAGAGTGAGAATATACAGAGAAAAAGTATAGAGTTTTAAATCAACTTGAATTTATGTTGTGTCTATAGGGCTTCCTGTGTTCTGGTTTGGGCACTGAGTCTCTTTTGTGCATCACAGTACATCGTGTGTTCCCTATAATAGCTCTGTGGTACAGGTACCATTATTATTTCCATCTTACCCATGAGAACTGAGCTTTAGTGATGTTACTACCAGCTCTGGTACTTACATGGTGAAACCTGCAGCCTTTCTAAACTGCAAAATCAAAGAAAGGCAAATGCACATAGCATAAGACACAGCAGCCAGGAAGTGAAGGGAAAATGACCGGAAAGAAGAGAGGTGGAGCCTTAACCTCTGCACATAGACTCTTAAGGAAATCTCTGGCTGAACCCCAGATTTGAATGCACAGGGAGCATCCAAGCACCCCAGCTTAAGACAAACACATTGAAATGAGGTTTGAGCAGCCAATATGAAGATGGCTCAAGCCCACCTGAGTTAATTCCAACTAAAACCACCACCAAAACAAAATTAGCAGTTTTTTAGACTATAAAAGATTCTAGCATTTCTCAACAGTAAATTCACAATACTGTGAATGTTATCCAAAAATATTTGGCGCATGAAGAAACAGGGAAATATGCTCTATTATCTAGAGTAGGGGTCAGAAAGTTATGGTCTATGAGCCAAATCCAGCTCTTGACCTGCTTTTGTGTGGTCTGGTAGCTAAGAATGGCTCTAACCATTTTCAGTGTTTGTTGAAGAAGGATAAGAAGAAGGAGAAAGAGGAGAAGAAAAAAGAGAAATAGAATATGTGACAGAAATGATATGAGGCCTGTAGAATCTAAACTCTACAATCCAGCCCCTTACCCAAAAAAGGTTTGCTGGGCCCTACTTTAGAGGAAAGACAATCAGTGGAGACTAACCAAAATCAATAAAAAATAAAATAGACACAAAACAGTAAAAACGAATGAAGCCAAAAGGTTTTTCTTGCTAGAGATGAAAAAAAATGGACACTTTCCTTAAACTGAATAAGAGATAGCAAACAATAAATTACCAATGTCAAGAATAAAATCGGATCCTTCACTATAGTTAAACAGAGAATATTATGAACAACTTGATGCATAAAAGTTATCAAACCAAATGAAATGGAAAAATTTCTTGAAAATACAACTTATCAAAACTGAAACAGCATGAAATAAAAAAAAATTGAAAGTTTCAGTATCAATTAAGGAAATTTAATTTCTTATCAAAAACATTTCTTATAAAGACAATTCTAGGCCCACATGGTGTAATGGTAAATTCTATCAAACAATGAAGAAAGGAATACCAACAATCTTATGCAAACTCAGGAAATAGAAACAGAGAAAACACTTCTCAACTTTTTTTATGAGCCTAGCATAACAAAAATGTTAAATTCCATCAATTACCTTATAAAAATTATGAACCCATATTCTTTGTGAATATTGATACAAAAATTCTTAGCACTTTTAAATAAAAATAAAGTCTAGTGATGTATAACATATCATGGCCAAGTAAGATTTATCCTAGAATTGCTAACTTGCTATAACATTAGCAAGAAGAAAAACCCTATGTGATCAATAGATACAAAAAAGACATTTGACAAAATGTATCACCAATTTATGATATAAAATTTATAATATAAACTCTCATCAATCTAAGAATGGATGGAAACTTTATTAATATGATCTAAGGCATCTTTGGAAAGCCTACTTATAACATCATACTTAGTGATAAAATTTAAAATGCTTTCCTCCTAGGATTCTTAATAAGACAAAGATGCCTACTCTCACCACTGTGTTCAGTATTATGCTGAAAGTCCTAGAGAGTGCAATAAAGCAAGAAAAAAAAAGTAAATGGCATACACATAGGAAGAAAAAAAATAAAACTATCTCTATTTGTAGATTACATAATTACTTATATGTAAAATCCTAAGAAATCTGCAACAGAACTGGTTGCAGTGCAATTAGCAAGGACACGGGGGGGAAGTACTGAAAGACCAAGCCTCAGTGAGGAGCAGAACTAGAGTGGCTCTGTGAGCTCAGCAGTCCAGGGACGTGCTTCTCAGACCACTGAAATCATATGACTCAGTTCTAGCAACACCCTGTCTCTGCTCCTCTCTCTGCATTTCCTCTCAATGCCGTCTGACTTTCCATCTGTGAAATAATGATATTCTTATGAACTAGGACCTGTGTGTTTCTCAATTGCATGTCAAGTCTGTCTCCTGCCCTTCTGGGTTTTGCTCACACAGGGGTCCCTTTTGTTCCTGCACTGTGCCCAACTCTTCCTGGCCCAGGGCCTTGGTACATGCTCTCCATTTGGCCTTGAGGATAATGTCCCACTTCAACATTTTATAGTCAGCTCCTCTCCTTCTTCAGCTCAAGTGTCACCTTTCAGAGATAACTCCCTGTCATTCCCCCAATGCCATTCTCAATCTCAGTCTTTGGTTTTTCACATCATGGTACTCACCGCCATTCATAGGTCATTTTCAGTGTGTTAACTTTTAGGATGTGTCTTACTTCCAGAAAGAAGAGATCATATCTGTCATAATCCTTCTGAATCAAAAGAAAACAGCATAGAGCTGGCATTTAATAGTCACTCAATAAATATTGTTTGAATTACAGCTGAAGGGTGAGTAACATGGCCTCTGATACTTCCCATGCAGTCTACCATTTCAGCCACTGAGGTGAAAACAAAAGATGAAGCTAACCTGATATTAATGAAGCACTTGAACAACTCAGAGTGCTGAGCCAAGATTTATCCTCCAAAGACTTGGATTAATGATGTTTTATTTAAACTAACTAAATTACTACAAAGAAGTTCAACAATACCCATTGGAAGTTGGTTTGACATTTTAAGATTTTAAGACCATTGCTTTTTCTTGAGCTAATTACATGGAGAAATGGACCACTTCCAGCTTGAAGGGAATTTAGAGTATATGTGATTGTATCCCTCAGTCCCATGTGAGTATCTTCAGTGAAAGTCATTAGACATCATATTATTGTATTCTCTATAAATTCTTTTCAATATTTGGAGAAAGAGAGAGAGTTTGGGGGGAACTAAAATGTGTGCTTGTTGACACCCAAAACAGAAAAGATATACATTTGATAGATTTTTAGTAAAAATATAATATCTATACCTAGCTTATTTCCTAGTGCTAGATCATCATTAATGACTAGCCCAGATATTATATACATATTTAAACAAATCAGCCCTTCAGTAGCTTTTCAGAATTTTCCAGGAATATAGCAGAGTATATTTGGGGGGGGGGGGGTAATCTAGAATTTGGAATCAGATAAATAGTTCAATCTCAGCTATTTATTTACTAGGTGTGTAATATAGAGGAATTTCTTTAACCCTTCCGAGTCTCAGAAGAAACGGGAGTACAGCTAGATACTTACCTACAGTTCCGTGTGTGTGTGTGCATAAGTGTGTGTGAAGATCAAAGGATGTAACGAGCATGAGGGTGCTTTCTGGGAGCTCACCAGCACTTACAGTCCTAGGTGATGGAACAGCAGGTGGTGAGGCCATCAAGATAGCTACACAGGGGGAGAAACATGCAGATGCTTGGAGGCCTGAGCCTTCCCATCTTTGTTCTGTATCTCTCTCCAGATAGGAATCAGTGATTTTAATTACTCACCCATCACTTCCTCATCTCTCCCATTATTCCTTATCCTTGCTCGGGGCCCACCTGACCTCACAGAAAGTCTACAGACAATGTCATGGGTTCAAATGACCTAGTCCCTTTTGCTCATTGCCAACCCCAAAACTATGCCACATCCTTCCTGGTTATCGATTTCCCAACAGACTATCCTTTCACGTATTCTAAAGTGGCATACGTTTTCTAGTTGTCCAAAGTATCTAATTTTAAATGACAGTTTTCTTTTGTGTCTTCCATAGTGTCAAACAGGATAAAGATTTAAACTCTAATTATTTGGACAGTGGTTCTAATAAGAACTGGCTGATTGGACCATTTTCTTGGTTGTTTTTAAGCCAGATAGGATTTAAACCTTAAGAACCTCTTTTATAACACCTCTACTTTAAAACATTAGTCATAAATTGGAACAGAGTCCAAATTATAGCAAGACCAACTGGCCCTTTTCACACTATGAATAGAATTCTCTTGGTAATAGAAAACTGAACCAATATCTTATTGTCATATCAAATCCCATTATTTTTGCTCAGTCCAATTCAGAACAAAGGTCAATTGAAAAACAAAACAAAACAACAGTCAAATGAAGACCCAAGGAGAATTTATTTTAAGCTCGAAAGCCATATTCAGATATCTTCCTAGTAACTGAGAATTTTCCATCCAGGAATTAATCTCTATTCAAACATTTCTGTGACACTATGTTGTGTGACAAGTATTATGGAAGGTTAAAAAAAAAAGTGATAATGGCTAGAAGGTGATGGTGAATTTTGTTTGAACACTGGGTCCATCTAAGTTAAACTATTTCTAGTTTCAAAGCATCCCAATAAGGTTCTTTATTGAGGTTTTATAAACAAGACTTCTGTATTAGTTTCCCTGGGGTGCTTCAACAAATTATCACAAAGTAGATGACCAAACCAACAGAAATGTACTGTTTCACAGTTCTGGAGGTTAGAAGTACAAAATTAAGGTGTTGGCTGGGTTGGTGCCTTGTGGGCACGCTGAAGGAGAATTGGTACAGGGGCTCCCTCCTACCTCCTGGTGGTTTCCAGCTGTCGTTGGCATGCCTTGCCTTACATGAGTCTCTCTCCAATCTCTGACTCTGCCTTCACAGGGTCCACCCTTGTGTGTCTGGGTCTGCTTAGAGAGATACCATGCATATTGAATTTAGGGTCCATTCTACTTCTGTATGACTTCATCTTAAATTATATTTTCAAGGACCATATTTGCAAATAAGGTCCCATTCTGAGGTTCTGGGTGAACATGAATTAGGTGGAGTGAGAGGTGGGCATTATTCTATCCTTCACAGTTTCCCTTGGGGAAAATGAAGAACATCTGCTAGAACATATACACGGTGTACAGCAGGGGTCCCCAAACTATGGCCCGGGACTGCATGCGGCCCCCTGAGGCCATTTATCCGGCCCCTGCCGCACTTCTGGAAGGGGCACCTCTTTTATTGGTGGTCAGTGAGAGGAGCACAGTACTACTTCCTGTGACGCGGGATGCATGCGTCACGGCTTCTGAAGCGCGTCATATCACTTGTTACGGCTAGCAGTGACAAATATGGAACCGGACATTGACCATCTCATTAGCCAAAAGCAGGCACATAGTTCCCATTGAAATATTGGTCAGTTTGTTGATTTAAATTTACTTGTTCTTTATTTTAAATATTGTATTTGTTTCCGTTTTGTTTGTTTTTTTACTTTAAAATAAGATAAGTGCAGTGTGAATAGGGATTTGTTCATAGTTTTTTTTATAGTCCACCCTCCAATGGTCTGAGGGACAGTGAACTGGCCCCCTGTGTAAAAAGTATGGGAACCCCTGGTGTACAGTGTAATTCTATCTACCTTGACTCATTGAGTAGTATCTAGGAAAAAGCAAGACCTTGCCTTTGTAGCAGGAAAGCGCTCACTGCAGTGGTTGCAACTTTTGTTGATTCCATGTGTTGACCAGAAGGCAATGCCTTTTAGCAAACTGGGGAACATTCCATCCTTCTTCCATACTTCTTCCATTCCCTCTCCATTGGCTCTTTCTTTAGCTGTGGCAGCAACACGAGAGAGTGGCTGATGTCATATTCTTCCTTAGAAGAAGCATTAAGTTGTTGGGTATCAGTAAGAGCCCTCAGTTCTGTAGTCCTACTTGGAAGTATCTCCCTGAGAACCCCCAAAAAATAAATAACAGTGCCCAGAGGAGTATCTAATGTAGAGAAAGAACTAGATTTAATTTTTAGCGAATCTAAATATGAAACATTTTCTCCAAGAATAAACATAGAACAGGAACAAAGGGAGTTGGATATATTGGCAGATGTTGTGGTAAAAAAAAATGACTCAGTTTGCTAATTCAATTGAATAAGAATTTGCCAAACAACTTTTGTGACCAAGCCCTATGAATTTGCAGAATTGCAAAGACATGCTAGAGAGTCAACAAAACTAGTGTGACCCACATTAAAAAATTCTGGTGCTGAGCAACCTTATATATCATAAGTCCACTTTCTTTCAATTCACCTGCCTTTTCTCAGCTTTCAAGATAGTAGAGATCACATCTGCACCAATGAACAAATAGTAATAATGACAGCAGCTATTGTTTATTGAGTACCTACTGCATTCTAGGGACTATAGTTTGCACTTAACATACATTACAACATTTAAACTCTAAATCAAGAATTACAACCTCAGTGTTGTAAGTGCAAAATGTTAGGCTTATGAAGACCATGTTTTTGCATCACGTACACTGTCCAACCAGCTCTGGTACAACGCGTATGGACCAAACGTCTTATAAGGACCACTCTACACACATCCTGCCGCCATCTCATCTGAACCTTATATATAATAGTTTCCAACTTAATACGCAAATCTTTTATCAAGTTTTCGTTATTCCCTTAAAAAAAAACAAATCAAAGCACGTACTTAACCTGTCCATGTCTTAGTGTCTTTATCTGTCAAGCAAAAGGAATAATATTCATCTCTCAGGGTTGCATAGAGAAAGCATATAATAAGAGCTTGGTGAGTTGAGGTCATTATTTTCACTGTACTTTAGCAACTGGCCTGCCTTTCCTAGCAGCTACCTTCCACACTCTCAAACCCCATGGACAGTCACCTGTCTCTGAGGGCAGGATATGGAGGTGGTCAGGCGAGAGGGAGTTTAGAGAGTTTGTCTGAGCAGAGGGGGTACTGAGGGACACAGGTAATTTTTTTAATGATCTCAACAAGTTCTGGAAACCACATTGTCACCATGTGAATTAGTCCATCCTTCTAATTAAATTTTTGTGGTCCTCTGGATTCCTTGGACTAAGAGCTTCTGCTGCTGGGGAGGAGAGAGGAGACTGGAGAAAGAGAGCAGGACCTTCTGCAAAGTCACTCTGGCCACGGGCATTTAAGGTACCCCCAAGTGTTCAGCTGAGTGAATCCTTTATTATCCAAATAGAACACTGCCCAGAAAGTCAGCATCTCAAGGCAGTACCTTCTGCTGCAGGAAAATTCTTGCTTACTCATTCGTGGGTTGAAATCTACATTTGAATCCATGGACTCACAGTCTCTTAGATTAGGAAGATTTTATAGGTCATTTAATCGAAAAAAATAATTCTTTTTATACATAGGAGAATTGGAGCTCACAATTAAGTGTTTTAGATAGAGCTCAACACAAGAATTCAGTTTTCTTTTTAAATACGGAATTCATCTCAAGAGAGGGTTTCGCAGCCTTGGCACTACTAACATTTTGGGCCAGAAAATCCTTTGTTGTGGGTGCTGTCCTGGGCATTGTAGAACACTTAGCAGCCTCTCTCTACCCAGTAAAGCCAGTAACAACCTCCCCGCACCCAGTATAATAACCCAAAAGTCTCCAGACATTGGAGTAAAAGTACCTTAGCAGAGCATCACGCCATGAGATTTATTTAGAAAATCAAGTGAGATCATAAACATTGGATTTGTTTAACAAACAGTGAAGTGCTGGACTTCCACTCGTGGTTATTATTAGACCCAGGAGCTCTGCCACTCGGTGGTGTGGTCACTGTTTCATGTTGGAAGTGCTTGGGCAAGAGTGAGTGAGATAAACTCCCAGGGTAAACATTAGAAAAATAAAAGCGTAGACTCCTTTTGGTTTTAAACTATCAATTCAACTCTGAATGCGTAAGACCTTGCTTCCATTCTGTCTAGCGTGCCCTCCCCACCCAACTGAGGCAGGCCCCTTCTCCAGCAGCCCCTCCTGGAAGTCTCTCTGAAGCTTTCTGAAGCTGGTTCTCAGGGCAGCTCCCATTCTCGGGGTGCCCCAGTTTCCTCCCCTGATACTCACCACACAGAGTTACGACTATCTGTTTAGCCGCCGACCTCCCCCCATAAATGTGGATCTCAGAGAACAGCCTATGTGTTTTTCTTCTTTCTAGACTTAGCCTGCGCAGGGCACAGTCTGGAAGGAGACCAGTGGTGGAATGATTCTGAAAAACAAAACAAATGGATGGGCTTTAGAGATATGCAGAGTCTATTTACTCTAAATCATCAACAGAGCAAAGGGCTCCCAAGCCAGGCAAAGACTTCCCTGTGAATCTGGCTGACTGAGGAGCAAGCCAGCAGGTAGCTGCGTAGAGTGCTGATTCAAAAGTATTCTGAAACATCCTTGAGAAAGAAAAAGTGTGTGGATTGACAGTTGATGAGATTAATCTATAAGAGTCTATTTCACAGAGGAATAGGTGGTTAGGAGGAAAGTTATGTTATTGGCAGGGTCAACTGCCGGACTTTCAGCTGCCTCCTTAGGAGGGCAGACCCCGATTTTCAGAGTGTTGTTTTGCTGAGAGGGAGACAAAGGCAGGCTGGGCCCTTGGAACACAGGGAGAAGCTGAGCACCTCCCCGGGGCTCCTGCTTTCAGGCTTTGCCCTGTATGGAGCTCAACTTCTCTGAAGACATGCTGAGCATAAAGTTAAAGTAAATATCATTTTGAAGAGAAGGCAAGTGGTTGGCTTGGCCCCAGTGTTAATGTCATTGGGAGTACTCTGACAACTGAAGAAAGATGTCGGGCTTGTTTAGGAAAGAATTTCAACTATGAAAGGCCTGGGAAGAAACAGCTATGGAAGGAGATGTTGGAGTGGCCATCTAAGGCCCCCCAGGGCCAGAGGGGGCCTGTTGGATGCCTAAAGCATCCCACCACACCCACGGTGAGCATGACTAATGCAAATGGGTGCATGAGGCCACACGCAGATTATAGTATTGTCTGCCCTTCCTGGATTCCAGCTCACCCAAGATCTTGACTTCCTGGGTGGTTTGCCTACAGGGCACATATTGATTAAGCCAAAAAGAAAGGCTGGTCTCACAGCTCTGTTTCTCCTAAATGAACACCATTGTTCCTGGTTCATACACCTGAGTTAACTCAGTATGAATTGGCCTTCCCAAGGAGGATCAACTCTGGGACCTTGGTAAGGCTGACTTTCCTGACCTGGGAAACTAAGGACCAGACCTGGGATTCCAGTGGTTCCATTGGCAAATACCAAGTGGTGGGACCTTGTGACAGCCAGTCTTACTCTGCCACCCCCTCTGCCCTTGCCACGGCCTTTCTTCCCAATTTCTGCATGGAGTATCAAAATATTCTTCCTTGGGATTCAGGCCAACTCTTGCATAACAAATTGCAATTATTAACTCCTACGTTGTGTCACAATAGCATCAGTTCAATCACAACTTTCTCGCCAAGTAAGCGCTCCTGAATATAAGCATCATCGTTTTTCTACAGAAATCACTCCATCTAGGATGCCCAGACTCGGAGAGGGCAATGCATCTCCAAATTTGACAGATAGCCAAGACAGCTCACTTGAAATTCTGTCATTGGCAATCTTAAAGTGCCAGTCCTGCCCAGGATTCTGAGAAATGTTCTGCTTTTGTCATTTTAAATCTGTTCTTGCTCTACAAATAGGATGTATTCACTGGTAATTGACAAGTCTTAGAAAATACAAAAGAAAAACTTAAACTGATTAATGCGTTTTTAATACTTACAGGGAATAGACCATATGTGTGTATCTGGTCTGCCGCCTAGTGCTTATCGGAGCGCTGAATGGGAAATAACAGTCACTGGGAAAATGTCGGGCAGAATACCTTGCAAATAGCTCCCAATTTCACCTCTTGTGTAGTCAATTTGGAAGTGCTACATAGAGCTGAAATAAAATCATGAGTCTTTTACAAATACTGATGTGATCAAGGAAAGGGAGTGAATGTGGAGACCCAGAAACATCTTGTAAGTTCTGATCTTCTTGCTCACCTCCTGCCTCCTGTCCTCTTCTTTCAAAGGATGCTTGAATTGGTTTTCTCCCAAGCTGGGGATGGGAATAAAGGCTTCCTCAAAGAGCCTGTGTCGCTGGCAAAACCATGTGACTAGTGCCATGTCTTCCTTGTCGGCTGCTGCCTGCGTTGTTGGGGACAGTAAGCTCTCTCCTCTGAGCTGTGCACACCCTGCTAAACCAGCAACCTGCACTGCCACCTTCAGCTCAGCACCTGCCACCATCTGCAGAAAATCTTCGGAACTGCCGACCACCATGGAGTTGTCAGAGAAAATGGCCGTCCTTAGGAAAAGTAAAGATCATAAAGCTCCAGTAGGGGGAATTTCACAAAAGTGCAGCCACATTTCAAAGCCAAACTACCTGAGATAAAGGCAGAAGAGCAGCTGCACCTCCCCAGTGATGGGACCTAGGACGAGGCAGACACATCTGTCAGCTCCTGTTTGGTTCCTGTATTACCCCTGCCAGAGTCCCCCGGCAGCAGTTGGTAAGCACTGCTAAAGCTGCCATTGCACTAGTATTACATTCCTGGGGCGTGCCACAACATACTTTGTTGGGGAAATATCAGATTGTGTCAGTTACTATTTAAAATCTTTTTTCCCACAGAGCTCACACTAAAGAGTACATATTTGAATTCTTAAGATTTCTATTTTTGTAATAATACTTCCTTATACATTTTTAATTTTTATTTTTTAAATTGACTTTATTGGGGTGACATTGGTTAATAAAATTACAGAGATTTCAGGTGTGCCCTTTCATAATACATCATCTGTGTCAGGTATTTTCCCCACTGAGGAAGAAAGAAGGGCGTAGCCACGAAGTGTGGAACAGCAAAAGCTTTATTTAGTAGAGCGCATCCTGGATGAGGTTCTCTGGTCCACAGGAGGGGCCAGAGAAGTCGCGCCAGCCTCCCCTGCCCAGGGGTAATTTATAGCATCGGTAGGGTGGTCGGGTTGATATGACATGGCAAAATTTTATTGGCTGACAGTCGTTCTTTTTCAAAGGGCTCCTGGGAAGTTTCTTTTGGTGCGCATGGGTGTGGGCAGTTCCAGCCTAAGTTCACGTGACCTTCTCCCATTACCAACTGACCTCACAATCTGTACACTGCACCATGCGCTCACAACTTATACATTAAATTTGGTCACTAACCTACAAGAGGTGAGTATTATATAAACGTAGACATGAAGATTTGTTACTACTGTCAACCGGTGTTCTTTGATACCAATTCAACACCAATCCAAAGACAAAAACTTGATTCAATGCAAAACAGCTCAATGGCAATGCAGCATGGCTGTGAGGTGGCCCTGGGGCCATGCCCTCTGCAGCTAGGCACCTCCCCTGCTCTGCTCCCAGGAGACATCTTCACCACAGGAAAGTAGCCTCCAGTCTCCAGTGAAAAAGGAAAGTGTACTGTCAGAGCAAGAGAGGAGCTGACTTATATAGACAAAAGTCCCTGCCCCTGACCCCTGATTTGTTTGTCCTCATGCAAATGAAGACTCCAAATGCTCACAATTTGGTCCAAAAGGCACTGTCCTGGTTGATCAGAATAAAGCCTGACTGATTGGTTGGTGAAGAAGTACATAAGGATATGGCTGTACAGCTCTGATTGGATAAGGAAAGCCTCAGTCCTACTGGCTGAAATAGGATCCCAGGAGCTCCTTTATAAGGGCTGGCTCAGAGGACAGGAACACAGTGCAGGCAGGCAGTTCAATGACGGCTTTTTCATGAAATGTCGTTTGTGTGAGAGTCCCCTCTGTAGAAATGGTTGCTGGGCTCTGTTATATAAAAAATTTGTGCCCAGTTAGCCACCAGTATTTTAGTAGGTATCTTTCTTCTCCGGGTCCACACCAAATACTAGACTCAAAGACCATACCTGTGATTCTAATTCTTATTCTCTTCAAATCTTTAAATGGACCAGTCTAAGCAGGCAGAATGTACAGCTCTGTAATGGGGGTTCCCGGGTTCTAACATCTATAAAGGCCTCTGCTTCAAAGGTTTACCTGGAAATATCCAATTTGGGTCTGAGTACTCTTTGAGGATTACTGATGTCTGTATATTATGTAATGTGTGTATATACATGCATGCATATACACATACTTATGTGTGTGTCTGTGTATTAAAATATTGGGGGTTTTGTATTCTCAAACAAAACCATAATAAAATAAAATATTTTCCCAGTCAGGTTTGGAATTTGGACAGCACTCACGAATGAAGATGGGGTGTGCTTGGCTCCAGGAACTAGGAGGCATAGAAAAGACTAGGTCCACTGTAGCTGCTTGCTGCTTGACCAGATTTAGTCAATGATGTTGCCACAAGCAAAGAAAGAATATATGCCATTTTCCATGAATGCTGAGCACAGGAAGAAGAGTTGAGATAGAACATCTGGTGGGTCGGGGTGGGAGCACATGTGATCACTAGAAGACTCTTCTCTATGGGGAGATGGAGCCTTTCTATGCTTCAATCACCAAATAATTGCAGCAGGCCTGGTATGGCGCGTGAGCACGCAGGTGAACAAGGCATGGGCCTGCTTGCCTTGTTTCCTCAGTAAAGGAAGACAAGAACAGGCAAACCAGTGTGGTGCAGTGTGGTGAGTCCGTGATGGCAGGAGTACAAAGGACTGTGGGAGGCTAGATGGGGCACCAGTCCCACTGGGGAATCTAGGGCTAGACGAGGACACTAGGAGTCAGGAGGTCACTAGATGAATAAGGCTGGCAAAGCATCACGGGCACCAGAGCAGCATGCCACTCACAGGAGGGGCTATGGCGCCGCATGTGACCCGAGCTGCATGTCCAGAGTGACAGGTGCGTGTGAGGAGGGATAAGAAAAGGGTTTGTAGCAATGATCATGGGTTGGTCATGAGGCTTTCCTACTAGTCATTAGGCCATGAGGGGAGGGGCAGCATGGAAACACTATCAGCATTTTAAGCTCACATTTATGGGCACGATCAGATTGCATTTAGGGCAATCCGCTAGCAGCGGTACCCGGTAGCTTCTCTACAGTGAGTGAGAATAAAAGCAACACAAAAAAGAGAGAAATAGAGGTTCAGAGAATGAAAACAAACTCTGATCCCAGAGTCTCCAATCCCAGGTGTTCAGAAAGCCAACCCAACTTTGGATATGATAGATGGTCCAATTATCCTTTCTTTTTTGGCTCAAATTTCTTTGATTTGAGGTTAGTCATTTGCAATTTTGAGGTTCTTAAGTAAAACAGTGGGAATGAGAGGCAGAGGGACAGATTGGAGCTATCTGGAAAAATGGAACTACAGTGAGTCTAATATGAACTAGATCAGGGGTTGGCAAACTTTTAATGTAAAGGACAAGACAGTAGCCTTTGACGGCCCTATGGTCTCTCTTGCAACGAGCAGTTCTGCAGCTGTAACATGAAAGCATCCAGACAAACATATAAATAAATGAATGTGACTCTGTTCCAATAAAGCTTTATTTACAAAAAGAGGTGGCAGATCAGATTTAGCCTGTAAGTCATAACTTTTCAACCCCTAGCCTACAATGGACCCCTTCTTCTGTTTTAAACCCAATCTCAACTAAGCACTCCTTTGCTGCCAATCACATTTTCCAGATTATCTTCACATTAGGGGAGGGCACACCCTGGATTGAGGACATTGTCATCATCTTACTTGGGGAAGGACATCTCCAACTGTCAGTTAAAGTCAGCATCTATTTTGTGCACTTCTCTTTTAGTGCACTAATGAGTGTTTGGTCACAGTGTTAGCTTCCTGTGGATGCATGAGTCAAGTCCAGGTTCTGGCCCTCAAAGCTTGGATACCTGAATCCTCGTGATATTAAAGCCATTGAGGTAATGCCCCCCAGTTAGGCAGCCTGCCCATTCTTCCTAGTCTCCCCTCTACTGCACAGAGGACCACCTCCCCCCTTGCAGACATTACAACTGCAGTGTAACAGAAACAGCAGTCTCTGTGACTCCATCGGGAGCAGCAGCATTAAGAAGTGGCCGATACCCCATTTCCAGCTGCAGCTGAGTTTACCCCTGCCTTCTCCTTTTCACACTTTCTATTCTATCTTAATGCTTCTTACCTTCTGTTCACCCTGTTTCCAACTGCTAAAATGTACCAGATGCTAAGTTTTTCACTTTGGGCACATTGCTTAGTTTCCCTAATACCATTGTGCTCATCTGCAAATAGGGGAACTAATCTCTATCTCACAGGGTCACTCAGACAGTGAAATTAGATAACAAACATGACCATGTCTACCATGTCTCCGGCCTGCGGTAGATGCATGCAACGTGACCCTGGAAGGCAGAGGGGTCCAGGGTGAATTATGCAGCTTTTGTGGCCCTTGAGTTTCTGCCCAACATGGAGAGGTGCTCAAAAATTATTCATTCAATTGGCTGTTCTGCATGCGTGACCTGGGATCTGTGGGAACAGGATTGATTCCTAGCAGGAGGGATCCTGGGAGGAGAGACCAGGCCAGGGTGTTTTATAAATAACTGCAGTAACAGATGGGTGGAGTTAGATATTTTGTCAACATAGAAATCAGTTTTCCAAAGCAAGTTTCCCCATCTGAGGATGGCACCCTTAATTTTTACAATTAAAAATACCTGCCATATGTTAAACTCTCTTTGCAGCAGCTTGGAAGTGAAACTACACAGTCTCTGAAATCCTTGGCTATAGAGACAAGTGGAATTAAACAAGTCAGGACACATGGATCCTGTCACCGGGTCCTGGCTCTCAGGGAGCCGGCAGGGCACTCCTCACTCTGCACCCCACTTCTTTGGGTGTAAACAAAGAGCGTGAGTCAGGGATGCCTCCCCTCACTGTCTAGTCAATCTCTGACTAAAATATGGTTCATAGAGACGGGACTGGAGGAGAAAATGGCTTTCAGAGGAAATTGCCCACAGAGTGGCACCCCAGCAGTGGAGTACAGGGGTGGGCATGTAAGTGTTCAGGGGAAGCAGGGTTCAGAAGAGCAGGAGGCTTGGGTTTGGGTTAGCAGTGACCCACCAATAAATACAACCCAGATGCCTTGTCAGTGACCATGTGATAGATACAGTGGCCTTCAGAGTCAGGCAGATCTGGGTTCAAATCCCAGGTGAGCCACCTATTTGCTTTGTGAACTTTTGCAAGGTATTTACTGTCTTCAATCTCAGTAAACTCAACTGTAAAACGGGCATAATATAATACATAACTTATAAATTGTTTATGATGAGCAATGAGTCCTGAATGACATTTAATGCACCGTGACAGCCATTCAACAATGACCCTAAACCCCCCTCCTGGCCTCTACAAGCCATTCCTCTCCCAGAGAAGCCAGGCTCTCGGTCTCTGCTCAGAGTAGTCTCAACTGGAATTGATTGCTGTGCTTTTTAGTTTGTGGAATTTCTATTTCTTCAAGAAATAGTTCCTCGATCTCAACTATCATTTGATCCATTCACCACTCATTTATACTAAACATACATTGGCTATCTATTGTGTCAAAAACCACGCTCGTTCCTAAGAAGACTGATCAGCAGTTCCGGCTTCTGAGAGTGCTCAGTCTGATGGGAGACAGGAGTGTGCGGTCACCTCCTAAGTACCACAGAGTAAATGCCACAATAGAAGAAGGAAGCATGTGTAGATTATCATGGTGGGAGATAACTCTGCCAGGGCTGGCTATGGGAGATATCACCCATTTCCCACAGCATCTTGTAAGCTGCTGGCCAGCAATTAGCTGGTTACTAGAACTGCGCATGTGCCTAAGGCTCTCGCTTATAGATATGGGAACTCGTGATGTTTGCCCTGTGTCCCCAGATCCCCAAGCATAAGACCTGAGATGGGGTAGGATGTTCTATCTTCAGTGGTCAGAGTCCGTGGGGACTAAGTGCTAACAGCCTGGTACTTGGTTGACACTTGGCCACAGCCCACTTCCAGGTCAACATCAAAGAGGTCATGGTTGAATTAGCAACAATATTTAGCAAAAAGAGCCAATGTCAATGGCAGGAAGGAAACACGCCCTTTTCTTTTGTTTCAAATGGCAAATCCATGGGTTTTGTTTTCATCATTAAAAAAGAAGATGGACCTGAACTCCAGCTTGGATGATTTCACGCCAGATTTGACACAGACAAGGATGAATCATATTTATGCAGCTCTGGGTCTGGTGTCAATGTGTACCCAGAATGACACCTTTCACAAATGTGTCAGAGCAAAAGCAAGTTTGAGAAGACTCTTTGGGCTCACAACACTTCTTTGAAATATCTCTGGAATTGATTAAAAAAGAGAGAACCATGAAATGTTTTCAGCCCTAGTCATTAGAAACATGATCATGTATACAACGGTTCATTTCATAATTTACGAAGCATTTTGTACACTTTTTCATTTGAGCCTCATAAATTTAGGAAGGACTAGTATCCCCATGTCACAGGAAGTGACCCATGGGCAGCTGGAGTGATAGGTGAGAGCTTACACAGGTCTACACCCCAGACTGTGTCTGCCAGCCAGGAGGCACTCCTGTGTGCACGGTGCGTGCAGGAGGTGCCCCTGTGTGCACGATGTGTGCAGGAGGCCCCCCTGTTTGTACGTGGTACATATAGGAGGCGCCTCTGTGTGCACGGTGCATGCAGGAGGTGCCCCTGTGTGCACAATGTGTGCAGGAGGCGCCCCTGTTTGTATGTGGTACATATAGGAGGCACCCCTATGTGCACGATGCATGCACGAGGCACCCCTGTGTGCACGGTACATGCAGGAGGCACTCCTGTGTGCACGATGTGTGCAGGAGGCACTCCTGTGTGCACGATGTGTGCAGGAGGTGCCCCTGTGTGCACGATGTGTGCAGGAGGCCCCCCTGTTTGTACATGGTACATATAGGAGGCGCCCCTGTGTGCACGATGCATGCACGAGGCACCCCTGTGTGCACGGTACATGCAGGAGGCACTCCTGTGTGCACGATGTGTGCAGGAGGTGCCCCTGCGTGCACGGTACATGCAGGAGGCACTCCTGTGTGCATGATGTGTGCAGGAGGCGCCCCTGTGTGCACAGTATGTGCAGGAGATGACCCTGTTTGTGCATGGAACATGCAGGAGGCATTCCTGTGTGCTTGGTACATGCAGGAGGCATCCCTGTGTGCACAGTGCATGCAGGAGACGCCTCTATTTGTGCGTGGAACATGCTGGAGGCGCTCCTGTGTGCACAGTAAGTGTATAGGAGGCACCCCTGTGTGCACGCAGTGTGTACAGGAGGCACCCCTGTGTTCACACAGTATGTACAGGAGGTGCCCCTGTGTGCACAGTGCATGCAGGAGATGCCCCTGTTTGTGCGTGGAACATGCAGGAGGCACCCCTGTGTGTACAGTGCATGCAGGAGGCACCCCTGTGTGCACAGTGCGTGCAGGAGGCACCCCTGTTTGCATGTGGTGCATGCAGGAGGCGCTCCTGTGTGCATGCGGCGTGTACAGGAGGCACCAAGGTCCCAGCTTCCAGTGATGCCCAATTCCACTCGAGCCTACAGAGTCTTTGACTCTTCACTGGATCTTCGAGTTCCAGTTTCACACCCATGCAGTCCCTGACAGGCCACCATGGAGACCAGGGGATGCTGACATTCAGAGACAACGATAGAGGCCATCAAGACCTAGAAGGCCTCACATGAAGAGGGAAGAGGACTTATTTTGTGTCATCTCAGGGGTCAGAAGGACCCAGGAATGAGCAGCAGGTGGGTAAGGCCAGCCTGCACCTGGAGAAGAGCCCTCTTCTGCGCTGACACTCAGAGCTGTTCACCCTCAAGGGTGCCAAGCCCACACCGCTGAGGGCCCCGGGCAGCATGGAGCGGAGTCCTGCTGACAGGCGATGGAGGGGGTTCGAGCTTCAGCTGGGCCTGGGCCAAATGACTCTTTAAATCCAACTGTCTAAGTAGACTTCTGTGGTCCTTTTGATAAATCCTATTGTCTCCCTGGGTCTGTTAGTCAGAGCAGGTGTCATCAGAAAGCATTCCACTCATCTTGGGGACATGGGCTGGTTGGCAGCAAGCCCATGCTTCCATGTACACATTCTCTCTCTCTCTCTCTCTCTCACACACACACACACACACACACACACATACACCTCCTTCCTTTCCCCCAAGTCATTAAGAATTGGATGCTGGGTACTTTCAAGCCCATCACACCCATGTGTAGTAATACAGCTCACAAATTCTATTGAAAATATGCCAAGCCCTGGTTCACATACACTTCTCCTGCTTTAAAACTAATCTGCATATCTGTTTTCAATGTAACCTGCATCTTATCCGCTCTGTAAATTTTATAACATAAATCAAATGATAATCTATGTCTACGTCTACTACACAGGAAATTGGTGTCAATGATGCAATGATAGTTGTACCTCTACCAAAAGCCTGTTGTATGTCAGGAACCACACCAGAGACTTCACGTACATTTCCCTGATTCTCATCCTGAAAGCCACATTACAGATTTTACAGGTGCTCACAGAGGTTAACTTGTCTGACCGGTTGATCTGACTTCAGATCCCACGCAAATCCAACTCCGGAAAGGAAGCGATATTTCTACCGACATCACTGGCTGACAGTAATAGAGCTGGGATTTGACCCTCAGCCCGTCTGACCCCAACGCTGGTGTTATTTCCCATTGCCACCTGCTGCCACAACACATCCCTCAGTGTGCCAACCAAAGTCCACGTTTCACGTACAAAAAGTAACTTTTATTTCAGAGTTGCTGTGGGCGGAGGAAATATAACCAAGGATGGAGGTCCCAACACCAGGTTGTACGGTTATTTATTACAAACGTTGATTTTTTTCTCTTTCCATTATTTACTTGTTCAGGGACCTAGAAACAGGTAAGCCACCCTGGCGACTCAGCAGTTATTTAAATAGGACAGTGCGGGGATTGTGCATGCGGGCGGCTGTAATTGAAACCATTCGTACCATGCACCAATATTTCAAAAGCAATACAACCCAATTCTCTGACCCATGAATCAGGGTTTTCCCCACGAGCAGCATGAAAGATTGGGGCCAGGGAGGACTGGAAGGAAGATTTCTCTTATACACAGCTTTTGCAGAAGAAAGCTGACAAAGAAGAATCTAGATGACTGGATTTTTAATTGTTAATAAGAATAAATTAAATGCATGGCATTAGCTTTTCTTATGAATTGAGTAGCGCCTAGAAAACGTGCTGCATGTTTTCTCAGTCTCTGCAAACAGTCCCGTGCCCCTCTGGACACTTGTCCTGGCCCCTGCAACTCTGCGTCTTGCAACTAACACACTCAGCCCTTATTATTTATGTTCAAGCAAGATGCGTTGTTAACAAAGTCATTTCCCTTGCAAATTCATGTTAATCTTCTTCTAATTCAAATGCAGTGATTTCAATTATGGTGTCCCTGGCCACAGATCTCATCTTTGGGGAAATTTACATCATAGGCTTTGATCTGAGCAAAGCTGACACTCCCATATGGCACCAGATGGAATACTTTCTCACCTTGACCCTCAGTGATCTCATCTGAAAACTGATCAGAAGCAAATACCCCAATGAGGATTGAGAGAGGAAAGGAGATGATGACTATTAATAGAGGCCTGGTTAATAGGTGCTCAACAAATGTGATCTCTGCTCTTTCTTTACTCTGTGATGAAAGGTGCAACGGACATTTTGGGGTCTCAATGTTGGTTCCTGCATCCATATCTGAATGTGAACAAACTGTTCGTGATTGGCATCTTTCCCCACCCTGGAGGAGGGCTTGCCCTCTTGTTTTTTTAATGCATCATCAGAATATCCTTCCCATACTGGGCACCTCTATTTCAGGCTCTTTGCAATTGTTATCTTATTTAATCTGGTCCAAACAATACACTGTCAGGTTGTTGATATTATCTTCATTTTACAAATGAAGAAACCAAGACTTACAAAGGACAGGTAGCTTGTCTTCAGTCAAACAGACTGCAGGTAAACTAGAGAGCCAAGCACCAAACCCAGGCCTGTCTGGCTCTAACCTCTGCCTACTGCTTGTAGACATCTTCACTCCAGCACAGTGGTTGTCTAATGGGGTAATTGTGTTTGGGGCCATTCAACAATGTCTGGGAATACTTTTCATTCCCCCGCTGGGGGTGGGGGGGCAGTGTTGATGACATCCAGTGGGCTGAGACCAGGGTTGCTGGTAAACGTGTTACAATGCACATCCCGGCCCCACACCACAAAGAATTATCATCTGGCTCAAAAATCTCAACCGGACTGCTATGGAAAAATCCTGCTCTAGCACTTACCAAAATTTGTCTTATTTTAGTATAAGGGAATGTAATATCATCATATGTCTGCAGTCAGACCTTCATTCTTATTGATGTGCAGGTACCAAAAGTATTTTATTGTCACAAGTCTTCTGCAAAGCAGCAATTTTGCCACAGCATGTTACATGTTCCTACTGTCTGTTTTACTCATTTCCATAACACAACATCTATTGTCTCATTGTTTCCATGGTAAAAGATCAATCTATTGTTTGCTTCAATTATTTTTCGCTTGTTCATGTTATTTTAAAAATATTTCTAAAAATGAAATAGCCATGGTCAAATCTAATATATTCTTACCTCTTTTTCTCTTATTTATTTTTTCCTACATAAAATGTCTAGCCTGCCACAGAATTTAAACAATTCACAGTATCTCTAAAGTGTGTGCTGGCTCTAAGATATGGTAGAAGAAATTATTTATAAAATAAAAATGTTGTATTTGATTGGGTTCTTAGATATCTGGTTCACTTTCCACCTCCACCTGACACAGAAGGAAACAGAGTGTTTATGTGTTGGAATCCATGGGAGTCCGAAAGACCAGAGTAACAGGCTTTATTGAAAGGAAGAAAGGAACTCTGCCGGGCACTTCTCAGGGGAGAAGAGAGCGGGTTACAGACTAGAGCCGAATTATATAGTGTTTGGGAGAGCCTGAGGAGATACTGAGGCAAAAGTTCTGGTATGTCTGGAATGCTCCTCCTTGGGGGGCTTCAAGCATGTGGGTGTTGAATCAAAAGTCCTGGTGTGTCCGGAGCCCCTCCTTGGGGCGGCTTGCCAGCTTCTTGGAATTCTTCTGTCTCAGGGGCGATAGTCCAGTAAGGGTGAGGTCTAACAGATAAGCGGAACATCAAGAGGGCAGTTTGGAATACACATATCTATCATTTCTCAACTCTGTGGTTACATATAAAAGAAAGGCAGTTATTAATTTTATAATATACTGTAAGGGGTGATGAGGAGAAAGGGGAGAAAAAATTGGAAAATTATTGTTTCTTCTGGAGAGAACTCAAGAAGAGAACCTTGCCAAGCCAAGTCCCTCATCCAGTTAAGGAGGTTGTCAATTTCCGTGCTGTGAGGTCTGAACCAGGCAATGTCCTCAAAAACCTGAATGAGAAAGTAAAAAATTTTGCGAGGTAATAATTGTGAATTGTTTGCTGTGAGTGCCAAGTAGACAGAGTGACATGGTGATACATGGTCTCCTGGATGAGCCTCATGAGGCGTGCTGGTCTGGTTCCTCTCGAATTTTAGAGACAGGGAACCTGTTGGTGTAAGTTTTTAGAAGGACTGAATATGTGTGGTTAAAAGGAAGGGGGTTTGGAAAACATTCAGGAGGGAACTTCTCGAGCTGAGGGGCGGCTTCTTCCTGCTGCCATTCCTACCTATTTGATATTTCCCTTGTGAAGTTCTCCTTGGGGTATTGGGGAATAGGAGTGTAGGAGCATTTGATTGTAGGTAATCCTAGAGATTTCTCGCATCCGAGCCTGTAGGAACTTGATAAAGTATTTGGATAAGGAGGGTTGTATAGCGGGGGTGAAAGTTCTTCCATGGTAAAGGTAGAGATATTTTTTCCTGGCAGCCCTGGGGAGAGCAGTTAGCTTGAGTTAAAAGAAATGTTTCATGTCCGTTTGTAGGCTTTTCTTCAGCCAAAAAGACCCAGCAATCTTGTCCCCTTACTATGTGAAGGGTAAAAAGACTGAGAAGCATTAAGAGGTGAATGTTATTCATTCTCCTAGTTCTTCAGGGATACGGGAAAGGTTTAGGGTTAGGGGACCTGTAGGGGTTGAAAGATAGGATTTAGGAGGTTTGCTGATATAGGGTTTCAGATTTTTCTGTCTTGCGAGGGCAGGTTTCAGGGTTGGTGTGTAGGGTTAGGTAGATTTTTCCAATTTTCTGATTGGCAAAGGTCTGTATGTGGTTTTGTAAGAAACTAGTGAACAAACATAAGAGGCAGGGTCCAAAAGTTAGAAAAATAAATAGGAGAGTGAGTGGACCAATGAAAGGCAATAGTCAAGACACCCAGTTTGTGTGAAACCACTGATTCCATGTTTACAAATTTGATGGGCTTCAGAGAGAGAGAGAAAGAGGGTAGGAATAAGACAGGGAAGTGGCCAGTCCCCCTGCCCCTAGACCTATTCTTGTGGAGATTTTTAAAGCAACAAGAAGAGAAATTACCTGTACAGCTTGTTTGGTTCAGATTGACGAGTAATGTACTAGGAATTAAAAGAGGCTCATGGGGTAGGATTAGGTTGATATTTGGGGTGAGATAGATTAGGGTACAGGTTTCTGTTCAATTAGTAAGGAGACATATATAGGTGTTGGTCCCATATGAGTAGAAAACCCCTGATTGGGTGAGGCAGGCTGAGAGGTGAATAGAGAATAGAAGGACAAGGGGTTGGTTTTGTTTCTCTGTTTCTGAGCTCCAGATGGTCAGGGTGGAGGAAAGAGTCACCCTTAGCAGCAGTGGGAGTTGTCAGGATCACGGTGGGTGGACCTGTCCACGTGAAAGACAGTCCTTGGGTGATGTACTGCTGGAAGCACCTCTTGAACAGTCTTTGAACAGTTTGCTAAGTAAACTATAAATCCTGCAAGTACTTAGGGAAAGGGTGGTTACATTTCTATACTTTGCATTAGAGTTTAGATCTCAGTGATCACTGCTTCTAGCTGAAATTAGCAGCAGGTCCCAGCCCACAATAGGTATGGGGCATTGAGACAAGAGGAATCAAGGAGATACTATACATTAAATAAAGCAACAAAATCAAACTGTCAATACCCACAGTAGAGATCTTGGAGGAATAAATAAAACTCAAATATTCAAGCTAGGCATAGTAGATGGCCCTTGTGTTTACAAGAAATAAGATTAGTTTATCTGCTATTTGGAAGAAATACCTTAGGCTCCTGAACAATGTCCTTGGGCCTTCAGTGGCAATTCCCAGCATGCTGGGCAAGGTCAGGTCACAGGTAGCTGGAGCAGGGCTAGAAGAGACTGAACCCTCCCTCCATGGAGCAAGGGGGCAGCTTACCTTCTCATGTCCCTCTTTCCACAGTACAGACGTGTCAACCAGTGGGGCTGGGAAGCCTGGCAGGCTTCAGTTCAATGACCTTTCTTTCCACTCTTTTTTTTTTTTTTTTGTATTTTTCTGAAGCTGGAAATGGGGAGAGACAGTCAGATTCCCGCATGCACCCAACCCGGGATCCACCCAGCACGCCCACCAGGGGCGACGCTCTGCCCACCAGGGGGCGATGCTCTGCCCCTCTGGGGTGTCGCTCTGCCATGACCAGAGCCACTCTAGCGCCTGGGGCAGAGGCCAAGGAGCCATCCCCAGCGCCCGGGCCATCTTTGCTCCAATGGAGCCTTGGCTGCGGGAGGGGAAGAGAGAGACAGAGAGGAAGGAGGGTGGGGTGGAGAAGCAAATGGGCACTTCTCCTATGTGCCCTGGCTGGGAATCAAACCCGCGTCCCCTGCACGCCAGGCCGATACTCTACCGTTGAGCCAACCGGCCAGGGCCTCTTTCCACTCTTGAAGTAGGGCCCTGATAGAATCCTATGAAGCCCTTTAGGGTGCTGGAGCCAAAAGCTGGTATTTCCTGATCTTTTGGGCCTTATTTGCCTTTTCTGCTACTTCCTTGGCCATTATAGACCTTAAAAGCCATGCTCACTGAGGGGTTTGACTAAGAGAGCAAAATTGGAAATCCAGTGTTTAAAGAAGCCTATTAGACTGAGGAGAGAAAGGCTTTGATTTGTGGTGGTAGGTGGTTGGAGACTGCAGAGGGTCTGAGTTCAATCTAGGGTGAGACCTCAGGTGATGGGGGTTAAGGCAATGCCTAGATAGACTATGGACTGAGAATGAAGTTGAGCCTTAGCAGAGAAGACACAATATCCCTTCATGGTGAGGAAGTTAAGAAGGATGGCGGTGTGTCTCCTTGAGGTAGGCAGGGAGGGGCTGCAGAGGAGTAGGTTATTTACATATTATAAGAGAGTACTGGTTTTGAGATTGCATGCTGTTAAATCCTGAGCTAGTGCCTGCTGAAACAGGTGTGGGCTGTTTTTGATCCCCTGGGATAAAATAGTCTATGTAATTTGCTGGGCTGTATTAGTGTCCAGGTCAGTCCAGGTGAATGCAAATAGAAAGTAAGAGTCAGGGTGTAGAGGAATGTTAAAGAAGGCATTCTTGAGGTCTAGGACCCTGAAGTGAGTGGTGTTTGAGGGAATGTGTGACAGTAACTTGTAGAGATTAGGGACTACTGGATGGAGGGGAACTATTGCCTTATTGATTAGGAATAAGTCTTATATGAGGCGATAAGCCCCTGAAGGTTTTTGAACAGGAAGGATGGGGGAATTGCAGGGAGAGTCTGTGGGGATGAGAAAACCTGGTTTAAGAGGTGGATAATGACTCATTTAAGGCCTTAGAAACAGACACAATTACACATTAAACAAAGACTTTAGATACACATTATGAATTAAGGAATTTAAATGAGCGCACTTTACTTGTTTCAATTAAAATTATACTAGAGATATTTTCTGACAAACAAAGAGACAAGACGGATTACTTACTCACATAACTTAATATACAATTCTGTTTTTTTAAGTTTTTCGAGGTGGCAGGGAGTTGTCAGCATAGAGGGGAGGAAGAGAGAAAGCAGACAGATGGACAGTGTGAGCAGCTGGATGGAAAGAAGGAGGGTCAGAATCTGCAAGAGGAGGAGGAGGAGATTAAAGCGCCACATGGTCAGAGAAGTCAAAAAAGACTTAGAGCTCTGAGGCGAGGGGAGAGGGCGAGGAGGAAAGAGGCATAGTCACAGTTTGTAAGGAGGGAGGAGGGGTCGGAGAAGAGACAGGCACCACAGCCAGAGCCACAGCTTCTAAGGAGGGGGGAGGGATTTAAGAACACAGTGGAGAAGGGAGGGGTCCCTGGCCAGCAGGAGAGGAGAAAGAGAGAGTTGGGAGTCCGCGAAGAAGGAAAGATTAGGAGCGGAGGTTTCTCTGGCCAAAAACGGCCTGTGTGTAGAACAGAAGGCACAGAAATTAAGGACAGGGGAGAAGGGAGAAGAAAAGCCTGCATGTAATGAATTTCTGATGCCCTCCCCGTCTAGTGGCAGAAATTGTCAAGATCTCTTAGGATATTGTAATGGTAGTAGAAAGCAACCTGGCTAGGTGCTTAGACTTTTGAGGAAGTCCGTAGAAGCTAGCCACTTGGAGTAGAAACCTCCCAAACTGTGATCTTCAGAGAGTAGGGTGAGTCTCTGAGGCGGGAGATTGGGAGGAGCCCGTGTTCCGAGGGTAGCCTGGCTGGACGGTTTGGACTGAGAGGAGCCCACAGTAGAGGAAACTGTTGAGAGAAGGGGGCGTCCTCCAGTCACAGTTCCAAGAGGAGAAAATCTCCGTAGAAAGAGAGTTTCAGACAAGAGGTTGTCACCCCAAGGCCGAGATCCCGGGACGTAGGAGAGTGGCCTGGCTAGGCGCGCCTAGACTTTTGTAGAAGTCCATAAAGGAGTGGAGGCAGACCACCCGTAGATATGGGGTCCGAAGTTAAAACCATCCAACCAGGAAGGGGTGTTTTTAGAGAAAAATTTGGAGGCCAACCGGGGAAGAGAAAGGGAGAAACTCCTTACCTTCTGGTCCAGCAGGGGTTCAGGACAGGGTTAGACTGCTGGCCAATCAACCTACAATTACACATCCAACAGAATCAGGAAGTAAGCCCAGGACGAGCGGCTGCTGCCCATTGCTTCCCTGGTTGTAAGTTTGGATGGCAAAGAGGGATCGTCCAGGCAGTTAGTACCCTGTCCCGGGTTTCGGCACCAAATGCTGGAATCCATGGGAGTCCAAAAGACTCGAGTAACAGGCTTTATTGAAAGGAAGAAAGGAACCCTGCCAGGCACTTCTCAGGGGAGAAGAGTGCTGGTTACAGACTAGGGGCAAATTATATAGTGTTTGGAAGAGCCTGAGGGGATACTGAGGCAAAAGTTCTGGTATGTCCAGAGTGCTCCTCCTTGGGGGGCTTGCCAGCTTCTTGGAATTCCTCTGTCTCAGAAGCGATAGTCCAGTAAGGGTGAGGTCTGACAGATAAGTGGAACATCAAGAGGGCAGTTTGAATACACATATCTATCATTATGTTAGGTAGGCTGTGATCTACCCAGAGTTAAACAGCTAATTGACTCAGGGCAAGAATAAGATCACAGGTATTTTGACTACTAGGCTGGTGCTTTCTTCATTGTGCACTTGGGAAGTCATGTTGCAAAATCTAATCAGTATGCACATGCTTGGGCGTGCACATGGCTCAGGGGACGGGTGGAGCAGACACAATGCACCCATGCATGCATGCCAACACACACACACACACACACACACACACACACACACACACACTTAATTGTATATTTTCCATCCTTTTCTTTTAGAAGGTTTCAAATCGCCATGAGTTAACTGTTCTCTGTTCTATGTAAGGGTTTAGAGGGAAGAGAAACTTTGGACAACCTAGAGTTCACAACGAGAGCTTGAGATCTACAATCCAATCACCCCATACATCTGAAGCCCCAAACTGAGTTCTCAGCATTCAATAAGCCTGAAATAACATGCTTAGAGCAACTGTGGACTACTCGGTATCTCCCTTCCCCTGCACCTCCCCACACCGTCTCCAGGGCTTCATTTATTAAATGTAAATAGAATTTATTGCCACCTGGCTCAAAACACTTTAACTGCCTCCCATTTCCTAAGTGAGAGCTAAGATCCCAGCACAGCATAGAAGATGATCTTACCTCTCTAGACATCACAAGGGAGAGACTTGCTCTCATTCATGATGTCTACGAGCTTCCCAGAGGATTGCCCTGCACAGACCCGGAACAAGCTCCTCCAGGCCTTCTACCTGGCCTCCTGGGCTAGTTCCATGCTTCTTCCTCTCTAGCTGCTAACTGCTGCTGACCTGGCACCCCATTTTGTATCACAGGGAGAGACACCATTCTCCTTAATTTCCCCATAGCACAATGCAGACTACAGTTATGTCAAGAAGACATACTAAAGACCCAAGGATCAAAGAGACAGAGAAAATCATTTAGCAGCTTCTAGAAATGGCAACTCTAAGGCCCAATGGCACAAACTCAAACTCAGAATCTTCACCTGACCCCTGCTTAACTTCTTGTCCTGACATCTCCACCTTACACACTGTCTAGTCATCTCCACACCAATGAGTTCAGACCTCAAGTAGACAAATGTCTCAGTCTGCTCAGGCTGCTGTAACAGAATGCCATGAACTGGTGACTGACAGGCAAGAGAAACTTCTGTCTCTAGTTCTGAAGGCTAGGAAATCTAAGATCAATGAGTGAACAGAGTCAGTGTCTGTGAGGACCTGCTTCCTGGTTGATAGATGGCTGTCTTCTCCTGTGTCCTCACAAATCCCATTCTTAAGGGCTCCACCCTCATGACCTAATCACCTCCCAAAGTTTACCTTTTACTCCCACCACACTAGGATCTAAGATGTCAGTGTATAAACTGGAGGTGGGAGGGATACAAACATGCAGTCTACACCAATATGGTTCTTGGCTACTTCCAAGAACCATAGCCACTTTTGCTCCAGGAGAAGTCACAGTGGATGACCTATTTCCCTCTCCACAGGTGCAATACGACCACCATCCTCACCCCAAATAGAAAAATGACACTTGTTTGCAGTCTATTTTCTAACATTTGGATTGCCCAGTCTCCATTCAGCCGAACTCTGTCAAACTCCTGCAGCTATCTTTCCTCCAGCCTGAGAGGTGCGTGGCCCGAGCCTCCCCCTGCTCCGCAGGAAACAGACCTTCTTTTCCACACTTCTTATTTCACAGATGACAAAAACAAAGCTGGAAGGGGCTTGCCCAAGGCACCCAGCAAGTCAGCAGCAAAGCCAGGACAAGGCCTCAGGCCGTCCCCAGTCTAGTCAGGTACTCTTTCTTTTAATATGCTCTTGAAACCTCAATAATGAGATATTTTAATTTTATATGAATATAAAGACACACATGACTCGTCAGCAAGTGAACAGATAGGAAAACCCCAGGAAGCACTGAAGATATGGGAGCTGAATCTGGGTCACCATACCCCTCAGGGACCCATCATTCCTTGGCCACAAACATAATCACTAAACTAGGAAGGTAAATTTCAATGGCAGGAGTACAGTACACACTGTAATTGATTTAGCAGTTGTATTTAGAGACTGTTAATAATGCATGTAAGATGCTGAATATTACTTTTTACATTATAAATATTTAAAAGCATCTAGTTTTTAATAGCACAAGATATTAACACAGTGATCAGCTCATTTAAATGACTACCCACTGCTTACATGCAGCCCAAGGAAAGATAACATCTCCACTACCTGATATGATCAGAAGAGTGACATTCTGAAGTGGAAAAGTGAGGTTCATTCTGAGACGCCCTAGAGTGAAATAGTTTTATTTCAAAGTGAACTATTTCCCTTGCCACAGAAGCCATCAAGACTCCGTGTATGTCGTGCGCACATAAATCTTCCACGTGATCTCCAGGGTTGCCTGCCTGCTTTGCATCTTTTGTATGGTTTTAATGGCAATAATCAAGCTAGAAATTTCTTTATTTTTATTTTTTTGGCATTTTGAAAGTTAAAGAAGCTTTTGCATCTTTTTAAATACCAATTTAGTTGCAGGTTTATAAAAGAAAAAAAAACAGAAAAATTAACAGCTAGAGTAGTGCTAATTAGAGCTAATTATAAATTTTGATTGAGTGGTCTGGTTCATAAAGCGAGAGCACATACCACTCTGTCACAGTGGACACCATCCACATCACTATTTAGGTGACCTCTTCTGGCTGGGACAGTCCTTGCTCTCAATGTCTAATGATTAATCAAATCAAAAGACAGTTGAACTAAGTCAATATATAGCAACGCTTTCTAGAGAAGAGTCCTATGTTGTCAATAAGTTGGAAGAAATACAGAGGCAGCCAAGATCCAGCCACAGAACCCAAACACACTTGACTTAGGACTCTAGAACCACTATTTATTACCAGCCGTGTGACCTGAGTCAAGCTGCAAGTCTTCCCTGAAGCTCAGTTTTCATCTTTACGAACTGGAGGCAATAATATCTATACTCGATGGCTGTTGGGAGGATTAGAATAAATATATGCCCTGTTGACTACTGTCTGAAATTACCCATCAATCATGTTAGCTAAATTAAGAGGCAGTGAATGGCTCTAGAAATCAGCAGGATAATCAGGAAGACTGTTTATACCACCTGATGCACTTCGGTATCACATACAAAGAAAAGGTTTAAAGTTTTTATTAATCTGGAAATTAAGCTTTGCATAACTAAGAGCCCTTCGCTTTATGTTTTAAAAGCTTGCCAGATGTGAAAAGCCATGGAAACCCAAAGACCAAACTAGCTTGTTATGTCCCAGATATCTAAAAGCATGGGTGGTCACACATTGCCTGCCACAGACTGTGTTGTATAAAGATAAGGGCGGGATCGGAAGAGTGTCGTGTACAAAAGACAAATAAGAATACCAGGTGCATCATCCAGTCAGCTCTCCAGTCTGCAGGTGTTAGAGATCAGCCTGTGGACAGCAGGGGACAAGGCTGGGAGAAGCATCTGAACTGAGGGTGAAACATGAGTCAGCAGCTGAGACGGGAAGCACCTTCGGGGACATTATTTCAAGTACCTGCCACCTCCAAGGTGAGTGTGAAGGGACCAGCTAACAATCCTGACATGACATGGACCAAAAAGGTCTATTTGCTATAGGCTTACTTTCAGTCCTTAGTTTCTCTAGTAGAATGAAAATAATTGCTTTGTTCCTTATGTTTCCAAATTCAAAAAAATAAAATAATACGTATCCACACCAGTCAGAAATGTGCCAGTGTTTTCCTCCTTCTCTTGAGGGGTAAAGACATCTCCAGATGCGTGCCCAGCTATGAATAGATCACGCGGCAACACAACACTTCACCCGGAAACATGGTGTCTGCTCCTGGCCCAAATTCTGCTCCGTAGTTCACATTCAAATGCTCAAATCCAGCCAATTGCTCAATCAATAGAGACGTCTACAGGCTGAACACATCAAGGTGCATAAAGAGCTAAGATCCAAGCCCCATGAAGGGAGGAGGTGTTCTGACAGGGGCGTGCCTCCTCCCGTAGACCTAGGAAGAGAAGAGTGGCCTTGGCTTCCCTACGGCCGCCCTGGACTCCTAGTCAGCAGCATGCGGCAGGATAGACTGTCAACAGTGAAAAGCCGCCAGGGAGAATGACTCGGGCTCAGATCTACCAACTTCCTCCTGCCCCACTCTCTGTGGGATAAAGTCCATACTCCTGACCCTGGCATTCTAGACCCTCCACAATCTGGCCCAAACTTCCCTTCCCTTCTCTTTGCTTCTGCCCAGAACTACTCCCTGCTCACCCCACGGGTAGATGGTCCTGTACTCCAGTGCCTTTGCTCAGAATGCTGTGTCTGCTGGGAGCTTCAGGCCAGACTCCTTGCCCATTTAAAACCCATTTCAAATGTCCATTCAATCATATAGTCATTCAGCAAATGTTTATTGATTGCCTAATGCATGCTGCTCTGTGCTGTTCTGGGCACTGGTAACACAGATATTAATCAGAAACAAGAAACAATTCATACACTAAAGGAGCTGAAACAGGGGACTGAGGTTCCTGAAGGAAGAGCTTTGTCCTTCTCTGGTTCCCAGGAAGACATTGCTCTCGGGTGTGAAGTCCCACAAGTGCTGGATTTGCTGTGCTCTCAAAATACTTACTACTCCCAAACTCAAACGAGAACTGTAGGATCAATTTTAGAGTTTCAGAGTAAAACATCATGCTCAAGGTCAACTGCTGCTTAAGGGAAAAGGCCAATGACCCACTCCCAAATAAATAGAATTTCTTGCAAAGAGGGATTAATCCTTAACTGAGGGTTCTATTTATTTAGGCACCATGTTTAGATCATACCTCACTTCATACTAATCCCAAAGTCAAATCTATGTGAGAGATTTTATGCCTCTGATTTCTCTCATTCCTGTTTTGGGGATCTTCCAAAGATCCTGTAAGTCACCTCCCACCTGTTCTTTCCTGCCTCTCCCTGCTTTCTGCCTTGCTCACCCAAAGGCCAGGGTCACCGGTGCTTTGCAAACTCAGGACCAGCATGAAGGTGAGTGAGGCATTGCCTTGGGTGCAACATTTAACAGGTACTTGGTCATGAAAATAAGTAATATTTGATGCAATACTTTTAAGTAAAAAAGAATGTCAAAAGAATCCACGATGAACAAAGTACCAACATCAAAAATGGCATTCCTGGTTTTCTCTCTGCTTTGGGCTCACCCACGGCTCAGCAAGGACGCTCCAGTGACAGAGGCAGCGTGGACATTGCACATGGTTCCTGGGAGATGCAGGACACGCCTGCCTGCTGACTTCAGCTCAAGGACTTGCTGCCAGCTTTGCTGAACCTTCCTCAGAGAGCTCGCTGTCTCAGACGTTCCCACCCTGACGCCTCGCGTCTTTTTCCTGCTGGGGCCAGCTTGCAAAGGCGGCTGACTGCCCTCTTGGCCTGCCCTTGCTCTGCCCCTTTTTATACACACATCTCCCACAATAAAACCCTTGTGCCTTTAATCAGACCTCGGTGCCTGCTTCTGAGAAAACCCAGACAAACATAAAAGAGAAGGATTTCTTCTTCTCTGAAAGGCAAGGCTGGGATCAAGTTTACGGCCTGAGCACGGCCTGAGCACGGTGTGCTCCAGACATCAACATCCTCCTTCCTCCTTCACACAGAAGAAGGGCCCATGTCAGGGCCCCAGTCCTGGAAGGAGATGGGGGCTGGTGTTAAACATATACGTGCCTGTTGTGCATGCAAATTTCAGATGGTTATACCTTCTTGGTAATTAAACCTTTTCCCAAGCAGAGATTTTATGTTTTATTTGCTGATGAACGGACTACATTTTTCAGCCAGGACTATAAACCAGAAATGTCTGGATTAATTCCTAGCTAATCATCAACACGAAAATTTTACCTTTGAAATACTAGTACTAGAAGGAAAAAAAGTGGCTTTGGATCAGCAACTTCAAATGGATTCATCTTTTCCTTATGAAAGTGGTTCCACATATACAAATTCCAGTATTTGGGGACTTCTTATATGAATATAGTTTTTCCATAGCCCCTAGAAAGCAGCTGGTCACTGCCAGGTATCAAGTCATACCCTAGACATAACCTGGCCACTGTCGTGGATTTCAGAGGTCCAGGCTGTGGGCTCAGCCATGGAGGTGTAGTTTTATCAATGAATTGTTTTAATGGGGTGGGGCTCAGGCAGTGATTTTGGGTTGTCTACCGTCTCCCTCCATCTAGGTCAGTTACCCAGCCTTCCCCACGGACTGCCTCACTTCGGGAGAAAGCAAGCTGCCCACCGCCGCCTGGAGTGGTTCTTGCCAAAGTTGCATCAGGAATAAATGTGAAACTCTATGGAGGCCCATTTTACCTGAGAAGTTCCTCCTTGTTCTGGAAAATATGCAGAAGTGTTCATCTATTCTTTTTCTGTACATTTCTGTAGACAGATATGAGGCCCAAACTGCTAAAAAAGGCTGAGAATAAAAGCAACCCAAAGAGAAAGACAGAGCCAGGAAAGGAGGGATGAAGCCGGAACCCCTGGGTAAGCCAGTAGATTTACTTAACCCAAAGGGGGGTTTTCATTGCTTTTATCTAAACATTATAAGAAATTTTATCATATAAGAGAATAAAACCTCTCATATTGGGCTAAGATCTAGAAAAACACAATGAAAGTAAATATTTGGACTTTTCTGTTTCTAGAAATCAGATTGAATAAGGGACTCCAGAAAGGGTTTGACTCCTTCATTCAGAAGAATTGCTTTGGGAGAGGAAATGAAAAATGAAGGCTGACATCTTGACTGATCTGGAGGAAGAGAGGGCTTTCCTGAGGAGGAAGGCTGGGAGCTTGGAGGCAGGCTGGAAAGATATAAAAAGAGAGAGGAGATACGTCCGGATGGCACTTCTGGTAGAGCTAGGAGAGGAGGCTTTTAGCCGTGACCCCATCAGCACGGAGGCCCGAGCGTCCCCACAGAGGGGCTGACAAGGACCACGCCTCTTTCCTTTTCTAAGTTCCAAACCCCATTGAGAAGCTGAAATGTGTATTAACTGAGGATTAAAAAAATATATATTAACGTTATTGCCAGGGGCTCTGGTTTGGAGACCATAGCTTTAATCTTGATGGTAGGGGTGGGAAGAGAGAGAAGGAGAGAGGGGGGGTGTCCTAAGTTAGATTTCTGACTGAAGTCTGAAGGAAGAATAGAACTCAAGTGGAGACTTTTGAGCCAGGAAGGTGAGAGTAAATAAATTTATGTAAAGAGGCCCTGGCCGGCTGGCTCAGTGGTAGAGCGTCGGCCTGGTGTGCAGGAGTCCCGGATTCAATTCCTTGACAGGGTACACAGGAGAAGTGCCCATCTGCTTCTCCACCCCTCCCCCTCTCCTTCCTCTCTGTCTCTCTCTTCTCCTCCCGCAGCCAAGGCTCCATTGGAGCAAAATTGGCCTGGACGCTGAGGATGGCTCTGTGGCCTCTGCCTCAGATGCTAGAGTGGCTCTGGTCACAACAGAGTGACGCCCCAGATGGGCAGAGCATCGCCCCCTGGTGGGCATGCCGGGTGGATCCCGGTTGGGTGCATGCGGGAGTCTGTAGACTGACTCCCTGTTTCCAACTTCAGAAAAATACAAAAAAAAAAAAAGATTTATGTAAAGAAGAGAAGTTTAATAGACACAGAATTCCTTAACTGAACATATCCCACTGCAGAGGAGCTGCCCGCAAACAGAAACCACAGGACTGGATTAGGAAACCAGACATTCAGCCCAGAAGGAAGTCTGGTTCTGTATGTGGCAGAAGAATACGACCAACTTACAAAACAAGTCCCCACTGATGAAACTCAGCAAAGCCTCCTGAACAGAATAGAAGCAAAATGAAGACAAATGCAATACTGCACGGCGAGGGATGACGCGACAGACCATTTCTGCTGCTACCGAAGGTGTGGGCATTCCTCAGACATGGACAAGTGAAAAACTGAAGGAAGACCAGGTTCAGAGGAGCAGGTGACAAAAGGATGCCTTCTACTGTCATAAGCAACAACACACATCCAGGATCTGCTGAGTGTGGCTCTTCTGCTGAGACAAACAGGAGAACGAGACACCAGAAGAAGCTAAAGTCTTTTCATGGGATGATTTCTAGATGTCTGACCCCATTAGAATGGTATCTCGGCAAGATTGAAACACACACTTCTGCTGTTGTGACTGTGTCTGTTGTCTTTGCATAATTTTCTTTATCTAGATACCACGCAATATCTGCTATGGTCTTCAACTGGCCAAAGCTGTGTAGGTCTGGGATGTTTCCTATTCAGTGGGAGGAGGGGAGGCAGAGAGACAGACTGTCACATGTGCCCTGACTGAGATCCACTTGACAAGCCCACTAGAGAGCGATGCTCTGCCCATCTGGGGCATTGCTCTCTTGCTCAGCAACCAAGCTCTTCTGCACCTGAGGCAGAGGCCATGGAGCCATCCTCACTGCCTGGGATCAACTCTCTCCAATCAAGCCATGGCTGCAGGAGGGGAAGAGAGAAAGAGAGAAGAAGGAGAGGGGGAAGGATCGAGAAGCAGATGGGCACCTCTCCTGTGTGCCCTGACTGGGAATTGAACCCGGGACATCCACACACCAGGCCGACACTCTACCACTGAGCCAACCATCCATGGCCGGTCTGGTTTTAATTGTATATTTTGTTTTGGAAACATGATCTTGTTTGAGATTGCTTCTGTAAGAAATGGGAGTTTGTCTTTTTCTTTTTTTTTTTTTAAAGAGAGTTGAAAGTTTTATTTATTTATTTTTTTAATTTATTCATTTTTTTTTTTAGAGAGGAGAGGGAGAGACAGAGAGAGAGAGAGAGAGAGAGCAGAGACAGAGAGAGAGAAGGGGGGAGGCGCTGGAAGCATCAACTCCCATATATGCCTTGACCAGGCAAGCCCAGGGTTTCGAACCGGCGACCTCAGCATTCCCAGGTCGATGCTTTATCCACTGCGCCACCACAGGTCAGGCAGGAGTTTGTCTTTTTCTAATATTCTCCAATATTTTTGTGTGTGTGTGGCTGTTGCTGTAATCTTATATGCCATACTACCACAAACTTTTCAAAGAGTGGGAACTAAGGCAGCCTCGGGGCTGGTTAACTCAGTTTCAAAGGTGCTGAAGGAATTACCCTCATATACTTCTCCCAGTGGGAGAAACAGACTGGAGCCACTGTGGGAACCGCATTCTCCCCAAACATCTGAGTGGGACCGCCACCGCCTCACACTCAGCAAAATACCCAGTGGGGGAACAGGATTTTAGACACAAATGCCTTTAAACTTTAACTTCTGAGCCTCGATGTCATCACCTGTGAAAGGGGGACAGTCATAACCCACCGCAGAAGTTACTGTGAAGAGAGAAGAGGTACTATTTGTAAAGCATAGAGCCAGTGCCTGGAAAACAGCAGGTCGGTCTTCCAAAATAACTGTTGTTAGTTAGTTCAGGTCTACAATGTCAATAATCTCATGCTGGCTTGACTAAGCCTGGTCACAACTGTCCATGGAGAAAATCCTTCCATTCATCTCCAGTGAAGGAGACTGTTGAAAGCGACTAATTCAATCCTTAATATAAAGATTCATTCAGCAAACATTTGTCAAGTGACAATGATATCCCAAACACTATTCTAGGTTTTGGGACTTCAGCAGTAAAAAAAAAAAAAAAAAAAAAAAAAAAAAAAAAAATCTCTCCTTTGTAGGGCACAGAATAGAGCCCCATCAAGTTCATCCCCTATAGACTGCAAACCTTTCAAAGGCAGAGACCAAATATTGTTTTTCTCATATTCAATTCATATTCACTAGGCAGAAAATAGAAGCTGTTAAAGTCTGCTGCGTTCATTGAGCTGGGTACAGGGAGTGAAGCCGCAGTAAACCTCACAGCGCACAGGGTTTTACTGGGGAGCTGAAAGAACCTGAGGCCGTACAGTGCAGACAGCCCAGCAGGACAGACTGCCCGTGGGCATTCAAGGCAGCTCCTCCATCCATCACCTACAAATGGTCTCTGTGAGACCTTCTTCCCCAGTCTCCCTGCACTGATCTGCGATGATTTTATCTAGTTTCCTAAGCCATCACCAACCATGTAGGCGCTACGGTATCTAGCAACAAGCAGCAGCTTCACAAGTATTTCCTGGGCACATACTGTGTGCTAGGCCCTACACAAGTGCTTTCACATGGTCAACTTTACCTCCTCACCATCATAAGTCCATGAAAAGGTACCTTGCAAATGAGGACCCAGACCCAGAGAGGGTAAGGGATACATTCAGGGTCACACTTCCCACCAATGGCAAAGCTGGGCCTTTGGAACTGCTTTCTTAACCTGAGATCTACTGATCTTTCTGCTCTGTCACTCCAGTCTCTGCCACACTCTTCACACTGCAGTTGGGAGTCTCCTCTTCACAGCACTGCCCCACACTTTCCAAGTCTTTGCTTAAGTAAAACATGATCTCAGTTCTATGACTGGGTTCTCAGCTGGCCAAGCACTTTCAAACTCACACCCATTTGATCCTTCAAACCATCCCCATTTGATAAGGGAAACTGAGAATCAGAAAGAATGTTGGTTGTACAGCATCACACAGCTAACAAGGAGCCAATGTAGAATTCTTAGTCAGATTTGTTTACTTTTTACCGCAGTCTAATGGGTGCCCCATAGCCCACATTGTCTCAGTAGAGCTACTCCTCCAGATGAGAACTTGACTCTGACAATGCATCTGAGCACATGCAAGGCTGATATTCAGAATGAGAGCCTCCAGCCGAAGCCTGAGCCAGTATCAGGAGAGGTTATGGGGAAGGGTGGGAAAACCCTAACCGGGTGCCCAGTTGGGTATATTTTTATGCAAAAAGCAATTGAAGTTTGTTTAGAGGCTCCAGGGACTTTGTAAGGACCCATTTGGGGGCGGAGCCTGGAACAAAAAGAGCTGTGGGGTGGCTGACATTGGAGCATTGTGGTAGCCCCTATTAGTGACTGTACAAACTCCATTCCTGTCCCCTTCTTCCCTTCCAGTGGAGCCACAAGTTGTTCCCATGACTGGGGACACCAATTGATCTTCACATACTCCATCCCAGCAGGCAGTGAATCATGATTAGTTCCACCAATGCTAGATTTCTCATTCCCCTGACTACTGATTTGTTTAGGGGTAGCCACATGATGAATTCTGGGCAGTGAGATGCAACCAGAGGTTGACTGAGTAGACCTTCTGGGAAAGTTTTGCTCTCCTGCAAAAAAAGGACCAATTTGTCTGAAATGGTCCTTTTAGTTAGCTGCCCTTCCTGTCTCCCTGATGGGAATACAGACATGATGCCATGAGCTGTAGTGACCAGTTTGTCACCATGAGGCAGCACACATGGAGGAAAAAAGTCAACAGTCCAAGGATGGCAGAGAAGAAAGACAGAAAGTCTGTGTCTCTGAGAACGCAGTGGGTAGTGTCCCAGGCCTAGCCCATGCTATGGGAGAAAGATGGATGTTTTTATGCCACTGTAGTGTTTTCTTAGTTTTTGAACCTTGCAGCCAATTGCATGTGTAAGGAGCTGCAATGCTGACTATTTTGAGTGCCCAGCAATGGACAGCCCACACCTCCACTTCAGCACCAGGGCTGACTGTGAGATCTGTCTCTGGGTTCTGACCACCCTTTCCTAAAGTTCTCTTGCTTGTGTAAGAACACTCCTCATTTAGAAGCTATGTTTGATATTGAATGACTCAGCACTGGTGAGACTCCTCCTTCTTAGCCTCAAAGCATGGCTGGTGAAACTGGTTTCCAGAACAAAAAGTGGAGGACACAGCCTTGCCCAGCTGATTCATCATCTCAACCCTCAGGCAAGCCTCAACCCTCCCTGTCCTGGGATAATCGAATAACACAAGGCATCATCTTATCATCTCAGCAAAGATGTGACACAAGGCAAGGACATACCAATCATTAAACACCTGCTACACACTGGGTTCGGTATTTTCATACCGTGCCAACTGTATGTGCTAAGCGCTGCTGTAGCCAAGGCGGTCACAGGCAACACACAAAGAGGAACTTTTGTCCTCATGGAGTTCACATTGTAGTCAGGGCAGGCACATAGAGTAAGAGTAAACAGTCAACAACGAAGTACATTGTATGTACACAGATGTGTATATATACTCACACACAGCCACACACATGCTCACATGCATACATATTAGAAGGTGGCAACACTGAAGAGAAAATACCATTAGGAACGGACAGAAGAGGTGTTAGATGACACTTCCTGTGTTTGTGGCCATTTGGGGCTTAGCCTCCCCATCTGTAAAATGAAGGACTTGCCCAGGCTCCTACGGTCACGGACATCCTCAGAGACTGCAGCGCACTCTGTCTGCACATGCACGGGCTCACTACCAAGTGCTTTCAAAAGACACTCTCATGAACAAACCACATTCCCACTAGATTTTAACTCCCTTTGTAATTTACTTGTCCCCTTATTGGCTCCTATTTAACTCCATTTTCTTCTTTATGGCTCTAGTCACAATTGCAGTTTTATACGTATTTGTGTGATTAATTAATCATATTCTATTAATGAGGTTGTGTTAGCCCCACTGAATGTTTATGCTCTTACACTCCAGTCGTTAACACAGGGCCCGGTGCCTCGTACATGCTCAGTAGAATTATGGCTGAGAGAATGAGTGAGTGAATGAATGAGTGAATAGAAGAATGAATGAATAAATGAAATCATTCTATCTCTTCTTTATTGTTTCAATTCTGAAGGCATTCAATGTTTTATTTTTCCTTCAACATTCCTTCTTCAAGCTTTTCACCGATACTGTCCTAAGACCTCTTTTCAAAACACATGCTTTCAAAACCAGAGGACCGAGGTCCGTGTTCATTCACGTTCTAGACAGAGTGAGATGTGGTTTACGTGCTGTGCGACATGTGAGCTGAGGTGGAGGTCATGAACTTGTACACAATACACTCTGCAGAAGCTCCCCAGAAGGGAACAGAATGACACCTGAGCATGCACATACACGCATACATATGCACACACATGTGCTTACATACATGCACACCAGTACATACACACATACAGACCTTTATGAAAAAAGCAGTGAGTGTTGATGCCTGGTTTATGTCCCGCCTCGGGCACTGGCTGTCTTTCTGCAGGCTCCTCTACACAGAACACATGGGGAGGGCTGTTCTGAAATGTAAACACCCCAGCCCGTGTGACACAATGCTTCTACGAGAACAATGGGAAGCATTAAGTGGTGGGGAATGGCTGGACTGCATGGAAGAATTACATATGGGGACAAACAACAAAACATCAGCCATGTGGCAACTGCTGTCATCAAGGCATCTAGCCAAAGTCCTTCTGGCCCAGGCAGTCATCTATTCATTATTTAAGCACCTCTTTGAAAATCCTTTTTCATTTCTGTAATTATGTATGCAGCAAAGCAGTATATACTTCTCATCCCACAGGGTGGGTTTGGCCACTTCCAACCAATTCTACAGTTATACTCAAAAGCCCAAGCCTGACCAGGCGGTGGTGCAGTGGATAGAGCATCGGACTGGGATGCGGAGGACCCAGGTTCAAGACCCCAAGGTCGCCAGCTTGAACGCGGGCTCATCTGGTTTGAGCAAAGCTCACCAGCTTGGACCCAAGGTTGCTGACTCGAGCAAGGGGTTACTCAGTCTGCTGTAGCCCCACGGTCAAGGTACATATGAGAAAGCAATCAATGAACAACTAAAGTGTCGCAATGAAAAACTAATGATTGATGCTTCTCATCTCTCTCTGTTCCTGTCTGTCTGTCCCCATCTATCTCTCTCTCTGTCTCTGTAAAAAAAAAAAAAGAGGAAGAAGAAGCCCAAAGAGCTATCCAGAGTGTTGTGCTGTTGAGGTGTCTGAACTTGGTGCTCCTTCTTGGCTCTCAGAGTCAAGCCTGGTACCCTAGAGAGGTGCGTACCTTGGGTTGGCCTCACCCCAGCCTTCTTGTAAGATGGCGCTGTGCTTCTGACAGGTGGACTGCGATACTATAGCAACTAGTATCATATCTGGTAGAAAGTAGAAACTCACATTCTTGTGGTTTTCTCACAACAAAGGCAAACATCCAACCACCATAAAAGACTCAAATTGTCAGTGCTATCATTCCTGCTAACAAGAAAAACAGGGTGACGGGAAAGATAAACCTTTTTCTATCAGCTACTTTTAGAGGCAATAATTACAGAGAGTCCGATGTAAGGCACATGGGACAGTAGATGGGATGCATGCTTCAGTGGCATTTTATAGAAGATACAGCAACATGCTTTATTCAGTCATTTCTTATATGGCCCCTCGATAAAAGAAAAGGACATCCTCTTAAATAGCCATTCCCTGGAGACATCTTTACTGGTGTGTGAGTAATGGCAGAGAGACCAAGAGCTGTTGGTGATCAGCTTGATACAGGATTAGTTTGCTCACCAGATATTGAAGTGGAAGGGATGAGGCTACAGTGCCCATCGCAAATATTGCTTGCTTTTTTGGCAGGGCTGGTGAGATGAGTTGGTTACAGACAGAGGCTCAGCTGGGGATCTGGACTATCAAAATTAAGACTTCTCATGGGCAATATGTACTCCTAACTTCTTTCTTTTCTCTCTCCCTTTTTTAGCCTTTTAACTCTTCAAAATCATTTCTTATAAATCATCAAGTGTCTCACCTTTATTACAACCACTGATTCTCTCAAAGTGTCACATGGAGAAGTTTGCAACAATTGAGTCTCAGTAGATCAGATAGTCCCAGAAGTGGGGAATTGTCTCTGCTAAAAAGATATGTTGAATTCCCAACCCCTAGTTCCTTTGAAGGTGACCTTATTGGGAGATAGGATCTCAGCAAAGGTAACCAAGTCAAGGTGAGGTTATACGAATTAAGTTAGACTCTAATGCAATAAATGGTGTCCTTATCAGAGCAGAGAAATTTGGACACATACACACATGCACACACACACACATGCACACACACGAGTATGTCATGTGAGGATGGAAGCAAAGATGGAGTAATGTTTCTGTAAGTCAAGGTACATCAAAGATTGCTCACAACCAGCAGAAGTGAGAAAGAAGCAGGAAGGGTCCTCCCCTGAGCCTCCTTAGAAAGCACGGCTTTGTGAACAGGTGGATTTCAGACGTGTAGACTCCTGGACTGAGTGAACACTCTCCTGAGAGAAGAGATTTCGGTTGTGTTCTGCCACTGAGTGTGGGGTACTTTGTGTCAGCAGCTCTAGCAAGCCACAGCCTCCGAAGAGCCCTCTAAGCATAACCAGAGAGGTCCACGCAAAAAACTGGAGTGGCCTGAGATCACACAAGATTTATTGTCTCTGAGTCCGTGACTGTTTTGAGATCTATAATATCTGGTAAATGTAAAACTATTAATAGCAGTAATTATATAAGCTCACCAAATACATGACGTGCTGGTGGCCTGAGGATGGCAGACCACACTGTCTCGCATCCTGTCCTCCTTCTCAGGGTTGCCTCGGGAAGGGCGACCCCCTGACACTTCCCTCCGCCAGACAGGAAGCAGGACAGCACTAGCATCCACACACCTTCCCAGGACATTGAAAAGATCTGCATCTCTGAAACGTTTGCCCAAGGAGTCAGAGCTCCTTGGAGGACTGTCACTAGCCAAATATAAAGTATGTTATTATCTCTCCCCCCAAACCTTGGCAAGTCTTTGTCACTTCCCCTTCTGAAAATTATACTTACCCAAAGCATTTTGTTAGCACCTGAACTGTCTGTTTGATGTAAATTCAGAAATCTAAATTGATATAGCCCCACAGCCAAATGTGTTGGCATTAGGAGCCCAGGACACCTGTGATACTGCTCTTACAGAAAAAACTTTGGCACGTGGCCTTCGCGAACTCTTCAGTCTAAACTCCAAATCAATCTCTGTTTGTAGAGCCCCCACAAACGATTCTGTGGGATAGTTTGCCTCCATTTGCCTCTATCGCCTACAACAGTGTATGCCAGGGAGAGCTTAGAGACTTCTGAGAATTATACTCCCGTCTATCTGAATACCTGGGATTTCTTCTCTAGTGTACCTATGAAAAACAAAGCGCCCGTTAAGGGAGACGTATTTACCCCAGATCAGATCTATTTTTTTTAAATAATTTTGTTTATTTTATTTTTTTTACATTTTTAAAAGACTTTATTTATTCATTTTAGAGAGAAGAGAGAGAGGGAAAGAGAAGAGAGGAAGGGGAGGAGAAGAAAGCATCAACTCCCATATGTGCCTAGACCGGGCAAGCCCAGGGCTTTGAACGGGCAACCTCAGTGTTCCAGGTCCACGCTCTATCCACTGCGTCACCATACATCCCAGGTCAGATCTTGACCGGCTGAGGATGTGCACTGAATACACGCAACAAGGCTGGAAACCCGCACTGATATTGTAAGTGACTTTGACCAGCACTTGAGAGGGGTGAAGAGGTGGTCCTTCCTCTTAGGCTCAGGGGTCAGTTGTTCCCAGTCTCTAATCTCTTTGGACAGAGAGGTGGGCTTAGATAACAATATCAGTTCTGTGCAGAGCACATGTGTCATTATCGGTTTCCTCATATGTACAATGGGGAACTAACATCGAGCTCATAGGATTTCTGTCAGGATTAAATGAGCTGATTCTGTTAAAAAAAAAAGTTAACATCCCTAACACATGGTATGTGCTTGATAAAGCTTAGGTGTTAGAAGAAAGAGGAGGTAATGGAGGAGGAGAGCCAAGCATGTAGTAGTAGTAGTAGTAGTAGTAGTAGTAATAGTAGTAATAGCAGTAGTAGTAGTAGTAGTAATAGCAGCAGCAGCAGTAGTAGTAATAGCAGTAGTAGTAGTAGTAGTAATAGTAGTAATAGCAGTAGTAGTAGTAATAGTAATAGCAGTAGTAGTAGTAATAGAAGTAGTAGTAGTAGTAATAGCAGCAGTAGTAGTAGTAATAGTAGTAGTAGTAATAGCAGCAGTAGTAGTAGCAGTAGTAGTAATAGTAGTAGTAGTAGTAATAGTAGTAGTAGTAATAATAGCAGTAGTATTAGTAATAGTAATAGCAATAGTAGTAGTAGTAGTAGTAATAGTAATAGCAATACTAGTCTCTGAGTTATCTCAGGATACCAGTGACACGTGGCTCGTAGAAAAGACTCAGCATTAAAGGTTTTCTGCTGAATTCTCTAGCCATATCAAGAATATCAGTCAGTTGATCAACAAGCCAGCTAATCACACTTTCAACTGTGTCAGTTGTCACAAGAGGAACACTGAATGGTATCAGGGCCATGTGGTCCAAAAGCCATGCTATAGCTGCCAGACCCATCGTCCCCTGTGGCAGGCTGAATAAGGGCCTCTCCAAGATGTCCATGTCCTCATTCCAGGAACTTGGGCCTATGCTAGAGTACATGGCAAAGGGGAATTAAGGTTGATGATCATCTGACCTCAAAACAGGGAGAGTATCCTGAATTATCTCGGTAGGCTTGAGTAATCACAAGGGTTCGTAAATACGGGAGAGAGAGGCATAAAAGTCAATGTCAGAGTGGTACAGCGTGACAGAGACTTGACCAGTGATTGCTGGCTTTAAAGACAGAAAGGGCCATTGGCCATCAAAAGCCTGCAGCCTCTGGAAGCAGGAAAAGGTAGGGGACGGTTTAACTCCTACAGCCTCTGCCAAGGAATGCAGTCCTACTGATGCTTTGATTTGAGTCCAGTGAGACCCACTGTGAACTTCCGACTTCTGAAACTGTAAGGTAATTTTGTGTTGTTTTAAGGCATCAAACTTGTGGTAATTTGTTATAGGAGCCACAGAAAACAAAAACATCCATCAATTTTCAGACTGAACTACATCCCAGCCAGTCCCAACCCCAGGGCTGTGCTCTCTCAGCACACCCAAGCATAATTCATCAGAGAATTAGCCTCTTCAATGAGCAAACAGCAGACCTGTTAGAGGAGCGAAGATCTTGGTGCGGCAAGCCCTGGAGAGGCAGAAGCTTGAACTTAAGAGGAGGAGCACTTGACCCTAACTCTCCTCCCCTGGACACTGGCGCCCCTTCACCCTGCCGACTTCCCAGGGGCACTCCTCTGCCCTCCTTCAGGGCTGCTAGTTCTTGTTTGAATGACCCCTTAGTAGGGGCAACAATTCTGGGAGTGTCTGTGCAGATAAGCTTGAGTCTGGGACTCCCATTTCATGGAAAGGCTCAACGACAGGTCTGTCTTATTGAAGATTTGGGGGGACATTTGAGGATATTCCCATTAATGCCTAACCCTTATTTCAGATATTAGATAAGAAAATATTCCACAATATGCCATGCAAATTGTACATGCTATTGCTATTATTGAAGGATTACGTGCTATTTAGTGGTATTTTTATTACAATAGTAACATAGAATTTGGAGGAATTAAAGGGATCGTGTACTATATTAATTAGGAACAATTTATGCTTTTATAATTCCCTTAATTATTAAAATCTCTGTCTTGGGGGCAAACCGCTAACACTAGGCTACCACGCAGCTGCCCGTATGCCCCCGTGTTCCGTGTGCGGTCTGTCTTAGAAGCAAGTCTATCTCGCCTGACACTGGGACTCTACATAATTAATTGTGAGCGACTTTAAAGAGATCATTTTAGAATATTAAGTAAGAATAGGGTTACTCTTGTGGGGAATTCAGGACTACATAGAAAGAAACTGAACCCTTAATTCCTTTGTACGGGACACTTTCAGAACCTTTCCCCTCCTCCCACCCCTACCCTTTGTCCTTTTCTCCCCCTCCACCCCATCCCACTGCATTTGAAAACTTTATGGTAACTATTATACAATTTTTTTAAGAGTTTAACACACAACATATGAAGATACTGTTTGAATAAATCAATACATATTGGCAGTGTGTTTATCTTCATATTGCCATCATGCGGACCATTCTTACTGAACTACAATGTGTCATGGTAAACATGAAAAGTCACGTTTGTGTGGTCCACTGGAGTTACAAGTCAAGGCAGTTCCCAGAGGAAGGGGACCGGGTCAGAGCCCCAGCTGCCCCAAGCCCCACCCAGCTGTCCTTGGGCTCAGGAGATTAATATCATGGACCAAGTCTAACCTCCTGGAGGAACCGCACAGCCCAGTTGGGAAAGTCCGGGATAAATAGTAAAAGGTTGGACAGCAAACAGTGGGTCCCGGGGTCTTGTCTAATCTCTGCTATTTCTAACTCTGTGGCCCGGACAAGTTACTTTACACTCTATACCTCCATTTTAGTATTTGTAAAATGAGAACAAGAGTAATACTGTCTACTTTATAAAGTTGTTATGACAATCACAGTTGTAAAATACTTAGAACAGCGCCTGATGCAGAGTGAGTCGTAAATGAACGTTTGAAGTCAAGAGGCCTGGGTCCCATTGATGTGTGATAGAATTGCACACTTGAAACTGAAAAGATTTTATTAACCAATGTCACTCCAATAAACTCAATTAAGAAAAAGCCTGGGTTCAAGTTCTCATATGCTCTATGGCCCTGAGAAAGCTGTTTTTATCTCTCCAGGCCAGACGTACATTGTGAGAGGATAATAATCTGCCAAACCGTTCGGTCGTTAGAGCATCCATATCCAATTTCCTCTGGGAGAGTCTCAGTATGTGCTGCTTCAAAGTGTAATCCACATTTGCTCTGAAAGAGGTTCTGCAAAGTGTCCCAATTTGGTGATAACTGCATCACCATCTAAACAGTGTTAACATTCTGATGCCAATGAATCTGACAGCCAGGAGGCCATGGCCGCCCCTGGTGAGAGCTGTGTTGGAGAGTGGTCAGGACAGGAGCCAGGTGCAGACAGTCTGAGTAAAGGCACAGACGTGGAGGCACTGACCCCGGAGTCTAGGTCCAGATGATCTCCGTAGATTTTGGAAGAGACATAAAGAAGTAAAATGAGGCACAAACTAGAAGGGAACGTGATGGAAGGAGAAATGGCCTTTGTGTCTGTGAAGGCGGAGACATGAGTGTATCATCTATGCTGAAAGAGAACCCGGGCTCAGAGCAGGGGAGAATGTGGATGATGAATGCAGTGAGATGCCGCAGGTCATGGAAGGCATGTGTAGGATCTCAGATCCTGTCTCCAGGAACTGGTGAGTGGAATATTGGCCACTGGATGACTTAATTGGGCGCTCTGATTTCAATGATGCCCACAAAGAGATAAGCATATGTTAAACTGTACACTATCCCCAGTTGGTTTCCCTAGTGCAGTTGGTGATGAAATAAAAGCAAAATGATAGAGATTGATTTCAGGCTCCTCAGGAGGCCTGGCTGGCACTGATAATGCAGTCAGTCGATGCCATAATTACTCTGGGAGTCCTTGGGCCAGAGCCCCTGGAACAGACATCTGAGTCATCTCATGGGACTGTCACTCTTCACAGGGCTTAGGCCATCGTGCCACCTCCAGGAAAATGCACTCACCAGGCAGATCTGCCAGCCTGCAAGCCTCTTAATGCAGCATTTTTCACAAAGGATTTGATGAGCAGGCACTTCCTCCACAAATATGAAGTCCAAGGTTGCTCTTCCAAATGCAGGGCCCATGAGGCCCCAACGTTTTCAGGGTCTTCCCAGTCACTCTGTCACCAGAGGGGTCCTGAGGCATCTCACCCTGGCTGCTCCTGTCTTGAACTTGGCAACTGGCGGCTTCCTTTCCGCAGCCCTTCCTGTACCCACTGATCTGCGTGGCCTGGAGCACCAAGAGACCCATCATCCATCCATTGATTTATTCTTTCATGGGTTCCTTCATCCACCAGGTATGTACCAGGCACTGGGGACCCGCGGATGAAGAAGACACGGGTCCTCAAGGAACTCACTGTCCAGTGTGCAGATCACTCCTCCTAGAGGGACTGGCACTGCCCAGACCCACTGACCACCCGCAACTTCCCAATGTACCCCAGGCATGCCAGGCCCTATACCCCTTCTTGCTTCTCACGTGCTCTGCTCTCTGCTGGGAGCTCCTTCCCATCCCCGTCCTCACCACCAGAAAATCTTATACTTTACCTGTTCTCCTGCCAAGTATACACCCCCTTCTCCACATGTCAGGTAGTTTGTTTTATATTACAAATAATGGAAAAACCAATATAGCTCATTTAAATAATGAATAAACAATTTGGTTCCCATAATCGGAAGTACAGAGGTGGGGCAGGTTTCTCGGTGGCCGGAAGCCAGTTCCTTAGGCTGCTTCTGTGCGGGTCCCCCAGCGGTGCTCTCCTGAGTGCACTGGGCTCATCACAATGCTCAGAGACTGGAAATGGCTCTGCTATCTCTCAGAGGACCAGAGAGACTGAAAGGCTACTCCTCAAATTTCCCTACACATTTCCTCTCACATCTCATTGACCTGAAATGGACCATGAGGCCATTAGAAGACCAATCCCAATGGCCGGGAGACAGTCATGTGTTGATCAATGTAGGCCTCTTATAGCCCACACCAATTACTGTGGCAAAGCAGTAAGATTTCTCTGATTAATTAGGCAAACCAGAGCCCATTCCCGGTGCTGAGGATGGAGGCACCCCCTGAAATCTCACAGCTGCCCTATAATGGGAAGGGTGCAGAATGGATGCCTGTTGGTCACTGGTTGATGGCAGGAGCATGACACAATAATGGGAGCATTCACTATGGCTCTGACTTTGGTTGGCATGAGCGGTAAATGCCTGTCACTTCCTGGTGTAAAATTGTCACAGGACCCTGGCTCCAGCCCCAGACCAGAGGGTCTCAGGATGCTAGCCTTCTGTCACACAATCCTGTTCTCAAAGATCTCTGGGGTATCCATTCCAAGCCACGTGATAGGCAGACTGGGAGCATAACCAAAGTCTTCATAAACTGTTCCATATATTTGTTGGCTGGTGAACCGGCCTGTGACAATGGAAACAAATGTTTCCCACATGGCCTTGGTGGGAGACCCCATTTTTAGTCTGCGCTGTACACTGTTTCTCATAGGGCAAGGAGACAGTCTCGGAATTGTCCACATTCAGTGACCTATTTCCTGTAAAGGTTAAAGGAAAGACTCCTCAGAACAGGAGTAGTCAACCTTTTTATTCTTACTGCCCACTTCTGTATCTCTGTTAGTAGTAAAATTTTCTAACCACCCACTGGTTCCACAGTAATGGTGATTTATAAAGTAGGGAAGTACCTTTACTTTATAAAATTTATAAAGCATAGTTACAGCAAGTTAAAGCATATAATAATAATTACTTACCAAGTACTTTATGTCGGATTTTCACTAAGTTTGGCAGAATAAATCTTTATAAAGCAACTTACTATAGCTAAATCTATCTTTTTATTTATACTTTGGTTGCTCTGCTACCATCCACCATGAAAGCTGGAACACCCACTAGTGGGTGGTAGGGACCAGGTTGACTACCACTACCTTAGAAAGTGGCCTTTTCTCACTATGATGGCTGAAGCTGGGATTATGGAATTTCCTGAAAAGACTCTGTGAACATCTCAGCAGAGAGCATGACTCTGGATGTGCAGTCCAGCCCCACCACCAGACTGGAAGGGGAGGGAACTCCAGAGCATGACGCAGAGGCCCCCTGGGGGCCATCTTCCCAAGTGACAGCATCTTCTGTGCTCCCAGAAGGAGCTCTTGGAAGCAGCTTCAGGTGTGGGAAGGCCCTTAAGGGTTGGTGATGAAAATTCAACCCCAGATGATCAGGAGGAACTTCTGATATAAAAGAAAAACAACAACAAACAAAACAAAACAAAAAAACTAGGCATTCCTCTAAGATGATTCTCCTTAGGAAATAACAGTTTGGAGAGTTGCAGATGAAAAGAAAATAGCAATGTGATTTGGCAGAACCAGCACTCAGCAGTGGGCCAGGGCCAGGCCACAACAGACCTCAGGATTTAGGGATGGACACGAAGAATGAGTAATGAGGCTCAAACAGCAGGTCATGCAGGTCATTCCTGAGGGGGTCAGAAACCTTAGGCTCAGACATAAGGCCAGTTCTGGAACCAGCATGGGTAGCAGAAATCTGAGGAATCCTGCCGAGGGCTCGCCTGCTGCCCGTCAGGGTTTACTGAGGTCGGCATCTCCCTGGGCAGCTGTTGCAATGAACGGCTGCGTAGTACAGCGGTTCTCAACCTGTGGGTCGCAACCCCGGCGGGGGTCGAACGACCAAAACACAGGGGTCACCTAAAGTCATCAGAAAATACATATTTCCGATGGCTTTAGCCGCTGAGAAGCCGCGCTACCGTGGGCAGCAGCACTATCCAGCTTGAACACATGCCGTTATGGACGTGCGCTCCAAACTGAATGCCTGCGGTCATGCGCAGATGTGATTGCATCATCCGGCTGGGGCCTAAGGGGCGGGAGAAGCGGGGCGAACGCTCCACAGTCCATAGCAGCGCATTACGTGTGTCCGGTGCTTGCTGACGTCATAAGTGGGCAGGTGCAGCAAGCGCGGGAGGACAGAAGCCTAGGAAGTGGAGAGGCAAGAGGCAGAGAGCCAAGAGAGCCCGCGAGACAGCCTGCTGGTGTAAAAAAAGGTTAATAATGTAAAAACAGTACACACACCATACACACAATACTGTGTAAGTGTAAGGTGCTTTGTGTGTAACCACAGTACACAAAGCAGCTTACACTTACACAAAGCACTATACATTTACACAGTGTGAACTACATTGGTTTTATACTATAAGAGACCACTATAAGATGTAGTTCACACAGTTCCCCAATGTATAATTATCGCCCATATCTCCCACTATTTTCCTATATTCTGAATTATTCTGAATGAGGAAACTGCTGAAATCAGCGGTTTCCGGCATTGAATCCACCTCCTATTGATTTCATTGGGAGTGCGGCGGATTTTGTGGAAGAGAGCTCCCGAGAATCTCGGGTTACCACACAATCCGCGGCAGCCTCCTTTTGATTTCAATAAGAGGCGGAGAAATGACAGTTTCTGACACATTTCTTCCTCTCTTATTCAAGTCAATGGGAGGCCGCAGCAGATTCCGCTCAACTATAGAGCATTTGCTTATTTTTTTCCACGCTAGAACTTTTCCTAGAGCAGAAAAATTCCAAAGGTGGAATCCGCCACCCCCAATAGACTTCTATAGGAGGCAGATCTTTTACACTGCAGATTCCTTTTACACTACAGCAGATTCCTCAGTGTGAGGCCTCTTTCAGTCTACTGGGGATGGCAGATTCCACCTTTGGAATTTTTCTGCTCTAGGAAAAGTTCTAGCATGGAAAAAATTAAGCAACATGCTCTATATTTGAGCGGAATCTGCTGCAGCCTCCCATTGACTTGAATAGGAGAGGAAGAAATGTGTCGGAACTGCATTTCTGCCGTACACGGGATCTCTCTTCTGCGGAATCCACGGGTCTCCCATTGAAGTAAATGAGATGTGGATTCCACCACAGAAACCTCTGCTTTATAGTGTGAAAGAGCCCTGAAAGATACCATGCTGTGCAGAAACTGCAGTGTATCCTATGATGTAGTTCACACTGTTCTATATAGAAAACTTGCCACTAATCTGGAAAAAACAGATCCATTAGTTAAGCAGCTATTTACGGAATGGTAGCCCCAATACACTAGGTAAGGAGGTCCATTAGTAATAAATATTTCTCAATATATAATTAAATATTGTTTTTGTGATTAATCACTATGTTTAAATTATGTTTGATTTGTAGCAATGAGAATACATAATGCATATCAGGTATTTACATTTCGAATCATAACGGTAGCAAAATTACAGTTATGAAGTAGCCACCAAAATTATTTTTTGGTTTGGGGTCACCGCAACATGAGGAACTGTATTGCGGGGTCATGGCATTAGAAAGGTTGAGAACCACTGGCGTAGGGTGTTTTGTATCTGTGGTCCTTAAAGCAGAGGGAAAAGTAGATGCTACAAGCAGTTGGGTGCTTATTTTGTGCTCAGCACTGTATGGCTTATTGCATGTTTCCTAAACACACACACACACACACACACACACACACACACACACACACACTAATTTGTTATGTTGGTTCCTTTATCCCTGAGTTTGCCTGGGTATAAGTATCATGTCCCCAAATCCCCTGAGCTCGTCTTAGCAAAAAGAAATTGAAAGAATGATCCTCCCTTACTGTATCATTGAAGAAGGCTGGCCACAGTCTTTGGTGCCCCGAAGGGCCAGGCTTGGTAATTCTCTCCTGTCAATTTCCAGAACAATTCTGAACATCTTCAATGTACAAGTATTCTGTCATATGTGGGATATAGAAGGTGGGTACAAAAGTGATTATCAAGCAAGGAATAGATAAATTATATGCCTGTTTAACTCAAACACATGGAAAAAAAATCGCAATACTTGCTTTAAAATTAACTTTGAGGATACCAAAGAGGGAGAGAGAGCTCTTCGGACCTTCTCGAAAATAAAGCATTTGGGCTTCGCCTTTAAGGACAGGCAGGGACATGACTGTGGGTCCTGGAAGCCGCGGGAAGAGGGGGCACAAAGGCTCCTGCGTAGAATGCACTGAGCCGGCCCACCTGCTCGGGAAGAATGACAACTTGGTTGGGACACACAGGAGAATGCTGAGAAAGTATAGACACATGCTACCTTCAGAGAGACTGGGCATTCACCTGCAAGCATTGTACACCAAACTCAAGACACTGGCGAAAATAAGATCAAGTGTCTTAGCCTTGTTTGGGGAGAGCTCTTACAGCCAGACTATCTGTCCGTAGGAAGCCCCCGAGGACCTTAGTTGTATTGCACTGGCTCTCACTTCCTGCAGACACCAGGCCAGCCCTCACACCGGCACCACACCTGCACTGAGGCCAGTCCCCGGTAGACCACGCCTCCCCTGGACCACACCCCCCTTGGACCACGCCCAGAGCAGCCCATCGTCCTGCCCTGCACCAGCTCCCCGCTCTGGCTGCTACACTTTTTAAGAAGCCAGCAGACTGACCTTTCTGAAAGTCTTGGCCATGTCATTTCCCAACGTAAAGCCCTTTCAGGACTCCCTCCTGAACACAAATAACTAATTGATAAATTCAGCGTGTTCTGACAGCAGGAGGCACAGGGGTGGAATATCACAACGGGCCTCCTGTCCCAGGTGCCTCCTGATGTCACAGTTCAGAAATCTGTGATTCTTAGAATCCTGTTCCTGCCCTCCTTCAGTGGCTTTGGTCCTTGCAGTGTCCCTAGCTCACGACTCTGCCTTTTCTGCATTTGGCTACACATTCCTCTACGGAGGCAGAGGCAGAGGCAGAGGCAGGGGGAGGGCATTGGAAGAAGCACCTTCCTTAAAAACAAAGGCATTCAAAGTGCAGAAAGAAGAATCCTGTTCTATTTCTCGCAGGACTTAGGCAGGTAGAAAACATTTCTAAGAGCTTGCAGCAGAAGTGTCTATGATTCATGGAGCAATGTCAGAGCCCGTCATACAAGCCTCCCCTGAAAAGAATTGTAAGGGAACTTGAGCTCCAAGGACAATTGCTCTATAATGGGTTTCAGCACTCAAACGCCATGGGCTTTCAAGATTCAAAAGAAAAGATTAAACCCCAAGGGGATAGGAAAACAGTCTCTGTCTATTCGTCAAAGAGAATTCGCCTGCCCGCACCTCCCGCCCACACACAGCCACTGCAGGAACGACCTCTATCTGCCCAGGCTTGGCAGAGCTCTTGTACAGGTCCAGTCCAGCTACTGTCTTGCTGTTTTAGTGATTCAATTCTGCCTCATTCGTTTCAGCGGGTTTTTATGGCGCCCCTACTCTGCACAGGGTCCTATGCTTGGGACAGAGGAGGCAGGAAGAGATGAAACATCTATTTGAATCCTCCAGGAATTCAAATCCCAATCAAAAGACACAGACATATAGACTAGGTGACAAACGACTTTTTCATTTAAGAGTTTTCAAATCCAGTACGTGGGAAACATCTTTGCTCCTCTGCTCCAGGCCACCCCAGCTGCCTTGAATCTCAGTTCAAGAATCACATCCTCCATTGGCCCTGGTTGAGTAGATCAGTGGATAAAGCATCTGCCCAACACACCAGAGGTCACCGGTTCAATCCCTGGTCAGGGTACGTAGGAGAAGCAATCAGTGAGTGCACAGCTAGATGGGACAACTAAGGGGAACAATGAATTGATGCCTCCCTCTCTCTCTCTCTCTCTCTCTCTCTCTCTCTCTCTCTCTCCTTGTCCCCTCCAAATCAATGAGAAAAAAATTATTTTTTTTTAAATCACATCCTTCAGGGATCCCATCCTCGGTTTCCAGCCTAGGAGCAGCAAGGTGGCAGCTACAGCCTCGTTTCCCCCAGGGAAGGGAAGGCTGAGGTGTTCTGTGAAGGATACTTCAGACTCCAAGGAACTTGAGGGAAGGGGACATTTTGGGGCATGAGAACCCTTTTTAAAAACCACTAACATCTCCCTGTACCACAATTTAGAACCCAAGACCTTTTGGAAGCACTGTCGCAGTTTTTCTGACTTTGTAACCCTGAGCACTAAGCAAGGGTCACCGCTGCACAGATGAGGAACGGAGGCTGGAGAAGGGGGTGAAGGCCCCAGAGCCACACAGCGAGGTGTGCTGCAGCCAGAGAGGGTGACCCAGGCCCTTTCCGGGACCCCCAGTTGCTTCCTCAGCTGTGTCCTAAGTGGCAGCTTTACCCCTGGGACAGGTCCTGGGACACAGCATGCACATAGTGCATGGTCACTGGCGACGGCACCAGATGAGGTACGAAGCCCGAAGCCTGGCCAAGTGTGGCATGCACCAGACCCCAGGTGCAGGTGTGCTGAGTTCAGGTCAGCGCTCTGCCCACAGACCTTCCTGGGACACCACAGGCACAGCCTTCCAGGCGGGTAGGACCGCCCATCGCCAGCCCGGGTAGCATGTCTCTGCTTCCCGTTACCTACTCCTCCGACAGAGAAAGGAAATTGTCTCCACTGTTAATGAAGTGGGTGGGGGAGGGATCACCAGTATTTCCCAGGGCAGTATCTCAGAGCACCCAGCAAGGGGAAAAGAGGCTGGCTTGATTTCCATGAGAAGAAGAGAGGTCCCCAAACGCAGAGACCCACATGCTTGGCTGTCCAGCACACCTTGCACCCCAGTATCCCCAATCTGTAGCACCCTGCACACCCAACAGCCCACCCGCACAGCAGCCAGACCATTGGTGTTCACCACTCACGAAACCCTTCCTATGCACCAGGCACTTGACTGCTGCCGGAGATACAAAAGGGAACAGCTCCTGGCACCCCCTCGCCCTCCGAAAGTGCAGCGGGAGCCCTGCCCCAGCTGGCTGGCAAGCTCCTTGAGGACGGGCATCATGCCTCCTTCCCCTGGAAGGTCCTAGGCCAGGCACCATCCTGGGCACAGAACTGTGAGTGACCTCAGGGCCCCGATTGCCAAATACCAGGTCACTCTGTTTGCAAACCCAAGGTCCTCCCTTTGGGAGTGAGCACATTCTCCTACCTTTGTTGGCAGGACAGAAGGCAGGACAGGACAGAGACCAGAGCTATGGCTGGGAACCATCACCAATACAATGGAAACTGAGGCCGAGTCAGGAATACAAGCCCCCTGCGCCTTGTTAGGCTGTGAGCTTCCTTGGGGAGTTTCTTCAGTTTTGAAACTTATTTCTCCAAATGGCCACCAGCCAAAACTCAGCAGACAGCAGCCCATATTCCCCAGTACTGCTCTCCTGGCCTCTGCTTTACTCAAATCTGGGTCTTTTGGCAAAGTGTCCTAAGGCTATGCTGAGGCCATGCTAAGGAGAGCACAATCATTGCCCTGAAGGGGGGAAGCTACTGGCCATAAGAAAAGGTCTCTTCCTGAGCTCGGCCACATACCTGGAATTCTATCCAGAATGCAATATTCAGACACTAGTTGTTTTTCCTCCTTTTGTAACATAATCGCCTATGTGATCACATTCTTTTTTTACTTATTGGTTTCTATGCACATGTGTAATCTCAACAAAAATATATTCACCAAGATCCTCTGAATACTGAATCATACAATCTGCTAGGTACACTTATAGCCATTATTTTAATTTAACCCTCACAACCCTTTGGAAATAGAGACAGAACTGCTCCTGTATTGTGGACATGAAATAAGGTTCCAGAGAGACCTGATGCATGTCACACCAGGAACGGGCAGACGGAATTCGAACCTCTGTCTTCAGGCCGGCTTGCAGCACACACGGCCTGCAGGTGTGCAGCCAAATCCGCGTTCACGTGCAGACAGAGCGGCACAGTCTGCAACAAAGGCTGGTTTACGAGTTCCACCCCAGGCAAATGCTTGGCAAGCCTGCCACACAGACTAAGGACAGAAGAGCCAGTAGTTAATAGCACAGAATTTGGAGCAAGCTGGAGCCATTGACCCTTGCCCAAAATGCCATTCTCCCTGTCCTCTACTTTCTTGTTCATAAAATGGGACAACAACGATTTCTACTTCATAGTGGATGAAAATGAGTGAAGACAGGTACCCTAGGAGAACAGTGCCTAGGAGAACACAATTTGACTCACGAAATACCAGATGTGCACCAGGCACAAAGCACAGCCCTAGCCCCCTGCCGTACAGCTGCGGGACATCATCTGACAGCCCTGCAGAAAAGGGAGCCTCTCCCTCATTTTTAGGGGAAGACACTAACACTCTGAAAGTTCACATCCCTTGTCAAAGGTCTCAAGCCTAGGAAGAGAAGGAAGAGACGTTTTGCCCTGTTCTCTGTGCTGGAGAACCCCCTTTGGAACAATGGAGCCCAGACATGCCCTTGAGTTCCCATTATCAGCAGAACAGGATGGCGTGTTCCCGATGACCCTGGAGTGAGCCCAGACCTGGCTCTTGCTGAATCCTCCGTGCCCTACAGTTTTGCTCTTCAGACATTTCAGGCTTCTTTTGCAAATCTGAGTTCAAAAAAAGGGTACTATTCTTTTAGCCAAAAAATGGGCCTCAGCAAGAATTTCCCAAAAGTATCTGCTTCTCTGTGATTGTTTTCTTGAAAGCCTCAGAGAGTTTGGGTGACTCAGCTCAAAAAACACTGCCAGGGTTCCTCCCCATATTAACACCCTTTCCAATCATCTGATATTTATTCTTCATTAGGAACGAAAGAGTCAGCAAGCCCCATTCGGCATGCTTACCTGAACACCTGGAACTAAAAGCATATCAAATACATTCACTTTCATGTGCATATTTCAAATTATGAGTTTATGGCTGTCTATCTCATAATGAATGCCTCAAGCTGGTACTCATCAAAAATTACAACCTCTGGAAATGGTTTCAAACTCCCACTCTCTTCCTTCTGCTACTGCATCATCATTGTAGTCAAGATAGCAGCAATCGAGGACCTATTATTCTACCTATTGAGGGATAATTTACAGACAATGAAATTTACTTTTGGAAGCCTACAGGGGAGAGAGAATTGATGAATCAATGTATCCAACACGTTCACCCCAAAACATTTCCCTGTGTCCATTTACAGTAATTCCCTTTCCTAACTCTCTGGCCCAGACAATCACTGATTCGATTCCTGTCCCTACAGTTTTGCCTTTTCTAGTAATCATATAAATGGAGTCAGACTGTACATAGTCTTTTACATTGGTTTGTTAGACTTACTAGTTCTTAACCATCACTGGGCTTCCTGGTCTCATGGATCATTTAAAACTTACTAAAATATAGAATCTTATCATCCCCACAGAGAATCCAATTCATTGTCTAGGGCAGGAGTCCCCAAACTACAGCCCGCAGGCCGCATGTGGCCCCTGAGGCCATTTATCCGGTCCCCACCGCACTTCTGGAAGGGGCACCTCTTTTATTGGTGGTCAGTGAGAGAAGCATAGTTCCTATTGAAATACTGGTCAGTTTGTTGATTTAAATTTACTTGTTATTTATTTTAAATATTGTATTTGTTCCCATTTTGTTTCTTTAAAATAAGATATGTGCAGTGTGCATAGGGATTTATTCATAGTTTTTTTATAGTCCGGCTCTCCAATGGTCTGAGGGACAGTGAACTGACCCCCTGTGTAAAAAGTTTGGGGACCCCTGGTCTAGGGAGAAGGCCCACTTTTGTTTTCCAAAGCTTCCAGGAGGTTCTAATGAGTATCCAGGTATGAGAACCACCAGCAGATACATACCATACTATGTACAGGAAAACACCTATCCACACCGGGAACTTGAACGGTCCCATTTTACAGATGAAGAAAACAAGAGTCGGGCAAAGTTAGGCATCTTGCCAAGACCACAAAAACAGTGGTTGGAAGAGTGTGATTCAAACTTGAGTGCTTCTTCAGCCCACGCTCCTTCTCCTACATCACTGCAGGTGAAGGAGTCACTCTCCCACGATGACAAAGAATCAGTTCTTGCACTCGAAAGAGGCCATGGAAATTTTTTACTTAAAAAAAAAAAAGAACCAGCTCCTGTTATTTGGTAGGAGGTGGGTGGAAAGCATCTGAATGATTTTCAGAGCATGAACTATGCTTCATGCTTCAACAGTACAAAAATGACTGAGCACGAATTTTACCAAACTTTCAGGAAGGAAAAAAAAGGAAATCACCGTTGAGCTCAGAACAAGCCTTACCAATGCCAACCCGAAGGGTGGATTGAAGAATGGCAGAGATTTCTGAGACAGAGTTATAATAAAACAACTTGTAATAACATCTGTGATGAGAAGGGCAGTGAATGAGGTGGTGCCGTCAGACAAGCAGCCGGTCTCAGAGGGGGCTGCCTCCCAGCCTCCAGTTTCCATCAACACACTGCTCACTGGGCTTGTCCGGGAAGCAGTTTCTGTGGTTTGTCAGAGAGAATACTGAGTTCGTGGACATTTTAGAGTAAAGAGAAATCTCTTCCTAGTTAGCAAGTAGCCCAGGAACCATCATTTTGAAAGTACATTTTTCAAGTTCCTCAGAACCAGAAACACTGCCATCTTTAAGGACCTTTGCATTAGTGTGCCAACGGTGCAGGCTAGCTGCTGAGAAAGCTTCGTCTTTTTTGTATCTGTATTATGTACCAGGATGATATACCAGAATTTCTTTTTTTTTTTAGCCAGAAGAATGTCAACAAATATCTATTTCAATAAGTAAACAGTCCCATCTTGACTGACTCATTGGTGGTTGCCACATGTCCACACCTCCCGCGAGAGCCGTGAGAACCCCTGAGCACATCAGGGGAAGTGGCAGGAACTCAGATGCCAGGGTATCTGTGAATGCCCAGAGGCAGCCAGGCAGATGGATTGCACAGCCCAGCCCACCCTCCTCAGAGGCCCGGAGGCTCCTGAAAGTCCTGACCCCTGGGCCCTCCCCAGAGATGCTTGCTAGGAACAGGAAGGGCCTGAATGGTCATTTCCTACAGTGGTTGTAACAAAGTACCACAAATGGTGTGAATTATACAACAGAAACTTACTCTCTCATTGATGCAGAGGCTGGAAGTCCAAGTTCAAGATGTCAGCAGGGTCGGCCCCTTACGAGGCTGGGAGAAAGGTTCTATTCTAGGCTTCTATCCAAGCTGCTGGTGGTTTTCTGGCATCTTTGGGGTTCCCTGGCTTCTGCATCACCCCAATCTCTGCCTTTATCTTCACAGGCTTTACCCTCGGTGTGTCCGAACTTCTCCTGTTTATAAGGACACGAGTCATGTTGGATTAGAGACCCACTCTAATCTAGCATGACCCTATCTTAATTTAACCAATTACATTGCAATGGCCTTATTTAAAAAAAAAAAAAAAATGTCACTTGAGATACTAGGGATAAAGACTTCAACATAGGAATTAGGGGGTAGGGGGCACCAGTTCAGCTCATAACAGGCTGGGAAGATGCTTTCAACCAACTGCCCAGGCGAGCTGACCACCCAGTTAGAGAACCACAAACTTACAGTGGAGGCAGCACCCTCTGAAATATCCATGACTTTCACAGGAAGAAATAAAACGTACAAATGCCTCTCTTCCTCTCAACTCCCTTCTTACCCCCCAAATACCTCATCTTCGTTTCCCTAAACCCACTCTCAGGCCAAAGGAGAAACAGCTGATTTAGAGGGTGGTGGAGGTTGGAGGGGGGTGTCTACAGAAAGCGATTACAGAAAGGGACCACATTCCACTGGGCATCAGGGGTCGTCGTTGCTACCCACCCACCACTGGTCATATCATCGGAGCCAGCGATTATTTTTACCAAGAGAGTGTCTCATATTACATGATATTCAAAGTCTGTGAAAGTTTGCTCTTATTCCTAAAAATGGTTGCTATTTCAAATACTGCATAGAATTGGACATCAGTAAATACATGGTTTCTCTCTGTGACAAATTCAAAGAAATGCTATCTGCTGCTTTTGGTCACTAGCTTTACATTCAATTTTCTTGGGAAGGGGCACAGGCAAAACTCTAGCAAACATGGTCAAACAGCATGCAGATGTCATGGACTCAGAGACAAAGTGGGGTGGGGTGGGGAAAAAGAATTTACAACTATTAGTAAGAGTACCATAATTGTTTGATCCAACCACGAAAGAGTCGATATGTTACAGATCTTTGTGTTTTGTCTGGTGTGGGCTGTGGCATTTGTGTGTGTTCTTGTGTGATGTGTGTTTGTGTGGTGTATATGTGTTGTTGATGCGGCATGTGCCTGTGTAGCTACCCAGGTGGGAGGCGATGTGACACCCCCAGGCCAGAGGATGAACCTGCACGGAAGCCCTTGCTCTGCTCTGGCCCCTGGCAACATTCTTGGCAGCTCCACCCAAGCCTGGGTCTCAGCCTGATGTCAGTGCCTCTGGGGACTTTCCCATCCCAATGGCCCCACCCTCAGCTTCACAGCACTTCCACAGCTCACCATGATCTTGTTCAAGGACGATGTCCTGGTTCACTCTGCCTCCTCTCTGCAGAATGTAAGAAGTATGACAACAGGGACCATGTCGGCCTCGTTTCCTGATGTGTCTAGACTGGAGCCTTGTGCTGTTCAATGAATAAACAAGTAAGTGAATGGCTGAATAAATTCACCTGTACCTTAAAGAGAGAACTCCACCCGATGGTCTAACCCAGGTCATGATATAGCCTTCTATTCTTTAAAGAATTTGATGTATAATTCTAGCTAGACACTCTACCTGCCTTCACAACTTAAACAGGAAATCTTGGTGGAATCCACCAATGCCCTTGCGATCTCCTGTCTGGTAGTCTCTGGGGACTTGATCTTCACCTGCGTGGAGGGAGGAAGAGGAGAGGACAGGGTGGCTGGGAAGAAGGGACCCAGGGCAGCTCCTAATCCAGCAGCACACGTGGAACGGATAGGAGCTGAGGGTGGAAGGGCTCTGAAGGCAGAGGCCGGAGGGAGCTCTGCGGTCTCCCATGGAAGGGACTGATAAGGGCCAGACAGGGTGCTGGGGATGAGTGAACGTGGGCACATGCCCACGTTGGCCACGGGTACACGAGTAGAGGACTGCGGTAGGGCAGGAAGCTGTGGAATCAGGGCCTTTCAGAAGACTAATCTACTGACGGTAGCAACCCTGATCACAGAGAACTAAACTGTCCTCACAGAAGGAACCCAGCAAATGCCCTCTCACAAAAGATCGCCATCCTTGTCCCGGTCCACTCGCCAAGGCCGGGACTGGGGTAAGGCAAGACTAAGGTGACCAATCGTCCTCCTTTAGGAAGGACAGTCCTTTTTTCGTAAGTTTCATCCTCCCTTGAAAAGTGTCCTCCTACGTGTCTTCCTTTTTGATATTGGAAGACTAATTTGTAAATGTCTATATTCGATGGATGCAGAGTCGATCTATTGTGTGTGAGGTGACATATTTGTATTTAAATGAGTACTTTTTTCTTACAATTATTATTAAAAATTATAGAAATGTAAGCATAATTACAATATAAAATATTACAAATGTTTTTATTATGCATTTATCATATTATAGTGTATTATTGTTGCAATAAATAAAATGTTTCTTTCATTTATGATACTGTTTTCTTCAATTTATTTTTGTCCTCCTTTTCATTGTAAAAAAAATTGGTCACCTTAGGCAAGAGAGGCACCCAGAGCACCAACTTTCAGGACAGACTCACTCCAGGGTCCTGCAAGCTCCTCACCCCAGCCCCAGTGCCACCACCCGTGGTGGGAACCCCAGATTCAATTCCACTCTGCCTGGCTCTACTGTCCCATCACGCACCCCACTGGCTTCTGCTGTGCCCTGGGCCAGATGCTGTCAAGGGCACCGAGGTGGATGGAAACCACTGTCTGAATCTTCAAGCTTAGGCTCTAAGGAGGAAAGTGATGCAATCAGCTTAACATGCAGGGGACTGTGATGAGTTAGTTCTCTAACAGAGCGGCCAGAAGCATCCGGGAATTATATAAGGAAGGAAAGTCTGGTGTGACTTCCTGGGGCATATCTGTTGGGAGAGACATGCAAGATTTTGATGGGGTGGGGGGGGAGCTGGAAGTTAAATGACTCCTAGCAGAAAGAGAAATGGGAAAGAAAGGAAAACATAGGGGAAAGGTAAGGTTTCAGGCAGTGTTATGCACCAAGTCTGAATAAAGAGGTTTCAAGGGCATTTTGTTTTTAGCCTCTGAAAGTCTGGGTGTCATCAAAGCCAACTCCACCCTTCAAGCCTGACAGTTTCCCTGTCATTCTCTTCCTAATTAGCCCAGGGGCTCAGCGCTCAAACCTTCATTCCACTCCTCCGCCCGCGTTAACAAAGGGACGGGCTATTAGCTGGTATCAGAGATGCTTCTCCACCAGACACACCATGTAAGTAAGCCATACTCGGGGTTAATGCCTTCGTCATACACCAAAGAAGGTTCCCTCATCCAGACCTAATGAGCCTCCGCCAAGAAAGGTAATAGGCATCGGCACACAGGCCAGGGGATTAAGCGCACTAATTAAAATGCAATGCCACCCGAGCCGCCCAGTTTCCAAAGATCAGCAGTGCCAAGGAGCCAATGAGGCTAAAAGTTCAAGTTGGCGAATGGAGCCAGGAGTGGGGCTCCCAGGCAGGAAGCCCGCGGTGCCAGCCAGCCAGCCAGGCACTGCCCACTTGGGGAGACAAAACACTTTCTGATAGCTGCATGGAACTCAACATGACATACCTTTATTCTTAGAAGCAATTTCCATTATCGGCCCTGTTCATTATCACATTATTTTCGCAATAGGGGCGATGAACACACTGCCAGGGGTCCCCAAACTACGGCCCGTGGGCCGCATGCGGCCCCCCCAGGCCATTTATCCGCCCCGCCGCACTTCTGGAAGGGGCACCTCTTTCACTGGTGGTCAGTGAGAAGAGCAAAGCGCAGCGTCGCTCAAGTACAGTACTACTTCCGGTGATGCGGGATGCACACATCACGGCTCCAGAAGCGCATCATAACACTTGTTATGGCTAGCAGTGACAAATATGGAACTAGACATTGACCATCTCATTAGCCAAAAGCAGGCCCATAGTTCCCATTAAAATACTGGTCAGTTTGTTGATTTAAATTTACTTGTTCTTTATTTTAAATATTGTATTTGTTCCCATTTTGTTTTTTTACTTTAAAATAAGAGATGTGCACTGTGCATAGGGATTTGTTCATAGTTTTTTTATAGTCCGGCCCTCCAACGGTCTGAGGGACAGTGAACTGGCCCCCTGTGTAAGAAGTTTGGGGACCCCTGCACTAAACTCTCCCTGCTTGCTCACGGGCACCAGGAAGAGAGAAGCTGGGAAGACGGGGCCCATGGTCCAGGATCCCTGGGTCACCCGTGCTCCCTGCCGGACTCAAGACCTCACTCTGTGGCCAGAGAGGTAGCAGAGAGCCCAGCCAGTCCGAGGCTCCAGGCAAACCAGGGAGGAACCGGGCAGAGGTGCCCAGGCAGCTCAGGTCCAAGGCTGACTACCAAGAAATTTGTTTTAATCTCTGCCTTGTGCTTTGGACCTCATAACAAAGATGTGAGTGAATACTAGAAGCAAATGCTGAGGTTCTCTGGAGAGTGTTTCTCAAACTATAGATTGTAGCCTTTGGGTGGGTTCCAACATGAATCTACTGGGTCGTGGCCAGCATTTTAGAACACAGGAGAACAGAGATGCATGGCAATGGGGTATTAGTTTGAAAAAACTTTTGGCTTAGTGTGGATGTATGTACATGAGTGTGCATGTGCAGACATACATATGGAATAATAATTTCTTACCATGGGTTGGCATCAAAAATATTTGCTGAACACAATTGGTGATTCAAGCCTTTGAGGAAAATGAGAGGGTCAGGAAATTAAAAGAGCAGTGAGCTTTAGACTTGCAAAGAACTGGGTTTGCATCTCAGCCTTGCCACCTCCTCACTGTGCAACTTTGGGCTCCTCACTCCTCACTTGATCTCTGTCGTTGAACAATGGGAATAAGAAACTCCCTTCCTCAGGGTTGTGAGAACGTGATGGACCAACATATGCAGCAGAGAGAGCACTGGGTCTGAAATCCAAAGCCCTAGGTTGTCTGGGTTCTGTGATTCATTCACCACCATGAGCAGGATGCTTTATCTCTCCTGGCTTCCATCTCATCACCTGTAACACATGGGCGATGACCTCACAGGTTGTTGTGAGAACTTATGAAATAAAAAGATATGGACGCACTTTATGAATGGAGAAGGGCGAAAAAATGTGAAGGCGTGTTGTTTCTATTTTTACCTGATGCTGTCTGCGAGGAGGAAGCACAGGTTCTGACAGACAATGGTGGTCCCAGCCCCAAAGCCAGTGGCTGAGGCCACAGCCAGCTTGTAGCACCATGTCCCCTAAAGGGCAAGCTTGACAGGTGTGACAGGGCCTGAACCTGAAAACCAGAATCTGTAAAACTCTCCCTGAGTTCACACGTGCTTCAAAGTGCTCTACGGACAAGGAGAAGGAGGACTTTCTGGAGGAGACAACCGGATGGTGGGCAGGCAGCCCTGCCAGACTCCATTCTACATGCCTCACATCATCCAGTCACACATGTTCTCTCTGTTGGCTATAGCCGTGTACAGTTCTCCTGATCCGGTTTCCACTCAGCCATAGGACAACAGCTCCTGAGCCTAGTTGAGTGTCAAGGTGATCAACACAACTATTTAAAAATAAAGACCCCCTAGGTCACTCCATGGAGAGCCTGTGTCTCTTGGCCACTTAGTGTTCTAACCTTCCTCAAAAGCTCCTCAGGTGACAGGGACAACACAACCAGTTTGCAGGCCTTTGCCTGCGGAAGGGAGACAAAGCAGTCATCCTGAGACTTAGATTCGTTCTCCATGGTTACACAGGGTGCTTCCTGGCAAGGTAGTTCTCATACTTCCATGTGTTTAAGAACTTCCCAGGGAAATATCAGAATGACAGGCTCCTTCCCCGAGAGATTCTGACTGGGGAAGCCAGGGAGAAGGACTCCTCCAGGCTGGTAAGTGTCACCAAATGGAACGGAAAACAGCCCTTTAAAAAACTGCAGATTGCTGCAGACCACTTCACCTCGGAGCTTGTCCCATTGGATCAAAACTGGGGCAATCCTGGACCCTGTGAGTCTCCCTCATGGTGTTCTGTGGGGGCAGAATGAGAGTGGTAGTGTGTACATTGTAAATGGCTGTAAAGGCTCTTATTGCGGTCAACCAGATGACCATGTGCTCAGAGCAGAAAGATGTTTAGAACAAAGACCATGGGTTTGCAATTGATCCCAACCTTAACAGACAAGAAGATCACAATTCCCTTGAAAATCAAACAAGGTCATGGAAAGACCACACCAAATTTCTTTGATTTCTCACTCATTCATCTGCCTGATTCTTACTGAATTCACCTTGAGTTTTCCCAGCATTTAGACTACAGGGTAGGGTTTATTTTCAAGGACAAGATAAGATGTGTATTTAAAGCCCACATACGCCTGACCAGGCGATGGCACAGTGGATAGAATGTCTGACTGGGATGCGGAGGACCCAGGTTCGAGACCCTAAGGTTGCCAGCTTGAGCACGGGCTCATCTGGCTTGAGGAAAAAAAAAAAAAAAAGTTCACCAGCTTGGACCCAAGGTCACTGGCTCAAGCAAGGGGTTACTCAGTCTGCTGAGGGCCCACGGTCAAGGCACATATGAGAAAGCAATCAATGAACAACTAAGGTGTCAAAACAAAAAACTGATGATTGATGCTTCTCATCTCTCTCCATTCCTGTCTGTCTGTCCCTATCTATCCCTCTCTCTGACTCTATCTCTGTCCCTGTATAAAAAAAAAAGCCCACATACAAGATGTAGAAATTAAAACGCCTCACATGTGCAAACGGTCATTTGTGAAACATATAAGAGCTGTAGACTCCATCTTCAGAGACAGTAATTTGGATTAAAACTGGGTCCCTTCAAAGTCCTAGATAGACTCAGACTCTCAGAGCTGGAAGGCACCTAAAGTCTTCTATATACAAGAAAACTGAGACCCCAACGAAAGGTCAAACCACCAGAGGTTACAAAATCCATCTCACCGGACTCCCGGGTCACTGGTTTTCTCACCCCAGCAAACCCTGATGGAAAACATTCATTGGATGTACACCATATTTTTAAAGTATGCACTTGTGGTTCAAGGATGAATAGGCTCTAGACCCTGTCTTAAAGGACCTTACAGTTTAAGTAGGGAGGTAAGAAAAATAAACCCAACAATAACAAGTATAGGTACCTTCACCCGGTCACAGTCAGAGCAGAAAGGGTACACATTCACTAACATGTATATTCACCCTGTAGTGAATGTGTGCATTCACTAAACATGGCGGGCAGAGCAAAGCAACATCTGTCTGGCCTTGGAAGTGTGTGCAGCTAGGCAAGGACTGGGGCACCATGCCAGCCAGGCAGAATGAACCAAGCACTGCTTGGGGGGCACTGGGTTGAAGAATTTAGATTGCATGAGAACAACTGAAGGTTTTTGAACAAGGAAGCAACTCAATATTATAAAATCATGAAATGAGAGCTCAGAGGAATCTCAGTTTGCTTCTCAAACATTCTGATACATTCAGTCATGTGAGGTTCTTGCAGATTCTGAGTCAGCAGGTCTGGAGTAGGACCCGAAATTTGGCATTTCTAATCAGATCCCAGGTTAGATAATGCATCTGGTCAGTGGACCACACTTTGAGCAGCAAAGATTAGCATTCATTATAGCCCAGTGGGCTTCAACTCTGGATAAACATTAGCATCGCCTAGAGAACTGCCAGTACCTATGCCCTGCCCTGGCTGGAGAGCTCAGTTAGTTAGAGCGTCAGCCCGATCACAGAGGTTACCAGCTCGATCCTCAGTCAAGGCACATACAGGAACAAATCGATGATCCTGTCTCTCTCATTCTCTCCCTCCCTCTCTCTATAAAATCAATCAATAGTAATTTAAAAAAAAAAAAAAAGACCTATGCTCTACACTTAAAATCAACGTAGTTGGCAGAGCATAGACACTGATCGTTTTAAATGCTCCTCAATGATTCCAATGTGCAATCAGAGCTGAGACCCCCACCACCAGAGCAACCTCTCCTAACTGCAGGAAAAGGGAGCCAGAGCATGGAAGTGTCCTGCGGGAGTTCACTCTCTTCATGGAAGAGACTGTGGGAGCCCTCCCCACGCCACACAGCCTTTAAAGTTCAGCGATCTTTAAGAGTCATTCAGAAAAATGGCAGGAGGCTACAAATTGTATTTGGGATATTTTTCTGGTAGTGGTTTCGGATGCCATTCTGTGAGGTTATTCTCGTACACTGGCCTTTAATCTTCTTGATTAATGAGTGCAGGAGAACCCCTATGAACTCCCCTTCCCATTCTGTCAGCTGCAGGATCCTATAACAAAGTATGTAGGAAGCTTAAGAAGAAAAACTGGCAATGTGCTGCAATGATGCTTGGCTGGCTAGAAATTGAATTCCACAAGTGCAAATAATTTAAAATTTAAAAAAGTAGGTGACTGGGGTTTTCACTAAGAAAAACTAAAAATGAAAATTTGTCCCTTTGATCTCCTTTTCCCTCATTCCCAGAGCCACCATTTCCCGGGGACAAGAGCACTGGACTGGGCTCTACTGGAGGTTTCTGTAACTCCTTGTATGACCTTGAGCAAGTCACTGCAGTTTTGATTCTCAGTTTTCTCATCAGTGAAATTAAAAGGTGAAATTAGATGATCCCTAGCCCTCCTATTCAGAAAATATTACAGTTCTAAGTAAAACTAACTCAGAGGTAGGGGGTTGGGACAGAAACTTGAAAAAAAAATCAACAAAATAATGAATGTGAAAGTTCAGCCGAAAAGACAGTGAAAAAGAAAAATTTTGATTTTGTCAAATAAACACTGTTGGTTGCTTTTTCAATATCCAAATTCTCTTTCTCTTTCTTCCTTCTGATCAGAACTCCAGTTATGTTTGAGGAATCAATGAGGTAAGATAAAAATTACTTTTCCCAGACTCTGTTGCAGCTAAGATGGACCATGTGACAAATCTGGCCAATGAGACATCCACAGAAGTTAGCAGAAATTTTCTGGAAAAGCTTTGTTTTTTTCAATGTAGATACTATCTCTTTCTACTTTTTGTTTCTTAGTTCTTCTTCCTGCATAAAATATATTTATAAATTTCCAATCTATGGTACCCACAAATGCTTTCAAGTAGTATTATATATAATGTATATAAACAACATATATATTTTTCAGCCTGATTAAGCAAATCAGGCCTGTGCAGATATGAGCTTCAGTGTGTATGATATGTGTAAGTGTACTTAACATTAACCATCCTCAAAAGAACCAGAATGGGTATAAATTTTATAATTGATTAACAGAAAACATTTATTTATTTATTTATTTTTAGTGAATCTATAATTCAACAAATGGGTCATCTGGTAAATCAGTGAGATAATGATTATTGGTGAACTAATTGGCTTGAAAATTTTGCTGGGAGATCACTATAAGTAATGTTGCAGTGGTCCAGCTGGTAACAGTTTAGTTGTATGTTGTAAGTATACTTTGGGTTTCCAATTTTTTATATTTTGAATTTTACCTGTTGGACTGGTCACAAATGTTGGATAGTCTATAAATGTAGAATAGGTTTCTTTCACTCAGTGTATTTTCAATCCAGGTTACTGCCATTTCTACTTAACTGAGTCACTGGCTTGTTTTCATGATTCAGAGACAAAAGAGGGTACTTAAGTAGTACACCAAGATTGGGACTATTTCACTCACCTATCTCTACATAGCACACATCTAAAATCAGTACACTTATACACATCATGCACATTCAAGCTCATATCTGCACAGACCTGATTTGCTTAATCAGGCTGAAAAATATATATGATGACTGGCACTGTAGGCCTTGTGTAAGGAATAGCCCATGCAGAAATCATGCAGCACCAATGGAAACAGTGGTAGAGACAGAATACACAGGCACCCTATCTTGGTAAATGGGTAGCATTTGAGATGAGAAACACTGTGTTGCAATACTATTTGCAAAGGCCATCCGAGAATAGAAGAGAGCCTCTCTGAATGTCTGGCTGTGGACATAGGTGTGTCTGAGTAAAGCATGTGTAGTAAGGTGAGGGTGCAAAGGCACTTGTGCAAAGTCCATCCCAACTACAAAATGCTGGTGTACCCTACAAATGTGTCATTTCTCTCCTGCTCTAGAAAGTCAGTTCATGGACTGAGGAAAGTAGGAAAGGAAGATGACTGGATTTCAAATGCACTTGGGGAGAGAGTCCGTGCATTCATTAAAACCTGTGACATTCACGCTATACATTACAGTGAAATTCAAAATTGACAAAGCAGAGTACAAAACATGTACAGAACACTGGGCCAGCCTCAGTGAAACTCAAAGAATTGCCATCAACTTTCTAAGTGAATAAAAAAGTGTTTTGTTTTGTTTGGTTTGGTTTGTTGTACTTAAGTGTTATGGGAACAGGTCCCTAAGCAACTTGCTCTGTTGGTCATTTGCTATCATGGAGTTAGAGCTGGGTCAATTAATTATTCCAAAGTAAATAGTAAACTATTCAATAAACAATCTATGATTGATTGTCAGTGAAATCACCTAGGGCCTTGAGATCAGGATTATCCACAAATTATTTTTAAGCATTGTAAACATTTTGCTTGTAACAAAGGAATTGTTTGAAAGACTGGTTGCAATGAATTCAACTTCATTGTCTGATAGGTCTGGTGTTGAGGCTTCTAGCTAAGTGGTATTATATTATGATTCTAATATTAGCTTAACAATACCCTTAAATTATGTTGCAACCTCTTAACTGGAAAAAATAAAAGTTCTCCCCTTCTATTGTTCAGATCGCGCAGGTGACCGGTGTGTTACATATCGTTCTGGTCCCATGTACTCTACACTGGAAATGCAATTTTCCTTTAAAAGGCAATGAATAACAATAGAAATAATGCTGCTTCTTTAAATAAAGCTGTAATTGTTTCAAGTTCTCACTTTAATGTAGAGTTGTCATCAGTGACATTTATTTTTAAATGCTCTTTGAAATGTGAGGCACATTTATTTATTTCACAGGGGCCCTAAAGGTGTTCTGCAGAGGGCAGGATGGGGACTGTGTGTGTGTGGGAGGGGGGTATGCTGGGTAGAACACAATGGTCAATCACATTCTTTCTGATAGGAAGAGTAACATCATAGTTACTCAAAATGAATCTCCGATGGTCAAAACCGAAGTCCTTCTCGCCTCCAGCTTTACCTTGTTAGTCCCTTCCCCGATGTAGCCCCTTCAGGGTTTCTGTTTAAAATTTACACCCACTCCCTTTGGGCTGCATCATTACATAAATGTTGAGAAGGAAGAGGCAAATCCCCACCTCTGAGAGGATAGAGGATATACTCCTTAAAACTGTATGCCAGGGGCCTGACCTGTGGTGGCGCAGTGGATAAAGCGTCAACCTGGAAACACTGAGGTTGCCGGTTCAAAACCCTGGCTTGCCTGGTCAAGGCACATATGGGAGTTGGTGCTTCCTGCTCCTCCCCCTTCTCTCTCTCTCTCTCTCTCTTTCTCTCTCTCTCCCCCCCTAAAATGAATAAATAAATTAATTAATTTTTTTAAAAAAACTGTATGCCAAGGCCTGCCTGGCTGGCACGGATACCCAGTGAAACCTCACCTCTCAGTGCCACGTGGACCCCACTTGGTGGCCGCCATCTCTGTGCCTTTGCCAAAAAGGGTCCCTAGCCCTGAGATGGCTTTTCCCATTCCCACAAGATGCCTCAACATTCTTCAGAGTTTCATTAAGAAGCCACCTCCCCAGTGGACCTTCTTAAAGCAGAGTTTGGTGCTTTTTTACGTCATCTTCAAATTTAGGGATCTATGTTGTGTTTAAGAGCAGTGTCTGGACTGGAACCCCCACTGCACGAACCATATGACTTTACACACCTCACTTAACTTCTCTGAGCCTCTAGGTCTGGCCTTCAAAATTAAGACAAAACCCCGAGACTCAAGTGCGGTATACGCCTTGCCAAGGCTACAGGACTAATGACTCAGTCAAGACTCACACGCACGTGTTGTTCTGCTTTGCTTTAGCTTTGCAGCTGTTGCTTTGGTTTTGAACGTGATAGTCTCGCTGCACAATGACTAATTCATTAACAAGATGTGACATGGCAATGTTGTTCAGATACACATGCCGCCCAAAGAAAGACTGCTGATGTTTTTCCACTCCTGGGCAACTCAATTGGAGTCTTCTTCAGCCTTGGAAAAGCCCACACCACTGTCATTCAGACTTATAACTAACCCATAAGCTGTGCTGGAAAGAAAGTGAAAGGAAACAGAGAAGTCATTATCCGCAATGGGCAGTAGTCTGAAATTGCTTCTATCGAGCGCAATGCCAGCGATCTCAGCTGAATTTCTGGAGGAGCATATGTAATTGGATAGAGAGCTTCCAAGAACATTCAAAGTTATAACACTCCCAGCATTTAATATATAGGAGTATATTATTCTTTCAGTAAATCTTGACTGTATTAAACTTTCAGGTGATGAATGGATACAATGAAAGCATCTCTGAATGCCTCTTGTCATTTTTACTACTTACCCAACTCAGAGACTTGCCAGTCAGGTTATTATTTCACAATAAAACACTCTCCGATACTAAAGGTTCCCCAAATCCATGCCTCGTGCTCAAGAACATTCTCATAATTTAGACACAAGCTTTCTTATTAAATTTATAAAGGTGTACAATTTATACACCTTATAAAAGCTTCCCCATGTCTGCTACCTGTGTGTCTTCCCCCTGCCACATGGTCACTGATGCCTTTCACAGAACAGAGCCACACAGAAGGCAACCTGGGTGATTGAAGTCTCGTTAAAGCCTCTGTTTAAAGTGGAAGTGCACCCTGTTGTGGATGGAACCGGTGACCTCTGAAGAAGTAATCCAAGGCTGTCAGCCCCCTCCCTTGTTCCTGAGGGCTCCTGAGGACGGCAAGCCAGCCCACTGCACAGACGGGAAAGGGGGCTGTCTTCTTCAGGTACCGACTTTATTCTCCCATTAGCATCTTAACAGTCTATGGATTAGAGATAATTGAGATGCACAGCGGTAAGGTCAAGTCAAAACTGCCAATAAAGGGACAGGCAACTGAATGAGAAATTACGTGACTGTCCTAAGAAGTGACTGGGGAGGCTGAGGCCCATGCAAGTCACAGTGGCTTCCATGAAGTCACAGTCCAAACGCCTGAGCTGCATCTCCTTATGCTCTATTGCAGGGAGAGCTCCCAGTTCCCTGGAGGTTCCTGATCATTCATTAAATGAGACAATGTAGCTGAGACCACTGTATTATTTTAAGAAGTTTATTTTTTTAAACCTCTGGTGCAGAGAGTCGTAAATGCTCTTTGTAAGTGAAAAACTGTTGAATGAATTAAAGTAAAATTATTATTATAATGAGAGGAGCATTTCTGCTCCCACTGTTCCCTAAGGTGTCCTAGAAATGGGGAAATGTATCATTAGATTTCCCCAAAGAGGAAGGCCACCCTGAAAATTTGGTCTGGCCCAAAGAAAAGGCAGAACACCAAAGGGAAAGCATGTTCCTCATCTTTGCATAGCTAATGGGAGGTGACTGGAGATAAAGGAGCGTCCTTTGCAACGATACTGTTATGAACCTTATTTCATGTGTCTCCATGGGTCCCTGGCTGTGGAACAGTGCATCATGGGGAAGAGAGAAGTTGAGATGGGAATAGAAAGCTGTTTCCTAAAGTAAAACACCATCCCCATTGGGCACAGGAAAATCTTTACAGACCGCATAGGCTGTAGGAAGATGTTCTTCTGTATTGATTTCATCAGTGTTGTCTCTGAGACTGTTTGTCCCAGGGGCAATGTGTGTATGTGTGTGGGTAGAGGGGCCTGGTGGTGAGGTGTTTAGCCCAAGGTTTATCCATATGGGACCAAAGACTGAAGAAGAATGAGGGCACATATATTTTTTCATTCTGGTGCAGAGGTCAGGAAAGCAACCAGCCTTGGGATTCAATCGCCTATCTTGACCTGTTATTCTACAGAAGTTCCATATGCTTTGGTCTTGAGAGAACAAGTCAGTCTTTAGGAAATGTATAATGTTGTGCATAACTGTGGCCGCTGTTTGCTAAGGTAGGCGGAAGAGAGTGGATCTAGTGAAACCAATCCCAGAAGATGAATGTGGGTTTTCCTGGGAGGAGACTGGAACCCACACTCTGAAGGATTAGGAAAATGCCTATGGCTCTCAGATACCTACCTGTGATAGGACCCTCGTAAGTGACATGGTTTGTTTTTGTTGCTTGGTTGCTAAAAACAATCTTTTCAGCATTTATTTTTTTTTAATTTTTTTAATTTATTTATTCATTTTAGAAAGGAGAGAGAGACAGAGAGCGAGAGAGGAGAGAGAGACAGGGGGGAGGAGCTGGAAGCATCAACTCCCATATGTGCCTTGACCAGGCAAGCCCAGGGTTTCGAACCGGCGACCTCAGCATTTCCAGGTCGACGCTTTATCCACTGCGCCACCACAGGTCAGGCAGCATTTATTTTTAAGTGTCTTACTCCCATGCTGTAATTCCCTTTCAATACCTTCGAACCTTAGTAGAAATTCTTATACAATACAGCACAATTATATTAATAGAGCGACATAACTGCAGTGGGGGGAGGGGGGCTATATAACACGAGGCCAGTGTGATAAGAGCAGCACCCACTGAAAAGAAAACAATGGCCTAGAGTTCCAGTAGAGCATGAGCACAGTTTCTCAAAGTGATGAGAGCAAGACGGACTGATGCTCCCACAAAGAAGCACTGCCACACAGATCACTCCTGAGCAGATACCGGGCCAAACCCCTCGGTTCACAGATATTCTAGTAGAAATTCTCTCTTGTTCACATGATTATTACTTATTATTATTCTAATTATCACTAAACCATTCCATAAATATTTATGAAATTGAATAAATGGAATAATGTAATCACTGTACACAGGTTACTGAGTGCTATCTCTTGGCATGCACAACACTTTCCCACAAGCATGTAATAGGTCCTCACATCTGCACCCCGAGCATGCAGATTCCTATACCTGCCCACGAGGAAGTGTATTTGTACCTATTCAGGCATGTACACACGTGCACACTAGCACATAGTGTTCTCATATATACATATGGGATACACAGAAGACATACAAGATTCTTTCAAGGTCATACTTCAGGTCCAGTGCTAATGCTCTAAGACCACCAATGTCAGCCCAGGCAGACGTAGGACCGCCTGGTTCCTCGGCGCTGGATCTCTCCAGGTCTCTGCTCGGGCTGCAGGAATCCTGGCAAAGCAATTGCCCTCATTGTCCTCTTTACTGATCAAGCTTGGTCCTCTGGGGACTTTTGACTCTGAACCATCAGAAACCATTTTTCAAATAACTGGTCTTGGACAAAAGTTTGCTAGAGTGGTTCCAGTGCCTGTGAGATGTCAGTCACCCCGCCACCTGATGCTCTCCCTCTGCCCCAGCACCCATCACTGGGCTGGCTGCTGGGGCACACACAGGTGTGCGTGGCTTGGAGGGGTATAAAGGCAGAGCCAGAGGCAGAAGGAGATGGAATTGCCAGAGGAAAGACAAAGGTAAACAGGCAGAGACTCCCATGGAAGAGTAGAGGGAAAATATATATATATAGTGGATGAGCAGTAAGATCAGTTGTCAGTGGACGTGAGGGAATGGAGGCAGGATTAAAACATGGAACGAGTCAAACATGAAGGTTCGGAATCAAGTTGGCAAATGCTGAGAAGGCAATAGAGGAGTCCCTTGTGTTCAAAACCTGAGGTGCCTTTCCAAGGTAGGAAGGGCTCCTTGAGAACTTCAATGAGCAGACCCAGCATTTAAAAAATAAAAAGTAAAAGGCAATTTAAAAATGTACACGAAAATACAAATTAAAAATAAGCATTAAAAAGAAATTAAGGCTCTGTCTGGTTGGCTCAGCAGTACAGCATCGGCCTAGCATGTGGAAGTCCCCAGGTTCAATTCCCGGCCAGGGCACACAGGAGAAACTCCCATCTGCTTCTCCACCCCTCCCCCTCTCCTTCCTCTCTGTCTCTCTCTTCCCCTCCTGCAGCCAAGGCTCCATTGGAGCAAAGTTGGCCCGGGTGCTGAGGACAGCTCCATGGCCTCCACCTCAGGTGTTAAAATAGCTCAGTTGTCAAGCAAAGGAGCAGCAGCCCCAAATGGGCAGACCATCAACCCATAGGGGGCTTGCCAGGTGGATCCTGGTCAGGGCACATGCAGGAGTCTGTCTCTCTGCCTCCCTGCCTCTCACTTAATAATAATAATTTTTAAAAAATAAATTAAAATAGATATGTGTATGCGTAGGTGTCCTGTTCTCGTTTGTGCAGATATTGAAGATCTAGCTGACTGGACTGGGCATTTCAAGCGCTCTGCTTTTCTCTGGGTTTAGGCTTGCACAGGCCCAGAGTCTGTGCACAGTCATGCACCAGAGGAACTCGATAAATGTTAAACCAGAAATAGAATGGAGGGGGTTTCTGAAAGGGAAGAACAAATGACAAAATTGGAACTTTCTTTTGCAAAATGCAAAAATGAATACATTACATCTCTGTGCCCTTTATTCAGTATTTGTTCTGTTTGAGGGAACAGCAATATTTTACCAAAGACATTTTTTATAGGCACAGGCTGATTGTTCTTGGCACACTGTCTTTATATTTGGGGAGTTTTCACAATGTCAAAATCCTTCTTTATCTCTCTGATTCATCCTTCTTTTGTGGAGTGGAAATACTGGTCATTCTATTGAGGTTATAAATATGATCAATAATGTTATAAATATAATAGTAATATAAGAAATTGTTTTAGTATGTATAAATGGTCTATATTCATTATTACATAATTAGCAAATAAAAAATTTAAATTTTAGGCCCTGGCTGGTTGGCTCAGTGGTAGAGCGTCGGCCTGGCGTGCAGAAGTCCCGGGTTCGATTCCCGGCCAGGGCACACAGGAGAAGCGCCCATCTGCTTCTCCACTCCTCCCCCTCTCCTTCCTCTCTGTGTCTCTCTTCCCCTCCCGCAGCCAAGGCTCCATTGGAGCAAAGATGACTCGGGCGCTGGGGATGGCTCCTTGGCCTCTGCCCCAGGTGCTAGAGTGGCTCTGGTCGCAACAGAGTGACACCCCGGAGGGGCAGAGCATCGCCCCCTGGTGGGCAGAGCATCACCCCTGGTGAGCGTGCCGGGTGGATCCCGGTTGGGCGCATGCGGGAGTCTGTCTGACTGTCTCTACCCGTTTCCAGCTTCAGAAAAAATACAAAAAAAAAAAATTTAAATTTTAAGGAATAAAAGTGAACATTTTTATATTGTTATTGATATGGCTTAGTTTAGGACTTTTTTCTTGTACTTAACTTCTTGAGAGCCTTTTTAAAGTATTTATTTTCTATTACCAGAGATAGTTGAGTCCTAACCATCTGACTCTGTCAACATAGATATGTAACAACTATTCATTGACTTTAGAAAATGTCAGAGTCTCTGATATTTTTTATATCAAAAGGAATATATCCCAGGATTCTTTTCTCTACTCTTTTATTCAAACTACTTTTGAAATGGGGTGTCATAGAGGCAAAGGGGAAAAATATTCCATGGTTTACAAAATCAAATACCATAGAGAGTTCAAGTAGGATAATTCCTGAAAAGCTCTCCAGGATCTGGTATATAGAAGATCCTTAGTGTGCTTTCTGTGAGACATTGTAGAGGAATGAAGAGAATATGATCTAGGTTCTAGAAGGTTGAGAACAATTTTTTTCTGGCTGCACTTGTTAGCATAGTCTAGGTTACACTGTGTAACAAACAATCTCAAGGTATTGGTGGTTTACTGTAACACAGATTTATTTCTCACTTATGCCACAAGTTCAGCCTGGGTCACTTGGAGAATCTGTTAATTGTACATAGGCACCATGGCCCTCTGAACCTTTATCTCAACAAATGTATCCTTGCTTCCATGTAGGGAAAGAGAGATGGAGTAAAAAAAAAAGTAAGTAAATAAAGCAATTAACAGCCCAATCTGAGAAAGACAACCTGTATCAAAATAAACATGTCCAGCCCTATGTGCTTTGTGCTTGCATTAGTGTGTGTACCCCATTTGGCCTTAGGTGTATGTATGTGTATTTGCATGAGTATAAGTCACTAGATGATATCTGCTTGAAGGTAAGAAGTCTGCAAACCTTCAACTTTTTATCATGCCAGTGCCTAGAAAGATGACTGTCTAACAGCATCTAAGTGTATTTCAATGCAAAGTTTTGTTGCATTGTTTTGTTTTGTTTTTCCTCTTTAAGTCATCACACAGGTTAGGGACCAGCTACAGAGCTGACAGATGGTATTGTATATAATCACGAGACAGCACAGAATTTGGAATGTCAGGGAGAATTGCCTTCACATAATCAATGGACTGAGTCGAGGCCTTCGTGGGTAAAATTGTCACAGTTGCTTATCTGGCATGTCCTATCCCCATCCTCAAACCCACCCCTCTCTAGCCCCACTCCAAACCCTCGAGAGTCTTGCTTTATTGCCCTAGAGAAAAAGTATCTTTGAATCACAGAATACCAATTCTGGCAATGATCTTGGATACTCCTAATCTTTGGTGCTCAAACTTTATTTCTGAGAAATTCAGAGCTTAACAGAGATGATCTGCCTCTAAGATCAAATGGGACAATGTTAAGAAAGCTTCTACTACACATCAAGCAATTAATTAGATACTCTACACACATTATCTCATTACATTATATAAAAAGAAAGTCCATGAGGTCTTTTCTCGGTCCTCATGGGAAAAGGAAACATTCTCGAATACAATTTCTAGACTATAACATTTCTTGGCACTAATTTTCATGAACTTTCAGCTCCTTCTATGGCTTTCCTGCTGGTAAGCAATTAAAAAAATTATTTGATAAACATCATGGCTGATATCAAGAGTCTTTGCTCAGCTTGACAGGTCCACCCTTTACTTTGTACATGGTAAGTAGACCTTGATTTTTTTTTTTCTGCTCATCTATTTCTTAAAAATATTTTACATGATATTCCCATTTGAGATTCAGAAGAATAAAGAAATATAGAACATTTTCTGCTAGAAAAAAATTTTCCAGTTAGTATATAAGAATCATAATAATTTCATTGCATGTGGGACAAGAGAAGCCAAACTTTGCATTGCTCTGCTCCCTAAACAACTTCGAGAACAAAAGTGTGCTCCAGGCCCTGCATGTATAGCTGAGAAAAGTGATTCTAAGGGAGAATGGATTTACTCTAAGTCACACAATAATTTAGCGTCAGAGATAAGATTAGATCTCGGTGAATTTGTTCTCTTGAATCTAAATCCAGTCCTCTTAGCTCCTACAACACAGAAATGGTTTATTTGTTCTAGAGGGGCAAGAACTGGGTGTTGTTAGTGATATTTGACTAAAACTCTATTTAGTTATGAATTCTAAAAAAAGCCACTAGGAGGAAAGGTGGTTAAATAGAACCATTTCTTTCAAATTGCACAGTTTGGTTCACAAGAGAAAAAATTTCCAAATGGCAGAAAATTCCCATTAGTCCTTAGAAGGAATAGATCCAGAGTAAATGCATGGACTTTGCTGCCATTGTCAATATCGTGTACATATATGGGTCAATATCAAGAAACACCATTACCAATTAGTAGAGTGAAGCCCTAGCCCCTGCAAGGTACCCACCACCTGTGGCAGGAGCTACCAGTCTAAATAGCTAGGACCAGGAATAAGGAGATAGAGTCATGGGCCATTTCAGGACGAAGGTCATATTCAAGGCTTTTCTGATTCATCTGAGTCCCTTCAATTGGAGCACCTGGTAATCCAGCACCCATCACTGAGAGCAAACATATGTGTGAACTGAAACATCTAAGGGGAAATAGGATTTCAAACAATCCTGGCGTCAAGTCCTCACTGCATTTCCCATCTGTGTCAACCTGGGCAAGTTCTCTGAACCCTGTGAATTTCAATTCTTTATCATTTGGAAATTGTAGGATTTACATGAGACAACACCTACAGAAGTTCAGCACTGGGCAGGACAGCTGCTCAGTGGCTGCTCACGTCCAGCTTCGCGCCTCCGCTCCATGTCAGCAGGTGCAGCCCGAGTGCCTCCGCCCCCCTCTCGGGCTCTCACACGGTGGCTTTGGGATGACCCATTCTCTCAGCGACATCACCCATCCCACCGAGGATGTCCACCTGAGCCCCTCACAGACGCCTCCCTTTACACTAATCCCTTCCAAGCCGTCAAGCCACAGAGCGACCCCCACGAATATAACAGAAGTTGAAGACTGACTCAGTGAGTCTCAGGCGCTCTTTTCCTGGGTGCAAACGCTAGAACAAAACTGTCTGCTGGAAAAGCCCTTCTTTTTCAAACCCAGAAACCTCTCCTCCTAAAGCCGACTGAGAAAGCTGATGAAAAATCGATAGCATTTGATTGTAAACCTGTCAAAATGATAGGGACGGCAGTACATTAATCGTGGCTCAGGGAATCGATTCCTCCCCCTTCCTTTCTCCATCAGCGCACATCACCTTCATACTAGGAATGGATTCTTTTTTCTAAATTAATCTCTGGACAAGGAAAATCAATAGAATTTACCATGTGTAAATTTTCCTGCCCTCTGCAGCCAACAGGTCCTGTTGCAGCCAGCCGGAGGAGCGGTGCTGTCCACGGTACACGTTCCAAGAGGGGATGTCTGGCTGCCTAAACAGGGTGTCGGGTTCTTTTCAATGTAAGGGCTGAACCAACCCAGCAAATAATGGGGAGAAAAAAAGACACATCACAGGCCCCCATGTAAGTTCAAATATTGGAAATCTGATGTTTGTGGTCCAAGCAATTTTGGAGAGGCAAAAATGGCTGGTCAACCAAAGTCTAGTGTCATTTCTGGACAGAAAAAGAACACAGAGGTGTGCCCCTACCCACCCTTCAAAAGCTGTAGAATTAGGCCAAATTTAGAGCCAGAGAGGATATGAGAGACTACCTTTCTCATTCTCTGAGTTCCATCTTTGGGGTGTCATTTGAATACAGAATCATTTTGCCTCTCCCCCCCATGACTGAATCTCTTTTTAAGTACAACATCAAATAACTTTTTTTTTTTTACAGAGACAGAGAGTCAGATTTAGGGACAGACAGACAGGAGCAGAGAAGATTAGAAGCATCAATCATCAGTTTTTCGTTGCGACATCTTAGTTGTTCATTGATTGCTTTCTCATATGTGCCTTGACTGCGGGCCTTCAGCAGACCAAGTAACTAACCCCTTGCTTGAGCCAGCGACCTTGGGTCTAAGCTGGTGAGCTTTGCTCAAACCAGATGAGCCCACGCTCAAACTGGTGACCTTGGAGTCTTGAACCTGGGTCTTCAGCATCCCAGTCTGACGCTCTATCCACTGCGCCACTGCCTGGTCAGGCCGAATAACATTTTTGTTTTAAATGAAACTAAAGAAAAAAGTGAAATATTATCAAAAATGTGGAAGCAACATACATAGTTTTAAAGCATTTGAGAAACCGACCTAGATCAACTCCCCCCTCCCCCCAGCAGAATGAGTCCTGGAGTTCACATGACGATAAGCGATTATCATTTTATGATAACACCAATAACACTTATAATAATAGTGATAATTCACAATTTGCTTCTACGGTCAGTCTCAGTAGGCTCTATATAAGTATTTCTAATTCTCAGAGCCATTCCACAGGGTGGCTCTATTATAACCATTTTAAAGCTGAGAGAACGAGGCTCAGCAATGTTCAATAATTTATCCGAGATTACACAGCGAACGCTCAGGGGACCCGGGATTTAAATCCTACCTAGCCTGTTTCCTCCAGGTCTCCTTCTATCTTTTAAGAGCCATGCTGACCCTGAAGATATAAATCTTACATTGTGCCCAGGACTGAGGATTACCTAAAGACGGACTTATAGGAGGTGAGACGTGAGTCTGTATGGAAGTAAGTGGTGTCATGTGGCAGAAATGCGGAGTGGCTCAGTGAGAGAGGAGTTAGGATAGGTCAGAGTAGCAGAGGAGATGCCAGGGAAGACCGAGAGTTTGTGATAGGAGAAAAGAAGTGGCAAATATTTCACCCAGAAGTGGCTAATCCAATCCACAGAAATTAAACAAATGAGACTTGCTGGGGGAGTGTGAGAACATTCTGGAACCATCAGGTTCATAGAACAGAACCACAGGACAGGAGGTGGAAGAAGAAGGCGACATTGCACTGGGGAAGGGGTCATCTGTTCAGACAGGAACTCATGCTGTAGGAGGAATATGGGACATGACCTACAAAGTCAAGAGAAGAGGCAGGGAAGTTTCCCAAAAAGTTATTTCAATGACCTCAATATTACCCTATAGAGACCTGAACTCCAGGGCCTAAAAGAGAAAGGCAAATAGAAAGTCATTGTGAGGAAAAACCTTGGATAAAATCAGGAAACAGTAGGGATCCGGGGGACAAAGGAAAAGCCACAGGTGGTAGACATTTCACATGGATGCTTCTAGGGTTATTGTAGAAACATTAGCAAAATTAACAATAATGTTATGAAATATATGAGACCCCCCCTAATTTGCATAGCTTTCTGTTAACAGCTTTCTTTCCTTTATATCTCTTAGAACATTTCTAAAAGATGAGCAAATTGCATGTTAGTCTGATCATTCTAAAATAAGCACTCAGGAACACAGAGAGTTCAAGTGACTTGCCCAAGACTATTGGATCTTTTGATTTAAAATCCCTTAGAGAGTTCAAGTAATCAATGCTGTGAAATAAGTCGTACAGAATACCACATTCAGAGGTTGAATTCCACAAGAGCCACGGGGCATCTTCCACCCAGAGGAGCTGATGTCTGTACAAAATCACACATGTAGTCCTGAGAATTACATACCAGTCCATTGCATCATGTGCCCCCTCCCCCCTGGACTTGTACCGTAGCCTCCAAACAAGTCTCCTGCTTCTGCCCAGGGTCCCTTCAGCCCACTCTCAGTGCAGCCTCAGAACAAGTCTGCGAATAGGGTAACTCCCCCACCCAGTCCTCTGCTCTACACCTCCACCACTTTCCCTCTGAGCGAAGTCCAGAGGCCAAGGCAGCATGTGATCTGCCCTGCGACCCCTCTAACCCCATCTCCTTAGCTCCCCACTGTATACTCACTCTTCCCTGCAAACTGGCCTCCTTGCTGTGACTCAGACCCGCTGGGCTGGCCCCACCTCGGGCTTTGCCCCGCATGGCTCCCTCTGCCCAGAGCGGGTTCCCCTGGCCTGTCAGGAGTCTCACTTCTTCATGCCCTGAGTCCTCACCTTCCTGGCCTTCCCTGCTGCTCTCTGAAAAATGACAACACCGCTGCCGCCCTGGTCAGCTTCATTTTTCTCCATGAAACGTATCTCCATCTCACATTATATTTATTTGTTGTTGTCCAACACCTAGTTCTAGAATATCCCCTGAAGGAAAATGGACCCTTCTTTTGTTCTTGTTTTGGTGGTCCATCACTCTATCCCCGTGACTAGAGGAGATTCTGATATGTAATAGAAACTCAAGAGGTATCTGTTGCAAGACTAGGTGGATGGATTCTGCAACAATGAAGTTTTGTAATTCGTTTAGTATCTGATGGGTATAACTCTTGGGTAGCTAGAAGAGCGCATTTTGTTGTCACTGTGTCACTAGCCAGCACTTCATGCCCTTCCAGGGTCTATTCACTGTGACCCCTGAACTTAACCCACATCAGTCCTCCAGCCTCCGGAAGTGGGAGGAGGGAACTTGTTTCTTCACACTCAGACTTAGTTTCCCACAGGGCTGAACTTAAGCATTTAACCTCCCCCACTCAGGCAACTGATCAGTAAAATGAGGATAAGAGTAGCTTCCTCATGGGTTTGAGGACTGAATGATTCCACGCTTAGATGTGATAAGAGCAATGATATTTCAAATTAGTGTAGCCTCTGGGGCTTGCACTTTAAATCAAACAAACACACAAATGTCTTTTAAGCCTAAACTCTTAATTATGTCATTGCTATGCATACAGCAGAACTCAGCCAGGATTTGCGATTCAGTCTGGAAGTTGATGCTCTGCAAAAAACACGTAAGAAATGAAACGCAGGAAATGGCTTTCTGAGCAAGGGAACCTCGCCCAAGCTCTTCTAAATGAGGCCTGTCATTTGATTTGAAGAGCTAAGAATTTCTAGGATGGCACCGCCACATGCAAAATAAGCAGAAAATGCACATTAAAAGTCAGTTGGGGCCTGACCTGTGGTGGCACAGTGGATAGAGCGTCAACCTGGAATGCTGAGGTCGCCAGTTTGGAACACTGCGCTTGTCTGGTCAAGGCACATACGGGAGTTGATGCTTCCTGCTCCTCCCCCCTTTCTCTCTCTCTCTCTCTCTCTCTCTCTCTCTCTCTCTCTTTCTCTCTCTCATACTCTCTGCTCTCTCTCCCCTCTAAAATGATTTTAAAAAAAAGTCAGATGGGAAGAGTTGGTAAACACTACTCTCCCGAATTATCAAGTAGACATGCCATTTGGAAGAATGGCTGGTGGACCTTCTTCAGAAAGCTTGCCTTCATCAGACATTTAGCAGAGGATAAACCATTCTGTTGTAGGCTCCTAGACATCTTCTAAGGACTGATTAAGGTTGTCCCCCTGACCTGGGCCAGCTGGCTCAGTGGTAGAGCATCAGTCTGGTATGTGGAAGTCCTGGGTTCAATTCCCAGTCACGGCACACAGGAAAAGAGACCATCTGCTTCTTTCCCACTCCCCTTTCTCTCTCTCTTCACCTCCTGCAGCCATGGCTCAATTGGTTCAAGCACATTGGCCCCAGGTGCTGAGGATGGCTCTGTGGAGCCTCCGCCTTAGGTGCTAAGAAGCTCAGTTGCGAGCATGGCCCCGATGGGCAGAACATTGACCTCAGACCAGGGATGCTGGGTGGATCCTGGTTGGGCACATGCAGGAGTCTGTCTCTCTATCTCCCCTCCTCTCACTTGGAAAAGAAGAGGGGGGAAAAAAGGTTGCCCCACCCCCACCCCTGCTCCCTCCTCCACCCCACATGAGTGGGGAAACTCAATTGGGCTGAAAATAACTAGAATCAAATCATTTCTCAGGTTGCATTGTGGTTATCTGCTTGTGTGGTTTATGCACCTATTTCCTCCAATAGACTATGAGTTCCTTAGAAATAGGACTTGACTTTTCCATCTTCGTCAATTTTGTGCTGGAATGTGACTGACATATGATAGGTGCTCAATAAACATGTGAGGAAGGAAAGGAGGAAAGATGAACCAGAGGAGGGGAGGGAGAAAGGTACAGCAGGAGGGCAGGAAGGAGAAAAGGAAAGAAAAGTAAAAGGAGGCCAGAGAAAAAGGAATTTGACTTTAAAATTTTAATTTAGCCATCTCAGAAAGAAAGATTCCATATGATATTTCCCATAACTGACACATGCATTTTAGAAAGTCTGCAACAGACAGAAGGAAATATTCTTCACCCTGCCCCCTGGCCCCTGCTGAGGTTGAAATGACGTCGCTAAAAGCACACCTATTTCAAACCGGAGGCTTCCTTCATACTTCATGGATTTGCCTCCCTCATTGGAACAGACATCAATAACATTGAAGTGTCTGTCCCTGTAGTGTATTTCCAATCTAGCACTTGTAAAAATGAGACTTTCCACTCCATTAATTTGCTTACACAAATGGAGCCCAGACCCAGTTAATCCCAAAGAGCAACTACCCTGTTTGGATTTTGTAACGACTATTTCATGCCTGGGCTCCAGCCTGAGCTGGATAGAGACTTCTCACTCCCCCCCTGGGTGGCTCAAGAGAACCCGCAGGGAAACACTGAAAGCAGCGTGGCAGGTCCTGGTCATTTCTTTTCCTGAAAACGGCAGAGGACATCATTATTCAATCAGAAGGCAAGGCCACAGCAGCTGGGTCAATGTGGTGATCAATCAACATGGGACAGTAGCAAACCACTTTAGATGGCATTTCTCAGAGCCATAATCAGATTGGGGCTCCTTGTTAGATGACCATAAAACCTTTCTGAAGGCATGTGATAAAGTAGTACTCCCTTTTTTAAGTATACATATCTAACAGTTATCATGGAAGGAAAAGTCTTCCCTTGTTGAAGTGTTTCATACCCCTGTTCTTTAAAATGCAGAGACAGGAAGAGCAGAGCATTTGTTGACAATATACTAATTACAAGTTTGCTCTTGCAATTCTCTCTCTTGCCACCTGTTACTTCTCTAGTTCCTGCAGCATAAAGTCCAGAGTCCATCCTCCTTAGTATGATATTCGTGATCTTAAGACATCACCCCAAGTCACTCTGTCCCTTCCTCCTCAGCCTCATGTCCCCAGGGCCCATCTTCCACTTGGAAAACTCTAGTCCTTGTCAGGCATCTTTGTGCATCATGACTACCAGCCCCCATTTCCACCTTTCAATCCCAGTCTCAAGTTCCCCACAGTCCTGGGCTAATAAACAAAATGACCCTCTGCATCTCTTGGTCTGCTCCAGCCCTCTGCGTTTCTCTGCAACACAGGCCGCTGCCTCCTGAGCTAACCATTCATTACGTAGAACTTGTCCTTAGACCTAGGTTTTCCACATTCAATCTGATAATTAAACAGCTAACTGATCTGAATAAACTCCTAGACTCCTGGCTGGGACTATACATACTATAAAAGGTGACTCTACCTGATTTCAGCCTTGTTAGACTACTGATGACTCAGAACTAGTTCCTCCAGCTTCTAGGACCTCGATCTGTGCATCTGAGGTATGGACTGATAGAAGTGTTTCTAACATTAGAAATCTTCATTTCAAAGAACTATGGGGCCAATAGCCTGGCAGCCCTTGTTTCCTACAGCCAGTACCATTAGGCTCAGCCATCTTTCAACAAACAAAATTGTCCTAAAAGTAATTTCCCTGGGAACTTTCCCATAGGAGAGACATGCTGCTGTTCCCCAGCCTCTGTTCCCCAGCCTCTGTGCCCTGTGCACAGCTCTGTGCTGATCCTTTTGTCTATAGGGCCATTTCCCCATGAGAAAGCCTGCTCCGGCTGTCAACAGGGACTTGTTTATTCAACTCTGTATCTCCGGTGTTTGTGTATACAGCAGGTGCTCAGCAAATGCTCATGAATAAGTGAGTAAAACAAGAAAGTAGACCTAATAGGGACAGTATAATGGGCTTGCCACAGTGGAGCAGGAAACTCTCTGGGCTAAAGCTTGGGGGAGAGGAGGTGTCCCAAGAAAGGCTGGAATTATATTTATTAAGCTCTTACTATTTTCCTAGCACTGAACATGGGTTATCTTTCTGAGTCCTTACAACATCACTGAAGAAATAAAATTACATGAGGTAAGGATCTTGTCTGAGATCATACAGCCAGGAAGTGGCTGAGGCAGGATTCAAACCCAGAAGCTCTCTGAATCAGGTGCACAAATACTACTCTGCCACTGCCCGTTTCCTGCTGATGTTCTTGTATCCTTAGCCAAACTATTGCTTCAAATCAGCCTCATTTTCCACACTGACAACATAAGAGGTTGAGGATCAGCTTTTGTCTAATATCTCATCCCGTTCTGATATTCCCAAATCTCATCAACCAAAGATAAGGAACATGTGCTTATAAGTCAGCTTCCGTGACACGGAGGCAACTGTTATCCATTTATGATTCCTCTCATATCAATGAAATAGTCTGTTTTGCAATGTAGACATTTGAAACTTCTTTCTTAAGTCCTTTAGGATTCTTGTACAGAAACCAAGGAGGAGAGGCATTGATTTTTCTTGCTTGCCTCTAAAAAGGACTCAGTGTGATAGAAACAAAAGCATCTCAGTAGAATCACGTGCGATCCCTAAGCCATTCCCCTGCTCCCCTGAAGGTAGACACTTCCCAAAGAAAGAATCCATGCCCTGCATCTAACCATCTCTGAGGCATTTTTCCCTGGTATACAGGTATCTAGACAAACCCATGAGAGTGGAATAAAAATAAACCATGTTTACCAACACCCTTGACAAGTGAGTAAATAACTGGAGGAGTAATTCAAGTAAAATAACAATTAAGAATCTACTATATGCAGAGCATTGCACTGAGTGCTAAAATGTAGACAAGGAGAAGAGAAGATAGAACGAGTATGAATGGGGCAAGTGGAAGGAACTGGAAGCAATCTGGTAAAGGGTCTGTTTGTCCTCTTGAGTCTAAGACTCTTCTCCACTGCCCAGAGACACTGGGAAAGCCTGGGGGAGGGGGACTGGGCAGGGCATCAGTAGAGGGAGCCCACCACATCACCTCCCAGTGCAAAGATGCTGGCTTGGGGCAATGACTTCCACCCCTTGGGAAGATCCAGCAGGGACCAAGGGAGCCCCAGTGTTACCTGTTGACCTAAGCAGATCAAAATCACACTACACAGATTCTGACAATTAAACTGCCTTTGGAACCACAGCATAAAAGTAGACCAAAACTCACACACTGAAGCTAGTCAGGTGACCACCGATGGAAATAAAAAACGTAAGCAGGACCCAGAGTTCACAAACATAAATAGAACATCTGGACTACAATAAAACATCACCCATCATCCCCAAAATCAAGAAAATCACACTTGAATGAAAAAGGTAATCAACTAACACTAACACCAAGATGTACCCTATGTTGGAATTGTCAGACATAGATTTTAAAGCAGCACTATGAACGGAATTGCATCTAATCCAGATCCCTATGTTGAAGACTAATGTAACTGCATTCGGAGTTAGGGCCTTTATGGAAGTGATTAAAGGTAAATGACATTATAAGGGCAGGACTGTGATCAAACAGGATTAGAGTCCTTATAAGAAAAGGCACCGAAGAGCCTGCTCTCTTTCTCTGTTGTGAGGACACAGCAAGATGGCGGCCACCTGCAAACCTGGAAGCGGGCCCTCGGCATAAACCAAATCAGCTGTATATTCTTGATCCACTTTCGCCAGTCTCTGTCTATTCCATATACCTACCGACCACATGCCCACCTATGCTCTCGCCACACAGAGAGACCCCTCCGAGTCTCCTACCCACCACAGGCACACATAGCTCCACTGTGCTTCACGGGTGTTGTGGTTTTCACAAATGGAAGACAAGACTGTCCACCAGCAAGAAGGTTAAGACATGCTTTTCTTTGTGATCCTCATTTTCTTGCAGTGGCTGGAACCGAACCCACAATACCTCTGAGGTGTGCCTGTAGAATGAGCTATGGAATTATTTTCCTCCATTTCTTCATTGCAATGGAAACTAATCACAAGCAGAAAAAAAATACACTCTATTTTTTGTCAAAATAATCAAGAAAATATATCAACTCATTTTTAAAATCTATTGCCGTGACGACTACAACGTAGAAAAGCTGACCACCTCGGGGAAGAAGCAGTGAGAGGAAAGGGGTGGGTTTCTCCAGGCAAAGCCTCTACGTGACCAAGAATCGGCCCGAATGTTTTAATCCATGAGTAGCGGTGATAATTGCATCAGCGAAGCAGTATTTCTTTATAAAATCTGTTCCATTTCATTTTCAGTTTGTTGACAGAACTCCCTGGGGGTCCATGTTCTACTCAGTTCATTTATTTTTTGAAATTCTGCATCACATATTCTTTTGTTTTCTTTGTAATCTCCTGGTATCTGCAGTTTCTCTACTAAAAAAAAACAAAAAAAAACAAAAAAACCCTGCACTAACAGATGGAAATGATTCACGTGACCCTTTTCTTTACTGGGACCCAGTGAGTGTCCCCGAGGCCCAGCTGTGTAAATAGGAGCGGGGCATCTGACAAGCGTGGTACAAATATAATTTTTTAAGTATCTCAATCATGACATGCTCTCTTTTAGTTCCATTTTTTTTAATTGAACTTTGAAATTATTACAAAGTCAGCAATTATCTCAAAGTAATTTCTATTTTTTGTGGATTCCAATTTCCCCAGGGTTCTACTTGTAGAGTTATTTCCATAAATGTCCACACGTTTTCTCTGGGCACTTCTAACACTGAGTAATTTCCCATAGTCCTTTACCTTGTCTTGAAGACTTTTCAGATTGGGCATGAGCACATGCACCTGAGGGTGGGTGGGTGGGTGTCAGGCTGTCAGACAGACAGACAGAGAGACAGACAGAGAGAAACATGGTGAATATTTTAGGCCCCTGTATCCTCTTCTCCTTAGCACATTCAGTGCCTTGGGACCACCCTGCCATGTAGGCACTAAGCTGTTACGTTTATCATCCCTGGGGGACTTCGTTTCAGAAAGAACATGAACAACTATAGATTTTTTTTTTTTACATAATTAGGGCTTGACACTTATCTATTTCAAAGCATATAATACCACTATGAAACTTGGAAAACTTAAAAAGGTCCCACAAAGGCAAAGTCATGCATCTGAACTTATATTTCAAAACCGAAGGGACCAGGAGTGAATGGCAGCTCTGTCAGTCACTAGCTATATAACATTGGGTAAGTTACCACTTCCCTTTGAGACTCTCTTTTCTTAGAAATTAAATTGAGATGATAAAAATTGTTTGGAAGACAGTTAAGTGAGATAATTCATATAATCACTGGGCTGAAACTAGATATTCCAGAAGACTGATGCCATCTATCTCCCCCACACACATACAGTCTGTCGCTCTCTCCTTGTCTCACTTAAACACACCCCCCAAACTACACTTGTAAACACCAAATATTTATACATTGTTTTAACACCTGTTACCACACGTATCTATGCCTAATTCATGGAGGACACAGGTCAAGTATGACAGCTATTATACAAATATAAAAAGAATGACTAAACACTTATTATGTAACTACTTTGTATTAGATGTTAGACTTTATTTAGTCCTATACCAACCACCAAAAGATAGGATAGAATAGGAAATAATTCCCCATTTTTTATTGCAAAAAAACACAAAACTCAATTCAGAGAAGTAAATCAACTCAGCCAAGAGCACACAGCCTGTAAGTGGTGGAGCCAGCCCAAGGACACGTTTTGCCTTCCCTGCTAAACGCACGACAGGATGTCCTTGTGGCCAGCATGGCAGCCAAGGTGGCTGGTCTGGGTTCCAGTCTAACCATGGCCTGGGTTAGTTGTGCTGTTTGATGAAGTAAAACCATTTCAATTTCTTCACTAGCAAAATAGGATTAAACATTATGTCATGTTCCCAGGGCTTTAGTGAAAGTCAAATGGGATAATTTCCCTAAAGCTCTGAGCACAATGGTGCCTGGCACACTGTACACCCCTGCTAAGTAATATCTATTAGCAGTTTTAGAAAGTGGAAAGATAGAGTCTTCTGTAGGTCAGAGTGAATGTGATTCAGAGTTAAATAAGACAAAAATAAGAACAAACAAAAAAAACTCCTGTACTTCTATATGAAGCACTTTTCTTAGGTTTCTGACATCCTGTGCCCAGGAGAGATGACCAGATGGAGCTCCTGGTTTCAGATCAGAACCAAGAGGCATCATCCACGTCATGTGTCTTCCTCCACTCCCTTTCACCTCCCTGTCATGAGGGGAACTCATCTGGGAAACATATCGAAGATAATGGGTAATCATCGAAGGGAGTCTGAACAGAGAGGTAAAAGAATTGAGTTTCAGATAGAGGTTTTGACAGCGGTTCATAACTGGAGGCATTTTCGACCCCAGGGGTGACTGGCAATTCCTGGAGACAGTTGTGGTTGTTGTGATTGTGGTGTTGCTCCAGGCATCTACTGGGTGGGGGCCAGGCATGCGGATAAGCACCCTACAGTGCACACAGGAGAGTTCCCCCCTACAACAAAAAGTATCCCATCCAAAATGTCAAAGTGAGCAGGTCGAGAAGCCCTGACCTAAAGACGTAGGGATGGTGACTTCATAGAGGGAGGACAGAAGGGGCACCCAGTAACATGGCCACTACAGCGACCCAGGAAGGAAGCGATGAACTAGTAGAAATGACATACTTCAGGGAGGGGATGATGGGCCACAAAATAGACTTGCCTGACTTGGTGCATGGTTGGCGGTGGTGAGTGTATTAATCTTCTAGGGCTGACGTAAGAAAACACCAGAGACTAGGTGACTTATGTATTTTCTTGAAGTTTTAGAGGCGCAAAGTCCAAGACCAAGGTGTGAGGTTGTTTTCTCTAAGGCCTTTCTCTAGGCCTGCAGAGGGCCACCTTCTCATCAGGGCGCACATGGTCCTCCCTGTGCATAGGCCTCCTGTATCTAAGCTTCTGCTTCTTCAAAGGATGCCATTCAGAGAGGATTAGGGTCCACCCCAATGGCCTTATTTAATTTACCATATTGCCCCATGTATAATACGCTCTCATGTATAAGATGCAACTTAATTTTGGGGCCCCCAAAATTTGAAAATAAAAAAGGATTACATAAAGTTATTGAATTCAAATTTTATTCATCATAAAATTCATACAACTCCTCCTTTGTGCGAAAAAGCAGGAAATGCAAGCCAAAAAATCTGTAACCACTGTATAAGATGCACCCAGTTTTTAGACCCCAAATTTTTCAAAAATGGTGCATCTTATCCATGGGGAAATACAGTAATCATTGGTTTAAAGACCCTATTTTCATACACAGTCACAATCTAAAGTACAGGAGTGAGGGCTTCAACCCTATAAGTTGGGGAGGAGGGTTACCCATAACAGCAGATAAGAAAGGAAAGGAAGATCAGTCAAGTGATCAGAGGAATCAAGAAATCACAAGCCCTGTTTCACTTAGATAATAGCAACCAACCAACCCAAAACTTAGTGGCTGAAAACAATCAATTTGTTATTTCTCACGATTCTGTTGGTTGGCCAAGCAGTTCTTCTGCTCCACAACATTGGCTGGGACAGTGGGTGAGCTGGACCATACAAGTGTCTTCATTCACTGGCTGGCAGTTGGTCCTAGCCACCCAGGAGAACTCGCTGTGTCTCTAGGATAGAAGTCCTCCCCATGTGGCCATCTGACCTTTCTCAGAACAGTGACCAGGTTCCAAAAGAAGCATTGCAAGAAGACAAGACCCAATGTGCAAGTGCTTATCAAGCCTCTGCTTGCATTTTACTAGTCAATGTCCTGTTGGTCAAAGCTGATCACAGGGCCAAGCCCAGGGTCCATGTGAGAAGGGATTACTCAAGGAGACTGGAAGAGAGAGTTCATTGAAGACACCAAAGTAACAGTACTACAAGCTCCCAGCACATCTGGTTTTCATCTCTACACATCACCTTTCACATTTCCCAATGTACATTTGCTTACATTTCCATCTTCCCTAGCAGATCACCATCCTCAAGGACCCAGACAATGTTGTATTGATTAAATCCTCCACTATAGTATGTGGAACAAAGTAGGTGTTACAGTAACAGTCACTGAATCATAGAAAAGGATGGAGGAGGAAAGGAGGCAATGGAAAGAGGAAGGAAGGCAGGCTAGAAATCTCCAACAGGATCGTGGAGTGCCTAGATGCTTGGTTAAACATTATTCCTGGGTGTGTTTGTGAGGCTGTGCCTAGATGAAATTAGCATTTGAATCAGTAGACTCAGAAAGTGATTTGCTCCCCCCAGTATAAGTAGGCACAATTCAATCCTTTGAGGGCATGCATGAAACAGAGAGATGGTGGAAGGAAGAATTCAGCCCTTCCTGCCTGACGAAACTGGGACATCCCTCTTCTCCTGTCCTCGGGCTGCCTCGTACCCAGGCCTTCAACTTGAACTGAATCACACTACCAGTGGTTTGTGAAACTTCTTCAGCACATTCTATGAGCAAATTCCTTTTAAATTAATGACTTCCTCACTCCACATGTACTCTACTGGCCTGTTTCCCTAGAGAAGTCTGACTAATACACTGAAAAAGAACAAGTGATTTGGTCTCCTTCCTTTTTAAAAGATAAAATTCCAACTTGTGTCATAAGAAAACCTAAAGATCAAACTTCCAAACTGGCTCAGATAAAAACTGGTGACTTGTGAGGCTTACAGAGCACGCATCCACTTCCATGATCCAAAACTACTTCCATTCAAAGTACTAGTGTGCAAATATTGGCCCAAATGTGATCCAAATAACCACAAACTTACCAGGAGTTGCCGGAGGCTGAGCACACACAGGCCCAGAGTGAGAGCCAATATTTTTTACTTTGGGGAGAATTTTCTTTACAGAACAAATCTAACTCCTGGCAATTGCACTTTGATGTCAGCCAAAGTCTTCCCATTGGGAAAATACCCGAAGTCTGTGTCAACAAGGAAGAAGCTCTGAGGTTTCTGATTTATAATTTCCAGGAGAGAAGTCCCTTCATCCAACCCTCAGCCTCCTCTCTTCCTGCTCATTTGTTCTTGGACAGCTCAATCACCCTCCCTCTCCACTTCTAACTTTCTTGTGTGGCTGTGACATAAAATCTTTATCTTAACCTTAAGTATCCCTTCTCAGCTCCAAACCTACCTGACCTCTGCCAACCAACTTTGTTAACCTGAAAGACCCACAAGCAACTAAACTCTAGTGAAGCTAGAAGTCAGTATATCACACACACACTCACGAGTACCCCAAACTAGGTCCTTCTTCTGTATCACTAATCTTATTCAGTGGCGCAGCTGGTAATTATATCCTACAAGTTTCACAACTTCATTCAATCTATCTCTCTGTCTTGCCAAGGTTGTTGCAGCAGCCAGACAACCGGTCCCCTGCCTTTAATCTTGCCCCTCTTCTTTCCTCCATCTGCGCTGCAGCCAGAATTATCCTTCTAAAACAAAAACCTAGTCTTATTTTCCTCTGCTGAAGTGTTTCGATGGCTCTCCCAACCTCTATACTCCTTTAGGCATTGGTTTCTCAGGATTGGCCTCTTCTTGCTTCGGCTGCCATTTTACTCTCCCAATTCATATCCACTGAAAATCTCACACTGGTTCAGAATACCGAGAGTTTCCTTGATTTTATTTCTCCTACACTGAAGAGCTTCCTCCTTGAATGTGACTGACTCCTACTCATTCTTTGAGATGCAACCTTAGGAGCGGGAGCCCCATTACAACCCCGGCTGTCTTCTAAACCCTCCAGCATATGTCCCCCTAATATTGCGTGTGTTTTGCCACATGTCTGTCTTTTCCACTTGGTTGTTCATCCCCTGGGGACAGAGATCATGTCATATTTATCCCCGTGTCCCCATAGTTCAATAAATATCATTTCCATTTTGCAGAAAGAATGTCATTTTTATGACCCCAAACTCGTCAGGTGCAGAGCCAGAGCTGCCAATGTTTAACAAGTGGGAAGGGAACTCATCCCATGAAATTCTTCCTCCACAGACCGGAGTAGAGAAGTCACAGCAGAATCCCTGGTTGCAGGGTTTCATAAAGGGGAGGTGACTACAGTCAGCCTCTTCCTGAGGGTAGGAGAGATGATGTTCTTTTTCCTGGATTTAAAAATGTTTGTCATTTATCCTTTTCATTAAGTCTCCTTTGACTTGGTTGAGACTTAAAAATGTTTCTCCATAACTCACATCAGTGTTGATCCCTCATAATGTCATCATACATTAGCAAAAGTTTTGGGGGAAAGAGTGTCTTTGCCTTGCAGATGTGAGGACTTCCAAACTCACTTACCCACAGGGCTCCTTACTCTTTACCCGCCCCCACCCCTTTGCCCAACTGGCAAACTCCAGTTTTTCTCTAAGACCCAGTTTGTGGATCATTAACTATGAGATACACTACCTCAACTTTCAAATCTGACTTTGCTCTTCCTGCCACTACTGTGTGCACTCACTACACAGTACTGAATGTGTCTTTGTCTGTTTCTCTATGAGACAATGAGCTCCTTGAGGCCAAGGGCAGGGTCCCCTTCATTGTTGGACCCTCGTTGCTTTATGGGGTGCCCAGAGTATAGAAAACCCTAGTAAACATGTGTAGGCATTAATAAATAAATAAATTTGAGAATGAATAATTTAATAAAAAAGGTGAAAAGAGAATTTCCTGACAAATGTAAATATTGGTGAGTGGAAACAAATAGGGTAAAAAAAAAAAAGCAATAATATTTATAAATATATTTACATGTTACATTTATTCTCTGAAATTAGCATTATGACGATGGAATAGAAACTCATTATTTCCTTTGGGAGAGTGTTAAAAAATGGTAAAACCAAAACTAAAGGTGAGTATTTTCAAGTTAAAATTCTTGTTCCGAAATGGACTAGGGCTGTGACTCAGAGAAAATAACGTAACTTCTCAGGAACTTAATTTTCCTCACCAGTGGGTAAGTATTTGAGACTTAGTATTCACCAGGATTTTTTTCTGCTCTAGACATCTCCAAGCTCATGACTCTCCTGTTCTTGCCACCAACTCCCTTTCCTGCCCATGTTTCCCACCTGTCCTGGCCTTCAGCACACTCACCACTCCCTGCGTGCATGTGTGCATGCGTGCACACCCACCCCCCACACACACCCCTTCGGCACCCTTCCACTTGTCTCTGCTCCATCTGTTGGATGGGTATATCTCAAACCCCACTTGGCCCAGCCCAGCAGCTCCATAGCTCCATGGTGTTGTCTTGTAATCACCTTCTACCTCATGGTCAATGAGTTGTCTTCTCACCTCCTTCAAAAAGTTACTGAAGATATTTTCCTCCTAGAAATTCAAATTTATCCTGAACCACTCTATGCTAATGTGTGTTGATATATAATAATACCATTATTTAGTACATTCTAACCGTTCAAAATTCTATCTGAACCCATCCATCTCATTTACTTTTCTCAATAATCCTATAATGTAGTTAACATGATTAATCGCAGTTTCTCAGAAGCTGAGACCCAAAGCATCTCTGGGTTGCACGGAATCACAGAGAGGTGAAAGATGAGGAAGAATTTGTTCTCAGGTCCCCTGGCCCCAGTTTTTATGTCATTTTCACTCTTCCCAGAATATTTCTCACAGCAGAAACTGTGCATACAAAACCGAAAACAAAACCTTTACATGTAGTGAGTATCAGAGGCTCTTTAATCATCTGACCAATTTGTAACAGTCTTTGACAGTGTCAAGGGAAGCCTAGCTGAAGGACACAGAGAGTCCGACCGCCAGATCTCCTCCAAGCAGCCGGTGGAAAAAACGAGTCCCTAAGCAGCAAGGCCACCTGGTGACATCACTCAGAGGAGACACCCAGGAAGCACTCCCTGTGCCCATGGTGCTGAGCACAGTCTTGCATTTTTATGAACTTAAAATGTTTATCTATTTTTAGCTCATTGAACCGCTCTATCTTCTGCCTAAAATGCCTTTTCCTACCCTACCTTTTTTTTTTTTTTTTTTTGTATTTTTCTGAAGTTGGAAACGGAGAGGCAGTCAGACAGACTCCCGCATGCGCCCGACCTGGATCCACCTGGCATGCCCACCAGGGGCAATGCTCTGCCCATCTTGGGACATCACTCTGCCGCAATCAGAGCCATTCTAGCACCTGAGGCAGAGGCCACAGAGCCATCCTCAGCGCCCGGGCAAACTTTGCTCCAATGGAGCCTTGGCTGCGGGAGGGGAAGAGAAAAACAGAGAGGAAGGAGAGGGGGAGGGGTGGAGAAGCAGATGGGTGCTTCTCCTGTGTGCCCTGGCCAGAAATCGAACCCAGGGCTCCTGCACGCCAGGCCGACGCTCTACCACTGAGCCAACCGGCCAGGGCTCCTACCCTACTCTTTTTTATCTGGACAATTCCAACTCACTCTTCAGAACCAAGGTCAAGTGAATGTCTCTACAGCGTTTTCCTGGAACAGCCTAGGCTGGTCCCTGAGCCATGCTCTGGGCTCCTCTGATATGTGTTCTTTCCCACACCACCGAGCAGTGAACTCAATTCTGACACTGTTCCCCCAGAGACAGTGTGAGATCCCTCCGGTGAAGGACGCAGTCCTACAAGATTGATGACAGTGGCAAGTCATGATTGTCACCTGCGCTTCTGACCAACCAGCCATAGATGTGCAGTTCTCACCCCCTCTCCTAGGCCTTGATTAATTTGCAAGACTGGTTCACAGAACTCAGAGAAACATTTTACTTACTAGATGACTGGTTTATTGTAAAAGAATATAACTCAAGAACAACCAGATAAAAGAGATGCATAGAGCAAGCTATGTGGGCATGGGGTTGGGACAGAAGGGGGGATTCTGTGCTATGGCACAGCATTTTTCCTACACACCTCTCCACATGTTCACCACCCTGGAAGCCCCCAGAATCCCATCCTTTTGGGGTTTATGGAGGCTTCATTACACAGGCATGATGGATGAAATCACTGCCAAAGGTTACTGAACTCAGTCTCCAGTCCCTCTTTTTCCTCTGGAGACCAGGGGTGGGATGGAAAGTTCCAACCCTCTAGTCATATAGCTGGTTTCCCTGGCAACAAGTTCCTATACGTAGGTTACCTGACCCAGAAGGTTCCTCAAGTCACCTCATAAACATAAGCTGAAAAACTACCTTTATCTTTCTCATCTCTTAGGGAAGTCCAAAGGTTATAGGAGTTGTGCCAGGAATGGGGATGAAACCTAATATATTTTCCTTATTATAATTCATAATATCACAGATCTCAGAGCTTCTGCTACCTCCTCTGTCATAACACTTCTCACCCTGTGATGGAATTATCTACCATTCTGGGTTTTTCCCCTTCACTGGACTCTGTGCTCCTGGAAAGCAGAGGTGACTTCATATTCAATTCTGTTTCCCCAGATGCTGCCTGAATACCTGAGACATATTAGGCACTCAGAATATGTTTGTGAATAAATATATAAATGAATAAAAGATTTTTCTAGGTACATGCCACACAAGAGCTGTTTTCTTTTCTTTTCTTTTTTTTTTTTTTTTTTGGCAAATCCTACCCTGCCTATAGAATCCTTCCAACCTCAATTAGATGGGAGAAAGAGTTTTGAGCTTGCATATTTACAAATTCAGAGACTGGGGTGTCCTCCAAAACTTTTGCAACAGAAAACAGCAATGTCAATAGCAAAATGTTAAATAAATATATATATATGCCTGTCAATGAAATATGTATCTATATTAGGCAGAGATAGACTTAAAGATGGAGGCAGATAGAAATATGGAGAAGAATCGGAAATAAGTGGCTAGTTGAAAATGGTGTGGTAGAGATCGTGGAAAAACATAAGACACAGAAGTAACTGAAAGAGTTTCAAAGACTTAAACCAAATAAAGAAATCAAAGACCCCACTAGGAGCAGATCCTAGACAAACCTCTCCAATCATTTCCCTGGTAAACAGTCTTGACAATTAGCAGCATCTCCACACTCTAGTGAAAGCTGTTGTATTGTTTGCAATATTCTTTAAATGCATATGCATAAGATATTTTGATAATTGTGGGTGATGCATATCACTACATTGAGTAAGTTCTTCTTTACTCATTTCTTATTTCCTTGATTAAAAGACTTCATCAGGAAGTTTTCTTTCTTTTTTTAAGTAAGGGGGGGAATGGTGAGACAAACTCCTGCATGCACCCTGACTGGGATCCACCCTGCAATCCCCATCTGGAGCTGATGCTCTTATCAACTGAGCTATTTTTAGGACCTGAGGCTGACACTCGGACGGAGCTATTTTCAGGGCCTGGGTCCACACTTAAACCAATTGAGCCACTGGCTGCAGAAGGGGAAGAGGGAGCAAAGAGGGAGAGAAGGGGGAGAGGGAGAGGAATAGAAGCAGATGGTTGCTTCTCATGTGTGCCCTGACTGGAGATCGAGCCTAGGATGTCCACATGTCAGGCCAATGCTCTATCCACTGAGCCAACCAGTCATGGGTCAGAAACTTTTAAGAAGAAAGTCATGGAAGGATTGAATACAATGGTACCAGTCATTCTCTGTTATTCACAGGAAGTCGCAGAAGGAAGCAGCAAGTCTTGAAGGATGGAGCCTGCAGTCAACCCCAACTACAGGAGGCACCTTATAGCAGCACCCTGTGGCCCAGAAAGCCAGGCCAGGGTAGTTACGTGATCAGCTTCTCTGGGGCCTGGAATTGGGTGCTCTCTCAAGTCATTGTAGCTGCCACACAGAGGCAGGAGCTTGGTTGCCAGACAGAAAGCGTGCAACATTAATAAGTCCTCTTTTTGCCGCATGAAAGGTCGCGCCCATTCCCACCTTTCAGAGCATATAATTTCCTCCTGATTGATACTGTCACCTGACTTCCATCTTGGACTTCTTGATTATGGCATCCACCCAACCTCCTCTAGATTTGGTGTCACCACTTTTCTCAGCTTGGGAGTCCTTCTTCCCTGCTTTCTTTAAAGATAGTCTTACCCTCTTTTCCAGCTACAGCTTTACGGAATCACAAATTCCTTGCCTTTTCCTGGCCCAGAACCCAGCCCTGATTCTGCCGGCTCCCTTTCCCCAGATCCCTCCACAGAGAAAGGGTTCGGTCATAGCACAGACAATCAAGAGGACGTGACCTGATTAACATAGAGTGACTAGTGGTAGGACTTAAGCAACAATCATGCACTCTTCTGTCTTGTTAGAAAAATCAAGACTGACACCCAATAACACTAATGTAATCGTCATATAGATTAACCAGCTCTAAATCTTGAATCAGAGCACTCACAGTAATGCAAATATGCCCAAAGAACAATGTAGCTAGCATTTGTCTCATCAAAATAGAGGGAACAAACCAGGTTACCTGACGGTTGAAAATTTGTAATCTATTTTTCCTTGTTTGATTGTTTCCCAAAAAACTGTCAAAATATCCATTTTATATTTCACAGGAAATGGCATTAGTTCTCAATTTCTTCAGAAAATCTGTTCCCCTGAGTGATTTCACCAAAATTCTAACATTCTGCAGTTGTAGGACTTCAGAGCCAAACGGGAAGCTAAAAATCCTTGAGACAAGGGGCTCTGAATTCCACATGGACCCACCCGAGTCTGGTAAATGGTACAGATCTTCGCCCTAGAAAATTGTGCCTACACACAATACTTTGCATACAGCTTTGGCATAATTATCAGTCCTCCAAAGGCCAAGAACCCCCTAGTCAAGCAGATCTAACCTAACAATCAAATCCAACCCACCATTTATGGATAAAGATAACCAGATCCTTCAGAGAGGTGACATGCCAAAGTGACACCTGCTAGTCTCCCTGTCCACTTTCCTTCTATACACGGTATGACCTCCCAATGAAAACTGCAGCAATGTGAGTAAATTGAATAGGCAATGGACATTTTAAGGATAAAGTTTCAGTTATGAATATAAGACTACAGTCTGATATAAGATTATAGATCATACTTAAGGGAAATCAGAATGAAACTATCATGATAACAATTATTGAACATCTACTGTGCACCAGACAACATTCAAAATACGCTGCCTCATCAGCCCATCACTATCCTCCTACAGAGAGGTTCAATGGACCCCCCAAGGTCACCAAGGCTGTCAGTGACAGAGCCAGAGTTCGACCCTAGAATCCCACACCAGCGCCTGTGCCTCATACCACTGGCTGATACTGCTTTATAACAAACTGAGTTAGCAAAACATACATGAATTGTATATAGGATGCTTTCTTCACAAAGTATACTTTTATTCCTGTAAATAATCTATAGGGACTCAATTTAGCAAAATATGTTTCTCTAGTATGCATTAATTATAGCTAAGAATGGTTCATAATTAGCCCATCAGTATTTTGTATCTCCATCCATGCTCTGCAAGGGCTTCAAATGTCTTGCAAGTGTTCTCAAGCACTTTCCACCCCTCTCCCAACATCCCGCTTACGCTATTCATTTGTAAGACGTATAAAGAGATTGTTTTACTTGGCTCAAGTTGTCATGTCCCCAGTACTTAAAACTAAAATAATAAGAATCATAGTTGGCTTCTTTTATATTTTTTTAAGAGCCCAAAGGGGTCTTACAGGTCATTTGGTCTGACCCACTTGTTTCACAGTGGAGGAGGAGAGCTAGCTGCACTGAATGGAATTCAATTCTGAGGCGTTCACAGTAAGTGGTTGGGAGAGCAGGATGAAGCACAGCTCTCTCTCCCTGCAGCCGGCCAGGGTCCGAGCCCACATCCCACGACAGCTGTCTGAGGCTCTCATTCTCTCCCAATGACTACTTCATTCTTTTCAAATGAAAAGCAAACCCAGGGACATTAGAATTTTTAATGGAGTTAAAATTGCTGCCAACTTGAGTGGTAAAGTCACCAGCAATAAAATTATACTAGCTTTTCATTTTTTGGAGGGGTAATTTATGAACACATAGCTTTTCTTAAAGCCTAGTTACCATATCAACCATCTTTTCTTCTAGTTTAAAATGAGAATTTTGAAGCACTGTGTCTTAAATAAAATTGTGAAATGACAAAAATGTAAATATTTTCTGAGGCACCATAATGCCTTTCAACTAAAGTCCAAAATGACAACCAGAGCAAGAGAAAACCAAAGCTCCCTCGGGCACTGCTTCCCCAACACTCTGCCCAACCACCCAGAATATGGAGCCCCCGGACGTCCGGGCAGTCTCGAGAGGGTGGGAGGAAATGAACACGCCCCAGGGCCGACCCTTCACAAGCAACCTCTCATTCTGGGCCTCCTCCTCAGGTGACCACGCTGAGGCTCAGTGGCGAAGGAATTTGCCCATATCTCACCTGGTGGAAAGGGCAGGTCCGACTGGCACTGGCTCAGATTTGCCAATTTCAGTGTTGAGCTCTTGGCGCTGAAAAGACCACCTCGCTGTCACAGCCAATGGTCGGCCTCCAGGGTCATTGAAATTGGTTAAGGTGGAAAGACTATAAATCTAAATGTGTAAAAGCACAAAGATATAAGTACAGAAAATAGAAAGAGGCAGATAAAAACATAGTTATTAAGAGGTGATTTTTACCTCGTTAAGTGGCAGCACTTCGCACTAATTATAAGAAGGAGCCCAGTAAACAGATGCAGAGAAGGGGAAAGGAAGGGCACAAGGGAGAAAAACACTGAAGATCCGTGTTCTTCAAAGCAGGGTCCTTGGAGCCCCACGAGGACAGCATGAGAAGCTTTTTTCTTTTGTATTTTTCTGAAGTGTAAAGTGGGGAGGCAGAGAGACAGACTCCCGCATGTGCCTGATGGGGATCCTCCTGGCATGCCCACCAAGAAGCGATGCTCTCCCCATCTGGGGCATTGCTCTGTTGCAACCAGAGCCATTCTAGCCCTGAGGCAGAGGCCATGGAGCCATCCTCAGTGCCTGGGCCAACTTTGCTCCAATGGAGCCTTGGCTGTGGGAGGGGAAGAGAGAGAGAGGAAGGAGAGGGGGAAGGGTGGAGAAGCAGATGGGTGCTTCTCCTGTGTGCCCTGACCGGGAATCGAACCTGGAACTTCCACATGCCGGGCCAATGCTTTACCGCTGAGCCAACCAGCCAGGGCCAAGAAGTTTCTTGGGAATCCAGACTCTCAGGCCCTCGTCCAGATCTACGACTCAGACCCCACATACTACCGAGTCCCCCAGGTGATGTGAATGCACATGGACATCTGAGAAGCATGGTACACTAAGCACCAAACAACAGACACTAGGAAATTCCAAAAAGGGACAGAGCAGCAAGGGAACAAAGAAGGCAACACAGAGGCAGGAAAGTTTGAGTTAATCTATGAGATCACATGTGGGATTCCTAGGAGGACACATCTCAGTTCCGCTGGGCAGTGAGGAGCAAGGGAGATGCCCAGGAAAGAGTAGGTAGGCAGGAGGAGGGGAAGCAGGTGTAGGGGAAGAAAGCAGATCTTTCTGCCCAAGGCGAAGGGTACTTGGAGAAGAATGTTTGGAATTTTCCTTTTATGTTCTTATATACCCGAGGTTCACAGAGTCCGCAAAGAGCATTTCAATTTACAGAAAGAAAGCAAATTGTTAAAATAAAGAGTGTACTCTTGGAAAAGATGGGTGCTCTTGGGGAGTAACAGACAGCTGGGTCCTCCTAGCACAGGTGCTCCTTCTGCCACCTGAGAACCGTCCCCGGGACCAGCACCCTTAGTGTGCGCCACGATGCAGGGGGCACCACAGGGCAGGGCTCTGGCTGCCTGCAGGTGCAACCCACGTGATAGAGCCTTGATATGTCACAGGTTTTATTGGCATAGAGAGGTTCTGAGTGCAGTATCACTGCTGAATGTAGGGACTATCCTTATAAAATAGGCAGCCTGCGGCCACTGGTTCACAGCAAGTTAGCATGTCCCTTCTCTAGACGTAGCAAATGTCACCAGAAAAAAAAAGCAGAGTCTCTGTGGCCCCAATGATTTTCTGTGATCATTAACTGAATGCTAATCATCCAGAAATCCAATGGACATTGGCCTCAGGAATGAGCACTGCCTCTCTGTATCCAGGGCAATGCACTTGTTCACTCAGCAGACATTTCCTGGGGCCGACCTCGTTTCTGGCCTTGCCTAGCTACTGCAGGTAGGGATTGGAAACAATGGTCCTTCCGTTCGAGCACTGATAGTCTACCTTGCAGGCAGCTGAGCAGGTAAGATCCCGTGAGTACCTTGCTCCCGGAGGGAAAGGCAGGGTATAGTAGGAGTCGAGAAGGAGAACTCCAGTCATCCCAGCATACTGAACAAGGCTCCAGCAAGGATGCAGACGTCAGGTGAGTGCTGGATGGCACCTGCGAAGCAGAAAGGTGTGACAGCAGAGGTGTGGAAGGCTGTGAGGTTACAGATGACCACATATGTTAGAATCAAATAGTCCGGGGTTTAAATAGGCTTCGCAATTTATCAACAGGTCCTCAGAGATTAGGTGAGATAGCAAACATTTGTTATTCTAAGCAGTTAAATTTGGTGGTGGGGGAGATCATTTGTTACACAGCCAAAGTCTGGTCTCTTCACGCATTGAGCTCTTCCCAAGCCCAGCGGGTGGGGATGGAGGGAAACTGGGAGTTCCCTAGCAATGTGTTCGCAGAGTCACGGGATTTGGTAAATATGCAAATGTAGGGTAGTGGATTTCGTTGTGTGTGAGAGATTTGTTAGAATCTTACATTTTTAATTATGTGCACTTTTTTATTCATTCTATACAAACATCAACTTTTATAGCAAAACAAATATGTAAATAACAAACACACACTCACGTATGTATGAGACATTGTGTTTAATGGTATATGGTGTGTAGAATGCGGTGCTTAGTGAGATGTGTGTTTGTTACCATAATAAACAAGATAATGTTTGGAGAACAGATTTCATTTCCTGCCTGCACATGAATCCAGAGTCCTGCTGGGCCATCTCTACTCTTGCACCTGCCTTTCCAGCTCTTTCTTTCTAAAAAATTAAATTTATTGGAGTGACAGTTATAAGATTATATAAAATCCATACAGTTCTATGATATATGATCATATTGCATTGTGTGCACACTGACCAAATCACATGATCTTCTGTCGCCCTATATGTGGCCCTGTGCCCTTTATTCACCCCCAACCCCCTTCCCTCTGGTAACCACCATGCCATTATCTGTGTCCGTGAGTTTTTTATTGTTTTTCTTGTTTGTTCATTTGTTCCTTTTAGATTTATATCTCATATATGATTGAAATGATATGGTTCTTAACTTTTTCTGTCTTAATTCTTTGACTTAGCATGATGGTGTCAAGGTCCATCCCTGTTGTCACAAACGGCAGCACTTTATCTTCTCTTATGGCCGAGTAATTTCTGTCTCTCTCGTGAGCCCTCCATGCAGAGGTCTGCCCCTCCCCACCTTCTTCAAGATGCCCAACCTCACCACACAATGCATGATTTTCTCCTGTTTTGGGAGGGCTGGGCTGTCACGAAGCAGAAAGCACGTGGTTCCCTTCGAAGGCATTCCATCACCGTCTGGTTGACATTCTCTCCAAGCCTGTCTGCTCACTATTGGACTCCACCCCAAAGTCCCCAGCCCTCAAATATGACCTTTCATGTCACTTGCAGGCCCCTGGGAAGTCTGGTCCCCACCCTGCTTCTCCCTTTCTCACGGGATGTCTCTCCGAAATTCTAGAGTGCACTGTGCCCCAACTCACTGTAAGTCTGTGCCGGAACATCTGGATGAGCACCTCCTTGAAAACGAGCCTGGAACATGAGTCCACTGGCCTCGTTTACTTTCGGTTAGAGATCATGTCGCACCCTGCAGCAGGACATACTTGAGAAAGGTTAATGAGAACACACCAGGGCTAAGTGTGTTTCCAGCATATAACCCTCATTCCAAATAAATACAACTCACAGCAGGATGTAGAAATTAAGGTTTTGAAGTAGTTCAAAGAAAGAAAAGTCATGGGGGGGGGTACCTGAACCATCAAAGAGCAATAGACAGGATAGTCCTCTGAACTCAAAAGAACCTACATTATAGCAATCAGTATCTTAATCCATGAGTGGTGATTCAGTGTCTCCATGGTATCATCTATTGCACTAAGTCAATATTGTCAATTTGAATTGTATTTGTTTTATAGCTTTGCATGTACTTTGTAAATATGTTTTGATTTTCGATCCACAGAGGAATTATAAGCCGGCGAAACTGAAATGCATTTCACGTTTGCTCACGTGTAAAGTCAACACTAGGGCAGTGGTCGGCAAACTCATTAGTCAACAGAGCCAAGTATCAACAGTACGACAATTGAAATTTCTTTCTAGAGCCAAATATTTTAAACTTAAACTATATAGGTAGGTACATGTCTTATCAAGGTAGCGCCCGCATGTGGTATTTTTGTGGAAGAGTCTCACTCAAGGGCCAAAATGCCGCATGTGACTCGCAAGCCACAGTTTTCCAACCAGAGGATGGTGGGGGATCTGTAATCAAATACTGGCTTAACATTTAAGGAAGTGAAAAAGAAAAATACAAAAAGGAATAGTGACTCAAATCTTGGTTAGTCATTCATTGTTCATTTTCTCATTTATTACATATTGATTGGATACTGATTATATATGGGCAAGAATTATTTGAAGCACTAGGTAGAGCAGTCAGTAAATTAGTCAAGGTCATGATTTTCCTGAATCTTACCTTCTAGAATAAAGAGGGAGAACAAAAAAAATAAAATATTTTTAAAAGACAATTTTAGAATGTGTTGTGTGCATGGAAGACAATAAAGAGGGGTCATTTGATAATAAGAGCTGGGAGGCTACTTTGGCTTGGTGAGCTGGGAAGGCCCTTCTGTGGAAGTGACAATAGAGTTGAGACCTGGGAAGGAGCAGCCATGTGCAACAACCAGAGGATTAATGTTCCCAGCAGAGGAAATAGGAAATGCAAAGGCCTGGGGTGTGATGGCTGGGGAGGAATGAGAATGGAAAGGGAGGAGAGGGAGGCAGATTCAGGACCTTCTAGGTCTTATTTTATGCCATTCGAAAGGAATCTACATTTTATTCTGGGAGCAATGAGAAGACTTTGGAGAGTTCTTTAAAGGAGAATGATAAGATTTGATCTACACTTAGAAAGACCATGCTAATGAGTTCTACAGAACAAGAGTGGGGAGAAAGGAGATGCATTGGGAGTAGAGTGAGTGAAAAAGATGGCGGCTGGGTGAGGGGGCAGAGGTGCAAATAGGAAGAAGGGGATGATTTTGAGGTTGATTGACAGGTCTAAGCCACAGGACGAGCTGATGACTTAGTGGTAAAAATACAGGGGAGAAAAAGAAAAGGCTCACAGATGTTCTGTAAGTTTTCAGATTGAGGTGTTTCAGTTTTCAATAAAATAAATCAGCATGGGCCCTGGCTGGTTGGCTCAGTGGTAGAGCATTGGCCTGACGTGCAGGAGTCCCGGGTTCAATTCCCGGCCAGGGCGCACAGGAGAAGCACCCATCTGCTTCTCCACCCCTCCCCCTCTCCTTCCTCTCTGTCTCTCTCTTCCCCTCCCGCAGCCAAGGCTTCATTAGAGCAAGGTTGTCCTGGACGCTGAGGATGGCTCTGTGGCCTCTGCCTCAGGCGCTAGAATGGCTCTGGTTGCAGCAGAGCGACACCCCAGATGGGCAGAGCATCGCCCCCTGGTGGGCATGCTGGGTGGATCCTGGTCAGGCACATGCGGGAGTCTGACTGCCTCCCCGTTTCCAACTTCAGAAAAATACAAAAAAATAATAATAATAAATCAGCATGAATATAACAATAATTCTCAATAGAACTATAAAAATATTAAGAATGAATATATTTAGATGGTGGGAACAAATTTTTTGTATAGATATTATTTTTAAATGAAAATATATAACTAATACCTTTAGTTTTATATATTTTATATAATTATTATATAATAATAACTATATTTATATAATTGTAAGTTTTATATAATAATATAAACTTTATATTATTATATAAAATTTAATATATATTATGTAAGTTTATATAATTGTAATTATTATATAATAATAATTATATTTATATAACTGTAAGTTTTCAGATTGAGGTGTTTCAGTTTTCAATAAAATGAATCAGCATGGGCCCTGGCTGGTTGGCTCAGTGGTAGAGCGTCGGCCTGACGTGCAGGAGTCCAATATAATATATTTATATAATTATTATTATTATTATTATTATTATTATTATTTTGAGCACAGAGTCTTGGAGTAAAGTCACCAGAGTAAGACAGAAGTCTTGTCTGGAAGTTCCGAACAGAAGAAACCATGCATTAAGACTCCGGTCACTGGATGATGTTACAGGAAGTGAGGGCACAGGTAGCCAGAAAGGGAAATTGAACTCAACTCAGCTGCTAAGAACTGCCTGAGCTGCACATCTCCTCTCAAAGAGTCAGCAATGCCTATCAGTCCGTGCTGGGTAACAGTAAGTCTTGTCGGCATTATCATCTCTGGGCCCCGTGGAATAAGTGGGGGTGGGGGTGTCCCGCCACTGAAAGGCACAGGTACCGAGCAACCCCCATGCCCATCTCTCAAAGAATGAGGAAGGAAACAGAAGCAGTGGCTAGGATGCCACATCCAAAGTGTGTATTTTATCCTACTATCATTCACGGTCATTAAAATAGCCAGTTTACATCACTGTATACGTGGCAGAGCTGAGACACAAATGGACAAAGTGCGTTTCTAAGACTGCACAGCCATCTGCTTATCTGGTCTCGCTTTCTTCCCACCACAGTGTTAGACACAGCAGTTCGGAGCTTCCCAACCTTTTCTCACACCATGCCACACATGGCATCTGGTATTTTCACAGAATGTCAGGCTAACAGGCAAGGATGCTAGCAGCCCGGTACCTCCCCCTCAGGGGTTCCCTCTGCCTCAGGGCTTACGTGGTGCCACAAAGCCTGACTGGGTACACGACTCGACACCCCTTTCGGGAGTGTACACTAGTTTGTAGGGGCCCTGCTCTGGAAGTTCCCATGCTTTTGAAAAAATTTGGGAAATTTTTAAAATATAGATTCCCAGTGCTCATCCGAGACATATTAGATAAATTGCTTTCAATCACAAGTAACTGAAAATACACATTCAAATTGTTTTAAACAGTTAATAGGAAGTTTAGAGGTTGGTCAGTTCTGACACAGGTTAAATCTGCTGCTCCAATTTTCTCTCTCCAATCCCATCCTGAGTATATCTATCAGCTTTGCCTCGGGCTGGATCCCCTCCTTGTTCAAAGATTATTACAGCACTTGTGGGCATCAGAATAGCTTCTGTTATACAATGTCCAGCAATATGCAGAGGCCCAGTGGCCATCTTTTTGAACATCTCTGTCTCAAATTTAGGACCTTTGGCAGAAGCCTCATGGCACACAAGGTCTCACGGATTTAGCTTCTTGTTCTTGATATAATTAGCCTCTTATAATTAACTGCAACTGGGTTACATGCCTCCCCTTAAAAAAACATCAGTAGCAAGGGACACATTATAACCCTGACTGGTTTATAACACTCGTGATTAACCCCCAGAGGCAGAGGTACAGGTACCCTCCCCTAAGTCAGAAAACACCCAGCAAAATCAGGGTTTGCCAGTTAGGAAGAAGAGTGGGTAAGAAACCATTACTGGATGCTGCACAAACCAAACTAAAGTCCCTAAAAGGCCTTGGACAGGTATCTCAGGTGGTTAGAGTGTCCTCCAGATACACTGAGGTTGTGGGCTTGATCCCTTCCTAGGGCACATACAAGAAAAACCAATGAATACATAAATTAATGGAATTACAAATCAATCTTTCTCTGTCTCTCCCTCTCCTCCTCTCCCTCAAATCAATTTAAAAAAATTCTTAAGATTATTATGATGGTCAGCCAGGTTTAGGAACCACTGCCCTATATTCAGGGTGCCTGCTCACCCCCCACACCTTTGTTGCCTTTGCCTAAATTGTCAGAGCATGTCACCTCCAGGAGACACAGCTGAGAGCAGAGGGACTTTTGTTTGAGAAAATGGAGCCCTCTCCAGCTCATTGCCACAGCAAGGTATAGGGGCTTGGTAAGTTTACTCACCCAACCAATTCATCTCCCCTATCTGTGGCCAGCGGTGTGCTGATAAAGGCTTAACAACCAGCTCCCTGACTTGGACAGCCTGACCATTTCTGTGCTGTACATACAGCACCACAGCCAGTTTTAAGCAACTGATGTAATATGAGTGAACAGGGAGTTGGGGAGAGCTGTCCCTAGCCCAGTCTCCCAGGACATGTGAGTGGGTGCCCGCACACCTTGGCTATGGCAGTACCCATGTGAAATGAGGAAGACAGCCTGCCCAGCCAGACCCGGCTGCCTGCCTGTCCCTGTGGCACACTGGGAGAAACCACCAAAATAAATCCTGAACAGAAACTCTCGATATTTCAAGTAACACAAAGATCATGACTCTAAATTATTGCTCATTAGTGGGAAAGAACATCCTACATTTTAAATGTAGAATTCAAAAAAGGCTAAGTAAAGAATTAACCACTTTTATAAATAACGTCAAAGGCAAAGATTATACCTTTGAATTTCATTGAAAGCTCAAAATTTTAGAAAATTCCTACCCCTGATACTACTTAATAATATAGAGAAAGCTTAAGCAACCTATTACATAGCAATAAAAATTTTCCTTTACCTCAGATACTTAAAATCGTGTTTTATATAAATGTTGGCATGCCCCTTTTTATGATATTAGCATGAGACTGGAATTGAGGAAGTTGAATCACCCATGGTGACAAGCATCATTTCTATGTCAACCCACCACTGAGGAAGCCCAGTTCTACCACCTGCGGGTGGGGACCAATCCTGGTCTAATCCACCTATCCCAACTCCAGCCTCCTCATGAGAAACATGATGGTAACAGTGAATCCTGTATCATAGGGCTTATAAGAAGTATGAATGAGCCTGACCTGAGGTGGCAGAGTGGATAAAGCACTGAACTGGAACGCTGAGGTTGCTGGTTCAAAACCCTAGGCTTGTCTGGTCAAGGCACATATGGGAGTTGATGCTTCCTGCTCCTCCCCCAACCTCCTCTTTCTTGCTCTAAAAAATGAATAAATTATATATATAAAGAGAAGTATAAGTGACATAACTCATGCCTATGCTAGATATTCCATAGACATGAGTCACAGGGCACTCGTCACATCTAATGACCCATGGCCTGTGGACTTTTGTCCTACCAGCCAACCAAGGATTGTCATAGAGATGGTCTAAACACTTCTCAGAGTTCCTGCTCCTCTCAAAGGGATGGAGACCAGGGAGCGATACTGGCAGAGTGAGCCGTCTGTGTCAGATCTGGGAAAAGGGATTCCAATTCATGCATTCGTGTTTCATTCCTTGGCCATAGCTGTATGATTTTTATGCATACATTTCTTCTTCCTCCTCATCGCTCTTTCTACCTATAGTTCCCAGAAGGTTTTCATCTCTCCCCCACCAGCCCTTCGCTGTGCAGTTAGGCTCAAGGCCGGCCCGGCACAAGGACTGGCTCTTATGCATGTTTACAGGATGCTCTGCTTTTGCTTTGTTGATGTGAGTGCTTTTGGTTTTCACTATTTTGTTTCTTCTCTTTCTCACAAATTGCAGACAGACTGGCTACATAAGGAGGTAGAAGGTGATCTTGGACAACGGTGCAGGAGAACCTTTGGTTCAACCATGGAAAGAGGAGGAATCTCCCCTTATGAGAACCAGGGAGCTGAGAATAAGCTGATTCAGGGCCTTACATTGCCAAATAAGGACAACTCCTCTGGCCCATGTCCACCACCTCTCCATCGTCTATAGACAACACCCTTCCAAAGACCCTGGCCCCTAGGGTAAGCTTCCAGAGGGTAAGTGGATGGACAACTTCTGTCAGGGTAATCCTTTTCATAGAGGGACTGGCTAGGACCAGTTGGGATGTTCCCATGAGTCATGGTTGTGGGGCACATATCACCCCTACCACACATATATTAGTGCATGTGTTCTACATCAGGGTTTGTCATCCTCAACACTCTTAATATTTTGACCAAATAACTCATTGTTGTTTAGAGCTATCCTATGTATTGTGGTAGCCCCACCCCCCCTACTAAGAACTGCCAAAAATGTCTCCAGACATTGACAAATGTCCCCTAAGGGGACAAAATCATCCCTGGGTGAGAACCACTGTTCTATGCAATAACCTCACGAGAGAGTTATAATCCCATGGTGCAGAAGAAACTGAAATACATGTAATTAGTAGGTCCCAGAGCTACTGAATCACGTGCCTATTGGATGCATGTATTTATTAACATTTGCCTCTAGTTAAGTGACTTCAAAGTCTAGCTCAGAATCTTTAAGATCAAAGGCATTCATAAATGTTAAATTAATCAATAAATGAATAAACATAACTCTATGTTTTAATTCCCTAGGTGCTAGTCCTTCATCAAAGTAAATAAGCCAGGAGCTCATACTTAGTACCAAGATCCACAGAGACTGAAGTGCTATCAGTCAAGTTCACACCAAGGTACACTGGGCTCCCATCTGGAGGGCCCAGTTTGCTTGAGATTATTCTGAAATGACTGATAAATCAATCAGAGCAATCACAGGAGCTGTATGGCAGACCAAGGACAAGGTGCTTAACTTCTCTGACACTCAGTATTCTCACTCATAAGATATTCTTACTTTGGTCTCTTGTTGGGAGGCCCAGGCGTATGGCAGGTAAATGTCTGTGACAGAGCCTGGCCTACAAACAATCAATAAGGACAAACTCCTGAGGTCATTAAACTTTGCTGCCATTATCACTGCTCCCCGGCATAAACAGTCTGCATATCTACCAGATAAATCAAAGAACAGCAGGATGCTGCCCCTTCTTCCTAAGATGAGCTGAGATCCTGAATCACTTACACATGTATTACAATTCTTCAAGAGACTAAGAAGGAGTCTTGAACTGGGGGACTCAGGAGACCTGGATTCTAGTCCTGACCCTAATCAGCTATGTGACTGTGAATGTCACTTGACCCTCTGAGACTATTTTGTTGTCTGATATAAAGAAGGCTGAGATACATGACAACTCAGATCTTTTCCAAAATTTTTGTTCTTTGAACCTATGTATATAAGACGACCATCTACTGCTGTATTGACCGACAGGCTCCTCTAAGCCATTTCCTTGCATTGCTATAGAGTGTAAATTAGAGTTATCAAAATCAAGAATCAAGTCACCAAACATACAAGTTAGCTGGCATGACTTGATTATTTCTGTGCATGGCAAATCAACTTGGATTAAAATATAAATATTTATGATTTTTTAGCCAGTTCAGGAATGTGGTCTTCCTCCCACGTATTGAATAAAAATAATCAATGGAAAATAATGCCCCCTTGAAGCACTGGTCAAATTGAATGTTAAATAGCCTAAAAGCAGAAACAGCAGATTTTTTTTTCAAAAAATAAATCAATCTTCCAACAAGAGATGTAAACAGATAAATACTGAGAAACTATCTTTCCTGTGGAACCAGCTGAATTTTAGTCTCTGCTCTCATATATGTGACATTCTCTCTCCTTTGAATGTTGGATCAGATTCAAGGAGTCCTGCAAATGGACAATGAAGCCCCTTGAATCTTCTCACAAGTGGTGACATTTTCTGCCTCTGAATTCTTTCAATCAAAACTATTTATTACATGTTTATTGAGTAGTGGAGCTCAGAGCAGGGGAGATTATTACAATATGATGTGGAGGTATGTATATATACTGCTCACAAAAATTAGGGGATATTCCAAAATGAATATAAATTGATAAACTATTCTCTAATTTTTATGAGCAATATATATACAAGGTGCAGTAAGAGCACTCTAAAGCCAGTAGCTGTGGCCACCATCATAGCCACCTGGCCCATGCAGGTTCGCATTTGATTCAGACACTCGGTAAAGAAACAATGGAGCCAAGAACTGGTGGGCCATTACATTTAATCCTAGCTTGCACCCAGCAGGCAAGTAAAAACACACACTGGGCTCCAAAACCCACTCATTCAGTGCTCACAAAGCCACTGACTTATCCGAGTTTCCTAGAATCAAAGGTTTCTAGCTCACTAGCCTTATTCATCTCTGTTCTCCTTCTCTCTGCACAAACTCTGCACAAATTGGCTTCTCCTTCAACATTCTGCCATCTTGGCTGCTTCTCCTGGCCTCCTCCATGTGGCCTCTCTCTGCTCACCTTTCTCTGCTCTCTCCTCTAATGCTAATATGAGGAACCTAGAGAGAGCAAGCTCCCAGTCTGCCCCACTTTATAGTGTAGAAACTGTAAGAATGAGATGGCACTCGAACACCAGATGTGCAGGCTTTATTAGAGGAGAAAGATCTGCTAGGGCACTTCAGAAAGAAGGGCCCCAAAAACAGACTGAGGTAAAACTTTATAGGGTTGGGGATAGCCTCGAGCAAGGGTGTGCTGGTATGTTCGGCTTTCTGGAATACTCCCCTTTAGGGTGATTGATCAGCTTCCTGGAATTCCTTTGTCCCAGGGGCGATTGTCTGGTAATTAGGGTGGGATCAAGCAGCCAAGCAGAACAGCAAAAGTGCAGTTTGGAATTCACGTATCTATCATTTCTCAACTCTGTGGTTACATATAAAAGAAAGGCAGTTCTTAATTTTATAATATATGGTGAGGAGTGATGAGGAGAAAGAGGAGAAAAAATTGGAAAATTATTGCTTCTTCTGGAGAGAACTCAAGAAAAGAACCCTGCCAAGCCAAGTTCCTTATCCAGTTAAGGAGGTCGTCAATTTCCGTGCTGTGAGGTCTGAACCAGGAAATGTCTCCAAAAACCTGAGTGAGGAAGTAAAAAAAAATTTGCAAGGTAATAATTGTAAATTGTTTTCTGTGAGTGCCAAGTGCACAGGGTGACATGGTGAAACATGGTCTCCTGGATGAGCCTCATGAGACGTGCTGGTCTGGTTCCTCTCGAATGGGAGGACATGTGGAGTTTTTAGAGACAGGGAACCTGTTGGTGTAAGTTTTAGAAGGACTGAGTATGTGTGGTTTAAAAGGAAGGGGGTTTGGAGAAGATTCAGGAGGGAACTTCTCGGGCTGAGGGGTGGCTTCTTCCTGCTGTCGTCCCTACCTATTTGATATTTCCCTCGTGAAGTTCTCGTTGGGGTATTGGGGAATAGGAGAGTAGGAGCATTTGATTGTAGGTAATCCTAGAGATTTCTCTCATCCATGCCTGTAGAAACTTGATAAAGAAGGGGACAAGTATTTGGAGATCAGGAATGCAGAGATAAGGAGGGTTGTATAGTGGGGGTGAAAGTTCTTCCATGGTAAAGTCAGAGATATTTTTTCCTGGCAGCCCTGGAGAGAGAGCAGTTAGCTTGAGCTAAAAGAAATGTTTCATGTTTGTTTGTAGGCTCTTCTTCAGCCAAGAAGACCCAGCAATCTTGTCCCCTTACTATGTGAAGGGTAAAAAGATTGAGAAGTATTAAGAGGTGAATGCTATTTATTCTCCTAGTTCTTCAAGAATATGGGAGAGCTTTAGGGCTAGGGAACCTGTAGGGGTTGAAAGATAGGATTTTGGAGGTTTTTTGATAGAGGGTTTCAGATTTTTCTGTTTTGCGAGGGCAGGTTTCAGGGTTGGTGTGTAGGGTTAGGTAGATTTTTCCAATTTTCTGATTGGCAAAGGTCTGTATGTGGTTTTGTAAGAAACTAGTGAACAAACATAAGAGGCAGGGTCTAAAAGTTAGAAAAATAAATAAGAGAGTGAGTAGACCAATGAAAGACAATAGTCAAGACACCCAGTTTGTGTGAAACCACTGATTCCATGTTTACAAATTTGATGGGCTTTAGAGAGAAAGAGAGTAGAAATAAGACAGGGGAGTGGCCAGTCCCCCTGCCCCTAGACCTACTTCTGTAGAGATTCCTAAAGCAACAAGGAGAGGGATTACCTGTATAGCTTGTTTGGTCCTTAGATTGACAGGTAGTGTACTAGCAACTGGAAGAGGCTCATGGGGTGGGATTAGGTTGATATTTGGGATGAGGTGGATTAGGGTACAAGTTTTTGTCCAATTAGTCGGAAGACACACATATTGTGTTGGTCCCACACAAGTAGAAAGCCCCTGATCGGGTGAGGCAGGCTGAGAGGTATATAGAAAATAGAAGGACAAGAGGTCAGTTTTGTTTCTCTGTTTCTGAGCTCCAGATGGTCAGTGTGGAGAAAAGAGTAGCCCCCATAAGTGGGGAGAGTAAAGGATTGTTAGTTAGGGTGACTAATTAAACATTCTTTGAAAAACACGTTTTCTGATTGTTGAAATTTTTTTTTCTCGGTTCAAACTTCCTACAATCTGCGCAAACTTTCTACAACTTACATAAACCTTCAGCTTTCATAAACTTTCTCATCCAGAAATAACTGGCTTTCATAACAACTTGCTTTTTCCTTTTTCTTTCAAAAGCATTTCCATACCTTATACCTTCTATTATCAAAACCATACAATTCCTTTCTAGTCAGAACTCTTGATTTAAAAATCTTTAACCTTTAGTGACAATTAAATTGACTTTCTTTTTACCCTAGTTTCCCTTTTTCCAAAGTCTGATTAAAAGATTCCTTAGTTTTTTATATATTTGCCATACATAGACTAACCAGCTTCAGGTTTGTGGTTGGAGTAAGGCATGCCATTTTTCTACTTTAGCAGCAGTGGGAGTTGTCAGGATTATGGTATGGGGACTTGTCAGTTCTTGGGTGATGTAATGCTGGAAGTGCCTCTTGGACAGTCTTTGAACAGTTTTTTTGAGTAGCCTGTAAATCCTGCAAGTACTTAGGGAAAGGGTGGTTACATTTCTACACTTTGCAGTTAAGAGTTTAAGTCCTAGTAACCACTGCTTCTAGCTGGAATTAGCAGCAGATACCAGCCTATAATAGGCATGGGGCATTGAGATAAGAGGAATAAAGGAGCTGTTATACATTAAATAAAGTAACAAAATCAGACTGTCAATACCCATAGTAGAGATTTTTGAGAGATAAATAAAATTTAAATATTTAAGTGAGGCATAGTAGATGGCCCTTGTGTTTACAAGAAATGAGATTAGCTTATTTGCTACTTGGAAGAAATACCTTAGGCTCGTGAACGATGTCCTTGGGCCTTCAGTGGCAATTCCCAGCATGCTGGGCAATGTCAGGTCACAGGTAGCTGGAGCAGGGCTAGAAGAGACTGAACCCTCCCTCCATGGAGCAAGGGGGCAGCTTATCTTCTCATGTCCCTCTTTCTACAGCACAGGTGTGTCAACTGGTGGGGCCGAGAAGCCTCGCAGGCTGCAGTTCAATGACCTTTCTTTCCAATCTGGAGCAGGGCCCTGATGGAATTCTATGAAGACATTTAGGGCGCTGGAGCCTTTAAGAGCATATGCCAAAAGCTGGTATTTCTTGATCTTTTGGGCCTTATTTGCCTTTTCTGTTTCTTCCTTGGCCATTATAGACCTTAAAAGCCATGCTCAGAAGATCTCACTGAGGGGCTTGACTAAGAGAGCAAAATTGGGAATCCAGTGTTTAAAGAAGTCTATTAGACTGAGGAAAGAAAAGATTTGATTTGTGGTGGTAGGTGGTTGGAGACTGCGGAGGCTCTGAGTTAGATCTAGGGTGAGACCTCAGGTGGTGGGGGTTAAGGCAATGCCTAGATCAGGGATCCCCAAACTACAGCCTGTGGGCCACATGCAGCCCCCGCTGCACTTCCAGAAGGGGCACCTCTTTCATTGGTGGTCAGTGAAAGAAGCATAGTTCCCATTGAAATATTGATCAGTTTGTTGATTTAAATTTACTTGTTATTTATTTTAAATATTGTATTTGTTCTCGTTTTGTTTTTTTACTTTAAAATAAGATATGTGCAGTGTGCATAGGGATTTGTTCATAGTTGTTTTTTTTTTATAGTCCAGCCCTCCAATGGTCTGAGGGACAGTGAACTGGCTCCCTGTGTAAAAAGTTTGGGGAACCCTGGTAGGGAGGAATATAGTAAAGGCATTCTTGAGGTTTAGGATTGTGAAGTGAGTAGTGTTTGAGGGAATGTGTGACAGTAACTTGTAGATATTAGGGATTACTGGATGGAGGGGAACTATTGCCTCATTGATTAAGTGTAAGGCTTGTATGAGGTGATAAGCCCCTGAAGGTTTTTGAGTAGGAAGGATGGGGGTATTGCAGGGAGAGTCCATGGGGATGAGTAAGCCTTGATTTAAGAGGTGGGTAATTATTGGTTTAAGGCCTTGGAAACAGACACAATTACACATTAAACAAAGATTTTATATATAAATTATGAATTAAGAAATTTAAATGAGCGTGTTTTACTTGTTTTAATTAAAATTATATTAGAGATATTTTCTGACAAACAAAGAGACAAGGCGGATTACTTACTCACACAGCTTAATAGACAATTCTGCTTTTTTAAGTTTTTCAAGATGTCAGGGAGTTGTCAGCATAGAGGGGAGGAAGAGAGAAAGCAGAGGGATGGACAGTGTGAGCAGCTGGATGGAAAAGAAGGAGGGTCAGAATCTGCAGGAGGAGGAGAAGGAGGTTAAAGTATTGGTGTGGCACCACATGGTCAGAGGAGGTAAAAGGATTTAGAGCTCTGAGGAGAGGGGAGAGGACAAGGGGTAGTGGAAGGCACAGTCAGTCTCTGAGGGTGGGGATGGGTCAAAGAAGAAAAAGAGACAGAGCTGCCAGTTTGTTAGGAGGGAGGAGTGGTTTAAGAACACAGTGGAGAAGGGAGGGGCCCCTGGCCAGCAGGGGAGGAGACTGAAAGAGAGAGGTGAATGAGAAAACAGGATTCTGCGAAGGGAGGGGAGGGGGCTTTCTGGAGGGGAGAGGCTCGAGCTAAAAAGATTTGCAGAGAGACGAAAGAGGGGTCCCGAGAGAGGGGTGCCCCCAGGGGTCAGGCAGGAGGTAGAGAGAGGTGGGAGTCCACGGAGAAGAAAAGATCAGGAGCGGAGGTTTTAGGTGAGATTTCTTTGACCAAAAACGGCCTGCTTGTAGAACAAGCGGCACAGAGATTAAGGACAGGAGCGAAAGTAAAAGGAAGCCTGCATGTCAGGGATTTCATAAGCCTTTCCCATCCGGTGGTAAAGATTGTCAAGATTTCTTAGGATACTGTAATCGAATGTCCCGTTTTCAGGCCAGTGGGAGTCATTGTATTGGGGCCACGCCATGTTACAGAAGAAAATGAATTTTTTTGGCTTAAGAACAGAGAGGCCCAACTTAGTGAAGTTTTTTTTTATCAGACATCCTAGAGGTGTCTGGTCAGAAGGCTTAAGACTCTGAAGAGCCGTGGAGACAGGTGAGCAAGAGGGGGCGTCCCCGCCTTTTATCACTGTCCCAAGAGGAGAAAATATCCATGTGGGGGAGTCATCCCTGATAGAGGTCATCACCATGTAAAGCCAGTAGCCAGGGCCACTATCACAGCCGCCTAGCCCATGCAGGTTTGCATTGGATTCAGACAGTCGGTAAAGAAATAACAGAGCCAAAAACTGGTGGGCCATCGTATTTAATCCTGGCTTGCACCCAGAGGGCAAGTAAAAACACACACTGGGCTCCAAAACCCACTCACATTCAGTGCTCACAAAGCTACTGACTTATCCAAGTTTCCTAGAATCAAAGGTTTCTAGCTCACCAGACTTATTCACCTCTGTTCCCAATCTCCTTCCTTCTCCCTGCACAAACTCTGCACAAACTGGTTTCTCACTCAACACTCCGCCATCTTGGCTGCTTCTCTTGGCCTCCTCCACGTGGCCTTTCTCTGCTCTCCTCTCTGCTCTCTCCTCTAATGATAATCTCAGGAACCAAGAGAGCAATCTCCCCTTTCTGCTCCCATTTTATAGTGCAGAAATCAAAACCTTTAATCCAATATACAAAATAGGGAAGTCTCTAATACCAAGTCACTTATCTGGGGCATAATGGGATTGCACCACCCCACACCAAAAAGGGTAGGAAAGGCTTAGTCCTAAAACCAAGCCCCAGGCTACAAGGATCCTGCCTGCCCACAGCCCGCCCCCAACACACATTAATATCACCTGGGCGATAGCTTCCATGTGGGCAGCGCCATCTTTAACAAAGTGAACATAATATATTTTTTATTTTTTTTATTTCTATTTTTTTTTTTAATTATCTTCTACGGGGGTGGTCGGGCTCCCAGCTGTGGGCTCCGGCAGTCAGCGGGCGGTAGAGGTGAGCAGGGGAGGGGCAGGGGCGGACGGGGCCGGGCGCGAGGCTCACGGGACGCGGGCTCCCCTGGCACGGCCACCCAGCACCCGGCCGCTCCGCCACGTCTGCAGCTCCGGCAGGGAAGGTGAGCATAATATATTTTATCTGCCCAACACACCACCTGTCAGGGAGTTCCAAGAGAGAGTGGAGAGGTTTGGCTAGGCACCTAGTCTTCCGTGCAATCTACTGAGACTGAAAGTCAAACCCCTCAAAACGTGAGGCGTGTCAGAGAAAACTGTCCGACCAGAGAAAATTTTGTGAAAAAGAGAAGCCGACTGGGAAAGGGGAAGGGAGAAATTCCTTACCTTTCTCTGGTCTGGCAGGGGTTCAGGACAGGGTTAGACTGCCGGCCAATCAACCTACAATTGCTTGTCCAGGCTTCGTTTGGACAGCAAAGAGGGATCGTCCAGGCAGTTAGTCCCCTGTCCCGGGTTTCGGCACCAGATGTAAGAATGAGATGGCACTCAAACACCAGATGTGCAGGCTTTATTAGAGGAGAAAGACCTGCTAGGGCACTTCTCCAGGAGGAAGGGCCCCAAAAACAGACTGAGGTAAAACTTTATAGGGTTGGGGATAGCCTCAAGCAAGGGTGTGCTGGTATGTTCGGCTTTCTGGAATACTCCTCTTTGGGGTGATTGACCAGCTTCCTGGAATTCCTTTGTCCCAGGGGTGACTCTCCGATAATTAAAGGTGGGGTCAGGCAGCCAAGCGGAACAGCAAAAGGGTAGTTTGGAATTCACGTATCTATCAGAAACCAAATTACAAACAAGGAAGTCTCTGATTCAAAGTCTGAGGCATAATGGGATTCCTCATGAGAGTGCACCACCCCATATCAAAAAGAGTGGGGAAGGCTTAGTCCCCAAACCAAGCCCCAGGCTACAAGAATCCTTCGTGCCACAGCCTGCCCCCAGCACACATTAATATAATCACGCCCATCCCAAGCAGGAAGGGAAATCAATACCATCACCTGGGTGATGGGCTTCCATGTGGGCAGCGCCATCTTTAACAAAGTGAGCATAATATATTTTACCTGCCCAACAAGCACCTTGTAAGGTATTTTTCCCTGCCGAGAAGGAAGGAAGAGGCTCGGAGCCACAAAGTGTGGAATAGCAAACGGCTTTATTGAGTACAGAGCACACATCCTGCCCAGCAAGGTTCCCTGGCCCCGAGGAAAGAAAGATGGAGGCCAGGGAAGTTGCATGGATTAAACCGCGTGGGAGATATTTAAAGGGTCCCTCTAGGGAAGTGGAGCTACTGTGACGTGGTGAAATCCCACTGGCTGGCAGACGGTCGCTTCTTTCCAAATGGTTCCTGTGAAGCTTCCTTTGGTGGGCTTGATTGTGGGCAGTCCTAGCCAAAGTTCACGGGCCTGGGTTCCCCACGTGACCATCCCCCATTATCCACCGACCTTACCTTCTGACCTTGTGTGTTAAATAGAAAAAGGGGTGGCCCTGGCCGGTTGGCTCAGCAGTAGAGCGTCGGCCTGGCGTGCGGGGGACCCGGGTTCGATTCCTGGCCAGGGCACATAGGAGAAGCACCCATTTGCTTCTCCACCCCCCCTCCTTCCTCTCTGTCTCTCTCTTCCCCTCCCGCAGCCAAGGCTCCATTGGAGCAAAGATGGCCCGGGCGCTGGGGATGGCTCCTTGGCCTCTGCCTCAGGCACTGGAGTGGCTCTGGTCGCGGCAGAGCGACGCCCCGGAGGGGCAGAGCATCGCCCCCTGGTGGGCAGAGCTTCGCCCCTGGTGGGCGTGCCAGCTGGATCCCAGTCGGGCGCATGCGGGAGACTGTCTGACTGTCTCTCCCCATTTCCAGGTTCAGAAAAATACAAAAAAAAAAAATAGAAAAAGGGGCGCCATTTATTCGTCTGGCTACTTCCTGCTGAATAGGGGCATCGTGGGGAGGGGGAGAGCAGAAGGTGGTGGCTTTAAGGGGTGTCAGGAGGAACATCTGTGTGGCCGTGATTGGAGAAACTTCGTGGATGCAGTCCTGTAAGAATTTTTAAAAAAGAGGAGTAATAGGGGAATTTGCAAGGTCCAGCCTTTTGGTGAGCTGGAGATGAATGGAGTCCAGTGGTTCCAACTGCCAGTGGTCCTGTAAGGAGGCAAGCTTGAAGCAGAACTTCATGTTAGGAGTGGTGTAAAAAGGAGAAAGGAAGGGGTCCCATCCATTCCCATAACCGAGACCTGTGAGGGAACTAGAGGTCCAGAGTGTGATAGCAAAACAGAGAAGGCAGCCCCCATGTCCACAAGAAATGAGATGGACTTACCCACTAGTTGCAGCATACCCTAGGTTCTCCGAGTCCAGGCCGTGTCCTAGGAGTTTGAGCAATGCACCCACCTGGCTGGATTGGCCTTCCATTTGGGCGGCTTGTCCTCCACGTAGAGGCACTGAGGAAAAACCTGTTGCCCAAAGGGGCAATCACTCTGCCAGTGACTGGGCTGCTTGCAGTCAGGGCAGGGCTCAGTGGGCAGCCACGGGCAGGGGCCCTGCCGGGACCAGTGGTCCTGCTTGCCACACTTGAAGCAAGCTGCTGGTGGCTCTGCTGGTCACAGGGTTGCCACAAGACCTGGGGGTTTGGGGCGTTATCTTCTGCTGCATGTGGGCCTGGCAAACAGCTTTGGCCTGTTTCTACTAGTTGGGACCATTAAAAACTTTAAATGCCGTGTTCACAGGTTCTGGATAGGGGTTTGGGGAATTGGGGATAAGAGGAGGAGGGCTCACGTGGAGCCCGGCACCCAGAACTGGCAGGAAACGCTGTAGCCAAAGAAAGGCCAGGGCAGAAACTTCCTGCAAGGAAATTGGGGTTGGACATCCTGAAAACCAGTGTAAGAGCCAATGCCAGGCTGAGAAAGGCCTGACGGAGGAGGGACTAGAAAACACAGTGAAGGGAGGCACCCCTGGCCAGCAGGGGAGGAGAAAGAGAAGGTAGTAGATGGCGAATAAGAAACAGGTTTTTGCAAAGGGAGGGGAGGAGGCTCTCAGAGGGAAAAGAGAGTTTAGGGTCCACGGAGAAGGAAAGATTAGGAATGGAGGTTTTAGGTGAGGTTTCTCTGGCCAGAAAAAGGCCTGCGCGGTGGAACAGGTGGCACAGAGATTAAGGACAGGTGCACGAATAATTAGAAGCCGTGTATGTAAGAGATCTCCAATCAGTTCCCAGCTTTTTTGGTGATAGTTAAATTGGTGAGGGTGTTAACACCGAAAGTCCCTTCAGGAGGCTAATTCAGTGGGTTCTGTGGCCTGGCCACAGTGGAGAAGAACAGTTTCTTCTTCCTTAGGGAGGGAGATTCCTGTGCCTCAACAGCTGCCCTCAGTTCTCGGAGTGGTCAGACCTGAGCATTAGCATCCTAAAAACTCAAGGTCCAGCCACGGATGAAAGTGGATGTGTTTGGGGATGTCTCCACAAGCACACGCTCACTCGGACGGAAAAGAGTTCCCTGACGTAGCTACGGTTTCGTATAGGGAGTCTCGGAATAAAGAACTGAGGGGAAGGCTGGAGGCAGGGGACTTACCGCACCGTGCGCCGAAGTGGATCGAAGTCGGAGATCCTGGTTCTTTCTTGGAGGGGAGGGGAAAGGAGAGGTCCTTGCAGACTTCTAACTCCTTCAGGGTTTTTGGCACCAAAATGTAAGGTATTTTTCCCCACCGAGAAGGAAGGAACGGGCCAGGGCCACAAAGTGTGGCATAGCAAACGGCTTTATTGAGTACAGAGCACACATCCCACCCAGCAAGGTTCCCTGGCCCCGAGGAAAGAAAGATGGAGGCCAGAGAAGTTGCACGGATTAAACCACGTGGGAGATATTTAAAGGGGTCCCTCTAGGGAAGTGGAGCTACTATAACGTGGTGAAATCCCACTGGCTGGCAGATGGTCGCTTCTTTCCAAATGGTTCCTATGAAGCTTCCTTTGGCGGGCTTGATTGTGGGCAGTCCTAGCCAAAGTTCACGGGCCTGGGTTCCCCACATGACCATCCCCCATTATCCACCGACCTTACACACCTTATGCATTGTAAGATGGCAGTGAGGTTCATGAGTAAATCTGAGGACAAGGGTGGGAGGTAGGAGAGGGGAAATAAATGTCTTTGTTCCTTAATCATGGCTTGGGTAGTAAATATGACACTGCTTCAGAAGCAGGAACTGTGAGTATAATTAATAAGCCCATGGAGAAAGGTTAAGGATGATTTGTGTAAGCTGACATAAGCCGGTGCAAGTTTAATGAGGGGGTGGACATGATCAGATTAGTATTTCACAAAAGGACTCTCCGACAGCGGCATGGAGGATAGAACAGAGACAGGCCCGACTGGACAGCAGAGAAGGGAAGTGTTGGAGGCTGTTGCAGTCAGATGATACCGTGGTGGTGAGCACAAAGGCAGAGGTTAATGTGAGAAAGATAGCTCAAAAATATTAAGAAGTACAGTAATATCAACAGGACTTTATTGCATGTGGTGATTAGGGGATGCCTGACTTGGAAAAGGGAATAAATCAATTCATCCATTTAAAACATTCAGAATGCAGAGCAGATTCAGGGGGCGGGTAGAATAAGTTCACGGTCCGGCACATTGCGTTTGGAGTGGCAGGAGAACGTGTCAGTGGAGGTTCCCATTAGGCATTTAAACATGTAAAATCAGCAGCTTAGGTAAGTGATATGAGCTAATGATGGAGATGTTTTGAATCTTTTTAAATTAAGTATGTATATAAAAATAAATGTATAGGTTAATAAATTGTTATAAATAAAACATCCATGGGACGACCACCCAGGTAGAATTTTCAGATCCTGAGTAAGTACCTGAATACCTCTTCCTAATCACAACCACTTTCCTCCCTAAAAGAACCACTATCTTAAGGTTATGGTAATCACTTCCTTGTTTTCCTTTTATTTTTAGCACCTAATTATGCATTTTTAATCACTCTGGTTTAACTCTGCCTGTTTTGACCTTTATATGCATCAAATTATATGAGTGCATTCTTTTATGTCTAGTGTCTTTTCTTCAACACAATTGCAAAATATATTCATGCTGCTTGCTATGATTCATTTGGTTCATTTGTTTTGATTGGAATATACTATCACTTTTATTGATTGCTGGTGGATCTTTATGTTGTCAAGAAATTGCATAGTGCCCTCAACTTTGTTAGAAAATATCAAACTATGTTCTTAGTCACTGTGCCAACTGACACAACCATCAGCAGTAAATAAGAGTTCCAGTTGCTGTACAACCTCACCAATACTTGATAATGGGTGCCTTTTTAATTTAGCCATTGTGATGGCTACGTAGGGGTACGAATGGGTACCAAGTGTGGCATTTCCCTGATAACTGATAAAGTTGAGCATCATTCCATCTAAATGGACTTAATGATGATTTAATCATTTTAGTATCCTCTTCTGTTCCAATAGCCTACCAGTTTTTTTCACTTGCTATCTGTTATTAATATATAAATCTTTATGCAGGGTGGGGCAAAAGTCGGTTTCCAGTTGTGGGCACTCAAAACACAGAGTTTATCCTTTTTCAAGAATAGATTGGCTATTTGGGCCCCTTTACTGTTCCATATAAATAGAGTAATTCTGCACAAAGGCACACAAACCACTAGATTTTGATGGGAATCACACTGAATTTGATGATACATTTAGGAAGAATTGGTAGCTTTATTACATTGAATCTACCAATCTATTGACATGAAATTCTCCTTTTATTTCAGTTTTCATTCATTTTTTCCCAATTTTCTGTGTAAAGGTCTTGTCAATCTTTGATTAGATTTATTTCTAGAAATTTGTTTTTTGATTACAAGTAGCAAATTTTTAAACTTTATTTTCTATGTGTGACTGTATATAAAAAGCGACTTGCTTTTTACTTTATTGATTTATCTAACAACCTAACTCAACTCCCTTTTTAAAGTTAGCTGTATATCCTTTTAGATTTCTACATACAAATCATGTCAATAGCAAATAATGATAGTTTTATTTCCTTATTTCCAGTCTTCTAACTTTATTTGTTCTTCTTGCCTTATTGCACTGGCTCAACCTCTCAGGGTTCAGCAAAAGTGGTAAGAGTGGGTATTCTTCTCTTTCCCAATCGCAAGTAGAAAATCTTTGTCAAAATACACAAAACCCTTAACAAAAGGTCAATAAGCTGAGCTCTACAATCTATCAAAGAGGGCAATACATCATATCTAAATTGGACATTTCAAGAATGAAAGTTCTTGAGCAAGACTGGCCATTAATGCTTTTTTTAGTAATTACCTTGTCAGATTTCGTTATCTAAGTTATGCTAAACTCATGAAACTAAGAGGAAATGAAGTTTCTCTCTCTTCTCAGTAGGATTTTATGTATTTTTGCTCCCTTAATCATTTGGTAGAGTTTGCTGAAGAATCTCTATGAGCCTGGAGGTTTCTTAGTGAGGAAGGTTTTTGTCTGTAGGAGCGGTATCATTAATAGCTACAGACCAAATACAAATCTGTACCTCTTCTTTATATCTACATACTGCTTCTGGGAAGACTTACTTCTCCTGCTAGTGCATAATCTTCTGGAAGCCAGAATTTTTTCCTCTACTCACTTGCAACTCCAGGGCACATCTGGGCACCTTGCACACTGCAGATGCATGATGAATCTAATTGAAAGAACTACATTATTCATTTGGGAGTCATCCTGGTCTTTCTTTATCTCACTGACGTCTATGGAAAGGGTTAGTCTATTCTGTAAGGGATGATAAGAGCCACCAGGATGTGTGAGCTCTCGGCACATGCACACAGCACTCTGGGTGTGAGGTAAGACACAAAGAAGAGGGGCAGGGTGGTCAGTCTGGAGGGGCTTCTGCCTGGTAGAGGAAGCAGAAATGCACATGATGGTTGGGAAAAACAAGACATTTTCCTTCTAGTTCTTGAAAAACACAGACTGTAGGTCGCATTGCTGTTTTCAAGGATTGCACCAAGCCGCCGAGCAGACATAGCTCCTGTGCCAGCACTCCTCTGAGAAATCTCGGGATGATGCTAGCCCCTCAATAATTTAAGAGTTCTATTATGTGGTAACTTATACTTTACTACTGGGCTTAAAATTTTATATTGCATCCTTTAAGAGCCTGGCAATGCACTGCAAAATAGGCAAAGTGGAATAACTTGAAAGTACTCCTATCATATCAGCCTGGCTCTCGTTCCAGGTGGAAAAAGAAGGGAGGTGAGGTAGGTGGGCTTGGCCAGTGCAGATGGCAGAAGGCCTGAGGGGAACACTCAGGGTCATCGTTCTCTGTGCTGCAGCCAGAGGCTAGGACCACAGAGCGGGCCTAGGAGCGCATGCTGAACTGGCAAGAAGGCAAGTGTCCCTAGTGGGGGTTAGGGTTGGAATCTAGAGCCAGGGGTCAAGGAGCCAAGAATGGCTAAGTGCATAAAACAAGGACAAACATCACTCAGAAAGGGAATCAAGTGAATGCTAGAGGTCGCTGGCTTTTGTTCTCAGCGATTCCTGGCATTGTGAGTGTGAACCAGATTTACTGAAAGAATGTAATGAAATGATTGCTTCCAGAGGGAGGGGAAGCATAATTTCTACAAAGAGAGCAGGTTTAAATCCTACCTCAGCCTCTTACTAGCTGTGTGGTATTTTGAGAAAAGCAAACAAATGAACAAGAAACATGTCATCTTTCTAAGTTTCAGGTTCTTCATCTGTAAAATTAAAAATAACTACATTTCATGGTGGCAGCCACAGTTAATGAGAGTGTGCAGGTGAAACTTCCTGCCACGCTGTTGGGTCTATAAAGGCAGTCAGTGCGATTTCCGCATTACAGCATGTATTAATTAAGGTAGCGTTAGAAGCTATGGTATGTACACCTTGAATTCGCAGTGTTACAATTCTAATTCTAACACAATAACAATCCTTGGCTCACTCATTTCACGGCCCAATGTGAGTGTGTGTGGCTGGCCACGCCTCCCCAGGGTAATGCAGGGACTCAGAATTCTCTGTCTCATGGAGCCCCTCTCCTGGGTATGCAGCATCCCCTCCACTCAGCCACGAGGGCAAGGGGAAACTATGAAGACGGCATCCTCTCGCCTGACCTGTGGTGGCGCAGTGGATGGGGCGTCAACCTGGAAATGCTGAGGTCGCCAGTTCGAAACCCTGGGCTTGCCTGGTCAAGGCACATATGGGAGTTGATGCTTCCAGCTCCTCCCCCCTGTCTCTCTCTCCTTTCTCTCTCTCTCTCTCTCCTCTCTAAAATGAATAAATAAATAAAAATTGTTAAAAAAAAAAAAAAGACGGCATCCTCTCACACACTGTGGCCCAGAAGTGACTCATGAGGGGCGTGTTCCCAGGACCCTGACACCAGGAAACTGTTCGTATGCAAGGATTCCAGAACAGCATCCCATCTTCTCTGGAGACCTATTATCCACATGATCCTGAAATGTGAAGACATCTCTCTTTTTCATCCCAATGTGATCAAATTCGGTAAACAAATAAAAATTAAAAATAAATAAATGAAATAAATAAAAAATAACAGGAGTCACTACATTGTTTTCCAAGGCCACTTATGTATGTCAATATTCTCGAAAAGATATTTAGAAACAATTTGGCTATTAATATCTGAATATGGAGAAACCTGAGAGATTCAAGGAGAATTCTCCCCTACCACTTCTAACACCTATTTCTGTAGACAAGGAAACTGAGATTTAAAAAGTTTACAACCCTCCAGTGGTCAACTGAAGGCAAGCAGTGAGCGGAGAAACTGGGGGTACAGCCTTGGTCTCCCTAGTCTCCAGGCTGCGCGCGCGCCTTCTGGTGAGGGTGGCACTGGAAAACCTGCCACTCTAACAGGGTTTCTTAGCTGAGACACTGAGTTCCTAAATGACAGAATCAAGACTTGAGCCCAGGCCTCCCTTACTCTCAGACCAACAATACCACACTACAGCGTTCAAAAGCTACACTTGAGTAGTCGGCAGCACCGGCGGAGAGACAACCCATGTGCAAATCCCGTTCTCCCGTTCCTGACAATTGTGTCACTCTTGGTCAGTTCCTTATCTTTTCTGAGACTTGGTTCCCTTTTCTACTAACTGGAAGAGACCCTTTTATTATGAGGCTGTGGTGAGAATGAAAATGAAATGACATGCATATTGTAAAGCAGCCAACATGGTGCCTGGCACGATACAGACCCAGATCATACTGAGGGGAAAGAGTCACCGAGCTGGACTGCTAGGGTATATAGGCTATTTACTACCTGTGTGCCTGAGCAATTTTACATCTCCTTGACTCGGTTATTAGAGCATCTCTACAATGAGGACGAGAATAGCATCTATACCTAGGGTTATTGGGAGGGTTAAATAAGATAATATATATAAAGCACTTAGAATAGTGCTAGTATGAAGTAAGGATTCAAAAAGTACTAGCTCTTATTACTAGTCCATAGTATACATAGTGTCATTGCCACATAGTATAACAACTATAATTGTTATAGTCATGACATCAACCCCGCTGCTGACAGGAGCCCCATCTGTTCAGGAGATCTCCTGGAGGACCTCTCCTGGGAGCGGGGCACATATATATGGACCCCTGGGTCTCATCCCACTCCAACCAGGGCATCTCAGTCTTCTCTGCTTCATTCATCATCCCTCTATAGACAGATTTCTTCTGACAAAGCTTTCTGTGTTGAAAGTAAAGAGTGACCACCTCCTCCGCTTCTGCTTCTGACCTGTACAAGGTAGGTAAGCGCCATTCACCTCTCTGGGTTTCAGTCCCCCCATCTGTAAAATGGCAGGAGGTGAGGTTGGGGTAGAGAGCTGTAATCACTCTGCTTCCACCCCACACACCTCGCTGTCTGGGATACTAAAATTATATTGTTGGCATTAGTACCCCTTTTGGTCATTCTCAGTGACTTACACTGCAGGGAATGGAGGCTGGAGAGCCAGCGTGATGGTGCGTCTGGCAGGAAAAAAGCAGGGGCACAAGGACCCCATGGGTCCGCTTAACTGTACCTGCTTGGCCCTCGCGCTGATGACTGCCAGTCCCGGGGCTTCAGCCAAGTGCAGGACAATATGAGGGCTCACTCTGGGAATAGATCAACCCGTGTTCTCCAACCTAGAAATACTAGCAATATTTTCACCACCAGCTGTCAATCTCCTCTGTCTGCTTCTCAATCAACTCCTATTGCAGTAGGGCAGGCAACATTTAGTGACTGGTTTGTTGCAAATCGCTCACCCAAATAAGCCTAAAATATATTACAATAGCAATACCAATAACACTAGACATATGTGTATTAATCTAGAATTAGGCTTAGTTTTTAAATGTAGGAAACCAATTCCAGACATGTTAAATGACTTGCCAAAGAGCTCTTATCTCTTAAGTGCTGAGGGTACAAGTAGAACCCACGTTTCCATGCTCCTAGCCCAATGTCCTTCTCACTCACTCCACTTGGCCATGCGTTGTTTAAAATACAACCATCAGGCCCTGGCCAGTTGGCTCAGTGGTAGAGGGTCGGCCCGGCATGTGGAAGTCCCAGGTTCGATTCCCGATCAGGGCACACAGGAGAAGCGCCCATCTGCTTCTCCACCCTCTCCCCTCTCTGTCTCTCTCTTCCCCACTCGCAGCCAAGGCTCCACTGGAGCAAAGTTGGCACCGGGTACTGAGGATGGCTCCATGGCCTCCGCCTCAGGTTTTAGAATGGTTCCAGCCTTGCAACCCCAGAGGGGCAGAGCATCGTCCCCTGATGGGCATGCCGGGTGTGTCTCAGCCGGGCGCATGCAGGAGTCTGTCTGACTGCCTCCAGCTTCTAACTTCAGAAAAATACAAAAAGAATAAATAAATTTATATACACACACACACACACACACACACACACACACACACACACCGTCAAATGAGGTTATGTGGCTGAAAAGTGGCCACTGAGGCTGTAGGACATCCTCTTCAGATGTCAGGATCTTTCTGAAAGATACTGCTAAGCACATAAATGATAATCAACAACTAGTCAATATTTATTTGAACCACACACACAAAAAATGGATTATCTGAGATTGGCCTTGGTTTAGCATTTTACAAGTAACTACGCTATTCAGAAATGGTTTTGGAGAACTCTGATGCTAAGAGACTACGAGCAAGTCACAGATATAACAGTGACATTCTATGTGGCAACAATAATGACATACACTTGACTGCTTTAGTCATAGAAACATCACAGAATTTTATGCTGAGAAGATCCCTCCATGGCTTATAAGCTATGCAGAGAAATGAATAGCAAACAGAATAGACTGTAAGAGCTTACAAGTGGCAAATCGAGCCTTCTATCGGCTAAATAAAATGAGTTGATATATCATTAAGTGGCGTTTACAGACTTGTCTGTGGCTAGGTCAGGAACCAGCTTCGCTGGCCATGTTCCAGGAGTCAATAAACTCTGCACTGAGCCATAGCAGTTTCCTGAATAGAAAGCAGTCCCAAACATGTCTTGACAGCTTTGTTTCCATAGTAGCTCAGGAGAGTTGAGAGGTTGCACACCGGTGAATTAATTATATTGAGTTTGCAAACAATATGAAAAGCCCAGGGAGGCAGGGATGCACGTGTCTCTTGGGGAGGGCCTGAGATAGACCTAGGAGAATAAGTATATAAATGTTCTATCTCAAGACCCAGCTGAGGGCCAACGTCATCATTCGGCAGGACGCGTATTTTGAACGTGATGTTTTCATATGCCTGCCATGGCTTCTCCATCAAACGGTTCAGCAAGCATCCATGAGCATTGATATACACTTGTAAATGTAAACTGCAAAGTGGGTGACTGTATCATTCATTAGAACACTTCTGAGATCCAGCACATGATGGTTTTAAAAACAAGTAAGACAGCATCGTTCTCTGCCTTTTGAGAGCTTTGTTTTCTGTTTTGCTATCACATCTTGTTTATACCTTTCTGTTTACATACTTTTCTTAATTGCAATTGTACATATTTTTTAAATGAAAAGGAAGTTACATATTTTTCTGTTTACTATGCTCTTGGAATTATTACATGTTTTCTAATCATTATGATCTCCAGGCAGAGGCAAAGAAAAAGGAAAAAGCATGTTCATGATCAAACATCTGAGCTGGGATTCAAGCCCACAGTGTTTCCCTGCACATTGTCCATTACTAGACTTGGAGGATAGGGACCTTAGGAAGGAGAGCCAAGCATTGCTGTGTGTTTTACATAATGTACTTCCATTCTTAACCATATTTTACAATTAAGAAAACTGGAGGTCAGAGCCCTGGCAGGTTGGCTCAGCGGTAGAGCGTCGGCCTAGCGTGCGGAGGACCCGGGTTCGATTCCCGGCCAGGGCACACAGGAGAAGCGCCCATTTGCTTCTCCACCCCTCCGCCGCGCTTTCCTCTCTGTCTCTCTCTTCCCCTCCCGCAGCCAAGGCTCCATTGGAGCAAAGATGGCCCGGGCGCTGGGGATGGCTCCTTGGCCTCTGCCCCAGGCGCTAGAGTGGCTCTGGTCACAATATGGCGACACCCAGGATGGGCAGAGCATCGCCCCCTGGTGGGCAGAGCGCCACCCCATGGTGGGCGTGCCGGGTGGATCCCGGTCGGGCGCATGCGGGAGTCTGTCTGACTGTCTCTCCCTGTTTCCAGCTTCAGAAAAATGAAAGAAAAAAAAAAAAAAAATGGAGGTCAGAGAGGTGAAGCAACTTGCCTAGTGCTATAGCTTACAAATAGCAAAGCTGGAGGCTAACTAAATCCATGTGAGTCTGGTTCCAAAGCTTATCATCTGTCTCCGTACCATGCATCTCATCTGGTCGATAGAGGTCTAGGTGAATGATGGCATTTACACTTCAGGATACCTTGATCAGGTATTTGTCTTTTAACTATTTTAGGTAGTTGTTTTAATTTTGATTTTTTTTTTTTAAAGAGACAGAGAGAGAGTCAGACAGAGGGATAGATAGGGACAGACAGACAGGAACAGAGAGAGATGAGAAGCATCAATCATTAGTTTTTTGTTGCTACATCTTAGTTGTTCATTGATGGCTTTCTCATATGTACCTTGACCGTGGGCCTTCAGCAGACCAAGTAACCCCTTGCTCAAGCCAGACCTTGGGTCCAAGCTGGTGAGCTTTGTTCAAATCAGATGAGCCCATGCTCAAGCTGGCGACCTCAGGCTCTCGAACCTGGGTCCTCCGCATCCAAGTCCGATGCTCTATCCACTGCGCCACCACCTGGTCAGGCTTTATTTCAGATTTTAACAGAATGATAATAGGATTTGTTGAAAATGGCTAAAATTTCACTATGGAAAGACCCACCTGTAAATGACTAATGAGGACTTGAAAATAAGGGTCTATAGGAACCTACAAAAATAGATTCACATAACTGATACATGGTATGACCTGAAAACCCTTTCTCACCAGCGTTGCTGTCTTGAGACATGGCTCAGTGTCCTCTGCTGAGGCTGTAGGCATGGACAGAATACCTCTTTCTCTCTTTGAGCTGAGTCTAACCAATAAGAGGGGCTTTGTTCTTAAACAGCCTTGTGTGGGATCAATCTCCCTGGCTTTATCTTCCCAGCACCCGTCCCTACCTTTCTTCCTCTGGAACGCTACTCTGTACCACATCCATTTTTTTCTGACGAGGCTGCAGACCATAAAACCGGCTTTGCCTTCTAGCAGAGAGTCTGAGGTGGAGAGAGTTCTGGTAGGAGATGCTCAGAGCTGTCCATGCCTTCATGGCCCTGACAGCCAGAGAAAGGAGACAGGAAGTGGAATGAAGGAGCAAATGACATAGTGTGCTAAATGCTGCTCCTGTTGACTCCCGAGCCTGATGACAACTTCCTGCCTTGAGTACCTGCCTCTTTCGCCTGTTCCCCGAGGACCTCCCCTACAGCTGAAATGGTGTCCTGCCCTTGGACAGGGCAGCCTAGAGAGTTCAGAGCTTTACCATGCTGACACTCTGGAAAATGCTTTAGTTTTCCATCCCTCAGTTGTAAATTGTGAGGCATATTCTAAACGGTCCCTCACCAAGTCTCTGACGGGACAGAGCCACAGTTACCCACAGTGGTATCCACCTCCTAAACGCCCCATCCCTGAGGGACCCCTGCTCTGCTTCCCTGTCCTCACTCCCTCACTTACGGTTTAAGTGCTCCAGGATTTGTGTTAGTTAATATGACAAACTACAGTCCCTACGTGGCCCCTGATTTCACAGGGCCACCGTGACATACCCATCCATCACTGCTGATCATTCTAGATTACTCTCACCCTCAGCTAGCGCTGTCGCTGGTCTGGGTGGTTTGGTGGGTGAGGTGACTCAACTCCTTATCCCTGTGGTGTCTGAATTCCTGGTCACATGTTCTCCTCAGGCTGTGGCTGCTTCCCCTATTTTCTACCAGAACAGGGCAAAAAGTAAGAAGACATGATGTCCTACTGGTCAAACATATTCTTCTCTGTGTAACCGTAACGATCAGGGACAATTAACAGAGACAATATGACCACACTCCTCGCCTGTGGTAGCCAGCGCTCCAAGTGGACGGGGCTTCTGCTACTGGCCGTCACACACTAACAGGGAATGAACTTACTGTCCTACGTGCAATCACTAACAAGCTGAACAAAATATGTAAAAACACTAGTTTTTGAATCCTGCTTTATTGGCAGGGCTTGCGCGTGCTCCCTGAAGGAAGGGAAAGGAGTCAAGTAAGCCCTGCCAATGCCCCCCCATTCACTGCCTGGAGAGTCTGCAGAGCCGGGCGTGGAAACCATGCCCAGCCCGAGGGCTTCCCTGGGTGGGAGAGACAGAGGCCCAATTTCAGGGGGACCATCGCGGCTAGAACTCACAGGGCAGACACCAGATGGGGCAGAGCTGCACGCAGAGGGAAGAACCCAGACGGCTGTAGAGGATTGTCACAAGCCTTTGGGGGGGGGGGTTGGTACTGATCGCAGCACAGGTGTGGGAAAACAAATGCATCCATGGGAGGCTGCCAGAGGGGTGGGCTGAACTCACAGGTCAGAAGGCAGCTGGGTTCCAGCCCACCAGAGTGGAAAGGCCCCACATTCATGGGCATCAAGCCATCCCAAGAGGGACATTGCCCCAGTGGTGGACAGAAATCGCTCTGGGCCAAAGGCTAGTCAGGGCCTAACTAGCAAAGCTGGAAACCAAGCCCTAGGAGAACAAAGCCATTTCTGTGCAATTTCACTCTGTCCTGGGGGGGGGGGGGGATTAACAGAAAAAAAATCCAACACAAAATACATAAATTTAACCCCCCAAAATAATAATAATAAAGCTGTTCAGTGAATTTGTAAAAATTAATCCATGGCAAGAAGAAAACTCAAGTCTTAGAAAGAAACCCCAAATCACACAGATAATAGAAGTTAGCAGCAAAGACATTAAAGCATCTATTATAATTTTATTCTTTATATCCCAGCAGGTAGAAGAACACACGCACTTGATAAGGAAAAAATTGGAAGATTTAAAAACGCAAATCAAACTTCTAGACTTGAGAAACAACTGTTGGAGCTTAAAAATAAACAAACAAAATGGGATTCACAACAGACTATATACACTACCGAAAAATAAAGCTCAGTGACCTTGAAAGCATAGTAACAGACACTATTCAAAGAAGTTGACAGTGCATTACACTTCTAGTAACAGAGAAACACAGATAGCAGCAGGCCAAGACGAGGAACCACTCTAAATGGGGAAACACCAATAAAATGTCTGAGCACTGGAGGGCTGATTGTTGGAGAAGCTAAAGGATGCAGCATGGAAGGCCACAGGTGTGAAGGCAACAGTCTTGGTAAGCACCAGCCTGGGGCAGAGAGAGCCAGTTGGGAAGAAGAGTCATTCCTCGGAGATTTGTAGTGAAGGAAAAGAAACAGTATGCTATAGAATTAGAAGATACTAATGGATAACACCCACCCCCAAAGGAAAGGTGACATTGTTTGTTTTTTAATTATAAGAAAAAGGGACCCTTGAACAAGAAAATCTAGTAGTTGTCCTAAATCCCCCTACCTTTTTCATAGGTCTATTAATTACTGCTATTCCAGTAAATCCAAGGCCCTTTAGAATGAATATAAAAGATGGCAAAGGTCACATGGAATCACTATAAGAAGAAAAAGGCAATACTAAAAATTTTTAGTTGATTGAATATGCCCTAAACTCCACCCAAAGTAGAAGAACACTATATATAATACAACAGACCAGCATGAGGTAAGTTAAATAAGCAATGGAAAAGATAAATTAATACCATGAATTAGAAATCTTAAACTCAGAATAAAAAAAGAGAGTATATAAAATACATTAAAAACTAAAGAAATTGAAGAAAAACACAAAATCATATCAGAAATAAAGAATTATAAGGTAAAAAGAAGCATAAATTATGTGGAAATATAAGAGATACTGAAGGGAGTAATGCAAAAACCAACAGAACAAAAATAAAAAGACTAAAAAGCTACTGAAGAAAATACATTTCAAAATTAATCAAAGATCCAGCAGCATATATGTATTGTAGTTTCGGGGGAGGGGCAGAGAATATAATCCAGAATAATTTCCAAAATAAAAAAAGAATTAAATATTCATATTGAAAAGGCCTACAAATACTTTGAAAAATTTACCCTAAATATTCAACTTCAAAGCATATTCCAGGAAAACTACTTGACTTTAGGCCCCCTACAAAAGGAGAAAGTTGCTTACAAAGAAGTGAAAAATCAGGCTGCCATAAAATTTCTTTAAAATGGCATAGATAGCAAAATAAGGGTGAAAAAAATTAAGACTCAGGAAGAAAAAAGTGTGAACTAGAGGTTCTATATCCAGCCCAGGTGTCCTTCAATGATGAAGGCTAAAACGCAGAACAATTTTAAACATTTAAAAACTCAGGGAATGCTATATTTTGTTTTTATTTTCCCCAAGGAATCTATTGTACTTAACTGAGTATGGCCAATTAGGGCCTATGGAGCAAAACCAGCCTCTCTCCTGTTTCTGTTATTGGTACACAGTCATACCTACAAATTTATGTGTTTGGTGTGTGTGTGTGTTTGTTTTGCCATGGCAGAGTTGAACTGTTATACAAGAGACTATCTGGTCCATAAAACCTAGTTTTTACTAGCTGGCCTTTTTGTGGAAAAGGTTTGTCAATTTCTCTACTAGAGAATGGGCTTCATTCAGACAAGAGATGAACCTGTGAAAGGGAACCTGTGAAAATGTCTGGGAATAAATATAGAATATGCATAGTTGTAAATTGCAGGAACAAAGATGAGGACAAGAGTAGAAGAATGTGCAAACATTACAGGTTCTGGCAAAGTAACACGGAAGGTGAAAAGAGGGGAAAGAATAACATCATAAATTGCTCCCTCCATTATCTTAGCATGTCCCCCAATCCCTAGTCTCCTCATCCCCATATTCAGTCAGCCACAGGACTGAACTAGGTATAGTGTATGCTCAGTGCATTAGTTGTGATTAGTAAAAATAATGGCTCTGATCTTAAACCCCAAATTTGATTCTAATACCACACCTTAATCCTGTCTGTTAGGGGAGCTGAAATGCACTTGAGCAACCCGGGTTCATTTTTCCCTTCTAGACAAAAAGTATGGCTGAGCGACCTCCTGGATCGTTTCCCCAGACCCACACCCTGACCTTCACCCTTGTGGTTTCACCATTTGTAAAAAAGAAGGCAAGAAACAATTAGGGTTTTCCCCCAAAGCAGAGAGAAAACTCACCTGAGCTATTCATGCCTCCTTTTATCAGGGTTCCTTACTTAGCATTCCAACTTCGGTCATTGGAAAGGTCCTCTCCTTAGGACATCACCCGCCAGCCTCTGGAGAGAAAGAGAAAGTGTCTGATCCTCAAAGAGAAATTACCAGGGAAACAAAACAATACAAAATGGGTTCATCTGCTTACGAGAGAACTTTCACCACTCTTCCCACCAAATTAGTCATAATCTAGCGTTGCAGACTAAATAGATGCTCCTGAGGACTACACTTTGTCTTTAAGTCCCCCGCAGAGGGTTATGGGAAAGAGTTGTGCTTTTCCCGGAGAAAGAATAAGCCATTAACAGATAACATGTTCATAGCAGGAACTTGACACTTTTTTTTTATTATTAATGATGGTGTTAGAAAATGCAACAATACAGAGTACTAGAGTTAGTCCTCTTTCCAGAGGGACCCCTATTGGTGTCCTTTGTTTCTTTTCAGCTGCCCAGCCACACTTTTGCTATTTTATTGTTTGAATGAGCCATTCTGCATGTCCTGGTGATAATATTTACCCACATAAAATCTAAAATTAGATTGCACAAGGCGAGATTGTAGGTCTAAGCACAGCAGTGACAATGTATGTAACTGGTAAAAAGAGCATGAAATACGCCAATTTAAGCATTTGCCTAATTTCACATTTACATATTAAAGATGCATTGGAAAGACTTTGAGCTTTTGTGCTTAGTCAGGAGAAAGAAAATGAAAAGAAGCTACAAGGTGCATACACGTCTCTTCGTGATAAGCATTTTTTTTCCTTGACAAATTTGTCCATATTTCCTCCAAAAAAAAATCTTCATTATATTTCTAACTAACATTGCAACGGTAGAATGAAATTAAACAGCCGCATCACAAAGTTCGTACTGGTGTTGCAGTTTATATGGTGTTCCTTCAACCTAAACAATGTGTTTCATATGTTTAAAAGCTTTACATTTGTACTGTCTTGTCTGCTTTGAACACGCGAGAGAAACAAGAAAATTCATCAACACAGACGCGTTAAACCAAAATTACTCTGAACATTTACTTCATGCACCGCTTATAGACCGACACGGTGGCTTTGAGAAAACAGCAGGTTTTGCTCGTGTTTTCCATAAACATGCTGAACAGAAACATTTGGCCGAACAGAGTGACTCAACACATCTTTGAGGATAAAAATCCAAGCGGAAAGCCTTCCAATCCAAGGTGAACATCCGGTGGAAGCGCAAGAATGAGAAGAATTCCCTGACACCAAAACGAGTCCTCACGACTGATGCACGGAACATGTTACGACCATTTCTTGAAATCCAAAAACAGGAGATCCAGACTTCGCTCAGTTTTACCCCATGCGGAGCTTTAAGGAATAAAGACACCCGGCTGGGAGAAAAAGCCCTTCCGGAGGCGAGTTCCAAGTTTATCAGAAAAGGAGCAGGGGAGTAGACGTGAGGTTAGACATACAATTCTTCCCACTGTGGGGGTGTGAATTCCACTACATGACGTAGCCCTTTAGAGGTTCGCACACCTGTAAGTGGGGACCTTGGAATTTACCTTACAGGCTAGGTTGGTAAGGGAAACGCATGCGTAAAACCACCTGGACACGGTAGATGGCCAAGAAACTTGTGAGTCAGCTCACTACGGAAACCGTATACTACAACTAATTGAACTAATATTTTAAAATTCTAGGACGTCAACATAAAGTACGTAGGTACTGTATGGACTTGTGTGTGAGTCTACAGGTTCTGAATACACTGAAATCATTCCAGAATATGTGCTTTGAAATAATTAACTACCTTAACTAATTTTCTTGAAATGTAGTAGTTTACAAACTCCTAATGTAGCCTTCCAAAGAAATTACAAACTTTTTATTTTTCCTTAGAAGACATACTGTTTGCAAATGCTAATACCTAGCTTTCCTGAATCATTTCCCCTCATTTGGGGGGACTGTGAAAAGAAAAATTTATTCTTTATTCATAGTTCCTAAGGATTTTGTTCTCTAGAGCCCCGAGATTCATTTTACAAAAGAGATAATGAAAGTTTTTAGCCAGTAAGTGGAATGTAACATGATGTAAGATATAAATTTCCATATCTTCCACACAGCAAAAAAAACCCTATCTCAATACCAGCAAACGGCCTTAGAAAAGCAAAAAAAAAAAAAACAAACCATAATGCTTAGCATATGGCATATTTCACAATTTTTAACTTTTTTTTTAGCAACCCTAAGCACTTTTTACTGATAAGGGAATTACCCACATATTATCTGTAAAAACCTGAAATTTATTTTGCTGAAAGTTGTGAAGTTAAGACTTATTAAAGGTACTTGGTAATCATGTTCTCTTAGAATAATAGACACTAAAATCAAAGTGGAAAATGCCTTAGGCTTCAGCTCCCAGAAAGTACCCATTTGTAAAGGAAAGATTATTAGTGGCAAATCGTTTTTAGAAGAAAAGGATTAGAGTTACTAATTTCTGTAAAAATTAACACCTTCTTTCTTGCCAAGTTATTCCTGGAGAGATTTGAAGGGAAAGGGAAAGAATGATTTTGAAATAGCTGTATTAGAATAAATATGCCACATGCAAATTTTTTTGTCAATTCTTCATGGCCACTGCAACAGAGGAGCAAGAAAAGGCAGTGCCACTTAGTGGGCAGAGCCACGGACTAGACAACGATGCTCACATGACTCAACCACAGGGTCTCCTCTGAAGATGAAAATAAAAAAATAAATAAAACACCTCAAGGTCACCCTGAGAAAATGTTGCCGCTGGAGGCTTTTGGATAAAAGAAATGAGGCCCTACCATGCAGGTAGACAGCTGAGGGCTCTTCCCCGCTCTGCTCCGAAATCAATGCCTAACTGTTCAGGCTCTTCCTTAGACTCCATTTCACTTGCTACACAATGAAGCATTTGGCCTCTACTGTCTTTCTGTTTATTTATGTAGATATCTTCCAGTCTTGGTTAACTTAGTTTTCATTAGGAAGTTCCGTTGACTTAAGCAAATCTCTTCTCAACAACTATTGATTTGACAACATGATCTCTTTTCTCTCCTTTATTGTATGTATGTAATACATTGTTCTGGCTGGCATCAAGTCATCCTTGCATTTTTGGGATGAACTCTGCTTGCCACAGAGCATTTTTCTTTCAAGGGTCTGTTTGGACTCTAGGTTTATCATTTTATTGAGACTTCCAGCTATTTTATACCTCGTGGTGGTCAAACATCACCTTTGTTGTCCTGTTTTATCAGGATTAAGACTCTGGTCATTTCTTTAAATGAAATGGAGAAATCTTGTCCTAAGGCCTGGAATAATTTAATTAACATGAGGCTCATCTGTCCTCTAAAGGCTAGATAAAACTCAGTTTTGAAACCATCTGCTTCTGATTTCTTTTTTCTTAATTGTTAATCATATATCTTCTTTCTAACTTTTTTTTAATTTTACAATTGTGTTAGGCCAATGGGAGGCATCAAAAGGAAACCAGGAGGAGGAAAAAGAAGTTCTGCTCTACTCCCTTCCTGTCCCCTCCTTGCAGCTCTTAAAGTGGCAGTAACTAGACTCCTCCCAGGCAGAGTCCCCTAACTTCATTCCTTACTTCCTCTCTTCAAGCCTGGGGATGAGAATAGCTTCCCATTGTTGCTAGCCTTTGGGTGCCCCAACTTCCCTTAATTCTCTTAACTTTCCTGAAAGCTTTTTAAAAGATCACTTTATGGAAATCTCTGTAGTTGAACTACCTGAATAGAGTACTGTTTCCTTTTAAAACTCTGACAAGTACAAAGTATTCATTGTTTTCCAAATAGTTAATTTAAAATTTAATTTTTCTTTTATCCAGGATCCAGATATTACTTAGGAGAGCATGTCTTAATTTTCAAATGTTGACTCTATGCGTTTCATCTTTTTAAAATTAAATTTAGAAATGTAGAGACTCAAAATATATGTAGCTTTCATATATGTCTATTTAGTAAGCTACTAAAGTATGTGTTCCAACAAGATGATAATGTAAACCATAAAAGAATACATGGAACCCACAAAACAGAGGATTTAATGTGCAAGAGAAAGAGACTTTCCTGATGATTGGAAAAAAGTTCTCAGATGCTAATGATGCAGTCAAGAATGGAGCAGCAGTGTTGGGGCAACCAGAAGGATGTTTCTAACACAATATGGATATTTGGAATTGATATCTTATATGTTTGACTATGTTGAGAAAAGATTTAAAGGTACTTTAATGATGTTGGGAAGAATTAGTGATAAATACCTAGATAATTAAACAAATGGAAAAATAAGTGAAAAATTGTACAATAAAAAAAGAAATATCATAGATAGTTCATCTGTGAACAATGCTTATATAAGTCCTTCACATTCTTTGTTATGTTTATTCCTAAGTATTTTGTTGTTGTTGTTGTTGTTGCAATCGTGAAAGGGATTATTCTTTTGAGTTCATTCTCAAATGTTTCATTGTTGGCATATAGAAAGGCTATTGACTTCTGTATGTTAATTTTGTATCCTGCGAACTTACTGTATTGGCTTGTTGTTTCTAGTAGTCTTTTTGTGGATTCTTTGGGGTTTTTGATGTATAGAATCATATCATCTGCAAAAAGTGATATTTTTACTTCTTCTTTTCTGATATGGATGCCTTTTATTTCTTTGTCTTGTCTCATTGCTCTGCTAGAATCTCTAGGACCACATTAAATAAGAGTGGAGAGAGGGGAAAACCCTGTCTTGTTCCTGATTTAAGGGGGAAAGCCTTCAGTTTTGTGCCATTTAATATAAGGTTAGCTGATGGTTTATCATATATGGCCTTTATCATGTTGAGATATTTTCCTACTATAACCATTTTGTTGAGAGTCTTAAACATAAAGTTGTGTTGTATTTTATCGAAAGCCTTTTCTGCGTCTATTGATAAGATCATGTGGTTTTCGTTCTTTGTTTTGTTGATATGGAGTATTACGTTAACCGATTTAAGTATGTTGAACCATCCTTGAGATTCCGGGATGAATCCCACTTGATCATGATGTATTATTTTTTTAATATGTTGTTGTATTTGATTTGCTAGTATTTTGTTTAGTATTTTAGCATCTGTATTCATTAGAGATATTGGTCTGTAGTTTTCTTTTTTGGTGCCATCCTTGCCTGGTTTTGGTATGAGGGTTATGTTGGCCTCATAAAATGTGTTTGGAAGTATTGTTTCTTCTTCAATTTTTTGGAAGACTTTCAGTAGAATAGGAACCAAGTCTTCTTTGAATGTTTGATAAAATTCACTGGTATAGCCGTCTGGGCCTGGACTTTTATTTTTGGGGAAGTTTTTAATGGTTTTTTCTATTTCTACTCTACTAAAAGGTCTGTTTAGGCTTTCTGCTTCTTGACTCAGTCTAGGAAGGTTGTATTGTTCTAGGAATTTATCCATTTCTTCTAGGTTGTTGAATTTAGTGGCATAAAGTTTTTCATAGTATTCTACAATAATTCTTTGTATATCCACGGTGTCTGTGGTGATTTCTCCTCTTTCATTTTGGATTTTGTTTATATGAGTTCTTTCTCTTTTTTCCTTGGTAAGTCTTGCCAAGGGTTTGTCAATTTTGTTGATCTTTTCAAAGAACCAGCTCCTTGTTCTATTAATTTTTTCTATAGTTTTTCTGTCCTCTATTTCATTTATTTCTGCTCTGATTTTTATTATCTCCTATCTTCGGCTGGTTTTGGGTTGTCTTTGTTTTTCTTTTTCTAGTTCCTTAAGATGTGAAGTTAAGTGGTTCATATATGCCTGAAGTTGTTTGTTCATATATGCCTGAAGTGATATGAACTTCCCTCTTATCACTGCTTTTGCTGCATCCCATAGATTCTGATATGTCGCACTGTCATTTTCATTTGTCTGTATATATCTTTTGATCTCTGCACTTATTTCTTCTTTGACCCATTCAGTTTTTAAAAGTATATTGTTTAGTTTCCACATTTTTGTGGGATTTTTTTCCTCTTTTTTGCAGTTGAATTCTAGTTTCAAGGCTTTATGATCAGAAAATCTGCTTGACACAACTTCAATTTTTCTGAATTTGCTGATGTTGTTTTTGTGGCCCAACATATGGTCAATTCTTGAGAATGATCCATGTACACTGGAGAAAAATGTATACTCAGTCACTTTGGGATGAACTGTCCTATAGATGTCTATCATATCCAGGTGCTCTAGTGTTTTGTTTAAGGCCACTATATCTTTGTTGATTCTCTGTTTGGATGACTGATCTAGAGCCGTCAACGGTGTATTGAGGTCTCCAAGTATGATTGTATTTTTGTCAGTTTTTGTTTAAGGTCAATAAGTAGCTGTCTTATATATTTTGGTGCTCCTTAGTTTGGTGCATATATATTAAGAATTGTTATGTCTTCTTGATTCAGTGTCCCCTTAGCCATTATGAAATGGCCATTTTTGTCTCCGAGTACTTTTTCTGTCCTGTAGTCAGCATTATCAGATATGAGTATTGCTATGCCTGCTTTTTTTTTGGATGTTATTTGCTTTGGAGTATTGTTTTCCAGACTTTCACTTTGAATTTGTTTTTATCCTTGTTACTTAGATGAGTTTCTTGTAGGCAGCATACAGTTGGATTTTCTTTTTTAATCCATTCTGCTACTTTGTGTCTTTTTATTGGTGAGTTTAATCCATTTACATTTAGTGTAATTATTGACACTTGTGAGTTCCCTATTGCCATTTTATAGATTGCTTTCTGTTAGTTTTGTGTCTTGTTTGATCCTTCTCTTTTGTTTTTCTATCTTTTGTTTTTATTTGTTTGTATTCCATACATCTTTCCTCTGTTGCTATCATTTTTAAATCATGTGCTTCTGTGGTGGTTCTTTAAATGATGGTTACCTTTAAGTAATGAAAAGGGTTCCTACACTGTTCATTGTAGTGCACTATTTTGTGAGTACTTTTGCACTCCATCGTCCTTTGCTACTGTTAATCTCCATCCTCTCCCCCCTTTTCTTTTTGTTGTTGTCACAGTTTAAATTTGGTTTTATTGTGTTCTTCTTGGAGCTTTTACTTGTGGCTTTGTTTTTTTTTGTTTGTTTGTTTGGTTTTTTTGTTCTTTGTATCTGATTGGAGAACCCCCTTTAGTAATTCCTGGAGTGGGGGTTTTCTGATGATAAATTCCCTCATCATTTCTGTATCTGTGAATGTTTTTATTTCTCCTTCATATTTGAAGGATAGCTTTGATGGGTATACTATTCGTGGCTGAAAGTTCCTCTCTTTCAGGACTTTAAATATTGGGGTCCACTCTCTTCTACCTTGTAGAGTTTCTGTTGAGAAATCGGATGATAATCTAATGGGCCTTCCTTTATATGTTGTATTCTTCTTTTCCCTGGATGCCTTGAGAATTTTTACTTTGCCGGTGATTTGTGCCAATTTCATTATGATGTGCCTTGGAGGTGGTTTGTTGGGGTTAAGAAAACTCGGAGTTCTGTTTGCTTTTTGAATTTGAGGCTTTAGTTCTTTCCACAGGCTTGGGAAGTTCTCATCTATTATTTGTTTGAGTATGTTCTCCATTCCATTTTCATTCTCTTCTCCCTCTGATATACCTATTATTCTTATGTTATTCTTTTTGATGGAGTCAGATAATTCCTGTAGGGCTATCTCATGTTTTTTAATTTTTGAGTCTCTTTCTTCTTCTCTCTGTTGTGCCTCAAGTTGCTTGTCTTCTATGTCACTAATTCTACCTTCTATCTGGCCTGTTCTATTAGCTAAGCTTGTTACCTCGTTTTTCAGCTCGTGAATTGAGTTTTTCATCTCTGTTTGATTTGTTTTTATAGTTTCAATTTCCTTGGAAATATATATTCTTTGTGTTCATTGAGTTGTTTTCTGAGCTCCCTAAATTGCCTTTCTGTGTTTTCTTGTATATCTCTGAGTATTTTTAGAATTTCTATTTTAAATTCTCTGTCTTTAACTCCGAGGTTTCCAATATATTAAATTTTTTCTCCATAGATTTTTCCTCATCTATCTGTGTTACCTCTCTTTCTTTTGTATCCATGATATTCGATTTTCTTTTCCTTAATGGCATCTGAGGGTGGTTTTGTTGATAGTATTAATGAGATTTAATAAAGAATAAAAAGTTAAAAAATCAAAAACAGTTGTTTTTTTTAAAAAAATTAATAATTAAATAAAGAAAAATAAAATTAAATAAAAATTTTTAAAAAAGGAAACTATTCTCCCCCCTCCATTTTTCCTCTCCTCTCCTCTCCCCTCTTTCTTGAGGAAATCTTGTGGTGGACTGTGAATTATATTGTACTAAATAGAACAAACAATGCCTATAATGGAGGGCCTGAATTGGGGAGAAGTAATAAAGGGGCAAAAAAAAACAAAAAAAGGGCGTATGGACCCACAAAAAGCAAATAAGGAAAAAATTTGGGACAAGAATAAAATGATTTGCTTTTAGGTGTTGGTTGACTAAGAGTTATGATGAGAGGAATAGGAGGGAAACAGGAAAATGGGAGAACAAATTAAAAAATTACTATTGTATTTAGTGGAACAAGAACTAGATAAAATGGAGAGCCAGGGAAGGGAGCACTGCTAGTGAGTTAAAAAGGTGAAGTAAAAACCCCCAAAATGCCACAAACATAACTTTGAATCCAAGATAAGCTAATTTGTTCTATATTGAGGTTTGAATGAGAGGAGACCTAAAGGAGAAAGGAAGAAACTAATATAGAGGGAGAAAAGAAAGAGAGAGAGAGAAAAAAAAGAGGGAACCACTAAAAGAAGAAAAGAGAAAAAAGAGGAGAGAGAGAGAGAGAGAGAGAGTTAAGGGTTTTGGAGTGCAACCCTCATAAAGAGAAAGGAAGAGGAAAGAAAAGATAATGGGAGATGTAACACTTATGGGTAGTGTAGTTCAAGGAGAGGACAGAGTAAGACCGGCAGAGAGTTAAATGACCAAATTGGAGTAGGAAAAAAAAAAATCAAGAATGAAGATAAGAGTAACAAACGAACAAATATAGTAAAATGGGATAGGTTATAAAGTCTGCGGATTATTCTTGATTTTGAGAGGTTATCTTCTTGCTTTTTTTTTTCTCTCCCTCTTCCTGGTCGGTGATTCTGTACCCCAGGTTCTGCCCCTTTGGCACGCTCAGGTAGAGGTTTGCAGTTGATAAGTCTCTATGGCGATGTCATGTATTGTGCTTCAGTCTTGTTGGCAGTTGAGGCTCATTAGCATTTATAGGCTCTGACAGTGAGAGTCCGTGTTCCTGGAGCCTCTCTCCTAGTCTTTCCTTCCTCAATTAGTAGCCTGATAATCCAGCTATGGGGTTGTTGCTGCCTCTGCCTGGATAGTAAGAGGCTCAAAGAGCTGGCAACTCCCCAATCTATTCCCACTCAGCACAGGGCTCTGGGTAAGGCTCAGTCAGTCAGAGCTGCTAGCATAGTCAGGCGGGGCTTCTGCCCACTCAAAGACCTATGGCTCTGCCACTCTGTCCAGTAACATGGTCGGGCGCCCACTCCCAGGGCGCTTGGAGGAAACCCTTGGTCACTATCTGTGACCAGGATATCAGGCCAGCTGCTTCACCCTCTGAGTGAAACCCCCCTCCCGCACGGAAAAGTTCCAGCGTTGGAATTGGCTCTCGCTCCCTCCCCGTGCGCAGCTTTTTCAGGGTGCTGGGGTGGCCCGGAGATTCCGCTTTTGGCCCAAACAAAGGCCTCTGACTCTGCCCCTCCGTGTGATAACACGGGCGCCCACTCCTGAGGTGCTTGGAGGAATCTCTCGCTCACTCTCCATATGTGCCGACCAGGATATCAGGCCGGCCGCCTCACCCTCTGAGTGAAACCCTCGCCCGCACAAAAAAGTTCCAGCATTGGAATTGGCTCTCGCTCCCTCCCCATGTGCAGCCCTCTCAGGGCAATGGGGTGGCCCAGAGATTCCGCTTTCGGACCACACAAAGGCCTCTGACTCTGCCTCTCTGTGGGGTAACACTGGCGCCCACTCCTGGGGCTTTCGGAGGAATCTCTCACCCACTATCTGTGCACACTGACCAGGAGATTGGGGAAAATGGCTGCCCCACTTGTCTTTCTTTGTCTGGGTTTGGTGCGAGTGTTAGCTTGTATTGCCTGGGTTGCCACAGGCACAGTTTTTCCTCGGTTTGGATCTCCGTGCCACAGCCTGGTTCGGCCGTTTGTGCCACGGCCTGGATCTATTCACCCCCTTTGCCCTCCTTAGTTTCTATATTCTCAGTTCCCAGTGAAAGCAGCCCTATTTAGGTTAGTGATGAAGATGGAGCATTTCTTACTCCCTATTTCCTTCGAGGTTTGATTATATTTTTAGCCAATTTTTTGCTCGACCATACCTTCGGGTGTATTGCGAAACATCTAGAGGTTCCAAGGACAGGTTTTTCTGTTTTTGGTTGAAGATCTTGTTGAGTTTGGGGGGAGATTTATCGGTATTGCTTCCTACTGCGCCATTACTCTCCATAAAGTTTTTCATAGTAACCTACAATAATTCTTTGTATATCTATGATGTTTGTGGTGATTTCTCCTCTTTCATTTTGGATTTTGTTTATATGAGTTCTTTCTCTTTTTTCCTTGGTAAGTCTTGCCAGGGGTTTGTCAATTTGGTTGATCTTTTCAAAGAACCAGCTCCTTGTTCTATTAATTTTTTCTATAGTTTTTCTGTCCTCTATTTCATTATTTCTGCTCTGATTTTTATTATCTCCTTTCTTTGGCTAGTTTTGGGTTGTCTTTGTTCTTCTTTCTCCAGTTCCTTAAGCTGTGAAGTTAAGTGATTGACTTGGGCTCTCTCTTGTTTTGTCATATATGCCTGAAGTGATATGAACTTCCCTCTTATCACTGCTTTTGCTTCATCCCAGAGATTCTGGTATGTCATATTGTCATTTTCATTTGTCTGTATATATCTCTTGATCCTGTGCTTATTTCTTTTTTGACCCATTCATTTTTTTAAAAGATTTTTTATTTATTCATTATAGAGAGAGGAGAGAGAGAGAGAGAGAGAGAGAGAGAGAGAGAAGGGGGGAGGAGCAGAAAGCATCAACTCCCATATGTGCCTTGACCAGGCAAGCCCAGAGTTTTGAACCGGCAACCTCAGCATTTCCAGGTTGACACTTTATCCACTGCGCCACCACAGGTCAGGCCAACCCATTCATTTTTTAAAAGTATGTTGTTTAGTTTCTACATTTTTGTGGGGGTTTTTTCCTCTTTTTTGCAGTTGAATTCTAGTTTCAAGGCTTTATGATCAGAAAATATGCTTGGTACCATTTCAATTTTTCTGAATTTGCTGATGTTATTTTTATGGCCCAACATTTGGTCAATTCTTGAGAATGTTTCATGTACACTAGAGAAAAATGTATACTCTGTCGCTTTGGGGTGAACTGTCCTGTAGATGTCTATCATATCCAGGTGCTCTAGTGTTTCATTTAAAGCCACAATATCTTTATTGATTTTCTGTTTGGATGACCTATCTAGAGCCGTCAGGGGTGTATTGAGGTCTCCAAGTATGTTTGTATTTTTGTCAGTTTTTGTTTTTAGGTCAATAAGTAGCTGTCTTATATATTTTGGTGCTCCTTGGTTTGGTGCATATATATTAAGGATTGTTATGTCTTCTTGATTCAGCATACCCTTAATCATTATGAAATGACCATTTTTGTCTCTGAGTACTTTTGCTGTCTTGTAGTCAGCATTATTAAATATGAGTATTGCTATGCCTGCTTTTTTTTTGGATGTTATTTGCTTGGAGTATTGTTTTCCAGCCTTTCACTTTGAATTTGTTTTTATCCTTGTTACTTAGATGTGTTTTTTGTAGGCAGCATACAGTTGGATTTTCTTTTTTAAACCATTCTGCTACTTTGTGTCTTTTTATTGGTGAGTTTAATCCATTTACGTTTAGTGTAATTATTGACACTTGTGGATTCCCTATTGTCATTTTATAAATTGCTTTCTGTTAGTTTTGTATCTTGTTTGATTCTTCTCTTTGTTTTTCTATCATATGTTTTTGTTTGTATTCCATACTTCTTTCCTCTGTTGCTACCTTTTTTAAGTCGTGTGCTTTTGTGGTGGTTTTTTTAAGGGTGGATACCATTATGTAATGAAAGGGTACCTACCATATTTATTGTAGTACCCTATTTTGCAAGTGTTTCTGCACTTCATCGTCTTTTGCTACTGTTAATCTCTGTCCTCTCCCCCCCCCCCCCCTTTTTTTTTTTCTTTGGTTGTCACAGTTTAAATTTGGTTTTATTGTGTTCTTTGTGGAGCTTTTACTTGTGGTTTTGTTTTGTTCTGTTCTTTGGATCTTGTTGGAAAACCCCCTTTAGTATTTCCTGGAGTGGGGGTTTTCTGATGATAAATTCCCTCATCTTTTCTGTATTTGTGAATGTTTTTATTTCTCCTTCGTACTTGAAGGATAACTTTGATGGGTATAATATTCTTGGCTGAACGTTCCTCTCTTTCAGGACTTTAAATATTGGGGTCCACTCTCTTCTAGCTTGTAGAGTTTCTGCAGAAAAATCTGATGATAATCTAATAGGCCTTTCTTTATATGTTGTATTCTTCTTTTCTCTGGCTGCCTTGAGAATTTTTTCTTTGCCGTTGATTTGTGTCATTTTCATTATGATGTGCCTTGGAGGAAGTTTGTTGTGGTTAAGAAAACTCGGTGTTCTGTTTACTTCTTGAATTTGAGGCTTTAGTTCTTTCCACAAGCTTAGGAAGTTCTCATCTATTATTTGTTTGAATAAATTCTCCATTCCATTTTCTCTCTCTTCTCCCTCTGATATACCTATTATTCTTATGTTATTCTTTTTGATGGAGTCAGATAATTCCTGTAGGGCTATCTCATGTTTTTTAATTTTTGAGTCTCTTTCTTCTTCTCTCTGTTGTGCCTCAAGTTGCTTGTCTTCTATGTCACTAATCCTACCTTCTATCTGGCCTGTTCTACTAGCTAAGCTTGTTCCCTCGTTTTTCAGTTCATGAATTGAGTTTTTGATCTCTGTTTGATTTGTTTTTATAGTTTCAATTTCCTTGGTAATATATTCTTTGTGTTCGTTGAGTTGTTTTCTGAGCTCCCTAAATTGCCTTTCTGTGTTTTCTTGTATATCTCTGAGTATTTTTAGAATTTCTATTTTAAATTCTCTGTCATTTAGCTCCAAGGTTTCTAATATATTAAATTTTTTCTCCATAGATTTTTCCACATCTATCTGTGTTACTTCTCTTTCTTTTGTATCCATGATATTTGATTTCCTTTTTCTTAATGGCATCTGAGGGTGGTCTTGTTGATAGCACTAATGAGAATTAATAAAGAATAAAAAGTAGAAAAAAATGAAAAATATAAAAAATAATAAAAATTTGGAAAAAAAACCAATAATAATTTATTATTTCCCTCTCCTTTTCTTTCTTCTCTTCCCCTCCTCTTCCCTCCTCCTTAGGAAAATATCGTGATAAACTGTGAATTATATTATGCTAAATGGAACAAAAACTGCCTATAATGGAGGGCCTGAGTTGTGGGGAGCTGTTCAAGGGACAAAAAAGGAAGTAGGGACCCACAAAATGCAAAAAAGGAAAAAATTTGGGTCAAGTATAGAATGATTTGCTTGTAAGTGATGATCGACTAAGAGATATAATGACAGGGATAAGAGAGAAACTAGAAAAAGGGGGGGGAACCAAACTATTGTATTAAGTGGAGCAAAGACTGAACAGAATGGAGAACCTAGGTTGGGAGGAATGCTAATGAGTTAAGAAGCAAAGTAAAAATCACCCAAAATGCCACAAAAAAACCCCAAAAACCTTGAGTCCCAAATTAAATAATTTGTTCATGATTGAGGGTTGAATAAGAGGAAAATTAAAAGGAGAAAAGAAGAAACTAATAGAAAGGGAAAAACAAGAAAAAGGGGAAAAGGAAAGGAAAGGAAGAAAAAAGAAAAAAAACAAAAAGAGAGAGAGTTAAGGGTTTTGGAGTGTAACCCTCATATAGAGTAAGGAAGAAGAAAAAATAAAATGAAACACTTATGGGTAGTGTAGTTCAAGAAAAAGAAAGAGTACGACAGGCAGAGAATAAAAGGACCAAGGTGGAGGAAATAGAAATAATACTAATAAAGGCAAGAGGATGAAAGAAACAAAGAAAAAAATAGTGGAACAAATTATAAAGTCTGTGGGTTTTTCTTGAATTTGAGAGGTTAACTTCTTCTTCCATTTTCTTTCCTCTCCCTCTTCCTGGTCGGTGACTCTGTACCCCAGGCTCTGCCGCTGTGGTACGCTCAGGTAGAGGTTTGCAGTTGATAAGTCTCTATGGCGATGTCATATATTAGGCTTCAGTCTCGTTGGCAGTCGAGGCTTGTTAGCGTTTTCAGGCTCCAACAATGAGAGAGTCCATTTCCCGGAGCCTCTCTCCTAGTCTCTCCTTCCTGGATTAGCAGCCTGATGATCCAGCTATGAAGCTGCTGCTGCCTTTGCCTTCGTCTTCAGGGTGTGGAACTCTCAGATGCTCCAAGGATAGATTTTTCTGTCTCTGGTTGTTGAACTTGTTGAAATTTTGGGGAGATTTTTCAGTCCGTTTCCTTTCGGCGCCATTTTATGACGTCACTCCCAGTATTTTTTCAAATTTGACAATTTACTGCCTGAAAATTAAGAACAGTTTAATTGTTTTTTATGACAATTTCACTTCCCTTAGTCATCACCCCTCCTACATCATCCACCCTTGCACTGAACAAATCTTCCCTCGGTGTTAAGGGGAGGTGGTTCCACAGCATAAATCGGGAAGCCTATCCTAAAGACACCAGACCTGTTAGCTGCTCAGAATGACAATGCAGAGTTCTCTTGCCGTTATTTTCAACTTAACTTTTGTGTTTTAGTAACAGCTTCACAAAACAGGGCGTGCTGATAGCTTATCTGTACTGCAGCTGTTGACACTTCTTTCTAGATGTCACAGAACTTTGTTAAAGGTACACAGACGGGGAACCCCGAGACTGCAGACCTTTCAGAGGGTGAAGTTGGTATTTTTAAACACCTTGGGGTTTGGATCACAGCAGGCCATTTTAGTTCATTTACCAAGATCAGTCTGTTGATAATTTACATATAATCTTTTCAATATAAATATTCTATTTTTTAATTTAAAAAAAAAGTCACATAAAATGTGATCACATAATGTGAAAGTAAAAGAAGGACTTCTTATTCAGAAAGTTCCAGGTCTGACTTTGGGGACCCTATGGTTGCAGGGAAACGTACCAGGAAAGTCAAAGTAAATGAACTGTGGGACTACATGTCATCTAAGGTCCCCAAAGCCAGCACAGTCCCCCTTTTACCAATCACTTAACCCAGGGAAAAATTAAGGCCTCCAGGAAGGAGGAAGAAACTCATCGAGTATCACACAACCAGCAGGTGACAAAGCTGAGGTCAAGCTCACGTCTTCGGATTCTGTTTTGATATTTTTGCCACTAACTTTTTTCTGCCTCTCTTATTTTAGGTGCTTTTTGACTTATAGAGAATGTATCCCTTTCTAGAAAGCTGTGGAGATGTTACTACTCGGTATTTTCCCTAAGGAAAGAGGTCTGATAAATTATTTAAATATCCACTTTTCTCTGCTAAAACGTACACTATGTTTTTCTCTAAGTAAAATGTGAAAACACTTATTTTACTGGGCCATTTATATGCACCATTTTTCTTCTTAAAAGCTTCCCTTCTCCTGTATCCAGAGCTTTGGAAACCTCTGGAGATGCTACAATAAAATATCGATTGCTCTCTCTCTCATCTCCACCCCACTCCTGCTCTAATGATCCGACATCTCCAGAATAATTTTTGTTGAGGAAGCACTAATTCAGAAATGTGTTTCTACATTTTTTTTTTTTCAGATAAAATATTTCATCAGCCCTAGACTGTGCGCCAGCATTTCTGCACACCAGCTCCTATCGGGGATGTAGGGACATCACGTCTCATTAGCAGCAAGAAATGTGAATTAGTGGCTTCAGAAGGGATCTTTCAGTTCCTGAAAGATGAAAGGTTCAGTAGCATGGCCAGGGTTAAAATGCAGGCTGAGCTTTGCAGTGGGGGAAGGGTACTCCGCGGTTCCGTTGTGAGGGGTGGGTGCGAGGTCGGCTTCTGGGAAAGATGGGGGCTCTGCGAGCACCTCCCTCAGCTCCAAGGTCTCAGGTCTGTTTGACCTGGTAACCTCTTTTCTGGATTTAGAATCCAAAGAACAGCTCAGCGGCCCCTCCAGTGCATCCTGGCTCAGGTGGTGAACTTTTGGTCAATTTTCCCATCTGTAAACTGCTAATAAAGACTACCTTTTTCCTGCTGCCATGGAAATTTAAGCAGATAATTCACATTGAATGCCAGCATATACCTGCATATCCTGAAGAAATGTAAAGTCTCTTTCTTCCTTAAGGAGAAAAGGTAAAACCATGTTAGGGTTTCTGAGGAAGCACAGGCTGGTTTTTCCCAGTAGGACTGAACAGGTGCTGAGAAAGCCATTTCCCACGGATGGCCATTACAAAATGCCAATAAAACCACGAAGTAGGACTGCACAGAGGAGAAGGTTTCAGACTCGAGGAGCTGTTTGGCTTTTTTATGTCAGAATAATAAAGCACCCCAGAACTTGGCAGTTTGAAATACCAGCCACATGATTTATCTCATGGTTCTGTAGTTTGAGCTCATGTGGGAAGTTCTATGGGTCTTGCTTAGGGTCTCACATGGCTTTAGTAACCTGGCAGTTAATGGGGAGTCACCTGGGAAACTGGGACAGCTGGGTGCTCTCTCTTCACATGGTCTTAGGGGCCTCTCCTGTCTGTCCCTGGTCTCTCTATCAGAGGAGTGAGACATCTTACCTGTCAGCTCAATGCTTCCAAAAGCATGTGTTCCAAGTGGGAAGAAGCAGATGTTTTTAGACCTGAATACCTGGACTCAAAGCCCAAGAAAACTGCTTCCTCCACATTCTGTGGAAGGTCAGCCCATAGTCAGCCCAGCCTAGGTGCAGGCGATGGGGACAAAAGCGCTCCCCAGACAGGCCCTGGAAGCTTGTGCCGCACGCAGCCAGAGAGCTCATGTCCCTGAGTAATACTTGCTCAGTGTCTTGCACACAGAACATATTCACTAAATAAATTTCAGGTGACTAAAAGAACACGTCATCCCCACCCATGATTTTAACAGTGCCCAAGAGTAGATAAAAAAGTGGTGGTACATTTACACAGTGGAATACCGTGCAGCCATGAAAAAGAAGAGCTTACCTTTTGCGACAGAATGGAGGGACCTGGAGATCATCAAGCCAAGTGAAATAAGCCATCTAGGGGAAGACAAGTACCATATGATTTCACTCACATGTAGAGTCTAATGAACAGAATGAACTAACAAGCAAAACAGAACCAGACTCTTACACAGAGAGTAGGCTGAGAGCTGGTGGGGGAGAAAGGTAGCGGGATAGAGCGGGAAAAAAAAGGACAAAGAAACCTAATGGACACAGAAAACAATGTGGTGATTGTAGGGTGGGGGTGTTGTGGAGGAGGGGACCAGAGGATAAATGGAGATGGATGAAGACTTGACTTAGGTTGAGGGGTGAACACACAATAGAGTATACAGAGATGTGTTGTAGAATTGGGACCTGAAACCTGTATAATTATGTTAACCAGTGTCACCCCAATAAAATTCAATTTTAAAAAAGAAAAAAACAACGACTATGCCTTGACGTGATCATAAGCAATTTAACTTAAAACTGGTTGTGTGGTTGGTGTTTTCAAAACACTTCTGCTCATTTTTCCAGGGCCCTTCAAAAGGCAGGATCACATTTTTTCTCCCCTCAGTCCCAAGTGTCAGGCCAAGGTTTACCTGGGGAAAGAGGACATTGAGAGCCTGTGACTTTAGGACCCCGGGAAAAGAGACACGCCCAGATCTCTCCTTCTCACCTGCTGCCCGCTCTCTGGGAGCCAAGCAGTGCATTCGGGAAGACCCGGTCCAGAAGCAGGACAGAGTGGTTAGGCTCGTCAGCCTCTCCTCAGTGACTGCTGAGAAGGGCCCCCAGGAGAGCAGGTTCTAAAGGGGAGGGGCAGGTAACAGCGGAACTAACTGGTGCCCTGACACGGAGAGAGAGCGTGGAAGTGAGAGTTGTGGAGCAACATGTCAGTTATATGCTCCTCCCTCCCGTGACATCCTGAAAAGCTGAACCTCCTCAAGCTCAAGTTAATAAGGAAGTTTGATGTCAGTCAACCCAACCAGTTCTTCAGGGATGACAACCTCCCAGTGGTTCGCTCGGGTTCTTCTCTCCCCAGTCCTGGGGCCTTTTCAGCCTAATAGTCAAGAGCCCCCCCCCCCCCATGACCCGTCCTACCTTTCCAGACTTCTGCTGCAAGATGCGTAGGAAGACCCAAGAAGTATTGTGGAAGGAATGAAGGTATAGATATCACCACCTCTTTCCCACTGAACGAGCTTGCTTCAGCCTCAATAAGCAGTTTACTATGCTACACACACACACACACACACACACACACACACACACACACTAACAGGACTGACCACTTCAGCCACTCAGCCTTCCTTTGCCCGGACAGCCCCTCCTTTGGGTGGGCTCTGCCCCATGAAGTTTCACAACTGCAATTCTCTTCATTCTCCATGGATTGGGTATAAATGCTCTGTCTTCCAAGACATCTTCCTGACTCTTTAGAAAGAATTCCTTCTAAAATAATAACTCTAATTATGTCCAGTGTTAACATTCCTTTGACAGTCTTTTCTAAATGGCAAATGGGAACCAGGGGACACCAATCTGACTGAGGTAAAGTCTTATTATCAAAGAGCTCAAAGTCTAGTAGGGAGACAGACAGGTGGAAACAGTCATATTGTGGTAGGGTCAGAACAAAAGTGTGCATAAGGTGCAGAAAGGAGCATGGAAGAAGAAGAAGAACTTCGGAGGAAGACCGCAGAGGAAGCAGGATAGGACTGAAGAAATGGAGAGAAGGCAGTCTAGCCTTCCACACCAACCACAAGCAAAGTCTTGAAAATATAAGTCCCCATGCAAGTCTGTGATTCCACAGGGCTAGGGAGATGGTATCAGACACTAGAGGTCACAAGGAAGACAGGGGTCAGATCTCAAGGACTTGAGCCTCCCTTGGAGGTAAAGTCACTGCCAGGTTTCAGGGTTTAAGTAAGGAAGTGGACCACTTCTTGTCCATCTTTATAACCGGAGGTCAATAGCACAGTGCCTGGAAGTAACAACAACTATAGAGGCATCTACTGCGTGCTTACTGTGGGCATGGTGCTGTCTCTCTTCTCGTGCATTGGTTCATGAAGAGACCTATTTTTTTGTTGAGTTTCTTCAAGATATTCAACAAATGTTTATGCCATTAAATTAAATAGCACTGCAGCTCCATCCCATCGAAAGTAAAAATAGAAACTGTCATTCTAGCTTTAGCAGAGAGCGTTAGAACATTATAAGTTCAAAGATGTTTAGTAACGAAAAGGGATTAGAATAAAGGAGAGAATTTGATTATTCCTCAGCTAAAGGTCAAATCTGAGAAATTCAGGTAATAAAAAAGAAGATAAGTAAATTGTTTAAGTGGTAAAAAAAAAAAAAGCTAGAGGATTTTATAAACATTTTAGGGAAGAAATAGATAAACAACAGAGAAAAATGGGTATTCTAATAAATAAGTGGGAAAAGAAAATTAACAATAAGTGAGAATAGCTGAAATATTGAACTCATCCTTTGCAAGAAAAATGGGAAGAAATAACGTAGATTCTCAGCAAGTAATAAAAATCTCACAAAATACTTAATAGTAGTAGAAATCTAGTGAAGAAATACTCATTAAATTTAATTCATCATTTTTAAATAGACAGCTCACAGCCTTTAGAAAGTGTTTCCACCAGGAATCAGATCAGAGTTAGCTTTCTGCTTCTATAGTTATGACTTCTGAAGACATTGGCCCTTAGGAAAGGCTAAATATGCATGCAGCAAGATGGTCGGCACATGGATGTGGCCCCCGGGGACAGTTGCAGCTTGCAGGGACACCCAGGGGGAGAATTGGCTATGTTCTTGTGATAATTCTCTCCCTCCAGTAAGAACGCCACTGAGCTCTTGTAAGTCACTCAAATTCTGGGCTGTGAGGCATTTCCCCACCCTCTCTGAACCTGGTTTCTTCTTTCTGCTGTCAACGAAAAAAGACTTTCAAACCGGTTAGAATTTTTTATGAGTTTATTTGAGCCAAACTGTTGACAACTACTGGGAAGCAAAGTCTCAAGGGATTGAGAAAATGCTCCAGAAAATGGCGGTTTCACCACTTATTTAATGCCTTAGAATCAAAGGGGAAGACGGCGGGGTGGGGGTTGGGGGGTACTTGAAATTGATTGTTGACAGATTAGGGAGGCGGGAGAAAGCAAAGAGGGGAAATCTCTGGGATTGGGTGAAAGTGAAATGTATACACTAAAACTCTCTTACAGAGGGAGGCAGGAAGCAGGAAAGTTCATTAACATGGTAATGATAACGACAAAGGGGTTTGTTGGTTCCTGCTGGGGAGGGGAGGGAGAGGATGTCTACCCTGAGGGGACAGATACAGATTTCCCCTACATTTCAAAGGCATGTTACCAGATACATTATTGTAGATGCAAAAAATAACAGATAGGCATCAAAGCAAACATTGACCTTGTTCAGATAGAGAATAACTTCCTAGGACATGACTACCCACCATAAATCGCTTTTAGTTAAAAAGTTTCCATTTCAGACCATCCTGTGTAGGTTACTTTAGGTCCCAAAGTCTGTAAAGGCCACCAGGCAGACTTTCCCTGAGCTTGTCAGGGTCAGCATGTGGCCCCTTTTTCATCCACACTGCTATAGATTGGGAATGCTTGATTACTATACGGATCATTTCATTTTCTTTCTAACCCTCACCTTTTTTACGTTTCCTGTGTCTGATATTTTCTGTAACAGGGAGTAGGAGGAAAAACTAGAGGAGAGAGAAACTATGGACACCTAGACGTGCTTGTGGGATGATATCTATGCAAACTTTGGAAAATGTTTCAAAGCACTGCTTGCTGATGCAACTGTCAATCTGAGAAATTTTCTCTCCCCCAACACTGAGCCCAGCAGCACAAGGTTCAACGTTACTGAAAACTGAGGCTTCGGGAAAGTTGGCGAATGGGGAGGATCATAACAGCAGGGCTCCAGGGGGTTACAAGAAGGGCAATCCAGGCTGAATTGGTGGGTAATCAAACAAGCAGGATCTCAAAGCCAGAATGAGCTGAAAGAGGCCCAGTGAAAATCAACAAACAGAATTCCTTTTGGAGCCAATTTGCTATTTTAAGGAAAAGACACAAGGTAGGCATTTTATGTCGAGGAACCAAAGGGTTAGGCAGTGACAGGGTCAAGACACCACCATAAAAGCTAGGCTGAGAAAAACCAAGGTTCAGAGAAGAGGCAGGACTGTCACGTGCAGAAGTAGTCATGTCTGGTGGAGTGTCAGACATAGCATAGGCCAGCTCAGGAGCGTGGAGGATGGGCGCCCAGAAAAGCAGTGAGCGAGAGCAGGTGCAAGAGGAGACCCAGGGGAAGGCAGAACTGGCTGGAGCCCCTCTGAACCTCCCCCACGCCCCACCCACTGCCCCACTGAGCTGGGTTAGGCGCCCCTTCTGGACAGTCAGAAAAATGTGGGCATTTCTCATTCAGCTTTCACAGTGTTTATAATTATTTGTAACTTTCTCTTTTTCCTCTAGATCAGGAACCCTTGAGGATGAGGCCTGCATCCTATTAAATGGTGGACTCCAGTGCTGTACTCAAATGTTTGTTGAATGAACAAATGCATGCGTGAACTAAGTGAGACACCAGAAGTAGATTGTGAAGGACCCTAGAAGTGCCACCATGAACCAGAACAGAGAATCTCCGACCAAGAAGGCATGTGTTGCTTCCATGATGCCCTGTACCTACTTTTCTTACCAAGTGGCTGGTAGAGAGCTGGATCAATGACCCGACTGTCTTTGGTGACTCTGCCTTACTCTGTGGGCTCCTCCTTAGGGAATAATTAACTCACCACATAGTCTTGCCAGCAAAAACATGGACAAGAACTGTGTGATGCCACTCACCTGTTCATCTACCTCCTCTAGGTATCGTGAACTGAATACCAGTGGAAAACGTGACCTAGCTGACATATTTGAACTCTGGGAAGATCAAAATGAGATTCATCCTAATGAAAGTGGTGCAGACTACACCTGTCGTAGGTGTGTTGAGGACTGTGTGAATAGACAGTGATTCCTAGGCAGACAGAACACCGTTATCGCTCAAGCCTACAGCCCAGTGGGCCCAAAGTCCACTTCCTCAAGGAGGCTTACCTGGTGCCCCAGTCAGAAGCACCTTCTAGCTCTCACCCCAACAGGGCATTTTCTTGATCTCTGTATTTATAGCTTCTGTCACCGTGGGCTCTGTAACAGACAGGTGTGCACATGTGTGCATTGCTGTCAGATTGTGAGCTCCCCAAGGGCAGGGAGTATTTCTAACTCATCCTTTTTTGTTCACGTTCCCTCATTTGATGTCTACAACATGGCAGGAGCACAGGGCCAGTAAGAGGGGTGGCAGGGGCAGCATCACGACTAGCTGCTCTGGGCAGACACCTAGCATTCGGTCAGGCACTGGGCACAGTTTATGTCTACCCGTTTCATCTCATCCTAAAGGCAGTAGGTGTTTCTCACCTGTTTTGAAGGCTCCCTCTCTTACAGGTGAGAAGGGAGATACACATCATCAAATAACTGCTTAGAGGTGGTAGTGTGGGGATTCACACTCACTCATCAGTGACATTCACGCAGGGGTCTGTTCCCTTTCTAACTGAGTGAACAAGCTGGTTCCGCCACCGAAGACGCAGACACGCTCCTTCTGCCACCCACAGTGTCAGCCGAATCCAGAGGCACAGGCTGTTCCCAGACACCCACCTTCTCTCTTTCTTTCCCCTATGCTGGCCTTGCTCTGCCCCCAGCGACTCTGGGATCTGAGGGTAACAAGGCCCACAGAGATCAGCTCAAATGGGGCTGAAGTCCTGGAGGTGGCACTGGCCCGGCCACCGTCACTGGGTAGACCTGGGGCAGAACAGAACCAGCAGCCTGGAAGCCTGGGTCCCAGGGGGCCGGTGCTTTCTCCACGATTCTTCATTTTTTTCTGATGTTGAGATACCAAGCTCAGGCCTCAACACAGAGACAAAACCACCAACAGAGGCACAGAACAGTCGCCCTCCACTAACCCATGACCACAAGGCCAGGTCGCCCACTATTTAATACCGGCCACAAGAGGAAATCGTTGTCATCTCAGCCCGTTTCCCCTATCTGGTCAGCCTACCGTTCCCTCCCCAGACCTCTGTCAGTGATTTGGGCTTGAACGCTTCCACGAGAGGCTATGCTTATCATGCTTAGAGGCAAGTTTCCATGCTTGTCCCCAACTTTCTGTTTAACAAAAAAAAATGTGTCAGCCTTGCCCAAGTGCATTTGCTCCCTCTGTTCCTGTGCTGCTACCTTTGGGCCACCAGTGCCCTGCTTGTTCCCACAGATCAGAGAGGATTGTTCCCTCTACTGGCATCTAGGGGTATCTAGGTGGGCCAGCCTCCTGCAATTACAAGTCCCTGCCTGCTGCCCCTGCGATTGGTTCATCTCACCCAACCAGAGATACACCCAGGGGAACAGTGCCCTGAGATTGGTTCATCTTGCCAGACCACAGACATGCCCAAGGGCACAGTGCCTTCTGTTCAGAAGTTCAGAGCTCCAGGAACTTCCGAGAGTAATCACTAACCCTGTGAATGAGATGCACTTCACCTAAACCAGTGGTTCTCAAAGTGTGAGCCAGGGCGCACTGGTGTGCCCTAGAAGATTTCCTGGTGCTCCCTATGGTATTCCAGAGAAATATGTGCCTGTTGGGGATCAAAAAACCAACAGGGTTTTTGGAATTTAGATTTTGGGGGGACAGAGGTGTGGGGAATTGGCTGTAAACTGACAGTCTGTCTAACCCCCACCTCATTTGCCTGATTAGGTTGCAAAAGGCTGTTAAGCTGTGGTGCTGGATTATTTACAATACCCCCCATGTTCCCTGGAAAGACTGAAGGCAAGTTTCTTCTATCCTTTGTTTGGTGTAAAGTTAAGATTTGCTAATGGCCTCACTTTGCCCTATAAATAAAGCAAGATGTGGTTTTGGGGCACACTTTGTTCTTGCCAGCAGCAATTACAGGGCCCTCCCAACCCCATATTTTCTTAATTCCACATATTTTCTTAATTCTGCACCGTTTCCACTGGGGACCTAAACTTACCAGCTGCACTGGTTCACAGCATGTGCCCAGATATAAAAATAAATATAGTTACTCTATTATACCATTTCATTATGGAAATACCACTCTTTTTGTTAATGCATCATTATTATATTTATTATTAACACATCATTATATTATTTTTAGATAAATACACCCCAATAAAATGAATAGATTTCTCAAAAAGAAGCGTGATATTGAAGAATCTGATTCTGGAAGTGAGCAAAAGTTAAGTGTAAATAAAATAGGACTTGAAGGCTGACGGGCAGAATTTAATTTATAGCATTTTCTATCACTTAACATTGAACAATAGGATTGGATTAGAAACCCATTCATGGAAGCTTCAAGTGATTTTGGTTTAACATTAACAGAAGAAGAACTGGCAGCTATATCCACTGATCATGGATTGGTGATTAAACATAAGGAATTGTCTCTTGAAGCCTTTTGGATTTCCATAAAAGAAGAATATGTAGCAATATCTAAAAAAAAGCTTTGAATATTTTACTACAATTTTCAACATCCTATTTATATGTGAATTAGGATTTTCTATCCTCAACACAATTAAGAGTAAAAAGAGAGGAATTCTTCAATGTATTGACGAGGAAATGAGAGTTTGTCTTTCAAATATATGCCCAAACATTGAAGAAATCGCTGGGACACATCAGGCTCATGTTTCTCATAAACACAAGAATGAAAAAACTTAACGCATTCACACCGGGACCTGCCGAATTTACTAAATCTTACTAAGAATGTATCTATATATATAAAAAGATAATGTTTTGTCATTTTTATATTTTTAACCCCTTTTTTATGAATTCTAAAAAGCATAACAAAAAATGTAACATAAAAGTGTTTTTTAATATTAGAATAAATTTAATTTTGTTATATTTATTTTGTTTAATTACCATAAAAGCACACTTGGACTTTATATATTTTTCTTTAATATTTGACTTAATTATTATAAGGTATTTCTCAGAAATTTGTATATAATGTACCTACAATTATTTGTAGAATTTTAAATGCTCCCCTACTTCAAAAAGTTTGAGAACCACTAACTAAAACATAAAGCCAGGACAAAATAACCAAGCATTTGTTTCCCCCATACAGTGCAATACTGAAAAGAACACAGTATCTCATTCTCTCTTGTGTGAATTTGATACAAATAGCCCTGTTGCTGTGCGAAGTCACTAAGGTTAAATAGTAAAATGCACAGGAAGCAGGAAGCACTGTGTGGACGTGGGTCATGGCTAGCGGTCTTTGTCCTGCCCTCCAAGCTTCCCTCTTGATGTAGTGCAAATTCCACCAGTTCCCAGCCCTTTCCTGAGTGCCTCCTATACCTCAGCCCAAATTAGAACCTGTTTGCTTGACACTCAGTCTTTCTTTCAACAGTGGCTGCATTCTGACTTTCAGTATTATCATCAGTGGATTTTCAAGCCAGTGTCAGGTATGCTGCCACAGTGCCCTTGCTTGTGTCAGCTGAACGACACTGGGTTTGATGGGAATGGACAGGGCTTGGCATGGCCTGCCACCATAATAAGGTGCCAAGGAATTGCAAAAATTGTTAAGGTTAGTATTTTAAAAGGAAGAGTCAGGCCCCCTTACCCTTCTTCTCTAAAAGAAAAAAAAACCCAGAGAAAGAGATTAAAGGGGCAAAAGTTAGTAACTAATTATAATTCTCTGGAAGGACTGAGGCCACTACTTGCTAGACAACAAAGAAGATAAAACTTAATCTAAAAACCTCCTCTTCCCCATCCTTAAGATCCTTTAAGAGACAATGTTTGCATATCTTAATTAAAAATTCCTACACTAACTCTTCCTCCTCTCCTGGAGTCCTGAGAGTGATGTATACCTCTAGACAAAGGGATCATGAGCCCCCTACCCTTGCTTGAAAAACCTATATTCTGTAACATTTTATATGCTTTCTAATAATCATCCCTTGGCTCAGTGGTAGAGCGTCGGCCTGGAGTGCGGAAGTCCCGGGTTCGATTCCCGGCCAGGGTACAGGAGAAGCACCCATCTGCTTCTCCACCCCTCCCCCTCTTCTTCCTCTCTGTCTCTCTCTTCCCCTCCCACAGCCAAGACTCCATTGGAGCAAAGATGGCCCGGGTGCTGGGGATGGCTCCATGGCCTCTACCTCAGGCGCTAGAGTGGCTCTGGTCGCAACAGAGCGACGCCCCGGATGGGCAGAGCATCGCCTCCTGGTGGGCATGCCTGGTGGATCCTGGTTGGGCGCATGCGGGAGTCTGTCTGACTGCCTCCCCGTTTCCAGCTTCAGAAAAATTAAAAAAAAAAAACTTGTAAAGTAAACAACACTTTTAGCAAAGGTAATTTCATTTAGCTTCTCTCTTTATCCTAAGCCCATGGACGGCAAACTGCGGCTCACGAGCCACATGCGGCTCTTTGGCCCCTTGAGTGTGGCTCTTCCACAAAATACCACGTGCAGGCACTACCTCAATAAGGAATATACCTACCTATATAGTTTAAGTTTAAAAAATTTGGCTCTCAAAAGAAATTTCAATCATTGTAATGTTGATATTTGGCTCTGTTGACTAATGAGTTTGCCAATCACTGTAACCATTTTGTTGTGGCGACAGGGATGGGGGGTAGACAATAGAAAATTTGGGAATGTCTTTGCCGGGTATGTAAAACGATTATCAATACTGTGTTATCTTGTGGTCTTGATGTGTAAGAATGCTTTTTCCTTTTAATAGGTCCTATAGAAAGATGTTGTAAGCTTGTTAGTAATTGACTATTGTACCATGTTCCCTCCTTAAGCACCCTAACTGGTATGTGATTTGTTCTATAAAATCAGCCACAGAATGGTAGGAACTTGCTACATGATTTGGGATTGTGCCCTGTGTAGCTAGCCAGCTAATTAATAAACTCCTCAAAAACTCATTTGACTTGGTGACTCTATGTAACCTGCAGATTAAGGTATAATAGTTTAAAACATCACATCATGAGCTTGCTCTGTGACCTCTGTATCTAAACTCACCTACCTACAATCTAGGGGGATAAGACTAGAAAAGAGGCTTTAGTCTGAGGTCGCCAGTTTTCAAAGTGCCCGCAACCCCCCTCCCCCAAATCAGCAGCCCCAGTATGACTTGGGAACAAGCTACACATGAAAATCTTCAGGCCCCACCCCAGACTTAATAAAACAGACACTCAGAGGTGAGTCCTAGTAGCCTGTTTTAGGGAGCCCTCCAGGTAACTCTGAACCCTGCTTGTTGAAGTTTGAGAACCACTGTGCTCAGAGTTTCTGAGAACCCCCAAAGCTATATGGAAACTCTATGAGCACATGCACATATACATACATATATATATAATGTATAATTCCTGAAGAGAAGTATATTTCCTTAACTTTCATTGTATTCTCAAAGGTTTCAAGAGCTTATAAAGAGGTGCACATCCCTGTATAAGCCTCGCCCTGAGGCCTTTTATCTTTCCTTAGCCTGCAGAAATCCTAAGGAAGGGTCCTAACAGAATATTCATTAGCCTTCCGGGCGTGTCCTTCAATATGTTGATTCATCAAAATGTGCATATAGAGGAGTCAGGGTTATTTTCTGGTTAGTTTCATTTTTAAAGAATGTTATACAAGGAACTGAGGCAGCCCTGGAAAGGTCCAGAATATATAAACCATTTACCCTTAAATTTCCTTGATTAGGAAAGATTATTTACATTTTAAATAGAAAAAACAGAGATAACATGAATCTTTTTTGTAAACCCAGGCAAAACAAAACAAACTATATATATTCTTAAGAAATTTTTAAAATGTTAATTACCATATTTTCTCACATGTAAGACACTCATATGTATAAGATGCACCTTAATTTTGGGGCCTAACATTTGAAAAAAATATATTACATAAAGTTATTGAACTCAAGTTTTATTCATCATAAAATTTATACAGCTCCTCATCACTGTTAAAACTCCCATCCATTAGCTTGTCCTCATCTGTGTCTGATGATGAATCACTGTCTTTAACAATGAGCCTAAAAACAAACATGAAAAGCTGGAAATGCAAGTAAAAAAATCTACAACCACTATATAAGACACATCCAGTTTTTAGAACCCAAATTTTTTGAAAAAAGGTAAATCTTACACATGGGTATAAGGCCAGAGACCATGGCCATCGTGTCTATTCACATGCTGGATGCCATTAGATTTGGGAAGATGGTAAAGAAACAATGGAGCCAAAAAATGGTGGGCCATTCCTTTATTAAAGTCTCGCACTGGCCGACCAGCGACCACACAGGGAAAACACTTCCCTTTCACTCATTCAGAGCTCCCAAATCCCTGACACATTCTCCAGTACCACAACCAGGATAATCTTCTCCAGTTACTTCAGTTACAGAATCAAAAGCCTCACCAGTCTTAGCAGAGCTCGCAAAAGCCCCTCAGGTCGAGAAAACAAGATGGCCATGGAGTAGGCTGACGTACCAACTTCCACCTCCCAGAAACAAAGTGGATTACAACTTAATTTTAAGAACCATCATCTGGAAAAAACAACTTTGGATTAAACTAAGAGGACTCTTCAACCAAGGAACACTGAAGAACACACACTGGGACTGGTAAGAAAAACGGAAACGCAGAGAGAGCTGCCCAGCTCCCCGGAGTGAATGGCAACCGAGAGAGACTTGCATGGCAGGAAGTGAGTTTAGCAGAGGGGAGAGGATCTTGAACCCCAGGAACAAAGCCCCAGCCTGTAGCCTCAAGCCTAGAAGAGGCATATGGACAGTATTTAGCTGGAAACAAGTCAGAATACTGTTTTTGAGAAAGAGACTAATTTCTCAGACCCAGGATTTTTCTTAAAGGGACCACACAGAAAACCTCTCACAACCACTCACCTGGGGCTCTGGGGGATGGGGAGAGAGGAGAGGACTGGAGCAGCAAGAAGGGAGTGTAATCTAGGAGGCACAGGGAGAAACACTTTGAGAGAGACAGCCACCCTAACCCCTGGGCTGAGTCACCCCCCAAATCTGAAGTGAATATTTCCCCTGGAAACAGAAATACCAGCAAAGGGAAGCAGGACACCAGCCAAACAAGCTCTCTTGCGGTACTTAGAGCAGAGTCGCTTAGAAGGAGGGAGCTTTCGGGACTACAGTAGTGAGTGTCAAGGTCTGAGCTGCAGTGCCCCCACACACATGGCTGAGAGCTCGACCGAGGGCAGGCAGCAGCGGAACATGGAAGCACAGTTTCGTCAGCAAGGGTGAAAGCTGGCTGGCCACAACTGAGGCCCAGGTGTGAGCTCAGTCTTGCTGGGCTGGGGCAGAGGGGACGTGCAAAAGTGGTCAAGCTCAGCTGTGGGCCCACCTGTAATTCCACCTATGGGAGAAGGGTGGGAGGCCCAGAAGGGGTGGAGACCTGCCCTTGAGCAAGGGTAGAGGAGCACAGCCTCACCAGGCCTGCAGGAACCAAGGTTTGTGACCTGACACACGAGCCAGCTCATCCCGTGGGGGTGGAGTGAAAGCTCAGAACAGGTGGAGTCCCGTGACTGAGTGAGGGCACACAGCCTGGCCCGGCCTGTGGAGCCAAGCTGTGCAGCCATCCCACAAGCGGGCTCAAACAGCAGGGGTGGGGTGAAAGCCCGGAATCAGGAAGAGACCCGCAGTTGAGCAAAGGTGTTTGCCCCTGCCCTCAGGGCCAAGGCTTGCAGCTGGGCGAGGAGCATAACCCGACCCATGGGGGCAGGGCAAAGGCCAAGGCCACCGAAGGTTGTACACCTGAGCACATGATCACAGCCCCTCCTGTGAAGGAGAGGCAGAAACAACAGCAACAGCCCCAGTGGGCTGACACCGGCAGCGCCCATACCCTAACACTTTAAGCAACAGCATCAGAGTGGGTGGCGAGCCTGCAGACAGACCACACCTAGGGAACACAGAGGTTACACCCAGTGGACTCCACTGGCCAAAACCTTCTTTTACACAAACAGAATGAGAAGGCAGAGAAATGCAACACAAATAAAGCAAGAGAAATCCCCAGAAAAGAACCTGAATTAGTCAGATATAACCAAATTACCAGATGCAAAGTTTAAAAAAACAATTGTTAAGATGCTCAAAGATCTTAGAACGACAATAGATGGTTATTATGAACACCTAAATAAAGAGATAGGAAATATAAAAATGGACATTGAAATAATAAAAAAGAATCAGTCAGAAATGACAAATACAATATCAGAAATGCAGAACACAATGGAAGGAATTAAAAGCAGGATGGATGAAGCAGAGAATCAAATCAGTGAGTTAGAGGACAAGATAAATGAAGGCATGGAAGCAGAGCAGAAAAAAGAAAAGAGACTTAAAAAGTCTGAGGAAACTCTAAGAGAGCTCTGTGTCAACATGAGAAATAATATCCGCATCATAGGGGTTCCTGAAGAAGAAGAGAAAGAACAAGGGATAGAGACTTTGTTCAAACATATCATAGCGGAAAACTTCACTAAATTAAGGCAGGAAAACATCTCACAAGTTCAAGAAGCACAGAGAATTCCATTAAAGAGAAACTGAGGGCCTTACCGGGTGGTGGCGCAGTGGATACAGCATCGGACTGGGATTCAGAAGACCCAGGTTTGAGACCCTGAGGTCACCAGCTTGAGCACGGGCTCATCTGGTTTGAACAAAAGCTCACCAGCTTGAGCCCAAGGTCGCTTGCTCCAGCAAGGGGTTACTCAGTCTGCTGAAGGCCCACGGTAAGGCACATATGAGAAAGCAATCAATGAACAATTAAGGTGTTGCAATGCGCAACGAAAAACTAATGACTGATGCTTCTCATCTCTCTGTTCTTATCTGTCTGTCCCTGTCTATCCCTCTCTCTGACTCTATCTCTCTTTCTCTGTGAAAAAATAAATAAATAAAATAAAATAAAGAGAAACCCAAGGAAATCTATACCAAGACACATCATAATTAAATACCAAAGCTAAGTGATAAAGAGAAAATATTAAAAGCTGCTAGAGAAAAAAAGGCCATCACCTACAAAGGAGGCCCCATAAGAATAACTTCCGACTTCTCAACAGAAACACTTGAGGCCAGAAGGGAATGGCAAGAAATATTCAAAGTAATGCAGAGCAAGAGGCTACAACCAAGACTACTTTATCCAGGAAGGCTGTTATTTAAAATTGAAGGAGAAATAAAAAGCTTTCTAGACAAAAAGAAACTCAAGGAATTCATTACAACCAAACCAATGCTGCAGGAAATGTAAAGGGGCCTGTTGTAAACAGATCAAAGTGGCAAAAGAATATAGCAAAAGAGGAATGTAGCTTTAAAGAATAAAATGGCAATTAACAAATACATATCAATAATAACCTTAAATGTAAATGGATTAAATTATCCAATCAAAAGACATAGGGTAGCTGCTTGGATAAGAAAACAGGACCTGTACATATGCTGCCTACAAAAGTCACACCTTAAAAAAAAAGATGCACATAGACTGAAGGTAAAAGGATGAAAAGAAAATATTTCATGCAAATGGAAATGAAAATAAAGCTGGGGTAGCAATATATATATCAGACAAAATGGACTTTAAATCACAGACTATAGTAAAAGATAAAGAAGGTCAATACTTAATGATAAAGGGAGCAATCCAACAGAAAGATATAACCATCACAAATATATACACACCTAATATAGGAGCACCTAAATATATAAAGCAGACTTTGATGAATATAAAGAGTGAGATCAACAGCAATACTATAATAGTAGGAGATTTCAATACCCCACTAACATCACTAGATAGATCCTCAAGAAAGAAAATTAACAAAGAAACAGCAGACTTAAAGGACACACTAGATCAACTTGATTTAATAGATGTCCTTAGAACCTGTCACCCTAAGGCAGCAGAATATACATTCTTTTCAAGTGCTCATGGTACATTCTCTAAGATAGACCACATGTTAGGACACAAAAGCAGTCTCAACAAATTTAAGAAGATTGAAATCATATCGAGTATTTTCTCTGTTCACAATGGCATGAAACTAGAAATCAACCACAACAGAAAAACTGAAAAATACACAAACACATGGAAACTAAATAGCATGTTATTAAATAATGAATGGGTTAACAATGAAATAAAAGAAGAAATTAAATAATTCCTAGAAACAAATGTAAATAAGCAAACAATAACCCAAAATTTATGGGACACAGTAAAAGCACTCCTGAGAGGGAAGTTCATAGCACTACAGGCATTCCTTAAGAAGCTTGAAAAAAGCTCAAATAAAGAGCTTAACCCTTCATCTAAAAGAACTAGAAAAAGAACAGCAAGTAAAGCCCAGAGGTAGTAGAAGGAAGAAAATAATAAAGAACAGAGCGGAAATAAATGACATAGAATCTAAAGAAACAATACGGAGGATCAATGAAACCAAGAGCTAGTTCTTTGAAAAGGTAAACAAGATCAATGGACCCTTAACAAGACTCACCAAGAAAAGAAGAGAGAGGACTCAAATAAATAATATTAGAAACGAGAGTAGAGAAATAACAACTGACACAACAGAAATACAAAATATTGTAAGAAAATACTATGAAGAACTGTATGCCAAAAAATTAAACAACCTAGATGAAATGGACAAATTCCTTGAAACATATAATCTTCCAAAAATCAATCTGGAAGAATCAGAAAACCTAAACAGACCGATTAAGACAAAAGAGATCAAAACAGTTTTCAAAATGCTCCCCCCCCCCAAAAAAAAACTCCTGGGCCCGATGGCTTCACAAGTAAATTCTAAAAAACATTCAAAGAAGAATTAACTCCTATCCTTCTCAAGCTATTTCAAAAAATTCAGGAGGAAGGAACACTTCCAAGATCTTTTTATGCAGCAAGCATAATTCTGATTCCAAAACCAGGCAAAGACAACACAAAGAAAGAAAATTATAGGCCAATATCCCTGATAAATTTAGATGCTGAAATCCTCAACAAAATATTAGCAAACCAGATCCAGCAATACATAAAAAAAATCATACATCTAGATCAAGTGGGATTTATTCTGGTGAGGCAAGGATGGTACAACACTCGTAAATCAACTAATGGGATTCACCACATAAACAAAAGGAAGAAGAAAAACCACATGATAATTTTAATAGATGCAGAAAAGGCATCTGATAAAATCCAGCACCCATTTATGATCAAAACTCTTAGCAAAGTGGGAATACAGGGAACATACCTCAACATGATAAAGGCCATCTATGACAAACCCACAGCCAACATTATAATTAATGGACATATATTAAAAGCAATTCTCCTAAAATCAGGAACAAGGCAGGGGTGCCCCCTTTCACCACTCTTATTCAACATAGTACTGGAAGTCCTAGCTAAAGCACTCAGACAAGAAGAAGAAATAAAAGGCATCCAAATGTGAAAAGAAGAAGTAAAACTATCATTATTTACAAATGATATGATACTGTATATAGAAAACCCTAAAGTCTCAGTCAAAAAACTACTGGACCTAATAAACAAATTCAGCAAGGTGGCATGATATAAAATTAATACACAGAAATCAGAGGCATTTTTATACACGAACAATGAATTGTCAGAAAGAGAAATTAAGGAAGCAATCCACTTCACTATTGCAAAAATAAATAAATAAATAAAGTACCTAGGAGTAAATTTAACCAAGGTGGTTAAAGACTTGTATTCAGAAAATTACAAAACATTGATAAGAGACAAGATGGCGCTGGAGTAGGCGGATGTACCAGCATCTACCTCCCAGAACCAAAGTGGATTACAAACTAATTTTATGAACTATCAGCTGGAAAAACCAACTTTGGACTAAACTAAAAGGACTCTTCAACCAAGGAACGCTGAACAAGCCACTCAGAGACTGGTAGGAAAAGCGGAAACGCGGAGAGGGCTGCCCAGCTTCTCGGAGCGAACGGCAGCAGGGAGAGACTCGCGTGGTGGGAAGTGAGTTTAGCAGAGGGGAAAGGGTCCTGAGCCCCAGGAACAAAGCCCCAGCCTGCAGCCCCAGGCCCCAGAAGAGGCATAAAGACAGTATTTAGCCAGAAACAAGTCAGGATACTGTTTGTGAGGGAGTCTGATTTCTCAGACCCAGGATCCTTCTTAAAGGGAACCACGCAGAACATCTCTCTCACAAACACTCACCCGGGGCTCCTGGAGACGGAGGGAGAGGGGAGAGAACCACAGTAACAGGAAGAGTATAATCTAGGAGGCACAGGGAGAAACATTTTGGGAGATAGCCACCCTAACCCCTGGGACGAGTCACTCCCCAAAGCTGAAGTGAATATTTCCCCCGGAAATAGCAATACCAGCAAAGGGAAGCAGGAGAGCAGCCAAACAAGCTCCCCCGCAGCATTCAGAGCAGAGTCGCATAGAAGAAGGGAGCTTTAGGGTCTACAGTAGTGAGTCTTAGGGTCCGAGCTGCAACGCCCCCACCCACGCGGCTGAGGGTGAGCCGGAGGGCGGGCGGCAGAGGGAGACAAAAGCACGGTTCTGCTGGCAGGGTTGGAAGCCGGCTGGCCACCAGTGGGCTCAGGTGTGAGCTCAATCTTGCCCGGCTAGGGAGAAGGGGGCGTGCAACAGCGGCCAAGCTCAGCTGCCGGCAGCCTGTAATCCAGCCTCGGGAGAAGGGCGGGAAACCCGGAAAGGGTAGAAACCAGCCCCGGAGCAAGGGCAGAGGAGCACATCCCTGCCCCGCCCATGCAACCCAGGCTTGCGGTCTGACTTGGTAGCCGGCTCCTCCCGTGGGGGTGGAGCCAAAAGCCCAGAAGAGGCGGAGTTCTGCTACGGAGCTGAGCTTGGGCACGCAGCCCTGCCTGGCGGTAGAGCCAAGGCTAGCAGCTGTTCCTTGAGTGGGATCATCCGGCAAAGGCAGGGCGAAAGCTCGAAAACAGGCGGAGACCCGCAGCTGAGCAAAGGTGCTCGCCAGTGCCCTCAGGACCGAGCATAACGTCACACACGGGGGTGGGGCAAAGGCCAAGGCCACCAACCCTTGTGCACCCGAGCACGTGATCACAGCCACTCCCGTGAAGAGAAAATGCGGAGGCAGAGAAATACAACACAAATAAACCAAGAGAAATCCCCAGAAAAGGACCTAAGTGAATCAGATATAACCAAATTACCAGATGCAGAGTTTAAAATAACAATTGTTAGGATGCTCAAAGATATTAGAACCACCATAGATGGCCATTACGAAAACCTAAATAAAGAGATAACAAATATAAAAAAGGACATTGAAATAATAAAAAAGAATCAGACAGAAATGACAAATACAATATCTGAAATAAAGAATACAATGGAAGGAATTAAAAGCAGGATGGATGAAGCAGAGAATCGAATCAGTGAGTTAGAAGACACAATAAATAAAGGCATGGAAGCAGAGCAGAAAAAAGAAAAGAGATTCAAAAAGTCTGAGGAAACTCTAAGAGAGCTCTGTGACAACATGAAGAGAAATAACATCCGCATCATAGGGGTTCCTGAAGAAGAAGAGAAAGAACAAGGGATAGAGACTTTGTTCAAACAAATTATAGCAGAAAACTTCCCCCAGTTAAGGCAGGAAAATGTCTCACATGTTCAGGAAGCACAGAGAACTCTATTAAGGAGAAACCCAAAGAAACCAACACCAAGACACATCATAATTAAATTACCAAAGCTAAATGATAAAAAGAAAATATTAAAAGCTGTGAGAGAAAAAAAGACTATCACCTACAAAGGAGCCCCCATAAGGATGACTTCTGACTTCTCAACAGAAACACTTGAGGCCAGAAGGGAATGGCAAGAAATATTCAAAGTAATGCAGAACAAGAACCTACAACCAAGACTACTTTATCCAGCAAGGCTATCATTTAAAATTGAAGGAGAAATAAAAGGCTTTACAGACAAAAAAAAACCTCAAGGATTTCACTGCAACCAAACCAAGGTTGCAAGAAATGCTAAGGGACCTGTTGTAAACAGGTCAAAGGAAAAAAAGAATATAGCAAAAGAGAAAAACAGTTTTAAAGAAAAAAAATGGCAATAAACAATTACATATCAGTAATAACCTTAAATATTAATGGATTAAACAAGCCGATCAAGAGACATAGGGTAGCTGCGTGGATAAGAAAACAGGACCCATACATATGCTGTCTAGAAGAGACACACCTTAAATCAAAAGATGCACACAGACTGAAGATAAAAGGATGGAAAAAAATATTTCACGCAAATGGAAATGAAAAAAAAGCTGGGGTAGCAATACTTATATCAGACAAAATGGACTTTAGAACAAAGACCATAGTTAGAGATAAAGAAGGTCACTACATAATGATAAAGGGAGCAATCCAAAAGGAAGATATAACCATTATAAATATCTACGCACCTAATATAGGAGCACCTAAATATATAAAGCAGACTTTGATAGACTTAAAGGGCGAGATCAACAGCAATACTATAATAGTAGGAGATTTCAATACCCCATTAACATCATTAGATAGATCCTCAAGAAAGAAAATTAACAAAGAAACAGCAGACTTAAAGGACATATTAGATCAACTCGATCTAATAGATATCTTCAGAACCTTTCATCCTAAAGCAGCAGAATATACATTCTTTTCAAGCGCTCATGGTACATTCTCTAGAATAGACCACATGTTAGGGCACAAAAGCGGGCTCAACAAATTTAAGAAGATTGAAATCATATCGAGCACTTTCTCTGATCACAATGGCATTAAACTAGAAATCAACCACAATAGAAAAATTGAAAAACATTCAAACACTTGGAAACTAAATAGCACAATATTAAACAATGAATGGGTTAACATTGAGATCAAAGAAGAAATTTAAAAATTTTTAGAAACAAACGATAATGAGCATACATCAACTCAAAATTTATGGGACACAGCAAAAGCAGTCCTGAGAGGGAAGTTTATAGCATTACAGGCATACCTCAAGAAGCTAGAAAAAGCTCAAATAAACAACTTAACCCTGCATCTAAAAGAACTAGAAAAAGAACAGCAAGTAAAGCCCAGAGCTAGTAGAAGGAAGGAAATAATAAAGATCAGAGCAGAAATAAACGACATAGAGGCTAAAGAAACAATACAGAGGATCAATGAAACCAGGAGCTGGTTCTTTGAAAAGGTAAACAAGATTGATGAACCTTTAACAAGACTCACAAAGAAAAAAAGAGAGAGGACTCAAATAAATAAAATTAGAAACGAGAGTGGAGAAATAACAACTGACACAACAGAAATACAAAATATTGTAAGAAAATACTATGAAGAACTGTACGCCAAAAAACTAGACAACCTAGATGAAATGGACAAATTCCTTGAATCATATAATCTTCCAAAAATCAATCTGGAAGAATCAGAAAACCTAAACAGACCAATTACAACAAATGAGATTGAAACAGCTATCAAAAAACTCCCAAAAAAGAAAAGTCCTGGGCCTGATGGATTCACAAGTGAATTCTACCAAATATTCAAAAAAGAACTAACTCCTATCCTTCTCAAGCTATTTCAAAAAATTCAAGAGGAAGGAAGACTCCCAAACTCCTTTTATGAGGCAAGCATAATTCTGATTCCAAAACCAGGCAAAGACAACACAAAAAAAGAAAATTATAGGCCAATATCCCTGATGAACTTAGATGCAAAAATCCTCAACAAAATATTAGCAAACCGGATCCAGCAATATATGGAAAAAATCATACACAATGATCAAGTAGGATTTATTCTTGGGAGGCAAGGCTGGTACAATATTCGCAAATCAATCAATGTGATTCATCACATAAACAAAAGAAAGGAGAAAAACCACATGATAATTTCAATAGATGCAGAAAAGGCATTTGATAAAGTCCAGCACCCATTCATGATCAAAACTCTCAGCAAAGTGGGAATACAGGGAACATACCTCAACATGATAAAGGCCATCTATGACAAACCCACAGCCAACATCATACTCAATGGGCAAAAATTAAAAGCAATCGCCTTAAGATCAGGAACAAGGCAGGGGTGCCCCCTTTCACCACTCTTATTCAACATAGTTCTGGAAGTCCTCGCCACAGCAATCAGACAAGAAAAAGAAATAAAAGGCATCCAAATTGGAAAAGAAGAAGTAAAACTATCATTATTTGCAGATGACATGATATTGTATATAGAAAACCCTAAAGTCTCAGTCAAAAAACTACTAGACCTGATCAAAGAATTTGGCAAGGTGGCAGGATATAAAATCAACACTCAGAAATCAGAGGCATTTTTATACACTAATAATGAACTTTCAGAAAGAGAAATCAGGGAATCAATCCCCTTTACCATTGCAACCAAAAAAATAAAGTACCTAGGAATAAATCTAACTAAGGAGATTAAAGACTTGTACTCGGAAAATTATAAAACATTGATAAAAGAAATCAAGGAAGATACGAATAAGTGGAGGCATATACCGTGCTCATGGTTAGGAAGAATAAACATCATTAAAATGTCTATATTACCCAAAGCAATTTATAAATTCAATGCAATACCAATGAAAATACCAATGACTTACTTCAAAGACATTGAACACATATTCCAAAAATTTATATGGAACCAAAAAAGAACACGAATAGCCTCAGCAATCCTGAAAAGGAAGAAAAAAGCGGGAGGTATCACACTTCCAGATATCAAGTTATATTATAAGGCCATTGTACTCAAAACAGCATGGTACTGGCATAAGAACAGGCACATAGATCAATGGAACAGATCAGAGAACTCAGAAATAAACCCACAGCTCTATGGACAACTGATATTTGACAAAGGAGGTAAGACAATACAATGGAGTAAAGACAGCCTCTTCAACAAATGGTGTTGGGAAAACTGGACAGCTACCTGCAAAAAAATGAAACTAGACCACCAACTTACACCACTCACAAAAATAAACTCAAAATGGATAAAAGACTTGAATGTAAGCCGTGAAACCATAAGCATCTTAGAAGAAAACATAGGCAGTAAGCTCTCTAACATCTCTCGCAGCAATATATTTGCTGATTTGTCTCCACAGGCAAGTGAAATAAAAGACAGGATAAACAAATGGGACTTTATCAAACTAAAAAGCTTCTGCACAGCTAAAGACAATAAGAACAGAATAAAAAGACAAACTACACAATGGGAGAACATATTTGACATAGCATCGGACAAGGGTTTAATAACCAAAATTTATAAAGAACTTGTAAAACTTAATACCAGGAAGACAAACAATCCAATCCAAAAATGGGCAAAAAAAATGAATAGACACTTCTCCAAAGAGGACACACAGATGGCCAATAGGCATATGAAAAAATGTTCAACATCACTAATCATTAGAGAAATGCAAATTAAAACCACAATGAGATATCACCTCACACCAGTCAGAATGGCACTTATAACAAAACAACACAGAATAAGTGCTGGCGAGGATGTGGAGAAAAGGGAACCCTCCTGCACTGCTGGTGGGAATGCAGACTGGTGCAGCCACTATGGAAAACAGTATGGAGATTCCTCAAGAAATTAAAAATCGAACTGCCTCTTGACCCAGCTATACCACTGTTAGGAATATACCCCAAGAACACTATAGCACTGTTTGAAAAGAAGAAATGCACCCCCATGTTTACGGCAGCATTGTTCACAATAGCAAAGATTTGGAAACAGCCCAAGTGTCCATCAGAGGACGAGTGGATTAAAAAGCTTTGGTATATATATACTATGGAATACTACTCAGCCATAAGAAATGATGACATAGGATCTTTTACAACAACATGGATGGGCCTTGATAACATTATACTGAGTGAAAGAAGTAAATCAGAAAAAACTAAGAACTATATGTTTTCATACATAGGTGGGACATAAAGATGAGACTCAGAGACATGAACAACAGTGTTGGGGTTACAGGGTGGGGGGAGGAGAGGGAGGGGTTTGGGGGAGGGGAGGGTCACAAAGATCATGACTTTTCAGCATTTGCCATATTCCCCCCTTAATCTATAGACAGACAGCAAATATTTACGTATGGTGTTCCCACTACAAAGACTGCTGTCTTAGGGACAAATGCTGATAAACTACTTCAGCAGTTCCTCCTTCTTCAAAGACTTATATGTAAACATAGAGCTCCATGTTTCATAGGACATACTCAAGCTCACTCCATGCTCCCTGGAGCTTTAGCACAAGGGAATGCCCCCTCCCTTTTTTTTTTTTTTTTTTTTTTAGTATTTTTTCTTTTATTTATTTATTTTTTGTATATTTCTGAGGATGGGGATGGGGAGGCAGTCGGACAGGCTCCTGCATGCGCTTGACTGGGATCCATCTGGCATGCCTACCGGGAGGAATGCTCTGCCCATCTGGGGTGTTGCTCTGTTACAACCCGAGCCATTCTAGCAACTGGGGCGGAGGCCATGGGGCCATCCTTAGTGCCCAGGGTGGATTTGCTCCGGTGGAGCCTTGGCTGCGGGCGGGAGGAGAGAAACGAAGAGGAAGGAGAGAGGGAGGAGTGGAGAGGTAGATGGGCACTTCTCCTGTGTGCTCTGGCCAGGAATCGAACCCGGGAATCCTGCACACCAGGCCAATGACTCCGACGGGTCTACTATATCATGCTTTTTACTTAAAAAAAAAAAAAAAAAATTTACATTTCTTTGAATGCTGATGAGCAGGAGACACCAAATCTTTTTCGCCTGCAAACTACTACCCTCTTTATTAGATCTAGCTAATAACACTGTTCTGTCTTTTTTCCAAACAGCTCCAGATATATGGAAAAGATTTATATAGGCAGATGGGGATCCTCAAACCCCTCAGCGAGATCTTCTGAGAATGGCTTTTAAGATACCTAGAGGCAGAAAAAGCCCAATAGAGATCAGGGGAACTACCAGCTTTTAGGATACACCCTTAAAGGCTCCAACGCCCCAAAGGGGTCTCATAGGATGCCATCTGGGTCCTGCTTCAATAGTGGAAAGGAAGGTCATTGAGCTAAAGCCTGCCAGGCTTACACGCTTCTGCTGCGAGGAAACAGGGACACTGGAAGGTGGGCTTTCCCCTCGCTCCTCTAAGGGAGGGTTCAGTCTCTTCCAGTCCTGCTCCAGCCACCTATGACCTAACCTTAACCTTGCCCAGAAAACTGGGGTTTGCCACTGAAGGCTGAAGGTGCCCAGGGCCGTCGGCCCCATCTACAACACTGTGGACGAGCCTAGGGTATTTCTTCCAAGAAGCAGGTAAACTGATCTCATTTGCACAAGGGCCACTTAACTATGTTTTGCCTGAATAGTCAGGTTTTTTATTCTTCCCTCAAAGATCTCTGTTGTGGGTGTTGATAGTCCCATTTTCTTCTGCTTTGCTTAATATATAGTGTTTCCTTTATCCCTCCTACCTCAATGCCCCACTCATATTTCAGGCTGGGACCTACTCCTAATTTAGAGCTCTCTTTCCTCCTTTAGCCAACTTGTATTATGAATTTACCTTTGCCACCCAGCTTAGTGTATCCCAAGGTTCTCTTTACCAGGCCACAGTCACAGAGCTCCAGGAAAAAGCTACCTGGTCTCAACTCTCCAGGCAGAGGCGAACAGAAGCTTCATATCCACGCATGCTGCAAATGGCTTTTTCCAGTCTACCTGAATCATTACCAGCTAGAAGCAGCGGTCATTGGGACTTGGACATGAGCTGCAAAATATAGAATGGTGACAACAATTCCAGTGCCATGCGGACCTTTCCTGTGGGGAACTTTACTGGACTCCTGCTCCCTGTGACAGCTCCTAACAGACTGAACTGTGGCTGGGTTGCATTTTTCAGGGATTTGGCATGGTGATGGGGCCAACTTGGACTTGGGGAACATGTTAAGGACACTACTCTTTTAGGGATTCTTGCTGTATTGGCCAAGAGTTTGGTTAAAGGCTTTTAATCACTGTAAAAAAAAATAGAGGACTGGATGAAGAAGATGGGGCACATATACACCATGGTATACTATTCAGCTAGGAGAAATGGTGACATTGGATCACTTATAGAGGAATGGTGGAGTCTTGGTAGCATTGTGCGGGGTGAAATAAGCGAATCAGAAAAAAACAGGAACTGCAGGATTCCATACATTGGTGGGACGTAAAAGCGAGACTAAGAGGCATGGACAGGAGTGTGGTGGCTATGGGGAGGTGGGGGGAGGGAAAGAGGGAGAGGGGGAGGGGGAGGGGTACAGAGAGAACTGGATGGAGGGTGGCGGAGGATGATCTCGCTTCAGGTGATGGGTATGCAACAGAACTAAATGACAAGATAACCTGGAAATGTTTTCTTTGAATGTAGGTACCCTGATTTATTGATGTCACCCCATTAAAATAAAAATTTATTTAAAAAAAAAAAAAAAACATTGATAAAAGAAATCAAGGAAGACACAAACAAGTGGAAGCATATACCATGCTCATGGTTACGAAGAATAAACATAATTAAAATGTCTATATTACCCAAAGCAATTTATAAATTCAATGCAATACCAATTTAAATTACATACTTCAATTCAATTCAATGCAATACCAATGACATACTTCAAAGATATAGAACACATATTCCAAAAATTTACATGGAACCAATAAAGAACACGAATAGCCTCAGCAATCTTGAAAAAGAAGAATAAAGTGGGAGGTATCACACTTCCTGATATCAAGTTATACTACAAGGCCATTGTACTCAAAACAGCCTGGTACTGGCATAAGAACAGGCATATAGATCAATGGAACAGAACAGAGAACCCAGAAATAAACCCACACCTTTATGGACAACTGATATTTGACAAAGGAGGTAAGAGCATACAGTGGAGTAAAGACAGTCTCTTTGGCCTGACCTGTGGTGGCGCAGTGGATAAAGCGTCGACCTGGAAATGCGGAGGTCGCCAGTTCGAAACCCTGGGCTTGCCTGGTCAAGGCACATATGGGAGTTGATGCTTCCTGCTCCTCCCCCCCCTTTTCTTTCTCTCTCTCTCTCCTCTCTCTCTCTCTCTCTCCCTCTCTCTCTCCTCTCTAAAAATGAATAAAAATAAATAAATAAATAAATAAATAAATAAATAAATAAAACCCTGTATTTGGTGTTACATGCTATTTAAAAAAAAAAAAAAAGACAGTCTCTTTAACAAATGGTGTTGAGAAAACTGGACAGCTACCTGCAAAAAAAATGAAACTAGACCACCAATTTACACCATACACAAAAATTAACTCAAAATGGATAAAGACTTAAATGTAAATCATGAAACCACTGGTATCCTAGAAGAAAACTTAGGCAGTAAACTCACCGACATCTATCGCAGCAATATCTTTGCTGAATTATCTCCACAAGCAAATGAAATAAAAAACAGGATAAACAAATGGGACTATATCAAACTAAAACACTTTTGCACAGCTAAAGACAATTATAGAATAAAAAGACAAACCACACAATGGAAGAACGTATTTGACAATACATCTGATAAAGGATTAATAACCAAAATTTATAAAGAACTTGTAAAACTCAACACCAGAAAGACAAACAATCCAATCAAAAAATGAGCACAAGAAATGAATAGACACTTCTCCAAAGAGGACATACAGATGGCCAATAGACAAATGAAAAAATGTTCAACATCACTAATCATTAGAGAAATGCAAAGTAAAACCACAATGAGATACCACCTCACACCAGTCAGAATGGCGCTCATTGACAAAACCACGCTCAGTAGGTGCTGGCAAGGATGTGGAGAAAAGGGGACCCTCCTGCACTGCTGGTAGGAATGCAGACTGGTGCAGTCACTGTGGAAAACAGTTTGGAGATTCCTCAAAAAATTAAAAATCAAACTGCCCTTTGACCTAGCCATCCCACTTATAGGAATATATCCCAAGGACACCATATCACTGACTGCAAAAAAGAAATGTACCCCCATGTTTATGGCAGCATTGTTCACAATAGCGAAGATCTGGAAACAGCCCAAGTGTCTGTCAGTGGACGAGTGGGTTAAAAAGCTTTGGTACATATATACTATGGAATACTATGGGGCTATGAAAAAGAAGAAAATATTACCTTTTGCAACAATATGAAGGGACCTGGAAACTATTATATTGAGTGAAATAAGCCAGGCAGAGAAAGACAAATATCATATGACCTCACTCATTTGAGGACTCCAAGGAATGAGAACTGAGGTATGGAATTGAGACAGAGGAGGGATCAAAGGGACCAGAGGAAAAGAGGACAAAGGGAAAGGGGATGATAGGATGGGATAAACCTGAAGGGAAGGGGGGAGGGCACTGTAGGGAGGGGGGAAAGGGAGATGTTAAAAAAAAAGAAAGAAAAAAAGCCCCTTAGGTCTAGTTTCCCATCTTTAAACCTTGTCTTTCACTGCCAACATGGCTTCTCCTTCAGCACTCTGCATTCTCTCCTCTCTCACTCTGCAAACATGGCTTCTTCTCAGCACTCTTCTCCTTCTTCTCTCTCTTTTCAAAACTTTCTGGCATGAAAACCTCTCCTCCAGCAAATATTAGCAAAACAATGGCCCTTCCCAAGCAGGAAGGTAATTTTTAATTTCGCTGACCACATATACCTGGCACTGCCCAGCCCCCAATGCAAATTAGAAGCGAGGAAACATAAAAATCCTATTTTACAAACTTATTTGACCAACAATGGGGAAATACAGTAAATTTAAATTACCCATTTGGATTTTTTGGTGATTATTGCATTTCTTTAGTGTGTTCAGAAGTGAATTGTTCAATCAGCTAGTGTTCTTGACAACTTTTAAGGAGGTTTGGGGGTAGGTGTCATGCTTGGGCAACTCAGCCACTTGAGTTTTTAGAAGTGACATTTCTCCTTCATACTGAGGTGGGGCCATTGCCCATCTGGGTCACCAGAGAATGTCACTGACAAGGACCAGACCCGAATCTGCCTTGGACAGACCCATAACGTGTGGGTTCTTGACTTCATGCAGGAAACATTTCACAACACGAGTCCGGGTTTTGTTGTGATTATGTTTATTACAGCTGAGGACAGTGAAACAAGGAAGGGCTTAGGATAGAAGAAATCACAGGAGAGAGCCTAGGTAGGGCTGCTTTGGCTTTTTAGAAATGTGATAGGAAAGAACTGGGTCACACTGGGCTGCCTGAACTCACCCGAGAGGGAAAAGTCACAGTGACAGAAGTGAGCAAAAATAAAGCTGCTCTTAGCTCCCTGCAAAGTCAGAGACAAAGGGGGCATGAAGGCAGATCCAGGGGTAACCTCGGAACAAGCTGCAGCTGCCTGCTACTACCCTGATTTCAAATCTTGTGGAGACCCTTAGGTTCAGAGAAAGAAAGCAGAGACACATCCCTAAGGGGAAAGGCGTAGACCTGCTCTAGAGGACACATGCTGGGTTCTTGCCTTGAGGCTTTTTATCTCTCTTTATCCAGTGGGAATCCTAGGGAAGGCCTCAGAGGAAACTCTTAACAGAATATTCATTAGCTTTGCAGGTATGTCCTTTCATATATTAATTTATCAAGGTGTACACAGAAAGGAGTCATGATGATTTTCTAGCCAAAGATGTCACCAGTGGAAATGGTGGTCTTTTCATGGAGTATCAGGGAAGGCATTCTGAGAAGCTCACGTGTGAGAGACTGTGGCTTTGTAAAGTTTGATGGATTAAAATTGAAGGTTGTTTCTCAGCAGAGGTTGGTAACGAGATTGCCCACACAGAGTAGGGCAGAAGTGTGGGGGTTGTGGGGAGGGAGGTAGTGGAGGAACTCACACACCCAGCAAGTTCTCCCCATTGAGCTGGCTTCTTCCCCAGCCTTTTGGACTCAGGAGCACGGAAGGGTTAAACTATTCCAAAACACATGCCATCAGGCACTGCCTGTTGCTGGCAGGATTGTTTTTGTTGCCACTAATTGAAAACAGGTGCATTTGCCTGAGACTTGTGCTGGGAACCTTCTGGGCCTGGTTGCCCTGGAGATCTCCATCTCTGCAGGCAATCAGTTTAGGGAAAGAAGTTCTAGCTTCATTACCATACGAGAACTCTGGTTTCACCCAAGGTTCATAAAAAGAACAGAAAAAATTATATATACTTAGCTGTTCTGTAAAAGAGAAAACAGCTTCATTAAATAGTTTGTTGCAACGGTATAAAGTACCAACAAATGGACAGACCTTACAATGGCTGCCAAGCCAGGAGCTGGGAATTCTGGTTTCAGGGCTGCCCCAACCTCCCCCGCTGACCTTGCACAGTTTAAAAAGATATATTATTGTACACTATCCCCTTTAAATCTGTGCTTTTATTCCCATCTTAAAGATGTAAAAACTGAAGCGTTAAAGAGACTCCCTTGCTCAGAGTTGCTCCGCTGGGTCAAGGTGAACCATGTGCAAATCCAGCTCTCCCAGGCTCTGACGCCTTTCCCCTCTGCCTTCTCCTGCTCCGAGCCTCAAACTTTCATAAAAGGAGGAGTTTGTACTACACTCCGCTTCCTTTCTGTCTCTGTCCAGGTCACAGTTCCATCCACTGTGGAAGAACAGAGTGTTCTTGCATCTAAACCTGCTTTGCCATCCCAGAACCAGGACCCTCGGCAGGTCCAAGCCTGGCTTTTCTGACTCTGAGCCAAGGAGAGAAGGTGTAGTTGGAAGATAATTGACAAAGAAGAGAGAGAGACAGGGTGGTCATGGGGGGGAGGGGGTAGTTATTGGCCTAGGCAATTGAACAGCTCCATCAAAGCTCACGAAAACTGATCCTGAGCTTTGTGCTTAGCCATATTTGAGATAAACATTTGAAATGGATAATTTGGATGCCAAGATGAAGAGAAGAAACTCATTCTCTGTAGCTAGGATCTGTGCCCAAGGATTTTACATCTCATTCCCCCACCTCCCAATTTCTAACAAACAGGGCCAGTTTAGTTGGACTTGTCTTCACGGGGGCTGTTTATTGCTATTTGAGAAGGCAAGCTTTCAAAACTGACGAGAGCTTTCAAAATTACATTGGAGATAGTGAGGAATCAGAAGCCAAGAAGTCCACACTCCTTCCTACTTCACCCATACAGCATGGTGCAGCATAAGTGTCTCCCATTAGTGTGCCACTGACGATGATTCAGCTGGCTTACAACTTTGGAAAAGTTTAGCACAATCTACTTCTTTGCCCCAAAGCCAGTCACTTGAGGATTTGAAAAGTTGTCTCTCTGTTCCTTCCTTTGAACAAAGGAAACTAGAAGTTACCTTTCTGAACCCCTCTTGCAAATTTAGCTCTCAAGATCTTGTTGAAAGCAAATTTTTGAACCATCTTTCAGCTTTTCAAGATCACTCAGCCTCATCATCTCTCAGTCTCTCAGCAACGCCAAGGGAACTGTGAGAAAGTGGAATTCGCACTGGTCCTTGTAAGGTATTTTTCCCCGCCCAGAAAGAAAAAAGGAGCTGGAGCCATGAAGTGTGGATTAATAAAAGGCTTTATTGAATACAGAGTGCTTCCTGCCCGATGAGGCCCTCTGGTCCCAGGGGACAGAGACCAAAGGAGTCACAAGGATTAAACTGTGTGAGGGATATTTAAAGGGTCCCTAGGGTGGTCGAGCTAATATGACGTGGTGAAATCTCACTGGCTGACGGAAGTGTCGCTCTTTTCCAAAGGGATCTTGGGAAGTTTCTTTTGGCATGCTTGGTTGTGGGCAGTCCTAGCCAAAGTTCCTGGGCCTGACCTTTCCCCATTATCCACCCACCTTACATTCTGACCTTTTGTGTTAAATAGAATAGGGGCGCCATTTATTCGTCTGGCAACTTCCTGCTGATTAGGGGCATCATGGGGAGGGGGAAATCTGAAGGTGGTGGCTTTAAGGGGTGTCAGGAGGAACATCTGTTTGGCCGTGAGTTGAGAAATTTCGCAGATGTGGTCCTGTAAGGATTTTTTAAAAAGAGGAGTAATAAGAGGATCTGCAGGGTCCAGCCTTTTGGTGAGCTGGAGTTGGATGGAGTCCAGTGGTTCCGACTGCCAGTGGTCCTGTATGGAGGCAAGCTTAAGGCAAAATTACATGTCAGGAGTGGCCTAAGAAGGGGAAAGGAATGGGGTCTCATCCATTCCCATAACCGAGACCCATGAGGGAACTAGAGGTCCAGAGTGTGATGGCAAAAAGAGAAGGTAGCCCTCGTGTCCACGAGAAATGAGATGGACTTACCCACTAGTTGTAGCATACCCTGGGTTCTCCGAGTCCAGGCCATGTCCTAGAAGTTTGAGTGATGCACCCACCTGGCTGGCTCATCCTCCCCATTCGAGCAGCCTGTCCTCCATGTAGAAGCGCTGAGGAAAAGCCTGTTTCCCAAAGGGGCAATTGCTCTGCCAGTGACCGGACTGCTCGCAGTCAGGGCAGGGCTCAGTGGACAGCTGTGGGCAGGGGCCCTGCTGGGACCAGGGACCCTGCTTGCCACACTTAAAGCAAGCTGCTGGTGGGGATTTTCTTTGCAGCTTGGACTTGGGTCAGGAACTTCCTGTGCCTTGTCTCTGTTGCTCTGCTGGCCTCAGGGTTGCCACAAGAGCCTGGGTTTGGAGTGTCACCTTCTGCTGCATGCGGGCCTGGCAAACAGCCTTGGCCTGTTTTTACTAGTTGGGACCATTAAAAACTTTAAATGCCGCCTGACCTGTGGTGGCGCAGTGGATAAAGCGTCAACCTGGAAATGCTGAGGTTGCCGGTTCGAAACCCTGGGCTTGCCTGGTCAAGGCACATATGGGAGTTGATGCTTCCAGCTCCTCCCCCCTTCTCTCTCTCTGTCTCTCCTCTCTCTCTCTCTCTCTCTCTCTCTCTCTCTCTCTCTCTCTCTCTGTCTCTCTGTCTCTCCCTCTCCTCTCTAAAATGAACAAATAAAAAAAAAATTAAAAAAAAAAAAAAACTTTAAATGCCATGTTCACAGGTTCTGGATAAAGGTTTAGGGGTTGAGAATAAGAGGAAGAGGGTTCATGGGAGCCTGGCACCTAGATCCAGCCAGAAATGCTGGAGCCAGAGGCAGGACAGGGCCATAACTTCCTGTAAGAAAATTGGGGTTGGCCTTGGTGTCCTGCAAACCAGTGTAAGAGCCAATAGTAGGTGGAGAGTGGCCTGACAGAGGAGGGACTTAAAAACACAGTGGAGAAAGGAGGGGTCCCTGGCCAGCAGGGGAGGAGAAAGAGAGACTGGTATTTGCAGATGAATGAGAAACAGGATTTTGTGAAGGGAGAGAAGGGGGCTCTCAGAGGGAAAAGGCCCAAGTGAAAGAGGTTCGCAGAGGGACCAGAGAGAAGTCCTGAGAGAGGGGCACCCTCGGGGGTCAAGCAGGAGGGGAAGAGAGTTGGGAGTCCACGGAGAAGGAAAGATCAGGAGTGGAGATTTTAGGTGAGGTTTCTCTGTGCAAAAAAAGGGCCTACATGGTGGAACAGGCTGTACAGAGATTAAAGACGGGTGCACAAATAACTAGAAGCCGTGAATGTAAGAGATCTCCAATCAGTTCCCAGCTTTTTTGGTGATAGTTAAATTGGTGAGGGTGTTGAAACTGAAAGTCCCTTCAGGAGGCTAATCCAGTGGGTTCTATGGCCTGGCCACAGCAGAGAAGAAGAACAGTTTCTTCTTCTTTAGGGAGGGAGATTCCTATGCCCCCACAGCCACCCTCTGTCTTTGCAGTGGTCAGAGATAAGTATCGGCATCCCAAAACTCAAGCTCTGGCCACAGATGGATAAGGTCAAGTGGATGTGCTTGGGACGTCTCCATGGGTACACACGCACTTGGACAAAAAGACGTCCCTGACATAGCTATGGTTTCAGACGAAACCTTTCGCCAAGGGAGTCTTGGCGAAAAGAACTCAAGGGTGGCTGGAGGCAGAGAACTCACCGCACCGTGTGCCAAAGTAGGTGGAAGGTCGGAGATCCTGGTTCTAACTCAAAGGGGAAAATAAGAGGAGCGGTCCTTGTGGACTTCAACTCCTCCCAGGTTTTCGGCACCAAAATGTAAGGTATTTTTCCCCACCAAAAAAGAAGGAAGGGGCCGGAGCCACAAAGTGTGGAATAATAAAAGGCTTTATTGAATACAGAGCATGCTTCCTGCCCAACAAGGTTCCCTAGCCCCAGGGACAGAGGCTAGGCAAGTGGCAAGGAGTGACCCACGTGAGGGATATTTAAAGGGTCCCTAGAGTGGTTGAACTAATATGATGTGGTGAAATCTCACTGGCTGATGGAGGTGTCATTCTTTTCCAAAGGGATCTTGGGAAGTTTCTTTTGGCACGCTTGGTTGTGGGCAGTCCCAGCCAAAGTTCCTGGACCGGACCTTTCCCCATTATCCGCCGACCTTACAGTCCTGAAGTCAGAAAATGTGCATTTGTTCTTGTCTTCAGCCAGTTTGACCTTGAACAAGTCACTCCCCCTTGTCATTCAAAGATTTTCCTCACCTGTCAGACAGGAGAGGGACACCTTCATTCTCTGTCTCGGGGATCCAGGAGGACCAACTAGAATGGGATAGGTACTTTTGGACCAATCTGAAACACTGTCGGAAGAACTCACAGGAGAGGAGACAAGATGGCGATAGAGTAGGCGTACATACCAACTTCCACCTCCCAGAACCAAAGTGAATTACAACTTAATTTTAAGAACCATCATCTGGAAAAACCAACTTTGGTCTAAACTAATAGGACTCTTCAACCAAGGAACACTGAAGAAGCCACACTGAGACCAGTAGGAAAAGCGGAAATGCGGAGAGGGTTGCCCAGCTTCCCAGAGCAAATGGCAGCCGGGACAGACTCGCGTGGCAGGAAGTGAGTTTATCAGAGAGCGGAGGATCCTGAGTCCCAGGAACAAAGCCCCAGCCTGCAGCCCCAGAGCCTAGAAGAGGCGTATGGACAGTAGTTAGCTGGAAACAAGTCAGGATACTGTTTGTGAGAAAGAGACTGATTTCTCAGACCTCTACTTCATGGAAGGGGCCTGTGGAGCCTAGTCTTGCAGCCGTCCCGGAGTGGGCTCCTCCTGCAGGGGCCAGGCAAAAGCCTGGAATCAGGCAGAGACCCACAGCTAAGCAAAGATGCTCACCCCTGCCCTCAGGGCTGAGCATAACCCCACCTGTGGGGGTGGGGCAAAGGCCGAGGCCACCAAGGCTTGTACACCCGAGCACGTGATCACAGCCCCTTCCATGAAGGAGAGGCAGAAACCACAGCAACAGCAGTGGGCTGACACCAGCAACGCCCATACCCTAACACCCTAGGCAGCTGCATCAGAGGGGGTGGCAGGCCTGTAGACAGACCATACCTAGGGAACACAGAGGCCACACCCAGTGGACCCCAGTGGCCAAAACCTTCTTTTACACTGACAAAATGAGAAGGCAGAGAAATGCAACACAAATGAATCAATAGAAATCCCCAGAAAAGGACCTGAATGAGTCAGATATAACCAAATTACCAGATGCAGAGTTTAAAAATAACGATTTTTAGGATGCTCAAAGATCTTAGAACAATAATAGATCATCATTACAAACACCTAAATAAAGTGATAGCAAATATAAGGTCTACCGAAAAGTTCTGTTCGTTTCTATCACAACAAGTTTCAACACGTAAACACATGTTTATTTGGTGCATGTGTGCCTATTTTTATCACTTAATGTATACATACTGACATAGCAAATGAGCTAAAACAAAGTTGATTCACGTTAGTCTTATGTGTGAAGCGATAGTGTACCCATGGCTACTGATAAGGTTCATTTACACCACTGTAATTTTTACGAATTTCAACAAGGAAGAAATGCTACAGAAGCATGTCTGTCATATCCACCATATTCCCCAGACTTAGCACCCTCTGACTATCACTTGTTTTTGTCCTTACAAAATTTTTTGAAGAGCAAAAAATTCAAAAATAAAGAAGATATCAAACAAGCACTGGTTCAATTTTTCACATCAAAAGATAAAACATTTTTCAAAAATGGGATATACAAACTGCCCTCATGCTGGCAAGAAATCATTAATAATAATGGCAATTATATTATTTAATAAAGTTTATTGACGGTAAGAAAAATTTGTATTTTGTTTTATTCCAAAAATGGACAGAACTTTCCGGTAGACCTTATATAAAAAAGGACATTGAAATAATAAAAAAGAATCAGTCAGAAATGACAAATACAATATCAGAAATGAAGAACATAATGGAAGGAATTAAAAGCAGGATGGATGAAGCTGAGAATCAAATCAGTGAGTTAGAGGACAAGATAAATGAAGGCATGGAAGCAAAGCAGAAAAAAGAAAAGAGACTCAAAAAGTCTGAGAAAACTCTAAGAGAGCTCTGTGACAACATGAAGAGAAATAACATCCGCATCATAGGGGTTCCTGAAGAAGAGAAAGAACAAGGAATAGAGACTTTGTTCAAACATATCATAGCTGAAAACTTCCCTCAATTAAGGCAGGAAAACGTCTCACAAGTTCAAGAAGCACAGAGAATTCCATTAAAGAGAAACCCAAAGAAATCTACACCAAGATACATCATAATTAAAATACTAAAGCTAAGTGAAACACTGTCAGTTACTATAGCAGGAGGGCTGAAAGGAGGGGGCTCTTCCCCACAAGGGGCCTGAGGTCTCCAGACAGGGGCAATGCGGGACAGCACGAGGCTTTCACAATGAGGCACACCTAAGATCACAGCCCAGTGCTGCCATGGACAGCTCTCACCTATGACCTCTAGCCCTAGTTTCTCCCATAAAATAAGAGAACAATGCCTCTCTTTTGTTGTCAAGATCAAACAAAATGATTTAAATGCAAGTAGTTAACACTGAGTTAGAATTTAATAGTTCCTCCCCTAATGAGGTAGTCAGCACCCCAATCCTATAGCTAGTCTATCTGGATCTATAAATATCCTATATAGCTTCCTAGCTAGGTAGCTTTGGACAAGTTACTTAACCTCTCTGAGTCTCAACTTCCCCATATGTAAAACAGAATTAAATTACTTGAAAAGTGCTTAGTAAGGAGCCTGTCCATTGTATGTGCTATTTATTGGCCATTTTAGCAAGGATGAACTCAAATCTCTTCTTTACTCAAGCTGTGTTGGGAAATGGAATTAATCATAGGAAAGGCTAACCCTAACACAAACCCATCACCTCACCTCTAAAGGACTAGGTGTTCTGATCAGGAACGTCTGCCTGCCTCCCACCTACATGTGCACAAAACAGAAGAAACCCAAAAGGAAAGCATCCCATCAAGTCCGCACCGTGCTACATGACCTGACAGCTCAGAAAGGGAGAAGAAGCTTGGACACACGTGTGCGTGACCACCTTCTTGCTGTTCTAGTTCAGGTCTCTTCCTTCCTGAGCTTGGTCACTGCAGAAACCAGAAGTCGTCCCCTGCCAGCCCGGGTTTCTCCAGATAACTTAGAAAATTTCTCACCATGTATCTATCTCAAAATAGAAATCCTCTTAACAAGTCAATTTAGAGGTCCTGTGGTGTTCACTTGTTACAAGGAGATTTTTATCGGAAATAATATTATAGACCAAGGTTTCATTTTGCCTCCTATTCTTGCTCCAGGTCCAGAGCTATTTTATTTTTAAACAACACATGGCATAGAAATTTCCCAAAAGCATTTCAAAGGGCACTTTCTCATTTCCTGCCCTTACAAATGTTTGTTCTTAAAATAGAATTGTGCTAAACAGTTTCTTCTGAAATCAGGTTAATATGAATATAAAATAACAGGGAGGGGACTTCAAAAAAAAAAAAAAGAACATTACAGCTTTTACAAAACCTATTTATAATAGGCTACATCTTAGTCATAAAAATGAAAACCGCTACTCATTAGCACTGAAACATCATTAATGTTCATTTGCTCATTAATTCACAAACACTTTTTGAAGGCCTTCTATACATATTCCAGAGGCTACCCTCAGTGTTGAAGTTTATAGGCTGCCAGAGAGAACAGGTAGAGATAAGTGGAATACAGGTGTGGGTTGTGGCAGAGGTAGGCACAGGGTGTGGTTAGAGTTCAGAGCTGGATGCCCCTATCACTGAGAGAAGATCAAGGAAGACTTCCTGGAGAGGCACCTTAATATGTGAGGACTAGCACAGGTTAGGTAGAGAAGGAAAGGGCCTTGGCCTGGAGAGAGTCCCAAGGTCAGGAGGGAAAGCAGGGGGAAAGGTGTAGGGAGTGCAGCCTTCGGAAACGAGGCAGGAGAGGAGAGCCAAGACCAAACCAGGAAAAGCTACAGAGCTCAACTCAGTGACTCTATTTCTACCTCAAGAGCCATAGGGAGACACAACCAGGATTTAAGCCAAGGGATGATTTATTCAGGTTTGTGTTTTAGGCTGTGTGAATGGGGCCATGAAGGACATAAGATTGGGGGAAGGGGACCAGGTAGGACGCTACTGAGCGATAGCAACTGTGTATAATAGAGAAGACACAGATAGGAAGGGTATTCAGAAGAAAGACCCCAAAGGCCTGTGGTTTACCCACCTCCAGTTACCCCCTCAGGAAGGCAGGGGGCACTGCCCTAGGGTGGAAGGGACAACCAAGCACATATACCCAATCCTGGGCAGACAAGAGAGCCATTCATAAGTCATTATGTTCACAGTCCAGGGAAGGAGGGCACCCCACAACACACCTGGCCACATGGGGTTGCCCTTGGGAATGGATTGCATCAGCAGGAGTTGTGGGAGGCGGTCTTTAGAGTCCCAGTAGGGTGAGGTGCCCTGGGAGAATGTGATTGGCTTGTGTGAATGACTCCACAGGCTGGCCAGGCGCTGGAGCCCACCACTCAGAGACAAGCGGGTCTGTGCCTGGCCCCTCAGGGAGGAGCACTGCTGAGCTAGGGACCTGACCTGAAGGAGCTGAGTTGGAAGGGGAATTGTGACCGAGCCATTCAAGGCCCTCTTGACTCTACCAGACATGAAGACGGCACATGCTACTGAGTCTGAATTTTGGGTCTGACCTGTGATGGAAGAGACAAGCAACAAGTGTGAGAAAGGGGTCCACACATTTCTGCGGTTTCTGACTTTGGGGAAGAATAGGTGACAGATGGTGAAGGGTGGCATAAGGTGTCTACGCTGAAGCGCATGTGATGGCATGCTCACACTGGGCATGGTGAGCTGAAGAGATGGCATAGGGAGAGTCTGTAGGTCAAGGTGGAGAGACCCCATAAAAAATCATGTGTAGACATCTGGAAGGTCAAGGGAGTTCTATTTTCCACCATCTGGGATCCCTTCCCTTTACACACTTACCATTCAATGGTTTGTGGTTAAAGCCATTAAGTTTAAGAGTATTTGTTATGCAGCAAAAGCTAACTGAGACATGCAGATCAGGAAATGATGTCAGAGCCAAAGTTTCCAGTGATGGACAGGACTGGGCCTGGAGGGGCAACAATGGAGACAGAGCACCTGCAGGTAATGACTTTCATGCCCTGCCTGCCTGTTTTTCTAGATGCCCAGCTTATTATCAAAGGTTTTTGCTTTAAAAAATGTATTATCTTTATGTCAACTGGGTGTTTTAGGAGTGTTTAATAAAAGGTAGAAACTCTGTGTCAGAAGGCTATATGTTTCACTAAAGGCTGAGGCCCTGGAGTCACGATGCGGTGAGTTCAAATATAAGTTCTGCGCCTCTCTTCTGAGCTCTGTGACCTGGCAGAAATTACTTAACCTCCCTAAGATTCCTTTTTTAAAAAAATCTTCTCTATGACAGGGATAATCCTAGTACCTACTAGGTTAGCATAAGGATTAGATCAAGATGCTCTCTAGTATGCTGGGGATGTTACTTGTCTCCTTTCTGCAATAACCTGCTTTTACTACAGAGAAAAGCCAGGGCCCCTTCTCTGACCTTGTTCTCCCATGTAGAACAGGAGAAGTTTCTTTTTATTTATTTTTTTTGTTTGAGAGAGACAGACAGACAGAAAGAGAGAGAGAGATAAGCACTTTAGTTGTTCATTGATTGCTTTCTCATATGTGCCTTGACTAGGGTGGGGTGCGGGAGGGCTCCAGCTGGGTGAGTGACCCCTTGCTCAAGCCAGCAACCTTGGGTGCAAGCCAACAACCCCGCACTCAAGCCAGATGAGCCCCGTGCTCAAGCCGGTGACCTCAGGGCTTTGGACCTGGGTCCACAGTGTCCCAGATTGATGCTCTATCCACTGCGCCACCACCTGGTAGGGTTGACCATGAGACATTTCCATCAGAGGATTTCTGAGTCCCATTCTAGCCCTCACCTTCCACGGCAGCAAAGCACAGGCCAAATATTCTTTAGGGCTCAGTACTTACAAAGCAAAAGTATTCAGGGAATTTTTAAAGGCATTTAAATAAGTGTCCTGCAGCTGTACAGGAAATTTTCATTGTTTCCTTCATTTTTTTCCCCCCGCTTAAAAAAAGATCGGAGAGCTTACTTGTCAGTAGCAAGATAAACCATATCACATCGAAGTCATATCCCGCTGACAGTCTGTTTTGTAGCATGGCTATCACACCTAGATTGCTTTCAGTAAAAAAAAAAAAAAAATCTAGAAAGGAGAACATATATCAAGTCCGAAGAGTGACTGTTCTCACTGTGACTACTGTAACGTGCCACAGCAATCTTGCCTAGCAGATGGACCGCTGAGTGACGGCCAGCCGCGAAGCCTCATTTGATCATTTACCGGCTTGCCCGCGTTGCCTCAGCAGATGCCTCCTGTGTGCAGATATGGTCAAGCCCACGGCCTGGGCGTCTGAGGTTGTCCTCCTCCCAGTTGTCTCAGCAAAGCACACCATGCATCACATGCGTGCACAGTGTGTGGTTCCATTCCCAGGTCTGTTCCCAACTCTCTGTCCAGAAGGTGGGCCAGATTGTCATTTCTCTCTTCTTTGTCACCCATGGATAATATTAGAAAGCAGAAGTAACACGTGTGTGTGTGTGTGTGTGTGTGTGTGTGTGTGTGTGTGTGTGTTTCATGTTACTATTGGAAACATGTCATGGCTGAAACAAAGGCAAGAAGGCCCACGGGATTGGATCAACATAGAAAGGGTCACAAAATTTTAGAGAAAGATATTTGCTATTGATTGCTGTGTCACAGATGGCCTCACTGTGAGCAGCTAAAAACCACAAACATGTATCATTTCACAGTTGCTGCGGGCCAGCCAGTGGGCGGGATGTAGCTGGCCTCTCTGCTCCACAGTCAGGCATGAGGCCCCAGTCACAGCGCTGGCCATGCCGGGATCCTCTCTGAGGAGCTGACTGGGGAAGACCCCACATGCACAGTTATTCATGAGGTTGTCAGTCAGATTCAGTTTTTCAAGAGGTTTTGGACCAAGGGGCTTTGTTTCCCACTGGCTGTTGACCAGAGACCACCCCCTCATGTCCTTGCCAGGTGGACCTCATCAACAGGGCAGGTGGTTTCACCCAGGCCAGATGGGAGAGAGTCTACAAGCAAGGGGGGAGCCACCGCCTTCTGCAACCTCATCCAGAGGGCCAGCCTGTCACCTTTGCCATGGTCTACCAGTCAGAAGCATGTCAAAGGGAGGGAGTTACAGAAAGAAGGACCGCTGTGGAGCGTCTTAGAGTCTGCCTGCCACAGTGAACGTCAAAGCCAGGGTGCTGTGCACGATTAGGCAGTGGGGACGGTGAACCTGGACATTCCTGCCCAGCCACATGCCCTGAAGTGGCCCTGTGGTCACCCTAGATAAGGAATGCCCTTTTGCAATCAACTATGTTATTTTACATGGAAGCACTACATGTCACCCTCCGTCAAAACTGCCTGTCCCTGGGAAGATGGACCAAAGACAGCCCAGGCCTCCCAATGTGATCTGCAGCTTGCCACGCCCAAATTCCAGCACCTCTGTGTGGGAAGGGAGAAGGCACCCCAGTCTTTGCGAACCCACTCTCACACCCAATGCTCAACCTTGGAGAACCAGCCATGGAGTCTCGGGATAGGGGCAACCCACTCTGCAAAGCAGATGTTAAGTGGCCAACTCACTGTACATGGGGTCATCTCACCAACATTACAGGCTGGAAATAGCTACATAGGACTAGAGCCTTTTAGGAGTTTGTTGTCTATGGGAGCAGAGCCATGAACCCATCATTGCACTTGTGGGTGGCAGGTGCCAACAGAGATGGTACAAAGTGCAGGAGAAACAGAGAGGACCAACTGTGACAGGCAGGCTTACCAGGAGAGGTGACACTTATTCGTCCAACACCTGTATCTCCAATAGTTGCTCTAGAGCCTGTCCCGATCCAGCCCTCCGCGTTTCCAGGGTGAACCAGACACACAGGGTCCATACTTCACAGTTGCATGTTTACATCGGAGCCCGAAAGCAAAGGTGGACATTCATCTACTGAACAAGAGCAAGACAGACTTTTGGCACAGAGGAAATAGCAAAGGCTACACCCTAGTAGGAAAGAGATTGGGGTGTTTAGAGGCCTGCGGCCACGAGCTCCCCCTCCCCCAGCACAGCCTGCACTCTAAGGACAGGAGCGGAAGTTTAGGGAGGAGACGGTGTCTCCCCACCCCCAACCCTGCCACTCTGTGGACCACCCACACTGAGAAGACATCATCAGGAATCTCTAAGCTGGGGAAAAGGTGATCTAATAAGATTTTCACTTTTAGGGAAAATCTGCAGTTGGGTAGAGACAAGTTAGAAAGAAAAGATGACAGGGAGCCGAGAAGTTTTGCAATCAGTCAACAAGGTAGATGATGGGAGGGAAGGGCCACATAATTGTCCACTTTACTTCATCTGCTTTGCCCAGACTTTTTCTTTGCATAGCAGTCATTTCCACCTGCCGCCTTCAGCCAGCCCCCCGGACGGAACCTCACACAAAATGCATCTGCCACTGTAAAGACGCCTCCCCCTCTGATAACCCCAACACGGCACACAGAAACCTGGACAGTGGAACAAGCTTGAAATTTACAGGGAAAAAGATTTAGAATTATACAAACTAAAATGAACCCAAGAACAATCAAACAGAAGTTTTCCCAGAGGTCTTCTCTGGAACACACAGAGAACCCTAAATGCAGTTTGCCACCACAGAGGAGACCTGAAGAGATTTTAACATTCCCCCTCACCCCCAAAGAGATGCAAGAATATGAAATGGACAACTTGGTACTCATTTGGAATTCTACTTCAGAATAAATCAGCAGAAAGAAGTTGCTTTATATTCCTTTAAGCACAAGGCCCCCGAGCTGAGTCCATGGCGCCACGGGCCTGCCTGCAAGGTCTCCTCTTCAGACACACGCGACGGGCTTGCTGGCGCGCGCTGGTTTATCCAACGTTGGCATGAACACCCGAGCCACTCAGGAAGATCTGCAACGTTGTCCCGTGGAGCTGAGGTCCAGCAGGGTCCCCTCAGGTTCCTTGCTACTTCTCACATAATAATGTCCCCTCATTATCCAAAAAGGCCGACACCGGTTTCCTTTGGACCAGAAACAGGACCTTCGGCAAACTTCAGCTTTCATTTTCTTATCTAAAGACGGTAACTCCAGCAGTGATGGAAGCTTTTGGAGAAGGGTCCCCTCACTTTATTTTTCTGTAGTTCAGAGACATTGAGACATTTCTTTTCCCCGAGCATTCCCTCCCCCTACACAATTATTTCGCCAATGAAAGGCTGGTTTAGATTCATGTGTGATACTTCTAAAATGGAAACATGCCCTGCAAGAGAGTCAGGTCTCCAGCCAGAGGTGGATCAAGGTTGGTCGAGGCTCCAGGCACAGCAGAATATATTAGGCCCCTTAAAAAAAGAGAGAGAGAGAGAGAGAAGGAAAATAAAAATACATGTTAACTATATTTTTAAATAAATAATAAATATTATGTACTATTATTGTTAAAATTGCAGATACGAAACCAAACTTGGTGTCATTAGAAAAAAGTGTAAAGTTGGGGTTTTGCAGGGCCCTTCAGAAGTCGGGGCCCAGGGCGTGCACCCGCCGTGAAATCTGCCTCTGTCTCCAGTGGCTCCCACAGTCATCAGAATGATCTTTAATCTGTAATTCTCCATCACCCGTCGGAAGGCGCCTACTAGGGGACAGTTTCAATTGGACAGGCTACTGTGAGATACAATTTCCACAGTGATCCTACTTTGCCATGGCTTCAGGAAATGACAGGTATGTTCCTCAAAAGAATTTTGACAAAGTGGATTTTCAGACTCAGGTCACTCAAATGATGGGGGCACCCACCACGTTTATTATAATTATGGCTCCATAACAATCACTCATAGTTTTACTGTGCTTTTTAGCATAGAGTTTCCACAAAGACGATCTTGGAAGCATTGCCCTAAGGAGACCTCTTGGCACCATCCCTAGCTCTTTTCCGCAAATCAGAGAGGTATTTTTCTAGAAATTTCTCAACTAGACATAGTCAGAAACCCTAGATCTCAGTTCTATATCGTGGTAGGTGCCCTGACAAACCAAGGCTACTAAGTCTTCTTTTGACAAAGATTATTAACATCATGTAATTTAGCTTTCTTTTTAATCTGTAAAATATGCTCATAACTACAGATGATTATTATTTAAAAGTTTAGAAAGTAACCCAAAGCCCTTTGTGGGCTGCGACACAGCCTGCATCTTGGCTCACGCATCTGGCGGAAAGAAATATGCAGGAACGGTATGAAATGGAGCCGCCTCCATTTTCAACTCACCCTTTGGCTTATTTTCCCTGTGGGACTATCCCCCTCGTTTTTCAATAAGTCAGCAAAGATGTCAGAGTCACTTGTAAGAGTCCACTCATCCTTTGGCCCATTTGATTGCCACTTCTCCTGGTCACATCTGTTCCAGAAAGCCTGAATGCTCCCCCCCTCCCCCCGAGTGCAGCAAGTCTGAAACTTCAGTGCACCTAAACACCCCCCCCCCCGGAATATTAAATTCCTATTTCTAAGAAGAGTGTGATGGGGCAGAATTCTGCATTTTAAATGAATTCCTTATTCATCCTGATACAGGGGATCATAGGGTCGGGAAAATGTGATCCCGGTGAGATGAGCAGAGATCTCCCAGCTGGCTTCACTGCCTCCAGCAGCCCCTCAGCCAGCCCGCCCATGGCGTGGTGTAGGCTTTCTCCAGAAAGTGCCAACACCCTACAAGGCTTGCCAACAGCAATGGGGAAAACTAAAGAGGGCTTTGATCCATGTGAAGATGCCCTTCGTTCTAATACAAGCTCAGCTAATGCCTAGCTGTTGACACTGGCTCTGTCTTTGGGAATAGAAATTTGGAAACAGTCACACCATTCTAGTTGGTAGTTATGTAGCTGACAGAGATGCATCTAATGGTCACTGGTGTACAATAGGTGCTCAATAAGAGCAGGCTCATTATTCTTTTACTGTGGTGAAATACATGTAACATAGGATTTACCATTATGACCAATTTTAAATGTACAGGTGGCATCAGGCACATTCACTCTGTTACACAACCAGCCTCACCATCTGTCTCTAGAACCTTTTTATCTTCCCCCATTAAAACTCTGTCTCCATGACCCACCAACACCCCATCCCACCCTCCCCACCTCCCCTAAAAACCACCATTCAACTCTCTATGAACTTGTCTACTCTGAGAACCTCATATGAGTGTGTGACGGTCAATTTCATGTGTCAACATGGCTGGGCCACAGAACCCAGATATTTGGTCAAACATTATTTTGCGTGTTTGTGTGAGAGGGTTTTGGGATGATGTTCACATTTCAATTGGTGGACTGTGAGTAAAGCAGATTGCCCTACATAATGTGAACGGGCTTCATCCAGTCAGTTGAAGGTCAGAATAGGACAAAAGAATGACCTCCCTGGAGCAAGAGGGAATTCTCCAGAGACAGCCTCCAGACTTCACAGGCAACACTGGCTCTTCCTGGGTTCCCAGCAAATGCCTTTGAATTCAAACCACAAGTCTTTCCAGTCTTCAGCCTGCCAGCATCCCCCAACAGACGGGGGACTTGCCCAGCCTCCACAGCACGTCTCCTCCTCTGTGTGTGCTCATCTATTGGTTCGATTTCTTGGGAGAACCATGACTAACACAAAGTGGAATCGTACAATGCTTGTTCTTTTGGGACCGGCTAGTTTCGCCGAGCGCAATGTCTTTGAAGCCCATCTCTGCTGAAACACATGTCAACATTCCCTTCTTTCTAAAGATGAACAGGGTTCCATTGTGAGCATGGGTCACATTTGTCACTCCATTCGTCTGTCCATGGACACGTGGATTTGCTTCCATCTTTTGGTCATTGTGAACAGGTCAGCTGTGAGGCTGGACGTAGAAATATCTGAAGCCCTCCTTTCACGTCTTGTGGAAATATACCCAGAAATAGAATCGATGGATCATATGGAAAGTCTAGGTCTAACTCTTTGAGGAATCACCATACCGTGTGACTTAACATTCCCGCCAGCAATGTACACGGGTTCCAATTTTTTCCACATTCTTACCAACACTTATATTATGCTTTGGGGGCTGTTGGTCTATATATATATACACACACACACATATATACACACACACACACATACAATAACCATCCTAAAGATTGTGAAGCATCACAACGCTGTGGATTTGGTCTGCGTCTCCCCAATGAGCAGCAATGCTGAGCATCTTTTCATGTGCTTATTGGCCACTTGTGTGTCTTCTTTGGAGAAATGTCTATTCAAGTTCTTTGCCTGCTTTTTAATTGCTATTGTTTTGCTGTCGAGTTGTATAAGTTATGGAGGGAACTTCATTATTAACAAGATATATTATGGACTTATTCTACAGGGTATTTTTTCTAGGAATTATTCCTTTATATCTTCATGTTTATTGTTTTCCACTTTATTCTTTCCCTTTGTCTTGTTAGTTCTTCTAGATTTGCTAGCTTGCTAGTTATTAGTTTCATAGGTAATTAGCATCTTTCTAATAATACCATGCTATATCAGAAACATTCAAGTGAGTACATTTTTTGTTGTTGTTGTTGTTGTTTTTTAAGCAACCCCTTCTATTTTCTTCTAGTTTGAAACCCTCCCTGGTGTCCTGTCATGAGATCTAATGGCACAGCCTCTGCCTTTCATTCCAAATGCGAGTCTTGTAAATACATAATGTGTGGAATCCTGCAGTGTTAACTTTTACTTCTAAGCATATCGCTTCTCACAGCACATAGGAGCCAAGCAAAAAGTTCTTCACAACAGAAAGAGAAAATAAAGGAGTTCACTACACTTTTATTTGTTATAAGTTTATGTCACACTAGAGGAGGGGTTTGGGTATAAAAAATTAAAAATAAATAATGCTTTTTATACAAGATATGGTTATATAATAATAAAATAAATATATAGTTTATATACAGTATTAGCACAATACTCATTCTAGTATAGACAATTATCAATTCATTTTATGAGTAATATTTTTGGCACACAAATATTCCTTATTGGCTTTTACTTGAAAGGAAACTTAGTTTAGTTTAAGCAGTTAGCTGGGTTGTTAAAAAAAGAAAAAGAAGTATTTCACTGTGACATGAAGTACTACAATCCAAATCAGGAAATTTTAGAAAACCAATTGGTGTTGGAAAAGACCGAAAGGGAACAGCAGCCTCTGCCAAAGAATGGGATCAGGGACAGGGAGGAGCCATGCCGGGATCTCAGTCACCGTGGTGTGCCAGCTCCCCTCACCCACCACAACCAGCCCCTCAGAGGGCAGGGAGGCAGTGCCCACGCCCTGGACTGAACACTGTCGCCCATCTGTAACCAAACTCCAGGTGACCTTAATGGATTTAGAGCACAACAGAGACCAGCAGGAGCCTGCTTCTGGGAGGGGCTGGAACCAGGAGTGCTTTCATCAGGTTGCCCTTCTGTCCCCAGTCTGGGATTAGAGGACCCTGACCTCTGCCCCCCAGCATGGACTAGAATACACCAGAATGTCCGCCGTTTTCAAAGGTGCGGTCCAGGGAGTGGCCACTCCAGAATCCAGGATGGGAGGGGATGTTTACTCAGCATGTATACCCCAGGTTCTCTCCAGACCTATTGAATCAGAGCATCTGAGGACGGTGGCAGACGGCACCCACTGGGACCAGCTTCCACGGTGATTCTTACACACCCTGAGGCTTGAGAACCACAGACCTAGATCTAGATCTATTAATACACGTCAGAGGCCCTGGCCGGTTGGCTCAGTGGTAGAGCGTCGGCCTGGCGTGTAGAAGTCCCGGGTTCGATTCCTGGCCAGGGCACATAGGAGAAGCGCCCATCTGCTTCTCCACCCCTCCCCCTCTCCTTCCTCTCTGTCTCTCTCTTCCCCTCCCGCAGCCAAGGCTCCATTGGAGCAAAGATGGCCCGGGCGCTGGGGATGGCTGCTTGGCCTCTGCCCCAGGTGCTAGAGTGGCTCTGGTCGCGGCAGAGCGACGCCCCAGAGGGGCAGAGCATCGCCCCCTGGTGGGCAGAGCGTCGCGTGCCGGGTGGATCCCAGTCGGGCGCAAGCAGGAGTCTGTCTGACTGTCTCTCCCCGTTTCTACCTTCAGAAAAATACAAAAAAAAAAAAAAAATACACGTCAGAATCGCATGCTGGAGCCGGAGCATTCACCGACATTCTCACGGTCAGCAATTCTCCCCTTGATGACAAGGATTGAACGATAAAATGAAATGTTGATCTTTTCTTCAGTTCTTTGTATAACCAACATTAAATGGAACTTGTCTTTGATTTTGAGTTTCTTCTGCAGTTCCAACACTGGAAAAAAAAATTGATGACACATACCCACATTATTTCAAAGAGAAGTTCTGGACTGTCCTTGTCAGCAGTGCTAAGAGACAACAAAATCAGTCCACTGTCACCCCATTTGATGAGAAATTCAAAGGAGATCGATAAGTGTGCAAGTTCCTTTGCAGAATTGTCAACCTAGAGAACCATGGCGTCATGTAACCTCTTCCTACGGGGTGCTGCCCCCACCCTAGTCTGACGCTGACAGGGGAGGCATCAGTGGATTTACTGCCTGACAGCAGAGTCGCCCCCGAGTTGGATGTTGGCCAAGCTGCAGAGGTCCATAGCTTCGTCTTGAGCTGCTTCTGAAGAGGAACTTGGTAAAAAGCATTCTTGAGAGAGCTTGGCTTCTAGCCCCTGAAGTTGGATGGTAGACAGAGGCTGGTGCTGGAGTCTTTCCTAGAAAAGTCTGGAGGCAAAAGGTTGACTGGAGCTGCCAGGACACAGAACTGGGAGAGAGAACACCCGTGGTTGCAATCTGTCCTTCCACTGGAGGAGGGGCCGGGGCGGAGGGGGGAGGGTTTCCAGTGTCCAAGTGGGGCCAGCTTGAAGGGCCCTCAGCCAAGAGGAACTCCTAGAGAAGCAAGGAGCCCCCAGAAGAGAGAGGCTGGTGGGGTAAACCTCTGAAGCCGCCACTGGGGGGAGGCATGAGGTTAGGGAACAGCAGGAGGATGGGGTGGAAATCTGAGCACCACCATGGAGAAAGTCGGCCCCTGGGGACCCGCTGTAGAGAGGGCACCGATTCCAGATTTCAGTGACCCCCTCCTGGGCTTTGCCCATCTCCTCCTGTCCCTGTTCTCCACGCCAGTCCTGAAACATGCTGAAGCAGCACTGGCGTGAGGAGGAGTGAAAACGGGCCGTGCCAGGCTCACCCACATGCTGCTCTCAGGTCCCGTAAACAGCCTGCGCTAAGAGAGGGAAGCATGGCGTGGAATGAGCAATGTGTGCCTTGAGCGAGATTGGACTGGATTTTTTAATACCTGAAAATCAAAACCCTCCTATATGTGAGAATGACTGAAAAAAGCGACGTACCCTGGCAGCTAAATCATCCAGCGGCTAGAAAATGATATCTGATAGGACAGGAAGGGGGACAGAACAGATAAAATAAAGTAGTTTTCTACTTGCACCCTCTTAAGTCCCACCTGTTCAATAAACTGGTGAAAACCCTGTTGTCACCAGAGGCACAGGCGTGCTTCTTGCCAACAACTCCTAAGCAAACAATAGCCTGAGTGTTTCCTAGGTTGTCAGCCCAGGACATCTGGCCAGGCTTCGCACTGGAGACTTAAACAGATTCCCAAGAGCAACGGACCACATTATTGACCAACCGCCTGCAGAAACATTGCTTTTATTTTGTTTTTAAATCCTGGCTCTTGATAGTAAACATCACAATTTATTATTATTATTATCACAAAATAGCAGCTGGAGAAACCAGGACAAGGGCAGGGAGATAAAGGTATATAATTTTCTCTCCGAGTCTCACACACTCCATTGCCAACTGAATATTGACCCCTTCCCACTAGAGTAAGGTGACCAATCATCCTCCTTTAGGGAGGACAGTCCTTCTTTTGTAAGTTCCGTCCTCCCTGGAAAAGTGTCCTCCTACGTGTCCTCCTTTTTGATATAGGGAGACTAATCTGTGAATGTCCATATTCGATCAATGCAGAGTTGATCCATTGTGTGTGATGTCACATATTTGTATCTAAATGAGTACTTTTTTTCTACAATTATTATTAAAAATTAATAGGCATGTAAGCATAATTATAATATAAAATATTACAAATGTTTTATTATGCATTTATATTATAGTGTATTATTGTTGCAATGAATAAAATGTTTCTTTTATTTACTATATTGTTTTCTTCGATTTATTTTTGTCCTTCTTTTCATTGTAAAAGTGTTGGTCACTTTACACTAGAGAGCAAGCGGGACGTGGACTCCGCTTTGGAACGGAGCTCTGGGAGGGCAGTGCGGTGCAGGGAGTTGGTGGCCCAGGGCACTGGTGCTGACGGCACTGAGGCCGGGGGCCACTCTGGGAAGGCAGTGCCGGTGCAGGGAGTTGGTGGCCCAGGGCACTGGTGCTGACGGCACTGAGGCTGGGGGCCACAACAAGGCTTGATGAAGGACTACACGAGTGAACTGATGAATACTTACTAACCAAATGTCGGGGAGCTAGCTCCCCTGCAGCAGGCAGAGATGGCTGATAAATCCATGGTAACCAGAGATGCAAGGGAAGCAGGAAGGAGGTGTCAGCTCGCTGAGGAGCCAGGGGCACACACGCTAGGAGGGGCTGTGAGTTTAATTACCGCAGAATCTCTTGGCGTTTGCTGTGTCCTTTTCAGAAGTCCCGAGGGACTGGTATGTGGGTGGGGGTGCGGGCTTGAAGGAACCAGAAGGGGACAGGCAGCCCCTTTGTCTCTCACATATCATCAACTCTGGGGAAGACTCAAAGGAGACAGGTATACCCCGCAGCACTAGGCTTTCTGCTATGGCACATAACGATGTGACACAATTTTGCTCATATGCAATTGCATAAATCGGAAATAATATCACAAGAGGGCAGAGGTCACAATTCACAGCCATTTTTCCCAGTATGGCAGGATTTTATGTTACAACAAAAGAATGGTTGACACAAAATACATGCCACAGCTGTGAGCAGCAAGCCACGGAAAAACCCCATACTCATCACTGTGCCTGCCCCTGCCTTCTTCTGCTAGGCACAGTCTGGCCACACGGTCTGTTGTGGAAACACTCCCCACACGATTCTGCCTGGCCGGGGTGCATTCTGCTCTCGTCTCCTAGAAGAGGCAGCCCCGTCCCTTCCTTATACCCCTTCCCGCAAGGCTCTTCCCCCCATGTTTATAGTAGAATTCTATAATTACTGTCACGTTTCCTTATTTATTAGAAATTTAAGATTTTGGGTGGCCCTGGCTGGTGGCTCAATGGGTAGATCATCAGTCTGATATATGGATTCAGTTCCCAGTCAGGGCATATAGGAGAAGCAACCACTTACTTCTTCCCCCACCTCTCTTTTCCCTCGCTCTTTCCCTCCTGAAGCCAGTGGTTCATTTGGTTTGAGTGTGGCCCTGGTGCTGAGGATAGCATGGTTGGTCTGAAAACGTCAGTCTCAGGTGCTAAAAATAGCTTGGTACTCAAGCATTGGCCTCAATAGGGTTGCTGGGCGACATCCCAGTTGGGGCACATGTGGGAGTCTCACTATCTCCCCTCCTCTCACCTAAAAAAAAAAAATTGTTGTTGCTTTTTTCTTCTGTGCCAGTATTTTTATTATGATGGTTACTGGGGGTTTTTTTCTGGTGGTATGCTCACAAGGTTGAGGGAGCCAGCCAGGTTTTTAGTAACCAATATTTTAGATGGGAGGCGTTTTAGGATTACATGTATCACTCTACAGCAGTTGCTTCCCTGCCTCCCTGCAGGAGCCTGAGAGAGGGAATCAGAACAGCTGGGGTCCCAGATACCATCCCTGATGTGCCTCAAGGCCTTCTGGGTCAAGCTGCACAGGAGCCCGGCCCTCCCCCTAACTGTCTCACAGCTCCCCATCACCGCGTCGTCTGGGGCTGTGTAAGAGAGCCTCTGAGACACTTCAGTGTGTGCTCCTCCAGAAGTCCTCCAGTGCCCAGTGGGGGCACAGAATGGAACTGAAGAGACACAGAAGTCCAGGGTCCCCACTAAGGACTCACCTATAACAGCTTCATATCCATCTGTCTCATATGTTCCAGTTCCAAAAGTGATGGAATTTGGTAAACTTTTTTAAAACCATTGCTGTGAGCCCTGGCCAGTGGCTCAGTGGATAGACCATTGGCTCAGTGTATGGACATTCTGGGTTCAGTTCCTGGTCAGGACACACAGAGAAGTGACCATCCTCTTCTCCCCCCATCCTTTCCCCCTCTCTCCTTCTTCTCCTCCAGCAGCCAGTAGCTTGATTGGTTCAAGTGTGGCCCTGGGTTGCTGAGGATAACTCTGTTGGAGCATGACAGCCTCAGGCATTAAAAATAGCTCAGTGCTCAAGCACTGGCCCAAGATGGGGTTGCTGGGTAGAACCCCATCGGGGCACATGCAGGAGTCTGCCTCATTATCTCCCCTCCTCTCACCTAAAAAAGAAAAGAAAAGAAAAAGAAAGAACACATTGCTATGGCACCAGCAAACCCATTTGAAGGCTGGGGACATGGAGATGTGGCTGGTGGACAGCTGACAGGCAAAGAATACAGTACTTGGAGTCCCTGCTCATTGTTGCTTGTTTCTCTTTGCTCTTACTTGATTTCAAAGACCAAACTGAAGGAGAGCACTTACAGGACTCTCCTGCCATGAAAGGCCTCCACGGGACCAGGGCATCGGCTTGTTTCCCGAATGTTCTCTCCTGAGCCGAATCCCTGATCTACCGGAGAGGAACTGCGGGAACACTTGATACTTTCCAATTATGCTGAGGCTGCCACCAGACCGCCAGAAGTGAAGGCAGTTACAGCAAAGGCCTCTATGGAGTCCTCCGCCCGCCTCCTGCCAGTGTCTTCCAAAGCCCTGCAGATGTGAAGGGCTCCCCGCCACAGATACTGTCGATGAGGTTTCTATAGTGACTTCTGATATTGAAAAAAAAGCATGTTTAGTCGAGATCAGTGATACTGTAGACACAGCACTCATATTCCACTGCAAATTGTTCAGGCAGGCAGCTACCTGCAAGCTGTGTTCTGTCAAAAGAGCGGTGCTGCCAAGAAAGGGCTTTATTCCTGGTGGATCGGATAGAGCGACCATGTGAAAGCTGAGGCAGTTTGCCAACGCCTCCCCCAACAGACCCCTGTTTTACACAGGGGGAAACTGAGGCCTGAAGAAGCTGAATCACTTGCTCAATAACACAGTGCATACTGGCAAGCCTGGGATGTGTGTCTGATTTCCAAACCAAGGCTGCTCCCTCTCCACCTTTCTTCTCATAACCAACAGGAGCCATCATCGCCACTGTAAGGGACAAAAGTGTTTCCCGCGGACATCTACCTCTCCAACATCAATAGCTCTTTCAGTAGTAAACCATCTAGGCTTCTCTAACCCAACATCAACCAGAGCCAAGGTAAGTGGCCACCTTTATAAAAGAGGAGAAAATGCACAAAACATAAACCCCACCGTTCAATAAAGTGATGGATGGTCCAGGGCGACAAGGTAACTAATTATTAACTGTAACATTAAACAAGCAGTTAACAAAGATTAATCTTCCAGTCTGCGTGCAGTGTACACAGATAACTCATTAGTTTGCAAAGTCCTCTTTTTCTCCTGGCATCCTGAATAAATGACCCTTTAAAAAAAATAAATAAATGGGTGCTCTCGCCTACTCAGGAAGGCCCTAGCAAACCTCGGTGAGCACCGTTTCCTGTCCAAGGTGGGTGGGTCTGACGGGAACGCAGCAGAAGGAGCTAGGATACGTCGGTGGTTTGTCTGGCTCCGCCACGTTTATGATAATCTATTTAATTACACAAGGCCACTTTGCAGTTATTTTCATCCCAATGTTAGAAACCTCATAACTGGCCTTGCATCTTGAGTTTTAGCTACTAGAAATAAAAGTATTCCATTTTGAAAAGCCTTGTCTGTATAACATTCCCATTCATCCATGTAGATGGTAAACCATTCCGAGGTGGAATCTAACTTATGGGTTTTTCTCGTCATGGTGGGGACGGGGGTGGGTAGAGGGGAAACAGGTTAGTTTCTGAGAGTTACAAATATAGGTGAGATACTAGGCACTTGGGTGATAAATACTGTTTAAACCCCAAGATCAAGCATACCTCACCAACCTGGGATATTTTTTCTTCCCCAAGCCTGGGATTTTACAAAAGGAAAAGACTAAATTGTTTTTTTATAAAAATACCATTTATGTTATCAGAGGATTATGAAGAGTAAAATCGACCCCATTTTCTCAACACCCCCCCCCCCAGTCCCACAGCCCTTAAATTGCTGCTACCAACAGTCAGTCTTGATTTCAAGTTCTTCTTGTGAGATGGATTCATGTCATCAAACCCCTCACTATTGCTTTGTCAATTTTAGATTGAACCTTCTCAGTGTCCACTGTGATATCAGGATATACACACTGAAGAGCACATTTGTACAAACGTCAACATCTTCTCCCTCCTCTTCTTCTTTTACATTGTGGTGCTAAAAGGTAAACTGAGGCACATCAAAATTTTTGACAAGTTCATTCAAACTGGGCAGTTCCAATCAAAAAGGGGTTAGAAGCACGCCACCGACAGGAGCTATAGAAGAGGTTTTTTTCAGAGAAGTTGCCCAAGCAAAGCACAGCCATTATCTGATTGGCTAGAGTTTCTGCAGTTGTCTTGTTTGGCGAAGGCTAAATGGCCATGGTTGGCCGTTCTTAGGTTTCCCTCTCCCAGATTCAGGTGCAGGGCCCTGGAGTGGGTTGGGGTTTGAGTTTGTTCATCAGAGCTCCCAAGACATTAGAGCCACCCCAGTCCAGTGGCCTCCGCAAACTTTAACACCAGTTAAATGTTACTTATACTTTTATAACATTTAAACCCTCTTCTGTAACTTCTATAGGCCTTCCATACTGATTCTATAGGTTAATTCAAAAATACAAAGAAGTGTCCCTGGCTGGTTGGCTCAGTGATAAAGAGTTGGCCTGGTGTGTGGAAGTCCAGGTTTAATTCTCGGTCAGGGCACACAGGAAAAGCAACCATCTGCTTCTCCTCCCTTCCTTCTCTCCTTTCCCTCTTCACTTTCTCTCTCTATCTCTCTCTCTACCCCTTCTGCAGCCATGACTTGATTAGTTCAAGCACATCGCCCCAGGCCCTGAGGATGGCTCTGTGAAGCCTTCACCTCAGGTACTAAAAATAGCTCAGTTGCAAGCATGGCCCCAGATGGGGGTCACCGGGTGAATTCCAGTCAGGGTGCATGTGATAGTCTATCTCTCTATCTCTCCTCCTCTCACTTGGAAAAGAAGAAAAAAAATTTTTTTAAATACAAAGAAGCAAGTCATTTGCCTAGAACCCATTAAAAAAAAAAAAAAAAACAGAGAATTAGAGAGAGAATGTCTAAGCAACAAAGTCTAACAAACCTTTGTTTTCTTTGTAGTTTTCTTCACCCCCTCAGGTTATTCATTAATGCCTTTTATTTTTTTATGCTCCATCTTATCCTTTATCATGCATTTTTTTATTCTGCTAAAATATCTCCCAAAGTAATTTTGTTTTATTTTTTATATAGGATATCTGAGAGGTAAACTGCAATCGTGTGTGTCTGGAACTGTTTTATTTTGCCTTTAGCTTGGTTGATGGCTTGTGTGGATGTAGTATTTTAGATTCAAACCATTCCATTCTCTCCCAGAATTTTAAAGGCTATGCTTTATAGCTGTTGTCCCAAAGCTGCTGATGAAAACAATCTAAGTTTGCATGGGCTTGTTTCTTTGGAGATAACATGTGTTTTTCTCTCTTAGAGCCCATAAGATTTTCCTTTTATCCTAGGATTTCTGAAATATGTATTTTTTATTAATCCAGGATAGATCTTTTTCAATTAATCCAGCTCAGCTGTTCCGTGTGAAGATTTAGCTTCTCGGCTCAGAGAGTGATCTTCCATTTTCTTTTTTTGATTAATTTATTTTCTGCATTATTTTTGTTTTCTCCTCTAGAATTGTCAAGGGTTAGATTCTGAGCCCCTGGATCTGTCCTCATGTTTCTTAATTTGCGTCTCCTGTTTGCTCCCTCTGTCTGTTCCCATCCTAGACTTCCTCTTCGCGACCAGCTAGTTGTGTTGATGTCCTTATTTGGGGCATCCATTGACATTTATGATTTCAACATTATATTTTTTAATTGCCTGTGTTTAGTTCTTATTTGCTGACATCACTTTTTTATATTGTGGGGTGTTTTGTTTTTTTGGTATTATACTGAAACATTTTTTCTCAAATCTAAAGAGAGTAACTAGCTTTGCTGTTTTTAAGTGTCTTATACACCTTGAATTTGCTCTGTTGTTCACCTTGGTCCTTTTTCATGCAATCGGGTTTGCCTCCAATCTGGTGATTCTTAGTCTTCCAGTTATACTTGTAGGTGAAGGATGACTGGGTCTCACTGTGGGTCCTGTTACGGTTTTCCTTGGCAGTGATGCACATCCGTTACGCCAATGACCCCCTCCCTTTGAGCAGGACCATGCTTAACAGCCGGTTACAACGGGCTAAGCCCCACCAGCCCACTTGCTGGAAACGTGTCCCCTGGCTGTTTCTACAGCCGCAGACCTTCCACGTGTCCAGGCGCTGATCTTTTGGGTCTGTCTGCTCCAGGCTACTACCATGCCCACATGCTTTGCCTCAGTTACTAGCCTTCTCTCTTCCACCTGCCCCCGACTGCCCCATGGGTACCAGTTTGGAGCAGGGCATCAAGCAGGAACTTTATCTACAAAGATTTTTGTTCCGAGTAAAACACTGGCCGATTTGCCTTGGCCAGGTGCTCAGCTGGTTAGAGCATCATTCCAATACACCAAGGCTATGGGTTCAGAGCACATACAAGAATCAACCATGAGTGTGTCAATGAATGGAGCAACAAATTGATATCTCTCTCTCTCTCCTTCGCTTTCTCCCTCTCTCTAAAATCAGTCAGCCAATCAATAAAACACTGGCCAATTCAACCTAGGTTAGAACCTTCAAGTACAAATAACAGCATAGATGCAGCCTCTCATCCACTCCCCACCTGCAGATGATGTAGCCTGCAACTGCCTCTCGGCTGTTTCCACTAAAACAGTCAGAATTCAAACATCCCTGTGTAACGTTTAAGTCAACACATACTGAGTTGCCTCAGAAATAAATGTGAGGGTGACATGCCCCCACCAAAGTCAACACTGAGCAGGAAAACACAGCAGGACTATGGGATCTGTTAGGTGACAGGTGGAATGGTTTTCTGCAGTCTACCTGTAAAGATAAATAAAATTCCATTGGCACAAACTGACCCAATGCCAACCAAAATCGTAATTGTATATTATTATTCTTTAGTTTGGGGGGAATAAGAGTGGAGAAGAAAAGGCTTAGAAATTTCAGTTAGAGTTGAACTTATCAGTGAAAATGGATATTAGAGTATCTTCGCCCCCAAAGCCAGGTCTCTCCACTGCAGCTGTAAGGGCCAGCTAAAACGGAACAAAGGACTCTGCTTCCCACGAGATGCCAGTCTGGTCGAAACAAGGACCGCATTCTGCTAAAGACAAGGGAGAAGGAATGTGGAGGCAGCTGCTGACCTCGTTCCTAAAGCCACGGGAACCACACCAGGGCAGCAACCTGATAAGGGCGGCGAAAGCATTTTCTCTTTTTTCTCTTCTTTCACCAAGACCGTTTGGGGCAGATGCACAGCTGTGATTGATGAGGGGTCAGGGAGGGAGGCAGAGTGATTTGCTGGAGTCAGGGGAAGAGGAAAAGAGGGCACCGGACTGGAACCTGCCACGGAGTAGCTGATCTCTGATGAGAAATGGGTCCCGGGGCTCTGATGGGCCAAGGCTGCGACCTGTCCCCACCAAGGTCAGCAGCCCTGTTAATGAGGAAGGGGGCTCTGCTGGGGGAAGGTCTGCTGGAGAAACCTGGGAGCGCAACTGCAGGGGCCTGTGACAAATGAGTCTGGCTGCTGTGGGCAGGGAACCATAGTATTAAGTATTATAAAACACGTGAACTAATCTTCCAGAAAAGGCTACTGGCCACAGACAAGCCCTCACATACAGTGGATTTAGCAGCAGAGAAAAGAAAGCCAAGGAGAAGGCAGCAAAACAACAAGACGCGGAGGGGTGCAGTCAGAGGGGGGCTGCCCAGCAAGCTCCCATCTCCAAGCTCCCCCATTATACATGGGGCACAGGCATTTCTCTTTGAAGCAGGAATTGTTATGTCCAAGAGGAACCTGGGCTTTCAGGAAAGGAAATGACTTCATAACAGTTGCTCTGCTAATGGACATCAGACATTTGAAACCTGAGCGGTCTCATACAGAATGAGATCTCAGAATCTCCATGAAGTAACAGATACACGCAGCATGCAGAGAAAGAATGATGAAATAGTTCTTTAGAAGCACAATTGTGATTTACATGTAAAGAGTTAAGAATGCCAGACTCCACCCCACCCTGGCCACTTCCTCCTGGCCACACAACTTCAAGAGCAACTCAGGACTATGCCATCCTTTGACAAAGCTTACAGAGCCGCTGTGCTGTGCCTGTAGGACCTTCTTCAACATTTCAATACAACCATAAGCAATGCAACTGTGATTATCTGCATTACACAAACAAAGAGAAAAAGGTCCACGTCATTTATAAGTGCTGACCTATTAACTCAGAGACCCTTTCTCAGGTCATCACCACCCTGGGCCTGATGCAGAGGTGCAGAAACTATTATTCCCCTAGGAGCTTCTCAGCTGAGCACAACCAGGGAAGCAGAGTGTGACCTCAACCCACGGCAGATGTTCGCTCATACAAACCTGTCAGGTCTTGCCATAGGTACAGACTAGCCCATTATAACGTGAGGGTGGGAGTCCAGGAGGCCTTGGAGGGTTGGGTATACAGTAGGGTGCCTTCAGGCCACGGCCCTACCATGCTGCCCCAGTTTGACCATAAACTGGTGGTTCTGATGCAAGCTGCTGGGCCCAGGCAGTTGGGTTTCTGTTCTATACACACAGCTTCTGCTCCCCTTGCAAATTTCTCATCTGTCCAGTTTCTACAGCTCTGCTTCTGTTGCTGCCTGTTTTTTTTGTGTTTTTTTTTTTTCTGAAGCTGGAAACGGGGAGAGACAGTCAGACAGACTCCCGCATGCGCCCACCAGGGGCGAAGCTCTGCCCACCAGGGGGCGATGCTCTGCCCCTCCGGGGCGTCGCTCTGCCGCGACCAGAGCCACTCTAGTGCCTGGGGCAGAGGCCAATGAGCCATCCCCAGCGCCCGGGCCATCTTTGCTCCAATGGAGCCTTGGCTGCGGGAGGGGAAGAGAGAGACAGAGAGGAAAGAGGGGGAGGTGGAGAAGCAAATGGGCGCTTCTCCTATGTGCCCTGGCCAGGAATCAAACCCGGGTCCCCAGCACGCCAGGCCGACGCTCTACCGCTGAGCCAACCGGCCAGGGCGCTGCCTGTTTTATTTCTTATTATTTTCTCTAATTCAGGAGGATCTGAAAAGCCATTCTTTATAAGCACTGGCCAGTTAGCTCAGTCATTTAGAGTGTCATCCTGAAACACCAAGGTTGCAGGTTCAGTCCCTGGTCAGAGCATATATGCAAAGCAACCAATGAACGCACAACTAAGTGGAACAAATGAATCGCCTTTAGAGATTACATCAAAAGTCTCCCCCAGCCCTAACATTCTATAATTCATTGCAAAATGGATTGGTTTGAATTGAGCATTATCGTGGGTCATAGCATTTGGAAGGAAATTTGCAGATATCGGGCTCAGTGATTTAAAAGATAAAAAAAAGAAAAATCTTTGGCTCAAAAGAAATCTTGCTTCACTTTAATGCATGCTGGGGCATGGCCCTGCCCTCAGCCTCCGTTCACCCTGCAGAAGCCAGGCATCAGCCCATAGAACTAGCACACAGGGAACTGAGTTTGAAATCTCCAGTTCCCCACTCCAGCTGCTACACCAGCCCTCTAGTAAAATAGAACTGGCTACATTAGAGATCTGATTGCTACAAAGTTCTCACTCACAATGAAAGAAAATGTGCTTTCCTACTGCTTCCAGCATTTGTCCCCGTTGTAAAAATCCCCCCAAAAGACCAGAACTCTCACCTCTCCCATGCACATACCGCCATTCTACAACTTACCACATTGCAACAATATATCTCCCTATATTCTGATGCCCTCACTATACTGCAAGCTCCTTGAGTGAGCAATAAATAAATCCTCGATTCATTTTCCTATCTCCAGCCCCTAGCCCTGAACAAGCACAATCGTCTACTCTGGGTCAGGCAAGTTTTGTAGACACTTGATATTCATCAGTGATCAGAACTGACCAAGTATTGGCTCTCCTGGAACTCACATTCTAAAAGGAATGGGGATGGAGCTGGGGAAAGGTGGTATTTGTCACCTAGAAAGCATTGAATAAAATATGTATGAATGAATGGAATAAACAGCCAAGAGAAAGGTAGGGAAGACGCATAGCCCACTGAGTAAGTAACTGCCCCTCTCTGTGACAATCCATGCCTCCGTAGAAATCCCAAATGGGCTGTGTATGCATGAATGCCTTGGGGCTCTTGGCAGAGGACAAGCATCCTAAGGACTCAGTGATGCTGGGAGGGTGGGTGCACAAGCAGCTCCTTCCCGCAGAACGTCTACCACTGGACCTCTGCAAGTTCAGAGGGCATTTGCTCCTTCTTGCATGGCTACTCCCAGGAAGAACGGGAAGCTCTTTTTAGAAATCGCTGATCTTTGTCAAAGCGCAAAGGAACCTGGGAGCTGTGAGCACATCTCTCCTGGCCTTCAGCCCTGGGCTTTCTAGCAGATGCTCTTTTCAGGAAGGCGGAAGGCAGAGCAGATGGATGGTTTGCTGACGGACTCAAAATACTTCCTTGGAGCACAGAAAGCAGGGTGATTGCTGCTCATGCCGCTGCTGCCTGCCGCCCGCTCCCACGGAGGGCTGCGCTCAATTAGGAGACTAAACTCAATTGTCATAGCGACAAATTATCTGATTGTCAAGATTTCATGCTGATTGTGTCTTAGGAACTGGTCTCCTATTTTCAGCCACTGACTGTTATCAGACTGTGGATTGAGCATCTCCAGTCTCTTTCGCATCCTTGCTGGTTCTGGTCTCTGCTTTCCCTACTTACTTTGCAATGTGCAAACACCCACACCCACAGGGCAAAGAGGAAAGGCTCCCTACTGGTTGGAAGAGGAGTTGCGAAGGCAGTTACTTCTCTGTCCAATCAGCAGGCTGGGAACCTCTCCAGTAGCTTCTCGGATATTCCAGACCCCAAACCACTGCCTATCAAATAAGAAAATGGCGGTTCAAGAAATTGTCTTCTAAACCCATTATGTGACCCAATAGAAACTGAGGCTCAGAAAGTTTAGGTGATTTTTCAAAATGCTGAGGCGATTTTTGCCACCTCATTTAGGACTGCTTTTTGTTTGTTTGCTTTTTCAGAGTTCAAGAGCTGCCAGCAGTCTGTAAGGGACCCTGAGTCCCACTGCCCAGGGGAAAATGTGGATTGTCAGAGCTGGAGTCTGCACCCTCTACCAACCCATGGAGGAACCACGGATCAGAGCAAGGAAGAGACAGCAGTCCGGTCAGGCCTGGCCCACGTACACAGTACGGGCTCAACTCATGAGAGCCAAGTCTGAGTCTAAAGAGGAAAGTGATGCCCATGTATGCTGAACATGGGACTAGAGATCGGGCCTTGCCTTGGGACTCTCAAGCCCACAGGAATGGTCAGACCTGGCTGCCGCCCATTGCGGAAGCCCAGAGCCAGGGCCCTCCCACAGAGCAGCCTTCCTCTGCAGCCACACCAGCCTGAGCAGAGGTCACAAAGGTGAGGTTCCCTCTGGTTTGTCTTGGCTCACGAACATAGGGCTCCCTTCACTCATTCCTGGCATGCAGCTGTGACAGCTTCACCAGGCTCTCCCTGTCAAACTTGAACGTGTGTGCATAAGTTATAAAATGAAATGCTCTAAAGCGGAGCATCTGGTCATGTCTCTAATCAGACATTCTCAATGGTATGCCAAGACCTTCAGAAAGAGGGACTGCCAGGTATGCGAATAGCAAGCCTTCCCATGCCTGGCTCAGAGAACACTCCATTCCCTCAATTCCACACATGAGTAAAGCTAACAATATAATTTCTTAGCAACTATGTGGGTGTTTCCACATTAGAGCCTAACTTTATCCCAGAGGTACAAAACATTTTGTGTGTGTGTGTGTGTGTGTGACAGAGACAGACAGAGAGAAGGACAGATGGGGACAGACAGACAGGAAGGAAGAGAGATGAGAAGCATCAATTCTTCAACAATGGCTCCTTAGTTGTTCACTGATTGCTTTCTCACATGTGCCTTGACTGGGGGGCTACAGCAGAGCGAGTGAGCCCTTACTCACGCCAACGACCTTGGGCTCAAGCCAGCGACCATGGGGTCATGTCTACGATCCCATGCTCAAGCCAGCCACCCCACACTCAAGCTGGGTTGCCCATGCTCAAGCCAGATGAGCCCATACTCAGGCTGGCAACAGAGATGCAAAACATTCTTTAGTGGCAAACAATCTGCAATAAAATTAGCTATTGACTATAGTTCCTAAAAACTACATAACTCCACAGCAATGTCAAACTAGAGAACTCCAGGATGCACAGAAGCTAACACTTGAGAAAAAAATGTTCAGGGTAATCTAGATATGTTGATGCATTCCCACACCCACAGTAATCAGCATGTTCCTTGCACATAGTAAATGCTCAAGGCATCTCCATGCAATCATTCATTCATTCATTCTTTCTTTCTTGATCCTCAGCCCCATTTAACATCAGTGGAATCATTCATTCATTCTTTCATGATCCTCAACCCCATTTAACATCAGTGGAATATTTCATTCATTCTTTCATGATCCTCAACCCCATTTAACATCAGTGGAAACTGAGTCTCAGACATGAGGTGTGATTTACCTAAGCTCACAGAATGTCAGAGTCAGAATTTAAACCTAGGTATAGAGATTGTTAAGAATTTACTTTTCTTACTGTCTCCTCATGCAATCTCTTATGTTTTTCAAATTAATTTTCCAAGAATAACCTCGAAGTAAATTATTTTCTTTTTGGAAAAAAATTTCCAGCTTTATTGAGATACAACTGACATAAAATATTGTGTAAGTTTAAGATATACAATGTGATGATTTAGTTTATTTTTAATTTACTTTTTGGGGTGACAATGGTTATCAAAATTCTACAGGTTTTAGGTGCCGATTCTACACCACATTTTGGCACAGCATATTATGTGTTTTCTCCCCCAAATCAAGTCTTCATCCATTCCCATTCATCCCTTCCTACCCTCCTCTGCCTCCCCACAACCAGCAATAACCACACTATAGTCTGTGTCCATGAGTTTTTTCTTTTTTTGTTGTTCTTGCTCAATCCCTTTAACCCCTCACCCAGCTCTACCCTTCCCCATGGCTGTCAGTGTGCTCACTATCTATAAATCTGTCTCTATTTTGCTTGTTCATTAGATTCCACATATGAGTGAAATCTTATGGTACTTGTCTTTCTCTGACTGGCTTATTTCACTTAGCATAATGCTCTCCAGGTCCACCCATACTGTTGCAAAAGGTAAGATTTCCTTCTTTTTTATAGCCAAATAGTATTTTATTGTACAAATGTCTCACAGCTTTTTTATCCACCCATCTGATGAGTATTTGGGCTGCTTCCAAATCTTGGTTTTGTAAATAATGCTGCAATGAACATAGGGGTGCATATATTCTTCAGAATTAGTGTTTTGGCCATATATGACAAACTCACAGCCCACACCATCCTCAGTGGGCAAAAACTAAAAGCATTTCCCTTAAGATCAGGAATGAGACAAGAATGTCCTCTATTACCACTCTTATTTAATATACTAATAGAAGTCATAGCCAAAGCAATCAGACAAGAAGAAGAAATAAAAATATCCAAACTAGAAAGAAGTAAAACTATCATTATTTGCAGATGACATGTATTGTATATAGAGAACCCTAAAGATTCCACCAAAAAACTACTAGAACTGATAAACAAATTCAGTAAAGTAGCAGGATACAAAATAAATATCCAGGAATCAGTTGCATTTTTATACACCAGTAATGAACTATCAGAAAGGGAAACTAAGAAAACAATATCACTTACAATTCCTCCAAAAAGTAAAAAATAAATACCTAGGAATATATGATATTTAACCAAGAATGTAAAAGCTCTTACTCAGAAAATTATAAGACACTGAAGAAAGAAATTAAAGAATATACAAATAAGTAGAAGCATATACTCTGTTAATGGATAGAAAGAATTAACATCATTAAAGCATCTATATTACCCAAAGCAATATATAGATGCAACAATTTCCTATCAAGATACCAATGATGTATTTCACAGACGAGAACAAATATTCCAAAAATATATATAGAACCACAAACAACCCCAAATAGCCACAGCAATTTTGATAAAGAAGAACAAAGTTGGAGGAATCATGCTACCTGATATCAAACTATATTACAAGGCCATACTTAATCAAAACAGCATGGTACTGACATAAAAATGACATATAGATCAATGGAACAGAATAGAGAGTCCAGAAATCAACCCACACCTATATGGTCAATTAATATTTGACAGAGGCAAGAACATACAATGAAGTAAAGATAGTCTATTCAATAAACAGTGTGGGGAAAATTAGATAGATACATGCAAAAAAATAAAATAAAACTAGACCACCTTTTTACACCATACACAAGAATAAACTCAAAATAGATTACAGACTTAAATACTGGATTTGAAACTATAAAAATCCTAGAAGCAAACATAGGTAGTAAAATTTCAGACATTTCTCAAAGCAATATTTTTTTCTGATATATCCCCTCAAGCAAAAGAAATAAAAGAAAAAGTAAACAAGTGGGACTACATCAAACTAAAATTTTTTGCATGGAAAAGGGAACTGTCAACAAATGTAAAGACAGCCCACTGAATGGGAGAACATACTTGCTAATACATCTGATAAGAGATTAATATCCAAAATTTATCAAGAACTTATAAAATTCAACACCAAAAGAACAAACAATCCAATTTAAAAATAGCAAAGGACCTGAATAGACACTTTTCCAAAGAGGATATACAGATGGCCAATGGACATATGTAAAGATGTTCAACATCTCTAATCAGCAGGGAAATGCAAACTAAAACCACAATGAGATATCACCTCATACCTGTCAGAATGGCGTTCATCAATAAATCAACAAACAACAAGTGTTGGCAAAAGTGTAAAGGGAACCCTCGTGTATTGTTGATGGGAATGCAGATGGTACAGACACTATAGAATGCAATGTGATGATTGATATCCACATATGTTGCAGAATAATGATCACACCAAGAGTTCCAGTCAAGATGGCAGCATAGGTAACCGCAGCACTTATCTCCACCCATAACCACATCAAAACCACAGCTAATCTACAAAACAACCACCATTCAGAACTGCCTGATATCTGGGTGAAACGAAGTCCTACAACTAGGGAATTAAACCACTTCAAGACTGGTAGGAGGGGCAGAGATGTGGACCGGGCTGGTCCCACACCCAGTTGTGGTGAATAAGAATCAGGAGGGATATCTTGCGGATGTCCGCTATGAGGGCTGAGGGATCGTAGCCCACACCAGGCCCAGGGTTCCAGTGCCAGGAAGAGAAGTCCCCATAACTCTTGCTTTTAAAAACCAGCAGGGATTGAGGCTAAGGGAGGCAGGGCTGTTGGAGTCCCAGGTGTTCCTCTTAAAGGGCCCTAACTCGATTTACTCCCTCTGAGCTCCAGGTCCAGGGCAGTAGCTCAAAAGGCCCAGGGACAAACAGGTAGGAAGTGAATTACTCAGCATCAGAGCAAGAGCTTGGGGGCAGCGTTCTCCCAGACACAAGTGCTGGCAGAGGCCATTGTTCCTTTGATGAGCCCTCCCTCCACACAGAGCCGCAGGCGAGTGTCATATCGGAGACTCCAGCAGCCAGGCTCACCCTGTTTGCCCAGCCCTGGTGATTCCCTGAGTCCCTGCCCCACCCCACTTCTGGGCCCACCCAAGCAGTTTCCAGTGACTTTTCCACACCAATGGCCTGCCTTGGCTCATGCTTCGGATTTTCCTAAAATCTCTCAAACAAGCAACATCTGGCCTCAGTGTGCCTGTACTTCTCACTAGAGTGGCTCCAGCCCTGGCACTAGCAGCAGCTGGCCTCGGTTCACAGGTTGGCCTCGCCTGGGCACCTCCAGCACAAGAGGCAGCCACCCGCACATTGCTTAGTAGCTTGTGCCAGGTGGCCCCGGTCTGAACACAGGTAGTAGCTGACGTTGGCCTGCACCTCCTGGAGCAGACTCAGTGGGCACCATAGCCCACTACTAGATGTGGAGTTCAAAAGCCCACCTCCAAATGCTATCACATGGTGGGGGGCAGGGTCGCAGCACCTGAACTTGGGGAGGAACCAGCATGTAATCCGTAACAGGAGAACGGAGATGTTTTCCCACTTCCTTTCCCTTCGGCTCTTTGAAACTTTAACCATGCCAACACTTATGTACTCCAGGCCTGTGGTAAGCAAGAGGAACCCAGGGATAAATGAGGTCTGGTCAGAGGAATAACAGAAAACAGACCTCTAGTGGGACGGGAGCCGCGGTGAAGACTTGGACAGAGTGCTCAGGGAACACAGAGGAGGCGCGAGGCCACCCTGCCTGCCAGGCCGGGGAGTTTCCCACGCTTGTCTCCATGATGCCAGTGACGCATCCTTTTAAGCAGAGAAATGACCTGGCCGGTCGTGTTTTAGGGGATTCTTTCAAGCAGTGAGTATTTTCAAGGTCAAAAACACCCAGAACCCAGCAGAGAACTTGACAGAGAGTACCCCAGTCCTGGTGATACTGATGGAGTTCCCACAATGCTCCAGGCTCTGCATATGTAGTGTGGAGTGGTCGTGTCCCTGCTCAGAAGCAAAACACTAGAGCAAACGGGCAATTAAGTGTCATGAGATGCATGTGCTTAGAAAAACCACCCACCTGGGCAGACGGGGTCAGCCCGGCTGCCCAGACGCAATGTGTAAGCTGCATCGTGCTGGAGAGGTATTAGATAACCAGAAAAATGGGGCAAGGGGGAAGGCAGTGAGCAGGGAAGAATGTTCTTGGCAGAAGACACGCATGCCTGAGGCAAGAGGCAGCCCGTCCCTGACAGAAGCTGGTCCGGGTAGTGTGGCCAGAGCTGTGGACACAGCTGGGCAAGGACAGGACGTGTTTATTCAGCTGAATTGAAATGGGCACTGTGAGGATGAGAAACTGGAGGGAGCTGGCATGGGGACAGTGAGGTCATCTGGACCAGAGCAGGGGGACTGGATGAAGGGAGAATGCCAAGGGTGGGACGAAGGTCGTAGGAGTGGGACAGAGAGCAGGGGGCGTCAGATGGAAATGCTTGACTGAAGGCGGGGCCCTCAGAGAGGCACCAGCAGACATGGGAAAAGGATGAAGGGTAGACAGTCATCTACTGCAGGTTAAGAGTGCAAGAACTGCCGTAAGAACACTGTATAGAATGAGGACCTCGGTGGGAGCCTCCACATTAAAAAGGCAAGTGCCCCTTGGGTTCTCAGATTCCAACCCAGGGATCTGCTGAGGACAGAACCACCTGCCCTCAGCGAGGACCCCAAAGTCCCTTGGACTGGCAGGTGGAATACCTGTTTTTGGCCATAGACAACTCTCCTAAACACTCTGGATACACCCCCCTGACTTTCTGGGTGCCAGATGAACCCCCACCCCTTGCTGAGAGCAGTCTCCCATCCATGGCCCATCCAGGCTTTGGACCTGCCTGAATACAAGTCATGCAGTGACTGAGCGGCGGGCAGCCTGGCACAGGAATGACTCCCAGCATGCACTGTGCTGGGAGAGCAGGTCTCGTGGAAGATGGAGGCAGTGGGAGAAGACAGAGGAATGACAATGACACAGAAAGGCAGATGCTTCAGAAGATACCACCGTGGGAGGTGATGCTTCCAGAGCGCAGTGTGGCGCCAGGGATGGGGCAGGCGTGGACAGGTGCCCGGGGGCCAGGGGTCAAATGCTAGGATGGGGTATTTTGTTCCCTTAAACCTCAGAGCCCCTAGCAATGCAATAGGACAGTACTCCCTACTCAGCTTTATTCCAAAAGTTGTCAAAAGGAGCAGAAACAACCTCAAAAATGGTCCCAGTGCTTTATACATAAACCCTGTGTTGGTGACGATAAAGACAAATTATTCCATGAACCTATAATCACTTTAAAAATAGCTCCTTAAAAGAAAATGGAATGTTAAGTGTGGAAATACCACGTGCTGGTATTTTGCAGGGATGTGCTACAATGAATTAATCAAGTCCCTGCTGTGTGGAAACTCTGTGCGTGTGCACGTGTGTCACAGGGGTGGCGGGGGTGGCAGGGAAGGCAGCATGCCGGAACAAAGGCGCCGCAGCCTGAGGGCTCACCGGTCGCTGGGGAAGGGAGCACCCCCACCTGCGAGCAGGTGCCGACCACCCTCGGCTGCGGTATCTTTAGGTGCAGTTCTCTCCCCAGAAACAGCCTTTTGGCCCTCTGTGAGGAAGAACATCTTGACGAATGTTATGGGTTGAATTGTGTTCCCCTCAACATTCATATATTTATGTCCTAACTCCCTGTCCCTCAGAGTGTGACCTTACTTGGAGACACGGTCTTTAAAGTGGTAATCAAGTTAAATTGAGGTCATTAGGATCAGTTCTAATCCAATAGGACTGGTGTCCTTATAAAAAGGGGACATTTGGACACAGAGACATGCAAAATGGGAAAGACAGTGTGAAGTGACAGAGAGAAGATGGACATCCACAATCCAAGGAGAGAGGCCTGGAACAAGCCCTTCCCCCACACCCCCAGAAGAACCAACCTGGCCAACACCAACCCTCCAGAGCTGTGAGACAGCAACTTCTATCCTCTAAGCCACCTAGTCTGTGATACTTTGTCACAGTAGCCCTAGGACAAATAAGGAACTGAGACAATCCAAAAAGCAAGGCCCCCAAAGCATATATCTCTGGGACACATCTTAGAGAAGGGGCAGGCATGCCAACCACACTGAGCAGTTGTGGCCTATGGGCGCTGGCCAGGCCGCTCAGACCAGCCACCAGTGGCCGAGAAGGAGGGTCATTTAGGAGGCACTGGCCCTGTTTCTCTACACAAGATCTTCCTATTGTTTAATTTTTTTAAAAAATTGTGATCAAAAAAGTTTGAGGAATACAAATGTTCTAATTCCTTTCTTGACAACTTCCAACAGACATTAGCTTTCAAAAGAAGTTTTGAAAAAAGAAGCTAGTCTAGCCTTAACCTACAACTTCCCAAGCATTTTTGCCCAAGGGACACCTGTGAACCTTGCATCAAACCCCAGTGTGTCATGGAGCTCAGTATGGGGATTGGGCACTAAGTTGTCTCTTGGGCACCTCTAGTTCTAACATTATATGAATGGGTGGATCAAATTCAAGGCTCTTCTTGGGGAGAATTCCAATCTACCCCCAATCCCATTCCTACCCACCTCTTCTGCCATGCCAATGCCAGCTCTTTACCCAGGGTGGGCCCTGTCTTCTCAGACCCTTGGTTCCAGCCCTTAGCTCTGCCTGGTGATTCTGTCCCTCTTTTCCTCATGGCTGCATATGATGCAGCCCTCTGCACATGTCCCATCCTCCCCACAAAGGAGACTCCCTAGCTGCTGTTTGTTGAATGCCAACCAAGTCCCAGGACATCTGTTACTTCATTTTTTTAATCTTTCCACTCATTTAAAAGAGAGAGAATGAGAGGAATGGAGAAGGGAAAGGGGAGAGAGAGAGAGAGAAGCATCAACTCGTTGTTTTACTTAGTTGATCTATTTAGTTGTGCACTCATTGATTACTTCTCATCCATGTCCTAACTAGGGGTTGAACCCATGACCTGCATTTCATGGGTTGATGCTTTATGCACTGAGCCACCTGGCCAGAGTCTGTCACTTCATTTCCTCAACACTGTGAGCACGTTGGAGCTCAGTGGTATGAGAGGGTGTGCCACGGTCACTCATTTGGTAAGCAGCAGATCTGGATCCCAGACCCTCCCGTGCTGATTGTGGAGCCTGTGGTTGGCCTCCTCCAAACCAATCTCACCTGAATTCTTGAGTCTATTCTCTGATTCCAACAGGTCCTTGTACTTGGTGAGTTTGCCTTGTCCTTCAACTTGCTATGTGCTTTAAATTTGTCACCCAGCCAGGCTGTAAAGACAGAAACTGTACCTTCGACTTCTTGTGGGATGGCCCAAGGTTCACATTTAATTTAGATTAGCATGCTCTGTGGTGGAACAGGGGGGGAAGCCCAAAAAGCGGAGACTCGGGTTCCAATTTTCTCCTGCAGGCGACTGCCCTGTGTCCTTGGAGGGTCACGTTCACTTTGGGAATCTCTGTTTTTCATCTACTAAGGGTTGGATTTAATGACAGCTAACTTTCCTTTTGACATCTGACGGCTAAACCAACAGAACCGCTGAGAGCAAATGCTACAGGGCCCTAAGTGGCAATAACGGAGTAAATTCACCATTTGTTTCCCTATATTTATGTTACAGGGGTGAAAACTGAGGGGGGTGGGCATTACAGAAGAAAGACTCTTTTGGGCAATGGAACATGGGTGCCTGTGATAAATCTTCCACCTTTAATTACTCGTAAGTGTGGTTATCATGTAATACTTTCACAGGGCTTGGCTCTTGAGAAAGACAATTATAGAAAGAAAGATCAATGACTCATAGAGAATGACTCTGAGAACTGAACAGGGAAATACACTGGCAGCACGCCTTGCTCTTAAGGGTGAGGATGGGACCCTATATCTAGGATGTCATGGAGTTCTACTAGGTCAGAAAATATGAAGGGGTCACGGCCACAAACCAGAGGACCTGGAACCCAGGACACTGAAAGATCCTGGGCATATAAAGGGGTCAGAAAGGACAGGAAGCTGAGGCTGGCAGAGGGCAGGGAGGAAGGTGAAGTAACATGAAGGAGGTTTGGGTGGTCCAAGTTTACAGTGAGGGAAGGAGGGAAAGTGAAGAGGGGAGGAGAGTGAAGAATTCTCCACATGGGTGGGGCTCCAAACCTGTCTGAGCTTGCTCCCCCATCCCCAGTTGGCTCTGTGACCTTGAACAAGTCACTTCACCTCAAAAAACTGCTCCCTCTTCTGAAAAGTGGGAGGCAATGCTTCCTTGCCCTCACCAAACTTTGTCAGCGGCAGATCAAGTCTGCAATGTGCCTGTGCGCTGAGCCGTCCGCACAGCCCACAGTAACGGGGAGGCGTCCTGTTCACAGTCCGGTGGCATCGGGCCCAACAGTTCACCGGTCTCCACAGTGCCCGCCCTTCCCTGGACCTTGTGGTCCTCACTCTGACCACCGCCACTGCCTTCCATTTTGCAACACCAATCCATCAGTGACCGGAATGATCATGCCAAATTGCTCATATGATCAAGTTTTTCCCTATCTCCCAAGCCTTCCCATCATTCTAGCTTACACGTCCAACTCCTAAGGAGGGCATTCGAGACCTTTCATTGCCTACCTTTAACCCTCCATGTCCCAACACTATGAGCCACTGGCTGTGTCACCAGCCCTACGCTGTGGCCAAGCTGAGCTACTTATAATTCCATGGAAACACTGTAGCTTGTTCTTAAGACTCCAGACTTGTTCCTTTTCCTGAAATGGCCTTCCCCATCTGACATGGTCCCCCTCACCCTTCAAGACCTCCTTCAAATGCAACCTTGCCTGAGAAGCTTATTCCAACAGCCCCAGGCAGCTAATAACTTCTGTTACCTCTGGCTTTTACTGAAACAATGCTATGTTTGCACTGGTATTTCTACCATTTCCCTTAGGGGAAAAAATGCCCCATAAACTCCTTTTTTGTTTTATTCTCTGCATTTTCCTCCATAGCCCTGAAAATTCTACCTTCTAGACATCTCCAAGGTCAGTGTTTTGGAAACAATGTTTTCTTTTCTCTACACTACCTGCTGGGACTAAATGGATATGATTTTTTAGGCCATCATCTGCTATGTGGAACATTTCTGTGAGTGAGAGAGATTCGGGGGCTAGAGGGACATCACCTGCTTTTGTTCATTCAAGAGCCTCATTGAGAAGGTGCTTCTGTGATGTCAAGCACAGCATAGGAAAAATGTCAATAATATTGTAATAACTGCGCACAGGGCCAGGTGGGTCCTGGCAATATTGGGGGTGGGGGACACTTTGTAAAGTATAGGAGTGTCTAATCACTGTGCTGCTGGAGAGGAGAAGATACTTCCTGCTCCCAGCAAAGCAATTTCAGAGGAATAAGGGTGAGGAGGGAAGGTGGCAGGGGAAAGACAAAAAGCTAGGATAATAATAAAAATTATGATCTTGTCCTGAGAACCATCATCCAGTGTAGGCACTCTTATTATTCCCGTTTTACAACTGAGGACACAGAGGCACAGAAGGATTAAGTTGACAGAAGTGTGTGATTTCCTAACTTTTCCCAACATTTTACCAAAATTTATCAAAAGTATAGGTGAGGGTGATACTGAGGATATTTTTGTTGAAAGCGAGTACCGGTGCTGTTTCACGTGTGGGTTGAGTGAGGGGGAAAAGGAGGCCTCTGTAGGTACAAGTCTGTTTGGGATGTGGGACACCTGGGATGACAACATGCATTGTGACTGCAGGAAATCCACCACCCAGCACCACTTAGAAGAGAGGGTTACACACATGTGCTGTGACTGGCTGAATTGCTGGGGAACTGAGCGGGAGTTCCCCAAACCTGCAGGGTTCAAAGGGAGGGGACCCTAGAGTCGGTGGAAGACTTTCCAATGGGCAGGGGGCTCAGAAAATTTGAAGGGGTTCACTCCAGGGTCCCCGCCACCCTCCGTACGTGCTCTCTGTCAGAGTGGTCTGCGTGACCGCAGGCTGTGGTGGAGGGACGGGTTCTTTTCGCCTCTCCTATTTCACAATATCTCTTCTCACAATTTATCAAAGAAGGCACTGTTCTCAAATGGAAGATGGCAAATTGCTCATGTGTAAAAATCTCCAGGTCACAAAAGAAACGGTTCAGAAATATAGCGAACAGTCTTCGTCATGATGGAAATTCAGTTTTCAGGTCATTAAGCATTGACTCTCTCCTGTGGCAGACTTAGCCCATCTTTCCATTAATGTCACAATAGGCCGACATTATGGGACTGGCTTTTACAGCAGGCTTGAAATAAATTGATATTGCTATTGCAAACTGATTCTCCTAATGAGACTGATTCTCATAATTGCATGACAAGGGGGTTGGCAAAGTAGAGCCTGCAGGCAATACCCAACTTTCTACCTGTGATTGTAAACGAAGTTCTCTTAGAACACAGCCATGCCCATTTGATTTTGTTGCTATCATGCTACACCTTCAGAGTTGAATAGCTGAAAAAAAAAAACTGTCAGGCATGCTAAGTCTATAATATATATATATATATATATATATATATATATATATATATATATATATATATATATATATTTTTTTTTTTTTAATTAAATGAGAGGCAGGGAGGAAGAAAGACAGACTCCTACATGTGACCCAACCAGGATCCACCAGGCAATCCCCATCTGGGGCTATTGCTCCATTGCTTGCTATTTCAGCACCTGAGGCAAGGCCATGAAGGCATTCTCAGCACCTGGGACCAACTTGCTCAAACCATTTGAGCCATGGCTATGGGAGGAGGAGACAGAGAGAGAGAGAGAGAGAAGTGGAAAAGGTGGAGAAGGAGACAGTTGCTTTTCCTGTGTGCCCTAACTGGGAATCAATCCTGGGACTTCCATATGCCAGGCAAACACTCTACCACTGAGCCAACCAGCCAGGGCCCAAAGTCTATAATATTTACCATTGGGCCCGCTACATAAATATTTGCCAACCCCTGGTATATTATATAACTTTTCCAAATTGTTTTAAATTAACTTTCATGGTTTTTTAAAATTATTTTCTTTGAAGAAAAGAAGGAGGAAGAGGAAGAAAAGAATGAGGATGAAGACAAGAAAAAGAGTGGAGGGGAGGAAGAGGAGGACTAAAAAAATAGTTTGTGCAGAACATCCACTTTCCTCTGGAAATCTGGATTTTGATGTGTGCTAGAGAAAGGGTGCCTGCATGACCAGCCCCAGTTAAAGTCTCGGCACTGAGTATCTAATGAGCTTTCCTGGTAGACAACATTTCACATATGTTGTCTCAACACATTGCTGAAAAGCATAAGTATACCCAGTGTGATTCCAATGAGAAAGGATTCTTGGAAACTTGAGTCCCATTTCTCCTGGGCCTCCGCCCGTGTTTTCCCTTGGCTGATTTCGTTTTGTATATTTTCACCATGATAAATCTTAGCCATGAGTAGACAATATGCTGAGTCCTGTGAGTCTCCTAAGCAAATCACTGAACCTAAGGGTGGTCTTGGGGACCTCACACAAAGTAGGGTAACAAAAAGACTTTTGAGCATAAAATTTAATACATTAGGACAACCTTCTATGAGAGACATGGAATGGCAAGGTGAATTCAAAGAGCAAAGAGAACAAGAAATCTTTTTCATCTGTGGATGAAAATCGTGCTCACCATTTTTTATACGAAGAATTTGGGTATCAAATTGCTATGATATTTAGCATCCAAAGGATATATTAAAAACAGTGACATAAAATATTTATTTTTAAACTGTCGGTATTTACAATACAATGAAAATTTAAATTTATTTTAAAAAATAGAAACATGAAGAAATACACAAATAATCAGGGAAATAAATAAGATTGAAGACTATTTTTGATGACTACTATATATAACTCAGTGGTACTTGCTCTTATAGAAAGCACAACTTTTAGAGAATCTGATAAAAGGCAAGGAAGCTCTCTCCAGAAAAGAATGCACATATGCATATATATACAACATTTTGCATATAGGGTCTTCTGCTTCCAGCCAAAAAGGGAATAACAGGGACCATATTTACCCTACTGTCTAAGACAAAAAAACAAACAAACAAACAAAAAACAAAATGTGTAAAATAGCAGTGTTTTAAAACTGACAATAAAGAGCAGTGGTCCATGAGATACAGGCAGCAAGTAAGGTGAGCCCTAGGATTGCTCCAGTTTGCTGCCTGGCAAAAGTTGCTAGGTGTAAGCAGAGCCTGGCTGACCCTGAGTTAATAGAAAAAAAAATGAGTGCAAATAGACCAGAGTGACTAGACTTTACAGAACAGAATCACAGAAAGGAGAGAGCTGCAGAGAAATCTGGAAATCTGCAGAGGGTCCTACTCAAGTACTCAGCAGGATACATGATCAGTTGCTTCTGTAATGAGGAAATCACTTCAAGGAGAGAATAGAGGAAATAGAACTCAGTGCTCACAGGGGACAAAAATATTGCTCATTTCCATCAGCCAGCAGCCAGACTGGAAGACCTCATTATTTATGGAACATTGGGTAGTGAACCCAGAAGTGTCCGGACTCAGTATTGGGGAATAATTAGCCCTATATTAAACATTGCTCTGTCCTAACAAGCAAATCTTAAAAGCAAGACCAGAAAGGACTAAACTGTTTCCAAGTAATTTAGCTGATTCCCACAGCAAAAATAAAAAATATTTATAGGTATATAATATCCAACTTCCAACAAGGTAAAATTCATGATGCCTGGCCTCCAATCAGAAATTACCAGGCATGCAAAGAAACAGTAAAATTGGACCCATAAGAGAAAATAAATTGATGATTTGAAACTATCCATAACTGATGCAGATGTTAGAATTAGCAACAAGGAGATTAGAATAATTATTATTATAACCATATTTCACATCTCCAAAAAGTTAGAGGCATGGATAATATTACTAAGATCCATTTCAAACTTCTAGAAGTGAAAACTACAATGTCTGAGATTTTTTAAAAGTGCTTTGGATGGGATTGACAACAGATTAAACATAACAGAAACTACAACAAGATAGTAGCAGAAACTATTCAAAATGAAACACAAGAGAAAGAATCTACTTGTCCAGAGTCCAGTACAATCATGAGGGTTTACAGCTTTGATAACAGAGACTCAAAATACATGAAGGTAAAGATAAGGAAAAATAGACAAATCCACATCTGGTGGCATATTTTAATACTCTTTTATTGCTGACTGATTTAAAAAATTCAATAAGGACATACATAACTTGAAATAACACCAAATGACTTGACCTGAGTTTTATAAAACATGCTACCCAACAACAGTGCAATGCACACACTTTTCAATTATACTTAAAACACTGACCTGTATCAACCACATTCTAAGCCATAAAACCCATCCCTATAAAGTTAAAAGGATGCAAGTCATACAAAGCAAAAGTATGTCCTCCCAACAAATAGAACTAAATTAGAAATTGATAACTAAAAATATCCTTAACAACCCTCCAATATTTGGGAAATAAACAAAATACTTATAAATACCCTGTGCATCAAAGAACAAGTAAAAAAGAAAAATTAGAAAATATTTTAATTGGAATAAAAATAAAAACACAAAATACCAAAATGTAATGGTATGCTGAGAAAATAGTACATATGAGAAAATTTATAGCACTAAATATCTGTATTAGAAAAGAAAGCCTCAAATCAATGACCTTAGCTTTCTTCTGAAGAAACTAAAAATAAAAAAAGCAAATTGACACAAAGAAACAGAAGAAGGAAAATAACAATGAGAATGAAAATAGATGAAGCTGAAAGCAGAAAAACAGAGTCAATGAATATGCCCAAAATCTAGTCTCTTAAGAAAACTAATAAAATTAATACCCTTGGCCCAACTAGGGAATAAAAAAAAAGAAAAAAAGAAGGCATACATTACCAATATCAAGAATCACTGTAGAGTCTACAGATATTAAAACAATAATAAAAAATGTTAAAAATAATGTTATGCCAATAAATCAACAATTAAGATGAAATGGGCAAAGTCCCTGAAATACACAAATGACCAAAGTCCACCCTGGAAGAATTACATAGAGCAAATATCTATACAGCCAGTGAATTCACATTTAAAACCTTTTCTAGAAGAATATTTCATGGCAAAATGTCTTCCCTAGAGTATGCTATCAAACACTTAAGAAAGAAATATTAAAATTCTACACAATTGATTGCAGAAATTAGAAGAAGGAATGCTTCATTTACTCATTCTATGAATCTATTGCATCACCTTAATAGCAAAAAAGAAATAAATGGTATTTTTTTTAAAAAACTATGAACAATATCCCTCATGAACATAAATGCAAAATTCTAAAAAATAATTTAGCAAATTAATCCCAGTTACATCTTTTTTTTAAAAAATACATCATGGCTCTAGTGGGTAAAATAATGTCCCCTGGCCCTGGCTCATTGTCTCAGCGGTAGAGCATCTGCTCAGTGTGTGGATGTCCTGGGTTCAATTACCAGTCAGGGCACAGGGGGAAAGCGACCATCTGCTTTTCTACCCCTCCCTCTCCTTTCTCTCCCTCTCTCTCTCTCTCTCTCTCTCTCTCTCTCTTTCTTCCCCTCCCGCAGAGATGGCTCAAATGGTTCAAGCAAGTTGGTCCTGGGCCTTGAGGATGGCTTCATGACCTCGCCTCAAGCGCTAAAATATCTTGGTTACCAAGCAACAGGGCAGCTGTCCCAGATGGGCAGAGCATCGCCTGGTAGGAGGTGTGCCAGGTGGATCCTAGTCAGGGCACATGCAGAGGCCTGTCTGTCTGCCTCCTTGAATCCTACTTTAAAAAAAAAATGAAATTATGTCCCCTGAAAAAGATAATGGATTAGTGCGGCTCTAATCCAATGACTAATGTCCTTAGAAGAAAATAGAAATTAGGACAGACATAAGACACATGGGGAGGAGACCATGTGAACATAGAAACGGAGATTGAAGTTTTGCATCAACAAGCCAAGGAATGCCGAGGACTGCCAGCAAACACAAGAAGCTAGGGGTCAAGGAAGCACATTCTCTAGAGGCTTCAGAGAAAGCATGGCCCCAGACACCTTAATTTTAGACTTCTAGTGACTAAGAATGTGAAACAATAGATTGCTATTGTTTCAAGCCACCCAGGTTGCAGCCCTATTAAACTAATACAATAGTCAAGAGGGGTTTATCCCATGAAGGCAAACATTTAAAAATAAATTAATGTAATTTGCCATATTAACAAACAAAATATATATCTATATATATATGATCATTTCAATAGATGCAGAAAAGCATTTGACAGATTCTACTTCTATTCCTGGTTAAAAAAAAAAAAAAAGATGCTCTTAGCAAAGTAGGAGTAGAAGGGAATGCCATCAAGCTCACCATCAAAAACCTAGAGAAATTTCATACACAATGATGAAAGACAATACTTTCTCCCTGAGATCAGAAGCAACACAGCGATGTCCACTCTCACCATTTCTATTCAACATCACACTGGAAGTGTTTGTCCTTACAATAAGAAAAATAAATAAAAACCATTGAAAAGAAAGATACAAAACTGTCTTTGTTCACAGATAACAAAATTATGCAGAAAAAATGTGCTGGAACAACAATGAAGTCACTAGAACTAATAAGGGAGTTCAGCGAGGTTACGGGATAGAAGTTCAGTATCAACATAAATTGCATTTCTATATTGTAGCAATAAACATTCAGAAATTAAAACAAAAATACCATTTAAAAAGCATAAAAATTAGCAACTACTTATTGATAAATCTACCAAAAATGAACAAGACCTACACAACAAAAACTTTGTAAAGCACTGCTGAGATCAATTAAAGAGAGAGAAAAATGTGATAATTGACTACATACCTGAGTTGAAATACTGAGTATCATTAAGGTTTCAATTCTTCTCCAAACTAATCTACACATTCAATACAATTCCAATCAAACTAGAGACAATATCTTCTGCACAAATTGACAACCCAAATCAAAATTCACATGAAATGCTAAGAATCTAGAATACATAAAACAACTTTGAAAAAGAACAAAGTGGTAGGATGAATCTTACCTGATTTTAAGACTTTTTATAAAGCTTCAGTAATCAAAACAAAGTGATATTGGCATGAAGATAAAAATAAATAAATAAAGGAAACCAAACAGAAAATCCAGAAAAAGAATATATATGAACAGCCAACTTTTGACAAAGATAAAATAGCATCTCTATAAAAAATATCACATATAAAATTGACTTAAAATAGATCATATACCTAAAGGTAACAGCTAAAAAACAATAAATTTCTTAGAAGATAAAAATAGGACTACATCTTTGCGACCATGAGCTAGGCAATGGTTTCTTAGATACAAGAACAAAAGCACAGCCCAGGCCGTTCGCTCAGTGGTAGAACATCGGCCCGGCATATGGAGGTTCCAGGTTCAATTTCTGGTCTTCTCTCTCTCTCCCTCTCTCTCTCTCTCCCTCTCTCTCTCTCTCCCTCTCTCTCTCTCTCTCTCTTTCTCTCTCTCTCTCTTTGTTCCTCTCCTGCAGCCATGGCTCAATTGGCTTGAGCGAGTTGGCCTCAGGCGCTGAGGATGGCTCCATGTCTCACCTCAGGCGCTAAAAAACTGGCTCCGTTTATAACAAAACAATAGCCTCAGATGAGCAGAGAATCACCCCCTGGTTGTCTTACTGGGTGGATCCCTGTTGGGACACATGCAGGAGTCTGTCTCTGCCTCCCCTCCACTCACTGAAAAAAAAAAGAACAACAAAAGTATTGTACAAATGATGGAAGAAAAAATAATTTTGACTTTATCAACATATTATAGAACTTCTGCACCAAATGATACCATCAAGAAAGTGAAAAGACAATCCACAAAATGGGAGAAACTATTTGTAAATATGTATAGATTTGATAAGGGACTTGTATCCAGAAGGAAGAAAGGAAGTGACTTCATTTTTGATATGCCGACCACATGTCTTTTCCCTTCTGCCGGACATCTGGGCAAGCTGATTTTAAAAAAGAAACAAAAAAATGAAACTAGACCACCAACTTACACTATTCACAAATATAAACTCAAAATGGATAGAAGACTTAAATGTAAGCCGTGAAACCATAAGCAACTTAGAAGAAAACATAGGCAGTAAGCTCTCTGACATTTCTCGCAGTAATATATTTGCTGATTTATCTCCACGGGCAAGTGAAATAAAAGACAGGATAAACAAATGGGACTATAGCAAACTAAAAAGATTTTGCACAGCTAAAGACAAAAAGAACAGAATAAAAAGACAAACCACACAATGGGAGAACATATTTGACAATACATCTGATAAGGGGTTAATAACCAAAATTTATAAAGAACTTGTAAATCTCAACACCAAGAAGACAAACAATCCAATCAAAAAATGGGCAAAAGAAATGAATAGATACTTCTCCGTAGAGGACATACAGATGGCCAATAGGCATATGAAAAAATGCTCAACATCACTAATCATTAGAGAAATGCAAATTAAAACCACAATGAGATATGACCTCATACCAGTCAGAATGGCGCTCATCAACAAAACAACACAGAAGAAGTGCTGGTGAGGATGTGAAGAAAAGGGAACCCTCCTGCACTGCTGGTGGGAATGCAGACTGGTGCAGCTACTGTGGAAAACAGTATGGAGATTCCTCAAAAAATTAAAAATCTAACTGCCTTTGACCCAGCTATCCCACGTTTAGGAATATACCCTAAAAACACCATAGAACTGTTCCAAAAGGAGAAATGCACCCCCCTGTTTATGGCAGCATTGTTCACAATAGCAAAGATCTGGAAACAACCCAAGTGTCCGTCAGAGGATGAGTGGATGAAAAAGGTTTGGTACATATATACTATGGAATACTACTCAGCCATAAGAAATGATGACATCGGGTCATTTACAATAACACTGATGGACCTTGATAACATTATACTGAGTGCAGTAAGTAAATCAGAAAAAACTAAGAACTATATAAATCCATACATAGATGGGACATAAAAATGAGACTCAGAGACATGGTCAAGAATGTTATGGTAACAGGGGGTGGGGTGGGAGATGGGGAGGGGGAAGGATGAAGGAGAGAGAGAGGGTGAGGGGAGGGGAGGGGCACAAAGAAACCAGATAGAAGGTGACGGAAGACAATTTGACTTTGGGTGAGGGGTATGCAGCATAATCAAATGTCAAAATAATCTGGAGATATTTTTTCTGAACATATGTACCCTGATTTATCAATGTCACCCCATTAAAATTAATTTTAAAAAAAGAAACAAACAAACAACTCCTCCCCCAAAAACCCACCTGGCATTGGCAAGGCTTCCAACAACAAAAGCCCCGACACGTTCCTGAGAACTCTCCCCTAGCTCTATCTCCTTAAACACATACAAAACAAGACAAGTGGTCCTCTTTCCCTACTGTCCCAAACCATTTCTGGACTCATTCGGGGGGCTTCTCTGCTCCCCCAGAAGCCCCATCATGTGAGCACTAAAGCTTTTCATATCCTCTCGGGGCAGGTGTGGTGTGATCAGTGTTGACCTCCAAACGAATTTGGGATGTGGGATCCATTCCAGTTCTCTACAGTGACCACAATACAGAATATATAAAGAAATCTTACAGTTCAATAATGAGACAAACAATCCAATTTAGAAATTGGCAAAAAGATCTGAATTGATATTTCTCCAAAGAGGATGTGCAAATGGCAAGTGAGCACATATAAAAAGACACTGGCATATTTAGTCATTAGGGAAATGCAAATCCAAACCACAGAGAGATACCACTTCATACCCTCTAAGATGCGCTGTAATAAAAAAGGCAAACAATAAGTCTTGGCAAGGACGAGAAGAAAGTGAAACCCTCAGACATTGCTGATGGGAATGCAAAATGGTGCAGCTGCTTTGGGAAACAATTTGGCAGTTTTTCAAATTGTTGAAACATACAAGTTACATATAGCTCAGCAATTTCACTCCTAGACATAGATCCAAGAAAAATGAAAATACCTCCACACAAAAACTTGTACAAAGATATTCACAGCAGTGTTATTCAAAAGAGCCAAAATGTGGAAACAACTCAAATGTCCACCAATCAATGAGTGGATAAATTAAAAGGTAGCATATCCCTACAGTGGAATATTATTTGACCATAAAAAAGAATAAAGTACTGATAGAAGGTATTACACAGATGAGGTTCCGAAACATTACACTAAATGAAAGAACCCAGCCACAAAGTGCCATGTATTATATGACTCCCTTTATATAAAAATATATAGAATAAGCATATATTCTATAATAATAAAAATTTATATAGAAATATCCTATAATAATAATACTAAATAAATATTCTATAATAATAGAATATATTATTCTAACAGAAAGTAGATTAGCATTTGCCTAGGGCTGGGCGAGTGGGTACTATAGAGTGACTCCTTATGGTATGGGGTTATTTTGGAGATAACAAAAATGTTCTGAAATTATGGTGATAACTGTGGGCTTAAATTTTACTTGTTTCTCTCACAACTACAAATTTTAGAGCTTCTGAATCAATTTCTTGATTTTCTTATTTCTTCAAACATTTGGTTCAGCTCATTACTATAATAGACCAAAGCTACCACCAAACTCATGATTCCATTGTTTTATTGATCTAACTGCCCCAGAGGCCCTGGCTGGGCAGCTCAGTTCACCAGAGCATCGTCCCAACATGCCGAGGTTGCAGATTCCATACCTGGTCAGGGCACAGACAAGAATTAACCAAGGATGGCATGAATGAGTGGAACAACAAATCTCTCTCTCTCTCTCTCTCTCTTTCCTCTGTCTCTAATAATTCAATAAATAAAAAAATTTTTAACTGACAAAGAGCCATTACTTCTCAAATCCCTTCATTTTCTCTCTTCTTCCATCACCACCATGCACCTGTTGGCCTTCTGCCCGGCACTCACAATGAATATTTCAGCCCATCTTGAACTTGGTCGCCCACTGACAATGGAGAGCACACGGCAGCGCCACACTGACATGCGGATGCTGAGCCGCCTGCCACGTTCCTCATGACTTCGTGGGTTCATGACTTTCTTATCTGCCTCTCAGACAGATTATAAATGCTACACATAGGTCATGGGATTTATGTGTGCCATGGATCGTCAACCCTGTGAATCCTGAATCCTCAAATACTGAGACCCTGCTGAATAAAATGTCCCTCTGATAAGCTAAGTGTCCAATCCTATGGCTCTTGCTTCTCCATTGACCAGACATGTCAATCGCCAGGGCTCATAATGATGCTTGTGGTGAAGTGTCTAAAGAACTGTAGGATCATGTCCATTTCAATTCCACAATTCCCTCACTGCCTAACACAGCAATCTGGACATAAAAAAAATGTCGCTCAGTGCTTTACCAAAGGCTGTGCTCTGTTAAAGAATGCAGATAAAAAGAAAAAAAATAACAGGTTCTAAAATCAAATTTTATTCACCATACAAATGAAATTAATCCAAATGGTACTGCACATCTACTACGGACCAAACATTATCACATGTGATAGCTCCACTGATCCTTGCAGGCTAAAGGTCACGCAATGTCCTAAGTTAGCACAGGTGGTAAGCCGTGGAACCGGGTACAAATTCTGGTGTCTATAATTCTAGAAGCAATGCCTCTCAATGAAACCACTTGGGAAGAACCATCAAAGAAGAGAGAAACAGGAAGTTAGGGCTGAGTGGCGGGGGGAGGGGGTTCTATGTGTCTACTAACCCAAGTTGATAAGAGGTTGAAAGACAAGACCACTCTGTCATCTCAGCCCTTGGCTATCTCGGGGCTGGCATGTGCTAAATCACCAACTAGTTCCGAAGACAGAAGTGATTCCTGACAATGACGATTGTCTGCAAGAATGTCTGTAAATGACACTTGGCTGCAAGAATCACCTGCATAAAGGGGAAAGGACCGTGGGTCCCTGGAGCCCTGTCCCATGCTAAGAGCCGTCCCTCACACCCTTCCATGGGGCTACTCTATACCTTTGGTATTTTCATGACACTCTTTCCTAAACCCTAGTCTCCGGGGTTGTGGTCACACTGATGGGTCAGTGGCTAATTCCGAAATAAAGGCTGTGGCTATCATGCCCCTCAAGCGCTGAGGTGGGCGTTTCAGAAGCAACCATAACCCTGGAGTCCTCATGTGAAGACTGGGGAAGCACTAGGACCTGCCACATGGTCATGAAATAGCCACCTAGTGGTAGACATCTGGTCCCAAAGAGCCAAGCCCCGCTGCTTCCAACAGACCTATGGCCTCTGTGGCTGCTTTTGAATCACGGCAGATAAAATTCTTCTATAAAATAAGCCTCTACAATCAAAGGAATGACAGCCTGGGACTACTTTAAGAAGCAGCATTGATTTTGTTTTTAAAAAGGAATTTTAAAACTGGCTTTAAATATGCGCATTCATCTGATTTAAAATATGCTTTTGACAGATGTAGGTAAAGCAATGATGGGGAAAAAAGAATTTAAAGTGTATACAGGACTTTCAAAGCGTCATGGAGAATGTATAGACACACACACACACACACACACACACACACACACACACACACACAAGAAGTAGCTTCAAACCACAAAACAGGAACAATAAGAATGATAGGCAGAGGAACATGAACAAACAGGATAAAGCTAGTTCTTTATTCCCCAGGAATATTTTTAGTTTATTACTTGTTCTTCAAGTTTACCAAGTGTCATTGTAATCCTGTGCATGTGTTTTGTTTCAGTCAAGCTTGCTGGGAGGGGTGCTCGTCATTATCCCCTGCACTTTGCAGAAGGCTCTGACGTCTACCGAATCAAGCCAAACTCCCCAGCCTCTCGACACCACACAGGTGACTCCAGCCTATTTTTGCAGCTTTGTTCCCACAACCCCCTCTGCCTGAAATGCCACCCCCCCCCCCCGACCTCTACGTGCCCAAATCCTTCCCCACCTCCAAGACCCAGGTCCACAGCCAGCTCGCCCCTACAATATTTCTTAGATTTACCCAGGCAGAAGGCGATCTCCTCCCTCCTTCTCATTTCCAGGATGTTTCATCTGTATACTCTGACAAGCAATTCATGCCAAAATGCCACATTTGGTCTTAAATACCAGTTATGTCTGCATGTCTCATTGCCCTTACTGGACTCTTACTGGCCCCCCTCCCGTTCTCCATGAGTACATAACTGTCCCCAGAAGGAAATGTTTGTGTTTGTGCAGACGTGTCGGCAGTGCTCTGAAGAAAGGTTCAGCTCTGAAGGGTCCATGCACCTCACGCACCCTGCACACATTGGTAAGGAAACATCTAACATCTCTCTTCTCCCAGAACAAGACGAAAAAAGGAACCCAAGAAACTTTAACCTGGAAGTTTCACCATATTTCTCAAAGCCTTGAATTCTCTAGGAAAGAACTCGTCATGCAGAAGGGGCTCAAAAAACAACAACAACAAAAAAAAATCCAGGGAATGAATGAAAGCTGTAGCCCCTGCCAGAAACCTTGATGTAGAGGAAGGTATAACAAGTGTACAGAGGACCCTTCGGAGTCCAGTGGAAGGAGCAGTTGTGGTGGGGCCAGGGGAAAGGGATTTGCTGGTGTGGGAAATGAGAGGTATATTCTGTACTTCACACAGTCACCAAGAACACCTGCCACAGTGCAAGGTGATTAGCCCATGTTAGAACAGCCATGAATTAAATTTACTATTCTGAGTCAACAGTTTCTCCCAAGTCCCTATTTCCAATCCCTGTTTTCAGGAAATGTTTTATGAACCCTGCCTAAATAAAAATACTCCTAAAATCTCAGGACTGAAAAGGACCTTACAATTCATCTAGTCTGCAGGCCCATTCTGGGTTGGAGAAGCCTGGATGACATCCTGTCACATGGTCGTCCATTCTCTGCTAGAACACCTGTCTCCTGTGGCAGGCAGAATTCTAAGAATGACCTCCCAGATTCCATAGCCCTTACTCTCGGAACCCTGGGAGATACGACTCCCATGATTGTGTCATATTAGATAACACAGTTGACCTTGGAAAATGAAGACTGAATGGGTGGGTCTAATGTAATCACCTGAGCCCTTAGAAGCAGAGAACTTTACTCCAGCTGGTGACAGAAGGAGGAGTCACAGAGATTTAAAGCAGAAAGAGACTCAACACTCCATTGCTGGCTTTGAAGATGAAGGGACAACAAGCCACGGCATGCAGGTGGCCTTTAGAAGCTAAGAACAACCCCTGGCCGACAGCCAGCAAGGGTTGAAAACCTCAGTCCTACAACCTCAGGAAACTGAATTCTGCCAACAACCTAAATGAGCCTGAAAGTATATTCCTCCCCAGAGTTTCCCACTTAAAAGCCCGGCCAGACAACACTCGATCTCTGACCATATAAGACCCTGCAGAGAGTAACCTGCTAAGCCTGCCTGGACTTCTGACCAGACATAACTGGGATAATAATAGATATTTCTTTTTTTTTTCTTTCTTTCTTTTTTTTTTTTTTTTCTGAAGCTGGAAACAGGGAGAGACAGTCAGACAGACTCCCGCATGCGCCTGACCGGGATCCACCCGGCACGCCCACCAGGGGCGCCGCTCTGCCCACCAGGGGGCGATGCTCTGCCCATCCTGGGCATCGCCATGTTGCGACCAGAGCCACTCTAGCGCCTGAGGCAGAGGCCACAGAGCCATCCCCAGCGCCCGGGCCATCTTTGCTCCAATGGAGCCTTGGCTGCGGGAGGGGAAGAGAGAGACAGAGAGGAAGGCGCGGCGGAGGGGTGGAGAAGCAAATGGGCGCTTCTCCTGTGTGCCCTGGCCGGGAATCGAACCCAGGTCCTCCGCACGCTAGGCCGACACTCTACCGCTGAGCCAACCGGCCAGGGCCTAATAGATATTTCTTTAAGCTGCTAAATTGTGGTAAATTGTGGGGAGTTGACAGCAAGAGAAAACTAATGTGCCTCCAATGATGTGAAGTCACTCTCTCCAGCGGCAGCCTCTCCTATCTTTGGAGAACTCTGCTTACCAGAAAGTTCTTTTTTCAATCAACAAATTATTTCTTTTATAAATTTTATAAAGTAAAGTTACTTCCCTACTTTATAAGTCACCATTACTGTGGAACCGGTGGGCGGTTAGAAAATTTTACTACTAACAGAGATACAAAAGTGGGCAGTAGGTATAAAAAGGTTGACTACCCCTGACTTAGAGCAAATTCAATCCTTCTTCCATACAACAGTCCTTCAAAAACTACAGATGGTTTTCCTGTCCCATCCTGAGTCCCTTCAAGCTTTCTTTATAATGCGTGGCTTGGCATACATGTGCCTCCTGTTTTCTACCCGATGCGCATGCCCTCATCTATCCCAGTGACTAATAAAGTGAAGTACCCTGGAAGAATGCTGGATCCATGTGCCCTGGTCAGCACTGCCCCCTCTCAGCATGGTGTCGCCCAGCAAGACCAACTCTCTCTGGCTTGACATGCAGGTCCAGTGTTCATGAATAACTGCTGTTGCGGCTGGATTACCTTCCAGCTTCCAGAGAGAAATCTTGATATTTCTGGGGACAGATATTGTTCCATCATAAGTGGTAGGAAAACAAAAAGAAAACTGATCCAGAAGAGCTCTGATTTTTCAATTCTGGGCTCTTACTTGGCAGCCACCTGGACGTGTGTGTGGTTTGTGAAGTTTATGAAGGGACATCCCTTCTGACAAGGATGGAATGACTGGTCCTGGGCTGGCCCTCCCATGGTAAGCAACTGGAAAACTGGGAAACAAAATACATTCAGCAAGTCTTTGAAGCACTGAACAATAGACGTCACTGTACTGTGAACCTTGAAAGAAGGAATAACAGGAGGGGAGCCAGTCGGGGTCCCAGGAACTGAGGAGCGGAGTGGACCACAAAGTGATGGAACAGAGGCCAAGCCTCTCGACTGCCTGAGGTCCTGCCTGGAAGCACCTTCCCAAGCGCAGCAGCCAGGCTGCGCTGAGGGCGCCAAGGTCCCAGTCTGCGGCTGATGGCTGGGCAGAATTCACAGACCAGGATGCTGTGACGGAGGGAGCGGCACAGAGAAAGAGCCCTGTCAGCCTGCATTAGAGGTGCCCGTAAGTGCTTGGCTGAATATTGGGCTGGGCATGTGGAGGGTGAGACTCCACAAAGTTCACCAAGAGCAGTTCTGAGAGACAGAGGCGCACGTACTGACCAGAGTGGACAGTTTGCTGAAAAGTCCAGGCATTGAGCTGAGAGGCCAGATAGTCCACGCCTTGGGAGTAGAGCTATTCTCTCTCTAGAGCTAGACCTATTCCAGAACCACCTGGAGTGGATTGAATGGTGGTCCCCAAAAATATATATGTCTATGTCCTAACTGTTAGAACCTGTGACTGTGACCTTATTTGGAAAAAGAGTTTTTGCAGGTGTAACTAAGTTTAAGACCTTGAGATGAGATTTTCCTGGAAGATCCAGGGCTCCAAATTCAATGACAAGTGTTCTTATAAGAGACAGAAGAGAAGGCACAGACACAGAAGGCCAAGAGAAGATGTAGACAGAGATTAGAGCTTTGCATCCACAAGCAAAGCTTTTCCTAGAGCCACCAGCAGCTGAAAGAGGCAAGGCAAGGCCTCCTCTAGCGCCTTCCAAGGGGGAGCAGCCCTGCCAACAGCTCCATTTCAGACTTCCAGCCTCCAGGGCTGTGAGAGTAGATATTTCTGCTGTTTCCAGTCACAGAGTCTGTTGTAATTTGTTTAAGCGGTCCTGAGAAACTAATGCACCATCCTGACAGAACTAAAAGTCAAACAGTAAGAGGGTCAAGATGACCCACTAGGAAATATGCCACCTGAAGTTAAAGGAAGTTAAAGTCTTTAAGAGAAGAAAAACATATCTAAACTTTCAATCATGCAACATTCACCATGTCCAGCATACAATAAAAAAGAACTAGATATGCAAAGAAACAAGAAAATGTTACCAAGCAGAAGGAGAGGGGCGCGGAGGAGGGGAGAGGGAGAGAGAAAGAGGGAGAGGGAGAGAGAGAGAGAGAAAGGGAGAGAGAGAGAAAGGGAGAGAGGGAAAGGAAGGGAGGGTTGGAGGGAAACCTACAAATGAAAGACATATTGGACTTTACAGACAGGACTTCAAAACAGCTATTTGAAATATGTTTAAGGAATTAAAGGAAAAGATACACTCAGTTATGGAAAAAATAATGTCAGTAGAGAAAGTAATAATAGAGAACCCAAATGGAATTTTAGAACTAAAAAACACAGTATTTGTAATAAAGTTTATAAATATGAATCTTTCATACATTAGCTCATTTAAGAAGCAGCAGGACACACTGCAAATATAATAAGGCTTGGCATTCAAATTCTAGCTTCACCAACTACTAGCCATGGAATGAATAGTGAGCTATTTTACCGTGGTAGATGAGCTATGTTCTTCCTGACCTGAACACCTCTCCTTTTCCTCGTTCTCTTATCCTGGCTTTGTCTCCTGTCCCCACCATAAACAAGGGTTCAGATGAAAGAAGCCATCTCCTTAGAAACCCCACATTTTATACACACCACAGCACCCGGTCTAAAGATCCGTGTGGCACCTGTCTCAGGCAGGGACAATCAGGGTCCTTCCCCTAGAATTGTTAAGTAGAATAATAGGCTCAAGTTTCTCTCAATCAGAGATCCCCCCATGTCAAACTAGGTGATCATCTCCTCTCCCAGAACCTGACTGACCCTACTTCAATTTTTCCGTAGACATATTTTTTTTTAAGTCAAACTACTTTTAGTTTATCAGAAACATGAAGTTGCAGAGGTCAAGGAGGTCTTGGGATCAATGGTTTCCTGTTCGCTCTTTTTGTGGTTGGGGCTAGTAGAGCAATCGAAGAACAAGTGGTTCTCTCCAATTGTCTTCTACTAGACACGCCACACCCACTCCAACTCATTATGTCCCCAAGTGTCCATACTGTGTCGTGCCTCTATGCCTCTGCTTATGCTAATCCCTCCACCAAAACTCCTTTCCTTATCTTCTGGAAGAATTCTGTCTACTCCTTGAGCACTTAGCTCATCTCCTCTGAGAAAGCCTTCTGGGTCCTTCCAAGGCAGAATGGGTCTCAACTTCCTCTCGCAAATCTATAGAATTTTGCAAACCTCTTGCAGGGTATATATTATTGTGCGCCTGGCATTAAAGCCCATGCTGGTGAAATCTACCTTCTCCTTGGAATGCGGGCTTTGTGGGGAAGGGGAGAGAAGTGTGTCTTCATTTATCTCTGAAACCCTCACTGATTCTGCCCAGCGAAGCTTTGCATGTATAATGATTAATCAATATTTATTGAATTCAATCAAATTTTACATTAGTAGAGACTAATCTCAAGGAATTCTTTTTTCTGTGCACATGTTAGAATGATAAAAAAAAAAAAAGTTAAAGGAACTCAAAGTGATTTTCTGGGTAGAAAGAAAAAAAAGATCAGTCCAGTGCTGGCTTTGGGTGTAGCTGGCACATAGTAAGTAGACAACTAGCGTGTGTTAAATCGAGTGGCATGACCGGGATTGCAGCTCATAATCAGAAGAATCAAGTCTCTGGATACCTCTCTATTAGATACTCTCCCTCCCATCGATACCTTTGTCTTTGTACTCTACCACGACACAGGCTTTTTGACATTGCATTTCTACGATGTTTCCTCTAGCCCCTCTCACCTCCCGGCCCCAAAATAATACCTGGTATGTTTATGAGAAGCCTCCTCTTTAATCTCACTTTTTACACATCCTCAGGTAGGAACACAGACTGTAGAACTTGAATACCAGATGAGGTGCATGAAGAGCTATTTTCTGCCCGATTCCATTAGTCATAGCCAAGGTTGGGGGAGGAAGCATTCATTTTTGTGAGTCACTGTTTATCTGTCTATAAATTTAGTAATGAAATGCTTATGCCACAGGGATGTGAAGAAATTTCATTTTTTGCTTATAAAATCCTCAGGGCGTGTGTGGATACAAAGTGCAATAACATTATAAAATATTGCCCTGGTATTGCCTTCTCTGGGCCTGGAATTCATTTCTGTTTTATGAGAAGCAAGGAAGACTTATGAGAAAGATAAGGAGATAGCTTTGCTCAAGTATTTAAATGAGGATTTATATAGCCCTTGTTTTCTAGTACCCTGTTGTTTGGGACTCTGAAATTCTGAGTATTTATCAATAGCTCGAGAAACTTTATATTTATTGGGGGTCAGGGCAATGCTTCAGTGGGAGTAAAAACAGCTACAATTTATTAAGCATCACTTTCAATCATCATTATCTTAAATCCTCACATCTTTGCAGGGTAGGTGTTATTGGTACTTTATAGATAAGGAATTAAGGTTCAGAGAGGGTTGAGTAAATTTCCTCCGGTCACACAGCAAGTAGTGACAGAGCTGAGATTCACAACCAGATCCTTATGACTCCAAAAGTGTTTGCTTTCTCCACGACTAGTCTATACATGACCAAGTAACATAGATTCTTCAACTATTCACAATCTGACTTCTCATTCCTGTCTCAGGAAACATCTAGCAACTCCTCATTGTTTTTAGAGATTTTTATAAAAGTTTACAGTTAAGCACAAATGGGGAAGGATGCCCCAATGTGTGGTGTCTGTGTGTCAGAGCCCCCTGGCCTAGGCTTGCACGCTGTAGGGGGAAGTGAGGCCTGCAATTGTAATGCAGAAACGCCTTCGGGGCCAAGTGTGGCTCTCCCTTCCCTCTCAATAAAACCCTGGGGGCAATGGGATCACCCTCCTTCTCGTCCCTCTGCTGATGAGAGGAAAGGCGCAAAAAGCTTAAAAACTGGATAGAAGAGGAGATGCCAACATGTGAAATACTTCACATAACCAGAAGGCACAGAGCAGGTGGGGGTGGCAGCACCGGGCTGAGTGAAGGGGGCCACCTGGCTGCAGGAAGCTGTGCCAAGGGGAGGTGGCCCTAGGAAGGATGGCCCGAGGAGGCCTGGCGGGGCTCCCAGACATGAGCACAGAGACTGACTCACAGGAAGACGCATGGTCAGGCCCCAGGAACCCGTCACCTGCGAGCATCCAGGCCAGCACCGCTCCAACCCACACAACCCCCCTGAAGGGGACTGAAGGTACCTTCTGCAGAATTAACCCAAGGAGACCATACTAAGAGACGGCAGGCAGAGGAGATTCAAGGACAAAGCGTGAGGCTGACATGGGAGCAGAAAGGGACAGCCATCACCCAGCGCTCCCTTCCTGCCGGCTAGGCTCCAGAGACTGCAGCAGCCTGGCTCAGGCACGACCCCCAGCACCAGGACTGTGGCGGGCGGGGTGCTCAGGGAAAAGACTGACAGGAGCTGACTGGAGGGGACTTCCCAACAAAAGGGACACCTGATGCCAAACCATCCTACCAGGAAGCTTGGCAAAAAGAGCTATGCCCACTCAGAGTCCAGATTGAATTTTTAATCATCTAATCCTTAATTATTTTACTCCTGAATAGGAATAGGTGGGTGGGGGGCTATCACTAAATTTGTGAAAATGCCCTCTAACATGAAAGATGGAGACTGATATGAGGTAGTAGGGATTGGAAAGACATCAAAGATGCATGAAGTTAAAAATAATTTAAATTATGATTAATATCCTCAGAAATATAAAAAAGATAACACATCCTATGAACAAGAATGAGATGTTATAGAATGGTAAAATCCAAAAAACAAGAAAAATACTTCTTGAAATTTAATACGTATTTAAAAATGAAGTGGTTGCCTAGGGCAGGGGGTAGGTGGGAGGGGAGTAAAGGAGGGCAAATACACTGTGACAGAAAGTGATTCGACTGTGGGTGAAGGGCTCGCAGTGCAATGAGCAGTTCAAATGCCATAGAAATGTTCGCCTGAAACCTATGTGTTCTAATTGGTCAATGTCACCCCATTAAATTTAATTTCAGGGCTGACCTGTGGTGGCGCAGTGGATAAAGGGCTGACCTGGGACACTGAGGTCACCAGTTTGACACCTTGAGCTTGCCTGGGCAAGGCACATATGGGAGTTGACGCTTCCTGCTCCTCCCAACTTCTCTCTCTCTCTCTCATCTCTTCTCTAAAATGAATAAATAAAATCTTTAAAAAAATTGAAAAAATTTCAAAATAAAAAAATTTAATATTTGATAGCTAAACATTTTTAATTCGATATAAGTGTTAAAAGATAAATTTGAGGCAATATTCTGGAAAGTAAATATAAAAGAAAAAGAAGAAAAGAAGATAAGAAAATAAGGTCATCAATCCAAGACATACTCTAAGACATTTAACACCTGAGTGAAAAAAGAAAACAAAAAGAAAAAGAAAAAAAATGTATTAAGTAAATAATGCAGGAAATGTTCTCGGAAATAAAGCACATGAGCCCCCAGAATGGAAGGCCCTCCAGGTGCCCAGCACAGAGAATGGAAACCAAAGATAAGTTATCAACGAAGAAAAGCTAAAAGCATTAAAATTATTTGGCAGAGGAAAGAAAATTAGAGGAGAGAATGAATGCTTGTCAAATGCTGTCTATTGAGGATGGTGTTCCACGTCCTCCATCTTAGGGAAGAGGTACCAGTAACCCTTGTAGGTTTGTGGTAAGAGTGTCTTAACTCTTAGGAAGGAAATGAAATGGTGAAGGAGGCGTTGAAAGTCCTTTCTCAGGAAATTTTAAAAGCAGAATTCAGTCCCATGGCCTCGATGACTTCCCCATGCTCCTAGGAACACATAGTGATAGAACTTCTAGCATTGGAATCTCTGATTCCCTAAACTGAAACATTTCATTGTAACGACCTTGGTTCTCCAGTGAGGCACAAACATCAGGCCCGAGAAGTTCATGGTCCAGGCGGCCATTCAGGGCCCTCGGCCCACATCCCGTTGTGTGTGCCTGGCTTTCTTTCACTGTCTTCTGTCCAGTTTTATCCCTAAACCCCACGGACCCCGGCTTTCTGCTCTTTCCAGGTATGCTCAGTTCATGACCCCCCCCCCCCTGCACACTTCCCCATGGCTTCCTGCTCCTTCCAGGGGAGGCCTCTGCACTTCGGCCACTACACAACATCATCGAAAGGCAAATAAGGAAGAATTTTCAAGTCAGCAGTCAGACAAGAGGATGCATTAAAAGGGTGGATGTTTTCTGGACACAGCTGACTTCACTGGGAAATAAGTGAGCAGAGGCAGAATTTACAAGTCTTTGCAAGTAAACCTTGTTAAGGAATAGAGTACGTATGTCTCTAGGGACTGTGGCTGGAGCACTGGACTAGAAGCCAGACCTCCATTCTGTCTCTAGGCCAGCACTAACTCTGCCTTGCTCCCAATACCTTTCTCCATGCTGCCCACCCCAACACCAGGGGAACTGGTTTGATCACCAAACTGGTCAGTTTTCACCCAGGACCCTGATCAGTCATGGACACCAGGCAGAGGTCATGTGCATGGATATGAATGTGGCTCTTCCTGCCTGCGTCCAGGTGGCTGGATGAGAGAGAGAGACGCAGACTGGGAGAGGGGTCATGCTGTTGAGGAGACTTTACAAACAGACCACACACACACACACACACACACACACACACACACACACACACGAGCCAGGTTCCCTATCGTTAGGGATACATCATCTCTTGGGACTTAGGGTGGTGGAAAAACACCACAAAATTATCATAAATTAAGGTATGAGTGACATCGAAAAGCCCAATGTGTGGAATATCACGACTCAAAGAATCAGCTTTGTCTGAGAGCTAAAGCCACAGTGAGAGGCCAGGAAGGACTCAGCTTCAGTGTATTTGCAGAGAACAACTCTTTGGAACATCAGAAACAGGAGAAGTAGGTCTGGTCTTGAAAACAGACTTTGGTCCTACAATGAAAAGAGGAAAAGAGAAAGACAAGATATTCTCATGGAGGAAACACTGTCAGGACTCTATGTGACAAAAAATAAAGACAACCTTGAGGGCAGGTCAAAAATTTTAAGCATACTTGGGCCAGCATGAAATAAAGTAGGGTGACAAGAAAGAAATGGAGCACTAGAAACATATCTACCACCGCGAAATGAGCTGAGGGACAGGAACATTTCCAGTGGCAGTCCACTGGGTAAGATTAATGATATCTGTTTAACTAAAAAGTTGAGACAAATTAAGGTTTGGGAAAAGGGTTCATCACAAGGACAAAGTTTTTCTCCCTGGGCCCAGAAAGAGTTTAGAATATGGAAACAATTACAGTTTTAATTAGAATTCAACAATTTATTGAAGACAAGAGTCTTTTCTAATGGCTTATACACGTCTAGAGGCTAGTAGGGGACCTAATGAAGATATTCAATGAGTGTTTGTTACATGAATAAATATTCTATGAATGGCTGTGGCCTTGAACTTCTGAATCCTAAACTAACGATTTTCAACCTTTTCCATCTCATGGCACACATGAACTAATTAGTAAAATTCTGTGGCACACCAAAACATATATATGTTCTGCTGATCTGACAAAACAGTGTAGGTAGAATTTTGATTCGTTCACACTGGATGGCCATTCTTGTGTTGGCTGTTGTCATTTTTTTTTTCAATTTGACAATCAAAGGAAAAAGAGGTCAGTGCCTCTAGTCAGGTATTGTACGTTTTAAAAATTCTTGGCAGCATACCGGTTGAAAATTGTTGCTCTATACCTTAATTTGAGACCATTGGAATACCAATATATATGTGTATATATATATATCTCTAATGCAGTTAAGAATTGTATTATTAATTCTGAAATAACTGTGTGGAAATTAGTGTGTTTGCTTATCAAATAGCAGGGCACACTTAGAAATCTCAAGACTACTGATCTAAAACCAGTCTCTGACATTAACCACATAATCTTCTATGATAGTCTCTAGGTACTATAGCCACAGCAACATGAGTAGCTAAAATAATTAAAGATCCTCTTAAACACCATACATTTGGGTTGAATTTGCATGTAAATTGTGCATGTTGATCACTTTATTAACAAGATACTATTTTGAGTTTGTGTTTTAACTAGGAGTTAGCTTGCAAATATCCCAGAGCAGAATAAAATTGCTAATTTTCAGAGGTTTAAAGTTCTCACAGGTATATCTTGGGGTAGCATAATTGGGGGGAAATAAGCTATTTTCAACTCCCTAACTAAAAAGATATGGATTGAAAAGCTCCATTATAATTCCCATACTAACATCTCCTGCCAACATATAGAATGCCCCATTAAATCCACAACAATTCAGAGAGAGAATACATTTAACGCTACCAAGAAGAATGATGTTTAAAAATTAATTTGACACATTCAGCCTTCCTCCCTGAGGACGTGCTGTAGAAACTCTGGCTTGCAGTATAATACCTTCAACCAATGGGAGAAAATAAATTTTTTTCATACATAACACATTCCATTAGTCTTTTCAATTCTCCATTATTTCCTGATTTTTAAAAGGCGCATAACAGAAGTATTTTGTATCAAGACTTTTCTTATATTTCACAGTAACAGTTTTTATTCACTCTTGAAGAAATTGAAAATAACCCGTTTCATTTGCAGAAAATACATCATCGCTTATAACTTCAAGTTTATTTCCTTGAACTGGGCAATAACTACAGTGTTTAGACAATTAAGAATTCCTTCTCTAGAGCAATCTATAGGAAAAGTGGCTATTTTAACACTAGGAAAATCAAATATGAAATTTTCTTAATAAAATGAGAATCTTCTATTTATACACACATACAATTTGCTTTAGAAATAGCATCATTTAATCTTATAGGAGCCCTCAAATTCCATGGGATAAAAAGTCATAGGCTTTATTTAGGTGATATATTTTTTTATTCTAAATTCTGAAAAACCAAAAGTAAACACAGAAAAGACTTTTTAAAAACCTTTAGTTTATCTCCTTTTCTCCTGACCAGTTAATGTCCTAATTAAATATATATATATTAGGTATGACATGATTTCACATAATCAGTCAACTATTTTTTTAAACTCTAGCAAATTCAGATTTAAAAAAATAATAATAACCTGGCCCAGAAGATCACATGCATTTTAAACAAAACTGTACAAAGAAGAATATTCCAGTTCCTTATTGAGCAAGTGTCAGTTGTGTAACTGCCTCATAAGTGTCTCAAATTATTTAAGATTATTAGAGTACTGATTTTAATTAACGGCATTTTCTATTCAAAGTAGGATTGTTGATTTCTGTTAGCAAGTTCTTAAGATACTAGACTTTTTTCTTTTTTAATTAAAAATAATTTTTTTTATTTTGTTGCACTGAATTACTAGATTGAATGACATTTAAGTGCTGCATTATACAGACATAGTGTAACTTGACACTGACATAATTCCTTTACTTGACCAATATATACACATAAGATGACAGACTAGAGCTGGAAGTTACCTTAGATATTATATTCATAACTTTGGTAAGTTTATTATCCAGATATATTAACATATAGACATAAATTTATTGAGGTACAATTCTTTGTTAAAACATCAAGTGGCAGGGAGGAAACACTAGTATTAATAGCATTAACATAACAATTTTACTTGATAATTAAAGTAAGATAGGCTAATTATAAAAACTTGAAAAGCATGAAAGGAAAAATGTTATGCTACCCATAATTTTATCACACAAAGAATTTCTTTTATGCCTAGAGCTTAGAAAAGAATTCACTCAAATACCCAACAGAAGGGAAATATTTAAATACATTTGGGTATTTTTCTTTTTGCTCTATTTTCTATGCATTTGTTACTGAGTTGATATCTTTCCCCAGTATTCAAACCCGGATGAATTCTAAGGTTGATTTCCTAGCCTCCTCTCTCTTTACCCTCCTCTTGGCTTCCCTCCTATTTCCAATTTCCATTAGAATATAATTGGCCAATCCACAGGGGAAAATATTTGTATTTGTCTAGACTTGTCCACCAGTACTTCGAAAAAAAATTTGGCATGCATCATTACCCTGAAACAAACTGGTAAGGAAACAAATACACATCTCCCTCCTCCCAGAAGGAGGCAAAAGAAACAAGAAACTTGATCCTAGAGATTTCACTTATTCTTCTTTTCATTTTGTCCCTCTCTTTCTAACCGTGGTGGGATCACTGAGGCTTATGTCCATGTGTAAGAAATGATTACTCTTTCTTGAAGGGATAGTAGTTTTTCATCCATATAAGTCCAATTAAAATTGTAAGACATAACAATCCAAATGAACCCATCTGTCAAAAATGCCAGGCCACGTACACACTAATAAATAGAGGGCAGTTTTATCTTAATTAAAACACTTTTCAAGACAAGTTGGTATTTCCCTTTTAATTCAAGTAGGAGCTGTGAAAAAAATTTTAATTACTTTGAATCCCTTCCTTATTGTCAGTGACCACCAAGACTTGAAAAAAATTACAGAAGAAACAGCAGGCTGCAGAGAGTATAGTCTCCTCAATAAATGGTGTCAGAAAAAATGGACAGCTACATTCAAAACAGTGAAACTGAGGCACTGTTTCACACCACACACAAAAGTCAATTCAAAACGAATTAAAGACTTGAACCTAAGATCTAAAACCATAAAACACCTTCGAAGAAAACATAGGCAACAAGCTACTTGACATTTTTTTAATGGGAGATAGAGACAGAGTGTGAGAGACAGAGAAAGAGACAGATAGGGACAGACAGACAGACAGGAAGGGAGAGAGATGAGAGGCATCAATTCTTTGTTGAGGCACTTTAGTTGTTCATTGATTGCTTTCTCATATGTGCCTTGACCAGGGGGCTACAGCAGAACGAGTGACCCCTTGCTCAAGCCAGAGACCTTGAGCTCAAGCCAACAACCATGGGTCATGTCTATGATACCACACTCAAGCCAGCGACCCCGTGCTTAAGCTAGTGAGCCACACTCAAGCCAAAAACCTCAGGGTTTTGAACCTGGTTCCTCTGCATCCCAGTCCAATGCTCTATCCACTGCACCACAACCTGGTCAGGTGAGTATGCTATAATTTTCAATGAAAAAGCAAGGCGCACTCAGGCACAAGAACAGTATCATCATCATCACCACTCTGTTTTAAGAAAATACTATGTGCATAAAAGACTACCGAAAAAAATGCATCAGATATTTCCCAGTGTATATCTGGGTAATGAGATTATGGCTAATGTTTCTTTTTCTCTCTTCTTTTTGCTTTTATTCCCTATCTTCTGGTTCATCTTAAATGACCCTTTTTCTTGTTGTAGTTATTAAACTGCCAAAATAGCAATAATATTGGTTACTCAATTGAAAGTTTCAGGCACAAAATGAGTAAGCAACTTTGCATCTTGGAAGATTAAAATAAAATTAATAAATAACAACATCTCATCAATAATATCTTTCATGAATAACATGCATTTAACTTCAAAATATTATTATTTTTTATCTTCCAAGTTCTTACAGTCTTAAATCTCTAAAGCAGATTAAGTCATTCTATCATCTTCTCTCTCTTTTTTTTACTCAATATGCTTACCAAGCACATCTTGTATCTAACCCTATATTGTGTGCAGGGAATACAAGACAATAAGACATGGGTCGTTCAATTGAAGAGCTCACAGGCTAAAGAAACCAGTGAATAACAGACATTAGTAACAAGCTGAGAAGGCAGTAGGAGGGGTTAACCCTGAGCAAGGGAAGCTGGGAGCTGGGACTGCTGCACCTGGTCCGGACACAGGAGTGGGAGTCTGAGAGCCGGAGGGGGGGGGCACGGGGGGGTGTTCATGTATTGACTCGGATGACACGAAAGAGGTGGCAGGACAGGCTGCCCAGGAAGTGGGTGTGGGGCAGGAAGTCAGGGTACAGAAGCTATGAAGTCGGTGGTCAAGTGACACCCAGCTCAAGTATCAGGGCTGGGATCTAACCAACAACCTTGAACTTTCTCCATCGACCTCAGAAAAATATTAAATTTGGAATTTTTTTTAAGCCTGATTTATGTCTCTGCTTTACAAAGATCACCTTGCTGAGTCTGCTTCTCGGGTGAAGAATGCCTTCCTCACAGGTTGTAAAGAACTAATGAAATAATGGATACAATCTTAGCATCCTCTGTGAACTCCAGAAATGGGAAGGACCATTAATGCTTTTCTTCCTTGTTTTACAGGGAACCACACCCCTTGTTTCAAAAGTTGCATAGCCGTGGTCCAGACCTGGATTGAGTTAAAACTTCCCAGGTGTTTTCAATGTACAGTCAAGTTTAAGTACTAGTGCCTGAGCACCTGGCTACTCAAAGTGTGGTCCAAGGACCAGCTACATCAGAATCGTCTAGGTGTTTAGTTGAGATACAGAATTTCAGGCCCCTCCCAGACCTGCTGTGTGAGAATCTTCTTCTAAACAGGCTCTCAGGGTGATTGATGAACATTAAAGTTTGAGAAGCACTGTCCTAGCCAGAGTCATTCATTTAGCAAACATTCTGCAAGTTTCTACTCCAAGTTGGTCTTCAGGACACAGAGGAGATTAGTCCCTAGTTCCTCCTTCAAGGACCGGCTCTCTTATAAGCAGGGCAGGCAAGCCAGCAGGTTACTAAGAAAACGTACCTTCCTCAGAAAGGGTGAGGTTGGTGAGTAAATATCAGGGAAGACTTCCTGGAGGCATAGATGTAGTAATGGGTCAGGCAGACACCACAGAGCTCGGTCTGGGTCACATGACATTGCAGAGGCAGTAGGGTTTGCAGTTTGGAGGTATGGAGTCTGTAGGCTGTCTGCTCTGTAGACTGTAAACCATTATGCAAAGGGGAGAATTTATATTACTCTCTAAGTCCTAGTGGGTCATTATCATAACATTCTCTATGGAATTAAACTGTTAATTATAGCTAAAGGAAATCACCAAATCAGGATGGATCCTTGAAAGCACAATGACAATAGTTCCAGGCAGGGAGGCACACTCTGACACACAGGCTCTCTGACCAGGGTGACCATACATCCTGCTTTGCCCAGGACAGTTCTGGTTACACCTTTCACCGCAGAACAATCTTTGTGACGCCTCCATGCGTTCTCAAAAGTGTCCTGCTTTGATGATTACAATATATGTCCATCCTGTGTTGGACCTGACAGTACTTTTTTTAAAAAAATGCAGTTTCTTCATTTTTCAGGAAATGGCCCATGGCTGACCCCAGCGGGATTGTATCCGGGCTTGTGCAGAGTCAGCCCTGAACCCAGGTATTTTCTTTACTCTAAGCAGTCCCAGAAGCCCCAGACATTAGGCACACAAAGTTCCTGCATCCATCAGGCTTGAGGAAGGGGCAGCAAAGCCTTCCAGGTGAGCAATTTGCAGGTGGATCCCGCCAATCATTGATTTGGCCAGGGGGGAGGGGTTTATATAAGGGAGGGGAGATGCCAACCATGACAAGTCACCATTACAGAAAAACCTCCACTTGCACCCAACCTCCCACTGCCATTTCTGCCCCCTTCCACCAGAGACCACAGCTGCCGAGATCCAGCACAGGACCAGTTCCGTGTTCATGTCTCCCAGCTCAATTTCTAAGGGAGACATACATGGCTCATGGAGTCATCAAAAAAGGACTCTATGATTTTTGTGAAAATCAATTCCTGATCTCTGAACTGCCACCAAGCTCCCCACAGTTATCTCAGAGAGAGGGACCTGCGAAGGGTGTGACCATCTATTGAGGACACACTGCGTGCGAGGGATCCTCGGGGCACTTTGAGTGTTCACTCACGGCAACCCTGCAAAGAATGTACCGTGCTCTCCACTCACACGTGATAAAACCGATCCTGAGAAAGGCTACCCTGCCCAAGGTCACACTTCAGTGTATTGGAGACTTGCACTTTAACTCAGATCTGTCCCGTGCCCTTTCAGTTAGACCACATCAAGGACAAATCATTCAAGTTTAAGACCTCAGTAGGGGACAGAAAAGCAAAATCTGATGACTCACCTTTCATCTAGTGTTTTCATTCGTGCCCTGCTCTCCCAAATCTCAGTTCTTTTTAAGGATGATGTCTGGCCCTTTCTCTCACTTGGCATTTGGAGACAGCACTTCTTTCTAGAATGACATCTGGCCTGAACAAAAATCATCCCATTCAGTTTTATCAATCCTCTAATTGGCCCAAATAATTTTGTGTCACAGCTTGCCCTTTCAACATGCTGGCAAATTCTTCTCATTCAGGGCTGTCTAAAAATGTTCAAACTATTTTATCTTTCCTCCTTGCAGTCAGCGTGTTGATTAAAAACCCAGTCACTGCCAGGAATAAAATGAAATCTAACTTAAACTCTCTTAAAATTGTCTTCCCAATAGCCTGACATCATATCATATACTCCCAAACATCTTTCAAATTAACTGAAGTAATCATACTTATTAAAACTATATGGTTATGTAGAATTCAATTCAAACCAGATCAATGAATATCTGTTGAACACTAACCATGTCCCAGCCACTGTTTCAGAGGATGGTGATATGAAAATGAATTAGACACTGCTGTACCCTTCCACAAATATTAGACAGGTAGAGGAGACAAAACTTGCACAGAAATAACTGTAATCTTTTTCCTTTACAAAAATTAGCATTTACCTTTATCCCAGCACCTTGCTCACGCAATGACACTTTTTTTTACCTGTTCATTGGGGAGTTTGGATTTCTCTTTTTCTGCACGGAGCTCCCTAAGTACTGGGCGCTTGTCCTAATTTTTCTTCTACATTCTCCAGCCCCAGGCTCAGAGATTCATTCATAATGTGTATTCAATAAGTATGTGTTCAACTGAATCGACTTGGCTTAAACATGAAATTGATGGCCATAAAAAAAATTGGCAACCTATGAGAGGTCACTATCAAAAGTGAACCTTGTGGGAAAGTGGAGGCTTCAGCTATTGAGAGATTGTGAAAGGATTATTCCCCACAGTGGGAATGGAGAGAGAAAGGATGAGGAGGCAGAATGATATTTATTGCTAGAGTTGGTCTTGCTTAAATTCTCTGACCCCCTCGATGCACAACAGGCACCTGCAGTAGCCCCCCGGTCACAGAGCCGGCCCGGCAGAGTTAGGGATATACAGGATTCTGGCTGCCCCTCCTACAGCGAGGGGCCTTGGGTGTGGGTGATGCTGAAGCCAGCGTCAAACAGTGAGCGTGTTTAGCTGTCAGGTCGTGGAGTCTACAGGCTGTTACTAGATGTTCCAGTTGCTCTGGTTATCACATAGCTTATACTCAAAGATTGAGAAAGTAGGTTAGTCACTTATAGTCAAAGATTATGAAGTGTGTGAGTCAGGCCCTGAAGGCCTGCCTGGAACCTGAACTCCAGGGAAAATGCCTATAAGAATGCTTTGCTTGAAACAATAGGAAAATGTAGCTACTTAGGCGCAAAACAGCGACAGCTTCAACAATAACGGTGGTCTCAAGACATTTTGTTTCTGCCTTTTGCTTTGAAGAGAACGTCACTGACACACAATTATGAGATAGGTAATCCTACTTCCTCAGCCTGGTTTGCTCACCGGACAAGGTGACATCAGGAACTAAATTAACCGGACTCAGGAAAAATGCTGAGATTTACAGAACTAAGCAATCAGCTTTGCCCATGACCCCGAGCCCCTAAGCCTCAACCCTGCCTTTAAAGACCCTTGATTGAAAATCAATGGGGAGTCTGGGTTTTGAGCGCTAGCTAGCTGGTCTCCTGGCTTGGCACCCTGCCAATGAACCACTTTGGCATCTTCACTGCAAAATACCCTGTTCTGTTTGGCTCTGCTGTGTCGAGTGGGTGGGCCCCTTGCTCGATAACAATGCTCCATTCCCTTCTAACAAGTTTCCCAGAGTGCCGCCCTAGGAGTAGCTGGATTGCCACGTCCCCCACTGCCTCCCCCGTGTCCACCTGCCAGGTGTGCCGGCACCTTGCCAGCTGGAGTTCTGAGGCCGATGGCTGCTTCTTGTCCTGTCTTGTCCTCCCCGCCTTGGCCTGCAGCCGGTCCCACCTGGGTGCAGGGCTCTGGCAGGAACAAGGACTTCTTCCTGGTTTCTTTAACCTGCCCTCCACACAGGCTGAAGCCCTAAACTTCGTAATCTGACATCATCTTCAGCATCAGTTCCAGGCAGCTGCTCAGGCTGGAGCTCATTTCCGGAGAGGCTACACCTGCAGGAACCAAACCCCCACCCTCAGGGTCCAGGGCAGGCTCAAACAATCACCAGGGAGTTGGCCGGGACCAGATGATTTCGGTTCCTACCCCCAGAGACTCTGACTAAGTGGGCAGGTGAGAGGCTGCGGAGTCTACATTTTCTACAAGCTCCCGGGACTTTCTGAGAAGCAGCCAGGTTTGGAAGCCACCATTCCTGCCAAGTCGGTTGCAACTGGCCTAAGCCCTCTGGCTGGATCAGAGACACCCAACCTGTGACAGCGCAGGATCCCACCTGCCGAAGAATCCCCCTGCCCTGCCCCACCCTGCCTAGCACCATGGCTTCACTGCTAGGCAAGTGCAGGACTCGAGCCCCGGGCTGACCTAACATTGGCCTGGAGACATCATTTCCTGGCATTCTGATGTTCAACTGCTCAGGGCCGAGCTGTGGCCCCCATGGAACTCCACCATGGCATCGTGTCACCACCTCCCACCCCGTTCCCACCATACAAGTACACACAGAACATTTCTCAAGTCTAGCCCACACTAGGACCTCCTCCCAGAAGTCAGCTCAGACTCATCTGACAGTGATACTCTCTACTGTCTTCTTCTGAGGTTGAGAAAAGATAGCGTGCGTCAGTCACTGTCACAGATCTCCAATACGTGTCGTGTGGATCTGAACCCAAACAAGGAAGAAAAGACCCCCACTGGTCTCAGTGATGGGGCCACTGATCATGGTAACAGCCATGAACATAGATGGTGATGTACTATGTACCAGGCACCACTTTCAGACTTTTCTATGTAGTGGCGTGTTTAATCCTTATGACTCTCTCAGCCAAGTACTACCGTGATTCCAATTTACAAATGAAGAAATGGAAGGCCAGAGGGGTAAAGTAACTTATCCTGGGTCGCGGGGCGAAGGTGTGGTGGAGTTCGGATTTCAGTGCAGGACAATCTCAGTGCCAGACTGCATGGGTCACCACGCCGCAGAGCCGCCCTCCAAGGTCAAACCCCATCGCCAAATCGGGAGACATCTGCTCCTGTCTTGTCCACCTGCCCATGTCACAGCCCACAGGAAAATACTTCCAAAATAATTGCTCTGGGCTTTCAGAAGACTTTGTTGTTTCTTCAAGATGACAGCCACCCTCGGGTGCTGGGAATGACGTTGGCAACCTTGAACTGACAGGGCTGAATTTAATTTTGTGGGAAGGAGCAGGCTGCAGGGGCCCTAGAGCCCCTTCTGCCTTCCGAAGGGCAGAGAAGCAGATGCTGGAACTATAAGAAAATCACTCTTTTGATAAACCAAGTACAAATAATTCAAGGTCTCTGAAGGAAAAAGCTGCCACCACCCCCTCACCTTCCTCTCCAGGGAAGCCGTGTGCAAAGTAAAGACGCCTCCCCTCCGTCCCAAGTAACCGGGAGGAGACATGCTCATATTTTCAGAAAGCGTCTTATCCAAACCACAGGAAAAACAGCAATGCAGATTTAAAAAAAAAAGAAAAGCTTCTACTGGAATATAGAAAATCCTATAACAGTACTTTCTTTAGTTTACAAAAATAATGCAATGACAAATACTTAAATAAATTACAAGTTGCTTCTCTGCTCCCTCATCTGGGAGATGAACTTGCTCTTCTGCCAAACTAGGTCAGAGTTCGTTCAATTCGACACTTGCCCAGTGCTGACCAAGCACCAGTCTGGAGCTGGTTCCTGGGTCTGCAAGACACACCAGAAGTTGCCAACCTCGTCTTCGTGTGCCTACAGTGGAGACACACGTGTGCAATGAACACCAGAGCAAGCCTAATTCATTTTGCATTTGTTCCCCTCCTCCTTCTCCTTATTCCTCCCATTCAGAAAGACCCCTCCCAACTGATGGACTAGTCTTGACATGCTCCCTGTAATTAGCGGACACAGACCCTGCCAGGCTGTGGTGACTCCCATAGAAACAGCTAACCCACCCAGGTGGCTTTCCCCCTTTCCTGCGGGACCCTGGAAAGGACAAAGAGCACTGGTTGTATTTCTTCTCTTTCTTCTAACATGTTACTACACTGGATCAAGTGCTCTAATCCGCCTCTGATGGATGTGTGTGTGTGTGTGTGTGTGTGTGTGTGTGTGTGTGTGAGAGAGATAGAGAGAGAGAGAGAGAGAGAGAGAGAGAGAGAAAGAAAGAGAGAGAGAGAGGAGGCTCTGATTAGTTAAGGGGCATCTCCAAGTTTACAGATCTAGAAAGCAAAAGCTAGACTCAACTCAGCTCAGCCAGGAAAGCCCAGGTCCCATCGCTGTCACGAACTGGGTGTCAGAACCATCTCCGAAAACAAAGGCTGGTGTGCTGGGGGTCCTGATATAGGACCCTGACTCTTCTAAACCAGCAGCTCTGTCCTCAGTGTCCTTGGGCAAGGTGGCACCCTGCCTACAGGGAGCCAAGGAAAGAAAGGAGACAGATGAACGCTGATGGTTAATGCAGGTTAAAGAGAAAATTAACAAGTCAAAGAAAGTGGTAAGTCCAGCATCAGGCTACTTACTGTGGGGACTCGACTTCCCAGTCCCCCATCTAGACTTGCACACTGAGACACACTGCTTTTTTTCCTTCTAATGCATGTATGAAACACACACACACACTTCAGTTGCTATGGGAACCATCCCTGAGACTTTCCTGTCTTTTATTCAATTAAAATTTTACCCTCACGTCTTCCTCAAATGCAATACACTTTCATTCACAAGAGGACACTGAGAAGGTACTTGGATGGAGTTCATTCCAACGAGCAGGCTGAATTTCTGCAAATCTGATCATCTCTCCTGAGGGTCTCAGCGTGCTGGCAACCATTGGATCAGTTCTAATTAACATTGGGGCGGGCACACACCATGCTCAGGCACTGGACCTGAGGGGGTGCAGGGGGCCCCTGCAACCACAGAACCACAGGTCCATGCAGTGACCCTCTGAGAGTCACATGACCTCTTGACGCACCTACCAGCCCTCTGTGGCACCTGGTGAACACCTGTTAATTCAGGGCCACGGGGATTGGGCCTTCTGTGATGGCTCTCCGAGGGGCTCCACTCAAGTTTACTCCCCGGCTCTCCGTGGAGGGTGGGGCTTGCAAATGAATCTTGTAAATACAATCGCCAAGGAGACATTACTGTGAGGCAGCTGACTCTTCTGAAGCACCTCCGAGGAGTCCATTTACAGACATAGATGGTAATTGCCAAGTAAACAGATATGAGAACTACTTGAGCTGGTGCCCAGATGTGATCATTTAAAAATCATTTTTATCTATGCATTAAATCGTTGGGTTGCAAGCCTGAAGACTTCGGTTCATATCTCATTTCCAACATTTACTGCCTGTGTGTTACAGCCAATGACTTAAACCCCTGTGGCCACAAATTCCTCATGCAGAAAACAGGACTAATAACGCACATGGTGGGAACCAGATAACGAAGTAAATGATAAATAAGAAATGTGAGAACTTTGCAAATTGCAAAACGTGCGTGTGAGTTGGTTCCATTTTCACTACCATTGCCTACAAGGCGACGCTTGTGCACAACATCCTTGTCAAAACTGGGAGCGAGGAATCACAGTTCTTGCATCTTTTTGTAGTTGTTATTTGCTTTCAAAAATGCGTTTAAGGATCAAACAGCAAGCGGCTTATATCAGGGCCCAGTTACTCATGGGCAGTGAAATGGGTATGAATAGGCAACAGGTGGGCTGAAATCGAGCTGGGATCAAACCTTTCTTAGCAATTCATAAACGCAGGACGTCTGCCCAGTAACCGCGGCCAGCTCTGACCGGTATTGTCAGTATCTAATAGTAAAGCACTGGGCTGCACTGGAAAACCAAAAGCCGATAATCCCAGGGTATAATCCTGGGTGACTCTAGATGAGCCCGTGTTCAATACATAAAAGCACTCCTGCTATGCAACCCAGCCCACAAATCGACATGAAACATGAGCCAACGTCTTAAAGAAGATGGAGGATGCCACTTAACAAGCAGAGGGCAGGAAGACCAGCTCTGTAAGGACAGAGAACCCTCGCAAAACCCCAAGTACAGTGCCTCCTAAAAGTCTAGAGCAGTTGATAGCAATCGTTAATACGTAAACCAGATCTAATTATTTTTCAGGTTTTACATCCTGCCCACCTCCTTTGGGCTCAGCTGCTCTCAGGTGATACAACTAAAATGAATGTTACAAAGAACTGTGAGGGAGCTTCATAATGAATATTAAGTAAACACTGGTGAAGCATAACAAATAAATGACATCTCTAATTCCCTTTCCCACAAACACGTTCTAGGAAGACACAGTGTGTGAGGTATCTGGAACAGCTTTAATACTAATGACAACAGTGGCAGGACCACTGCTTGCTGAGACTGGCTACGTCTCAGACACCCCCGGGCACTTAACCTCCCAAGGCCCTGGTGAGGCTAGGATTCCTGCCCCCCGTTTTAGAGACAGAGTAAAGTTAAGAGAGTGGAGGATGCATCTCACAGCTGGCAAAGAATGGGACAAACATTGAGCATGAGTGTGCCCGAGCCCAGCATAGCACGGCGCCCTCCCACTGGGGAAGAAGAGACCATTGCAGAGGTCATTGTCTCAAAGTTGTCCAAGTAAAATAGGCTCCATAACATATTGTGAATTTCCCGGGTAACTTGATAACTTTATGAGGAACACAAGGTTGATGAAAGAATCGCCCTGGCCGGTTGGCTCAGCAGTAGAGCGTCGGCCTGGCGTGCGGGGGACCCGGGTTCGATTCCCGGCCAGGGCACATAGGAGAAGCGCCCATTTGCTTCTCCACCCCCACCCCCTCCTTCCTCTCTGTCTCTCTCTTCCCCTCCTGCAGCCAAGGCTCCATTGGAGCAAAGATGGCCCGGGCGCTGGGGATGGCTCCTTGGCCTCTGCCCCAGGCGCTAGAGCGGCTCTGGTCACGGCAGAGCGATGCCCCAGAGGGGCAGAGCATCGCCCCCTGGTGGGCAGAGCATCGCCCCTGGTGGGCGTGCCGGGTGGATCCCGGTCGGGCGTATGCGGGAGTCTGTCTGACTGTCTCTCCCCATTTCCAGCTTCAGAAAAATAAAAAAATAAAAAATAAAATAAAATAAAATAAAAGAATATTAAAAAAAAAAAAGAAAGAATCATTGAGTAATCTCTCTATTAATTGAAATGTCCACCATCCTGAGTTTGCTTCCACCAGGATTCCTATATATATACTCCCATAACTGGATGCCTACTCCAAAATCATTTCTTGAATATCAACTATATCTGCACGATCATAGACATGTTAGGAGATTAAAAAGATGATTACAGCTCCATTCTTAGCGTGGAGTTCAGAGTCTAACAGGAGAAAAATCTACATAGTTACAGCACAAATATAGTAATTAATGTAACATAAAACATAATATAATAATACAATGTTAAACCAAATTACAGTTCATGTTATATATGTTCTATGCCCCACATAGTATAAAGTATTTAAACATGCTCAAGTTATTCGGAGCAGGGAGATGTGACCCTCCTGAGCAGAGGTCCAGGTAGGCATTTGAGGGGTGTAGCCCTTGAACTTTTAGGGTGGGACCGTTGATGAAGGAAGGAGGGAGGACAGTCTCAGGAGAAGGGGCCAGTTCTGCACTCGGTGCCTTTTGAATGACCCAAGGACATCGGGATGAATGAGGACAGTTGGGGTGGCTGTGCTCATTTATTCTCCGATTCTTGCAGTCAGTCCCTCAGGGAATGTTTACGGCGTGCAGGTACGGTTCTGGGTCCTCTGAACAGAGCAGCACACAAAACCAGCAATTTCTTGCATTCACAAAGCTTTCTTTCTAACTCAGGGACAACAGATAATACAAAAATTCTTTCTGCATTACCCAGTTATTCAATGCCACGAAGAAGTACCGCAGCGATGGTGAATCATTCTATGTTACCCGGACAGGCTGGGGAAGGTCTTTTTCTCTTTGGAAGTGAGGCACTCATGTGGACTCTGTTGTCTGATTACCCATAACAGGTCTTTTGAGTGTGAGGGAAGGGTGACCCCAAGCCTCCCTCTCCAAGCCTGAGCCCTACGGAGAGATCTCTAAGCTTTTCTGGCAGAACACACGGCTCCAGCTTCCCAGAAGTCACTACTACTTTGTCGTTTTTTGTTTGTTTGTTTGTTTGTTTGTTGTTTGTTTGTTTGTTTGTTTGTTTGTTTTGACTTAGGTTCTAACAAACCAGGGACAAAATACTTGTATCAAGATAGTCTTGGCTGTTAAGAAGCAGATCACTTTAAAACACTTGAGGTTTCAAGTTTGTGACCAGATCCGTTTTAATTAGAACGCTCCCGCACTCCTGAAAGATTAAAGTGCAGGGCACTGTATCAGAGCCAGCTTTTGCTCTTGTGACTCAAGAAAGATAAATCAACGTGAGAAATTTCCAGTCATTTCCAGACATCTATTTTTTAAATGCCATAAAAAATTGGGACATACTTTAAATTATATTTATGCCATGAAAATCTACAACATTTAAGAGAGTGTTTCAGAGCCACAAACTCATATGTACAATCCCAAGTTATCTTCACAAATTGGATTCCTGGCCTCTGGTCACTAATAAATTTATAGCCTCCTTCAAAGTCGAAAACAGTTTCTTTACTGTCCAGTTCATTTCCCACCGCATTGGCTCTGGGCTACTTTTTATTTGTATTTTCTGAGTTGATGCCAAATTTACCAAATACATGATGTTTAAAACTGTGACTGTACAAACAATTTTAGTGTCTGATAGTTATTTTTTTAATAATATTTACTTAGAAATCAGGAAAAGCTTTTGCTCACAAATTATCTTTTCAGTATTTTTTTTCATTAGATTTCCCTGATTATTTTTATATATTTCAACATTTCCAATAAGAATCCTTGCGATTTTCCCCAAAACTGGCATTTGGTAATGTGTTCCTTGCCAAACTGAACGAGAAGACACTGTTATTTTTACTATTTTTGTGACTTAAAATTTTTTTTGAGGGATCAAACAACACGTGACAAATGCCAGCCTTCATCTTACGAGAAAAGTTTCTAATTTTAACAGTCTATTGATGCTAATAAGGCAGCCAGGATTCTCCTGGAAGAGCTAGGAGAACTGCCTGCCAGTGAAGGACTGAACTTCCTACCCAAACTGTCAACAATGACACATGTTTTACTCATCCTTGCTGCACACAATGCTGGGCATTTTGGCAAGTCTAGCTTTCTTGTGCTTATTAAAATAAAATCCTGAGAACTTAATATTTTTTTTACTCTTATTTTATTGTGGTAAGAACACAATGTGAGATCTGCCCCCTCAGCCGATTTTGAAGTGGACAGTACCCTATTGTCATCTATAGGCACAATGGTATAGAGCAGGGCTCTGGAACTTACTCATCTTATATACCTTTCCCTCTCCCCCTAGCCTGGGGCAACCACCATTCTAGTCTCCCCTTCCGTGAATTTGACCGTGTTATAGACTTCACACCTTAGAGGAGTGGGTTTCCTTATTTATGAGAATGGATCGTGTACCAACAACCTAAGGTGCAGAATGCATTTCTGTCATTTCTGTCCATCCACAAGCAACTCTGAGAGGCGGGCACTGTTGCTATGGAGATGGACCTTTTGAGTAGTACCAACGTTCATGTAAGTCCTCATGTCTCCTGACCATCCAGCCTACGCTCGATTTATTTTTAAAATGTATAAGTCAACCTTTAAAAAAAAGGCAAATGTTTGTTCTTCTTGTTTCCATAAATTGGTTATCAAACAAAAGTGATTTTAAGTTAATAAAACTGTAACTGAAACTAATTTCATTTTTTGAAGAAAAAAAACAAAAAAAAACTCACTCCCAGGGGTCAGCGAGTATGAAAAAAACTCACTACTCAAAGGGTTAAATGACTGCCGCAGGCCGTTGCCAAAGGCGTGGCTGAGGACTGCAGCCCGGAAGATATAACTCAGACCCAAGTTTATCCATCCGGGCTGCAGTGGCAGCAGGCTTGTGGTTGGTGTCCAGCTTCTGACATTCATTTGTATTTTCTCTCCTCCTCCCTGTTGGTCCTGAGCCTCCACTTAGGATCTACTTAAACCATCATTAAACACTATTCAGTTCTTTTTTGTCACCATTAAGGTCGACAGTCAGCCAGTCAGGAATTCTCAGCCACCCTAGGGGGACCTTATTCATAATGACAAGGAAGGCCACAGGGCCATTTATCATTGTGTTTTGTTTTCTCCTCAGTGCATTTGCAATCCATGTGCTGATTCTCATGTTCATAGAATGAGAATTCATTTTAAAACGAAATTATCAGGATACACTAGGTGAGCCAATTATCGCAGCCAGCCACGGAGAGCCGCCATGATCTTTTGTCCCCCACATAATGGCTAGTTCTACTTAGAAGTCTACAGCGGATGCTGAGACTCATTCAGTCACATGCTGTTGGAGATGTAGGAAACCAATTCTATCAACAGTTTTGATTTCTCCTTTAATATTTGCCTCGTGTATTCATAATTTTTAAATCCAAGCACATCGTAAAATTTTCCATATTTTGCCATCCTGATTTTTAAATGTATGGTGTTTATTTCAAAGAGGCAAAGACTTGTTCTTCTCATTGAAGTCTTTTTTCTTATGAAAGTTATTTTTTACCTTTTGAGCTATATATTTTGCCAAACTCAGTGATCGACAACACGAAAAATCCTTGCTAGTACCGTGGGCCCCAACCCAGAGTTTCTGAGCTTCTGGTTTCATCATATTTTCTGGTGGCGAATTGTGGTTCTTCTCTTTGGTAGTGAGTGCATCAAAGACAAAGCTGATCTCCACCCAACTCCAGATTTCAAGCATAGCTTGTACTGGAATGATAACAAAGGGTGAAGAATATTAAACAAGAAAATGTGTTGAAAATTGAAACAGCTTGGGTTTTGGCATTCAGTCTTAAATTTGAATCCCAGCACCACAATTTATTGTATGCATGACTTCAGTAAGCTACTCAATCTTTCCACGTGTCTGTTCCCAACTCTGTCACATGCAGATGGTAATACCTAAGTTACAGAGCTCTCATAAAGATTTATGAAATGATGTTTTAATGGTGACTAAAACACATTAAGAGTTTAAAATGACATTATTTGGTCCCTCCAGCTTAGTAATATGTCCCTATACAACAGATGTCCAAACACTGACTCTCCCAATGATTCCTTTCCTCTTAGCTATGGCAATATCTTTCAATAATTAGGACTCCAAAGGGCTACTCCCTATAGCAATGACAAGCAGCAGAGGTGAACACACCCAGGAACAGCCTCAGCAGTGGGAACTCCAAACTATTGCCGGGGAAGGGTCTCCATGGGGCCTGGTCATCTCCTACCTCCTGCGTTCCTTAGCTCACAGTGACTTCCTCAGTGGGTCACTCTGGAGAGTAGTATGCCACTGTTCTGTGCTCCTGGGTGCTACCAAAAACTCACTCCTTTTGGAGCTAATACACTAGGATAATCAGGATGAACCTTCGGTTCTCTCCCATGACTGCCCAATGTCAGCCCAAGCCTCGACACACCTGTCTCTCCAAGTGGCCTCTCCCAGGTCCACTCAGTCCTCCTGGAAGTGCCCTTGGTGTCCAGGGGCTCGGCCACAGCCTCAAAGCCTCTTCCCCTTGCCCCTTCCAGCAGGGCACTCTCTCAGTGATGTAAAATGTGCCCAGAAATCACCCTTGATGTTCAGAGTTTCTCAAGGTACAGACACCTGTAACAGGGTCTTGCTTACCTGTATAACTTGACTTCACTTTCTATCACAGTACTTAAGTGCCTTCCTGAAACTTGTAAAGAGAATAGAGAATGGGTGAAATCAGGTATGTACTGTATTATTTTCCACTCCTTGTCCTGAAATATAGCAAGAAGGAGCCCATTGCCAGGTCAGATGTTTACACTATTTTAGTAGCCAAAACTATGATAATAAATAGAAATGTATTTTAACTTAAAAAAAACACTCTCTCATGGGTCTAGCTATTGCCATCCTCATAGCTTAAAAAACATCTCCCACCCATTCATTGGCCCAATTGGTCTTCACAAAACTCCTGTTAAGCGGTTCAATCATCCCAATTTAATAAGTGAAGAAAGTGAGGATTAGCAAACTGAAGTGATTTTCCGGAGGCCGTCTGACTGATAAGTGACCGTGGGAACTAGCACCCAATTTTAATGCAGGTCTAGCTCTTAGCTCTGTGCCCTCCCCAATGCACCAAGAGTTGGGGGAATGTTAAACTACCATCAGACGTGAGCTTTAGTTAGTGACAAATGTCATAAATGCCAGCAAGGAAAAACTGTGTCTCTTGCTTCTCAAAAGGTTGTGGACATAGACAAGAAACTATGAAGAACTATTCTCTTAACAAATATCTAGCTGTCCCAAACACACAAGGTAAAAGAAATCCTACAATACAGATGTAGGACTTGCTTATAGACCCACAAATCAGAAGCACCTCATCAGCCTCAAGTTCCTGTCTGGCTGTAATAAACACTCATTAGAAAAATATTTGCCTGAATCCTTTTAAAGTCTGCTAAAAAAAAAGTCTCCAACGCCCCAGTCAGAGATCCCTAAACTTGACTTATTAAGGACACACATCATTCCAGAGCCCATTCTGCAGATCTATGCGGTTAACCTTGAGCAGGCTCAGTCAGTAATGCAAGGAGTCACTGTCAAGGCCAAAGCTGTGAAGGATGCAAGATGTGCCTTCCCAGGTTGTAAGGGCCAGATGTCCCTGACTTTGTGGCAGTGTGCGTGCCGAAAAAGAACCCCCAAATCCTGAAACTCAGAGCTTATGTAGGAACACAGGAAGCTGGGACACATCTTCCCATCACCCTTCTGGAGAGACACAGAGAGACAGAGACAGACAGGAGGTGGGGATTGTATAATTTGCTTTGAAATGCATACAAATCCTGTCATGAGAGGAGAGGTAAAGGTCTCCGCTGGAACAGAAACCTTGTCTCTGGAGGAGGTGGAAAGGTCACACAGTCTCTGGGCTGCATCACCCTCAGAATGGGAGCAAATGGCTTTGGAAGAGAGAAGGCGTTCTCTCTCTCTTTAGTATTGGCCAATTTCTATTGTGCGGAAGGCCTAGAATGTGCAGGAACACCAGGAAATTCAGGGAGGATTGTGTTTCAACACTAATCAGCCTAGCAAGGAATTACAAACCCAGAAAGTGTATTTTTGGACCAGGTGCCATGCAGTGGTGTGTGCATCTCTCTCCAGCCTGAGAGAAAGGAATGAAGGTCCTTGATTTGGGGCTCTTCTCACACAGAGGAGTCCTCCTTCCATGGGAGCTCCTGGGACCAGTTCTGCACCTGCTCCGCCTCCCCTCTAGATCTCTGGGCTGCCCTTTACCTGGCCCAATAGCCGAAATGAGGAGAACCAATGTGAAAGCAAACTCAACCAAGCCCAAGTAAGTCAGCCACAACTGGTCTTCGATTGGAATTCAGCTTTCAGCACCGGTCCTGCTTAGCCTTATTTCCCAGTAATAATGCTAACTAACCTCTATTGTTTTATGGTAAACCACAATTTTATAAGAAACTTTCAGATCTACCATCTTATTTCATATTCAAAACAATCCTGTGAAAATGGTAGGGCAGAAACTGGAACTCACTGTTTTAGAGATGAAAATAAAATGTCGTTCCAAAAGAGCAAGTAACCAACCAGATTGCACAAGGTGATGATTGGCAGAAGCAGAACGCAGGCCCATCTCCTGTCTTCAGATTCTGTGACTTCACACTAACCCTATGCCACCTCCTCAAACCTACACTAGACCAATACAACCGTGAGATCTTAAAATCTAATAATTTTGGCTCTTTCTTGGGTCCTTCAAAGTAGTAACGCTGAGTGTGATTATTTCCCAAAGCATTGGTTTATTTTATTATTTATTATTTTGTGGCTATCATTATATATATATATAATATATATATATATTATATATATATATATAAATCATACAATAGTTTTGCTATTGTGAAGCTTGAACATGTCCTATTTTTCACCTTGACATATGCATAAAAGAGCTGAGTAATTCCTTAATTACTTAATCAAGGAATTAATCAAGTAATTAAGAATGCCAGTTATTATGCAAAAGTATTCCTAAATTTTGCTTCTAACTGTGCAAGGTTGAAAGTCATCTCTACTCATAGTAAGTTATACACATTTCCAAAAGGGTCAACCTTAGTATCTGAGAACCAGATAAAATCTCTCTTCCTGAAATGAAAAGTTGTTTTTTATAGTATTTTTTCTTTTTATTTAAATGCACCTGATTTTTAGTGATTTTACACAGAATTTCATGCAGTTACAGGAAAGTATTTCATGCAAAAAGCTGCAGCTTTTGAGTACTATAAATCTGTCCATCGATGGTGATTATGCACATAACAGAATGCACTTTCTGCATTTTAATAAGCCACAGAATAGTCTGGTTCAAAACACACAGTTTAATGAAATGGTAATGATTTCATTAATATATCAAGCCATGTCTAATTCCTTTCAAGGAACATAAGACAATTTACATTTATTCTGAATACACAATAAGTAAACAGTCCAATTGGCAATAGATTAAATGTGTTCTCACAATTAGACTCCTAATAATAGACATTGTTGCAAAATCATTAGAGATTATTATAAGGGAACATGAATTGAGGTATAATCTTGAAATGGCAGAAAATTTGGTGTTTCTTTCTGGTGATAATCATACATGAGGCCACTCATTAAGCCGAAATTAAAGGATTTATTCATCAAAGTTTTGTATGCACGGCTGCCTATCTAATCCTTGTTCAAAGGTCCAAGACTTCCTCCCTATCCCTTTGTCATTGTCTGCTGGGGTGTGTTTGTTGGAGGGTGGAGAGAGGAGAAGGAACCGCAGTGGGAGATGGAGAGAGAAGCAGGACCGCGCAGTCATGGAAACCAGGAGGGACCGATGAGGCAGTGATGCTCTGCGGACTCACTGCTGACACATCACACCCACCTCCCCTTAGTTTAACCCCACAGCAATCCTATGGTATTCACAAGTATCTCCCCTAGATAAGGAAATCGAAGCTTAGAGAGGTTGAGGACACTTCCCTAGGTCAGACAGCTACTGTTGTGAACCTGGAAGGTGAACTCATTTTGTCCCACAGCCCAGACCACACCATCAGAGGCATCCCTACTGGAAGAGACTCCAAAGGGTGAAAGGGCCCATGGTTCCCAACGTCCCAAAGTGATTGAAGGTAACGGGACGCTGCTCGATGACCGACGTTCCCAATACTATTTCCAGAAGCCAGGATGTAGCATTTGGGAGGGAGGAAGACACATCGTGAAGGGCGATGTGAGCCCTCTGTGACAGCAAACACAAGTGGCTCTCAGGAAGTGGCAGTGACCTTTGCGACAGGAGCAGAGAGGCAGAGGACATAACCAGTGCTGGTGGCAGGTGCAAGTGTGAGGATGGGAAAGAGATAAAAGCAAGAGCGGAGCCCACGGGAGCCCGGACGCGGGGCACAGGCCCCGCGGAGAGGTCGGTCCTGCACACTGGTGCAGCTGGGTACGGGACAAAGAGAATCAACGCCCAGAGAGGACTCCATTCCTGAGAGCACCGAGTCAGTCCACCTTGATGTATCGTCCTCAGAGCTCAGACGTAAGAAGTGGCTGTTAGGGGCGAAAGGAATGCTCGATGGCATCTCCGTTATTCTGAAACATCTAAGGGCTGGGGGGAGGGCATTATAATCCTGTGAGCTTTAGATGCTGAAACTGTGGAAGTCTGAACAGATATACAGTGTTAGAGTCATCAATCCACTAAAATCAATCTCCCCTGACCCAGTGCTAGGTAAACATTTCCCAACACAGAGATGAGTAAGATGGTGACTCTGGAGAAACACGGAGTCCAGTGGAGAGACCAAGGTAAAAATAGTGCTCTAAACAAAAGGGGGGATGAACCCAGAGGAGTCTGTGATATGACATCCCCTTCAGGGCATGCCACAGAGCAGGATCTGCATTGTTGTGCCTTGTTGACGGAGTTGATGATGCCGGCGGGAAGGCTTTAGAGAGGAAATGCACAGGACACATGGCCTAGCCCTTGAAGGATGCATACCTTCTGTCAGTCTGGTGAGGAGGGCCTATGGGGAGCCAACCTAGAGCTAATTTAGGCATTCAGCCTCCTTGGCCCTAATTGAGGGGATGCAGAGACTAATTAGAACAAGCAGATCTAGGCTCCCAGGGTAGAGAGACACACGGCTCAGCTCCTGGCTGCTGGGACCTGCTACAAGGATCTGGACAGCAAGCTGCAAGTTGTAAACACCAAATTTCAAAATGCCTCAGGCTTGACTAACGGAGGTTATCCCAAAGCTGTCCGAGGCCATGAAAAAGAGGAGAAGCTTTTTCTCAGGGTAACTGGTCCCACTCTCTGTCCTTTCCCATACTTCTCTTGCATATTATCCTCAGGCTCTTCTTGTTACATCTAAACCTTATGACTATTTTTCTCATCACCCCTAAAAAAGTGGGGGACTCTAATTGACATGGCATGAGCACTGAATGCTAATTTAAGGTAATTAGCAAGTTTGTGATAGGAAGTCTTCCTATCCAAGAATAATGTATACTTTTTGATGTACACTGATTTTGCCTCTTTAAATAAGATTATTAGTTTTCTTCAGATAGATTTATTACCTTTCTTATTTTATTTACTCATAATCACTTTAGTTTTTCAGTATTGTAAATTAATTTTTTTTCATGCTGGATAAGAAAAATACCATTTTTTTGTAGCTAGGTCCTATAGCCAGCCATCTTATCATATTTGCTTAATAACTGTAGTAATTTCACTCATCTTTTGGGTTTTCAAACATAAAATATAAACTCCAAGATATAATTTGATTTTTTCTTTCCAAATGTTTGTAGGAGTTATTCTATTTTCCTGTGGTTTTGTACTCACTAAAGCCTCCCTGACATGTTAAATAGTGGTGGAAACAGCAGGTATTCTTCACAGTTTCTGCTCTGCATTGAAATGGTTTTCCCATGGAAATAATGTTGAGTGCTGATTTCTAGTTGTTGGTGTTGCCATTGGTGTGATGTTTCACCTTTATCATATTCAAGTAGTTTTCCCTGGTTCCCATTTTTTGAGTTGTTATTGAGAATTGTTGATGAATTTTATTAAATGAATGCCTTTCCCAGCATTTATTATTAGGATTGAAAAGGTTTTCTCTTTCAGTCTGTTAATATAATGGATAATATTTACATACTTCATTGACATCAAACTTTAATTTACCAAAAAAGAACTCTTTCTCATCATTACACGTTACCCCTTTGACACACTGCTGGAACCGACTGACTAGTGTTTAGAATGTTTGCATTTATATTCACGAGTGGAGTTGTTTTATAGTTCTGTTGACTAGATTGATTACCACAGAGGAAGCCTGAAACTTGATTGAAGGACTACCATTAAAAAACTCATCAGGAACTTCTGAGCTCAGAGCTGCATTTTATCTAACCTTTAAACAACAGATAATTGCACTGTTCTCTAACCTAGTGGTTTGCGAGCTTGGCTATGAATAGGAATCACTTTAAGAACTTGGTGAAGGAAAGCCAAGGCCCAGATCCCGATGAACTGCAATGGGTCTAGGTCTCTGTGTACTTTACCTGAATTTGAAAACTACCGTCCTAAGCTGTTTAGAAAGTTCCCTATTCGTTTTATGCAAGAAAAAAAAATTAATGCCAAAATCAGATAAAACTAGGACATTTTTATCTATTTAAACAAAAGTCAAATCGTGTTAATTCCCTGCTTGAAACTCCTGAACAGCCTTCCATTGCACTGGAATCAAACCCAAGTGCTGTCATCCGGCGCCCAACGCCCTGCACTTCCGGCCATGCCACGCCCCTCCGACATCACCTTGCTCTCTGAGCCACAGCTCTTCCCCATGCCCCACCAGCTTTAGGGCCCTTGCAGGTTCCTCCATCTGGAACCTTCTTCCTCCAGATGTTGACATGTTCACTCTGTCTTGACTCTCCAGTATCAGCCTGAGGACAAGCAAGTCTTTCCCTAGCTACAACCTAGCGTAGGACCTTAGCATAACCTGCTTCCCATTCGTTGTCTCATTCTCCTCCTCCCCCAACCCCAAAATGTAACCTCCGAAACAGCGAGGCGCTCGCCTGACTTATCTACCACTAAATTTCCCACACCTCCGGTAACACCTGAGACCTTGACTAGATGAACATATTCCCCTATTAGTCTGTAGGCTTCTGGAAGATACAACGTTTTCTGGCTCCTCTCTGTAGCCCCAGAACCTGGTGCAAAACACGGGCTAAATGACCCAAATGAATGCTTGTTGATATTTACTCAGCTCCAAAAGACTCATCATGAAGGGCTGCTGGTTTTAAAATACTGCTTTGAAAGCTTGTCGAGAAACAGGAGGTGAGACTGGCCGGTGGAAGAAGGTCCCGCTAGGAGGGTCCAGCTCCACATTCTCATCAGCGCGCCTTCTCCCAGACGAGTGACTTCCCTTAGAACCATAATTGAATTATAAATCTTCCGTTGAAATAAGCTGGAAACGGTCGTCTGGTGCAGACGCTCTGCACTCTGCCTTCGGGCTGGTTCTCGGTCATTATCCTCATCGTACAGATGGAGCTTGTTAGTAACAAAAGGAAATAGAGACCTTGGGATTAGAAAGGGTGGGAAATGAGGTAAAATACAAACGTCGAACTAGAGTAATTTCAGCCAACGCTTGGGAGAGATAAAGGAATTTGAAGAAATCTATTACTGGGCCGTAGAAGTGCACTCCTGCCTGAGTAGCAGAGCAGAATGTTTTGACTGCACATCGTCGGCCCTTGTCATGTGCTTCCTCTCGTATGTGACTTCCTGTGTGTCCTAGTTAGGGGTCGCCAGGTGATGGCGTACAGAGCGGGGCAGAACCTGGAAAAGCCGCTGGAGGGGAGGACGGTAGTTATTAATTCTGCACTAAATACTGGATACTTTTACTAAAAGAGATTTCAAGTGCTCTATAAAAAGAGATATGTTCATTAGCTTGAAAGCAGTACTAATTTCACCGTATACAATATACTATATATATATACTGTATATATATATACACAGACACACATTAAGTCATCATGTTGCATGCCTTAAAGCAATATAATTTTATTTTTAAAAATAAAAAAAGAAAGAAGGATGATGGAGCAGGCCTTGCATTCACAGGAGGCCACCCAGGAATGAATGCCACACCAAGTGCAAGGAGTGAGGTGCCAGCTATGACCACCCTGAGTTTTGTAAACATTAGATGATTAAAGATGAGAGAGGGTCAATGACTCCAGCAAGACCAAAAGGACCAGAATGGAGTGGAAGCCCGCAGAGGACAGACCTGTCTCCCAGCCTATCTCTGCCATTCAGGCTGAGAAACTTTGGCCAGGGCCCTCCCAAGGCTGCCTGTCACATAAAAAGAAGGGGCCAGCAGTGGGAGGGAAGAGGCAGGAGGAAAGTGCGGGGCCAGCAGTGGGAAGGGAGAGGCAGGAGGAAGGGGAGGGGTTAGCAGGGGGAGGGGAGAGGCAGGAGGAAAGGGCGGGGCCAGCAGAGGGAAGGGAGAGGAAGGGGAGGGGTCAGCAGTGGGAGAGAAGAGGCAGGAGGAAAGGGCGGGGCTAGCAGAGGGAAGGGAGAGGCAGGAGGAAGGGGAGGGGTCAGCAGGGGGAGGGGAGAGGCAGGAGGAAAGGGCGGGCCAGCAGAGAGAGGGGAGAGGCAGGAGGAAGGGAATGAGGGGTGCTAGATGCTTTCAACTCAGACTCTCAAGTCTAATGTTTGAAGTATCTTCTCAAATGAGGGTTGAGAACTCAAGAAGGGTGCTGCTCAGTAGGCTCCATTCTTCAAAAAAATAGTAATTTAGTCTTCTGAAAGGAAGCCTTTGAGCACAGAAGATAAAAAAACAAAGTTGGGCTCACAGCCTCCACAGCTCACCAGGGAAGAAGAGCTTCATCGTGCCGTTTCTGTTCATAATTAACTTGAGCCTAGATCCTGCCTGGGAAGACCTCTTGAAAGCGCAAGGAGACCACAGCCAGGAGAACATCTGAGTGGCCAGGGGCTGCAGCACAAGCCGCGAGTGACCAGCCAGAGAAAGAGGCCAGAGGGCAGAGCTGGCCTCACAGCGCCAATTTGAAAGGGTTGCGGAGGGAAAGTCAGCCTGTTCCCTGATCACGCTCTGCATGGCCCCATGGTCATGCGGACCAGGTCTGCGGACCTGGTCATTACTCGTCTCCTGGGCGGACCTGGTCATTACTCGTCTCCTGGGCTCCAGCCTTAACCACCAGCAACCAGAAACCCAATACAACGGATGTCCTTGACACTCAGAACAGCTTGCTTGTTCTGCCCCATACCATGCTCTTCTCAGATAATTAGACTCTGAGCTCATTAGTGCCAACACACTACGGTCAGGTCATTGTTTTCTGTTTTTTTCTCTACGCAAGTAATGCATGAATACATTTACTTGTTCAAGTTTTCAACAAAGCTGATTTAGCAAAATGCTGTAGGTCCCTATAAACTCCGACCTTTCTCATGGGAAGACGCTACTTTCAATTTGGTTATGTCCATCCAGCTTTTACTCTGTTTATTCACAAAGACACACACAGAAACAAAAAGTCTTGCTTTCTGTTTTTTCTTTAACATGAATGTACATTGTTCTATATTTAACTTTCTCACTTAATAATATTACTCCAAGAACTTTCCACGTCAGCATGTATAGATCTAATTCATTGTTTTTCAAATCAATGTATAGTATCTCATAGTATTGCTGTACCACAGATTGCATTCTCCTGCTGGTAGCTAGGTTTATGTCTTTGTTTTCCATTTTTCACTCATGAACAATGCTACAGTAAAAACTCTTATAAATGTTTTATAATTTACCTATGCAAATGTTCCCTTAGGGTAAATATTGAAAGGTTGGATTACTGGATTAAAACTAATCTTAAATCTAGGTAAAAATTGTAAAATTGCCCTCCAAAAACTCAAGTTCTATTACTCCCACCAACCTTTAACGAGAGATGTTGCTTTCTGTACCCTTTCCAATACTTGACAGTATCAATATTTTAGGTTTTTCCAATACGTTGTATTTTTAATACTATCTCATTTCTGTTTTAACCTACATGTTCTTGATTACCAGTGACCTTGAGTCCTATCCATATTTGCATCCCTAGTGTCTACCAGAGTCACTGTTATGAAATAAATACTAGTATTTTTATAAGTTTTCCAAATACAACAGCAAGAGCCAAAACCATCCGCCGAATGAGTCGCTGGAAGATACGCCAGGCCCTCTGTGCAGTACGTCCTCATTTCCCACCACGGTGCTCCTAAGTGTTTGTTTCTCCTTCCCATTTCATAACAAAGATGTGGAAACCCTGCAAGATTATGCCCATTCTTCCAGGTCACAGAGATCATAAGACAACACACACTCCAGCCCAGGTCTGACTCCAGAAACTGAATCCCACGCCCCTCGCTGCCCCCAGAGCTTGATTGAGCACCTGCTCTGCGCAAGAGGCTGTGGGGGTCTCATCATCCAGGACAAGCGAAGGCACCTTCCATGAGCACAGAGCATCAGCGCCTAGCGGTCATGGCCACGACAGCTCCTGAGTCACAGCTCCCTGCACGCGGAGTGCTCACCGTCACTCTGTGGGAAGGGAGGACAGGGACCCCGGACACCGTGCATCCCTGTCTTGCGGACGGACGTGAACCCACATCCCAGGGAGGTTGGGAGGTGCCCAGGAGCACACAGCTGGTGGGCAATCAGAGGTGCCTAGTGTGTGAGGGGCACCTGGGTAGGAAAGACAATCGGAGTGATGGAGGGAGGTCCCTGTAGGCTGAGTAAACACAGAAGGTTCTGGAAGGGCAGAACTTGACAGGAGCCTGGAACATGGGATGGCTCATGGGGGGAGGGGAATAAGGAATCAGTCTGATACTTTGACATGTCATATGGCAATATAACCTCTGACCCTGCACCTTTGTGTCCCAATGCCAGCTGAACCAACACAGTGTCACAGGGAGAACCCCTGGAAGCCCTGCTCCCCCAGAATGAGCAGCAGTCATGTAGGTGACCAGGACCTTGTGACTATATCCCACTAAGCCCAAGACGCAGAAATGTGTCCCCTAAGCTAAGTCTCCCTTGGCCAATCCCAGAAAGGCTCACAGCCTCCCGGGCCGCCTGGCTCCAGGGCAAGTGTGACAGAGTGGACGCCAGAGTGGTAAGAGACAGCGATCTGAACCAATCACAGGTACTACATCTCACTCCTGCCCATGTTAGAGACCTGACCCCAGCAGCGCAGGGCGCAGGGCCAGAAGCTTCGCGTGCACTGGCCCGGGATAAGGAAAGCCCCCTGCTCTGACCCCTGGCGCCACAGGAGATACTGTGAATGAACATTTGTGGCAGTGATTGACCTCTCATGAAAACAGGACTAGGGGACACTGAAGACCTCAATTTGAATGCAGACCCTGATTCTGACTCGTCAGGTGTCTTTGAACAAGTGGCTTATCTTCAATGAAACTCAGTTTCCTAATCTGTAAAATAAAAGCAATAATGCCAGCTTCAGGAGGCCACACTGAGGATTAGACGAGAGGACAGAGTGAAAGCACACCCAGGTGGCATATTGTCAAGTGTCACCGTGGTGGCTCATTGAACAAACAGGTTGAAAACCAAGACCCCCGTAAGGCAGGTTTCAGCCTCCTGTGCTAACTAACACCTTCCACTCAGAAACATTCTGTGCTTCAAAATCCCCATGGAAATAAGCCGGAGAGGATTTAAAGAAATGGTTACGTAGGATTTTTCTCAGGCAAATCTGTGGTTCCTGGTGGGTTAAAGATTAAGGACTGCTGGAAATTCAAAGACTCTTTACTTCAAATCCCATCCCAGGAGTCAAGGGGGCTGCAGCACAGCTCAAAATTCTGGGTGCAATCCAGGACTTGGAAGATAAGCATTTCAGGAGATGCTAACCTAAGGTGAAGGGTGACTTGGAGACAAATCCATCTGCCAAAGCAGAGAGCCAAGCTCTGCTCACCGCCTCTCCAGCCCTTGGCCCTCTGCCCTAAGCCTGTGGCCAGGTCGCAGCCCGGCTCAGAGGCCCCCGCGGCTGCTGGGGCTGCCAACCACCTCCTCCCTGCAGCCTCCGAGGGACAGGGGACTCCGAGAGGGCAGCCCTGGAAGCCCATCATCTGACTTTGTCACTTACTTCCCGGCCCCTGCTCCGAGCTCTGCTGAAGGTGAGGAGGTGAAGATGCATTCGCATTTAATAGGGAACAAATGAAGTGACAGTTCACATCTTGTAACAGGTCAGGCGGGTGAAGATGTGAGCGAGGCTTGTCAAGAAGGGAATCCATTATCTCTGTTCCCAGGGAGCGAGGCTGACCTGCGGAGAGGGAAGGAGCGCAAGCACACAGTTGGAAGGATGAACTGACCCGCCCTCAGCACGCCACACCACGTGCCCTGCAGGCTGTCCTAGCTGTCCCCTGGGGCCTTGAGCGCCTGCGAGGAGCAGGACTTCCACAGCCAGAGGCAGCCCGACAGCCCCTGAGTGTTCCCCACATTGACAGCCACACTGGGCCGGCATTTCCTGTCCGCCTCTGGGTGTCAGGCACATGCACTCTCTAATCTACACTGTACTACTGTCCAGCATCTTCTTAATTAAATTTATTGAGGTGACACTGGTTAATAAAACTATACAGGTTTCAGTTATACAATTCTATAATGCATCATCTATATATTGTATTGTATGCCCACCACCCAAAGGCAAGTCTCCGTCTGTCACCATGTATTTGATTGACCCCCTTTCCTTGTTACTTCCTCTCCCCCGCCCCCCTGCTCTCGGGTGACCACTATGCTCTTGTCTGTGTCTACGAGTTTTTGTTTGTTTGTCTTGTTTGTTCATTTGTTGCTTTCAGTTTTATACCTCACATGAGTGAAATTATGCAGTTCTTAGCTTTTTCTGTCTGAATTATTTCACTTAGCAGGATATTCTAAAAATCCATTTATGTTGTTGTAAATGGCAGTATTTCATCTTTTCTTATGGCCAAGTAGTATTCCATAGTGTCTATGTGCCACATCTTCTTTATCCAATCATCTATCAAAGGACACTTTGGTTGTTTCCACGTCTTGGCCACTGTAAATAATGCTGCAATGAACACAGGGGTGCGCACATCTTTGCAAATAAATGTTTACAATGTTTTTCCAGGAGGTGCCCAAAAGACGGATTGCTGGATGATATGGTAACTATTCTCAACTTTGTGAAGAACCTCTGTACATTGCCTTGGGCAGTGTTCTGACTTTGATAGTGCAATTGAGGATTAAAGAGGTTACCGTAGTGACTTGTCCAGGGTCACACAGAGCCCTAATTCACAATCAGGTAGAGATCTCTGATGAGTCCAAGGTTTCTGGTGGGTTTGCTTTGATAAATAAAGTATTTGATGGGTCTTGAGCACGTGCATGCCCATCATTCCATGCATGACTCGCAGCTCGAGGAAGGAACCAGAGCAAGAACCTCTCAGAAAACTGGTCTGCACCAGCAGAACACAGCCTGCTGGTGACCTTGTGCCACCTAGACTCAGCAGACAGTCCAGGGCTGAGCTCCTGGCCACCAGCCGCTCCTGAACTGACCACCCAGGGCTGATTTAAACCCACTACCCATGCTTCCTTGTCAATCGCCAAGGTTCTGCCTTTCTGAGCCCCACTCTAGCCTTTGGTCTGGAGGCACCTCACAAGGGTGACTGCCGAGGTCAGATTTCGCTGTCTACTAAGAAGTCCGAAGGCTCGTAGCTACCCTGCGTCATTCTTCCACAGGGAGGAAGGCCTCTGCCCCCAGTGCCCAATCTCACCTCTGCCATGCCTGAGGCGCGTTCCGCCTAACACTCACAGGGCTGAGGCTTGGTTTCCCTTTTATCAGTATCTTTTCCTTGAACAAACGTCTAATTAAGTTTTCCTCTGCAGGCTTAATCCCTTCCAATCTAACATACACATCACTGGCAGATTTACCAAAGCTGAGCTTTGATCATGTCAGCTGCTACCCCAAATCCTTCGGGGCCACTCCCCTTTGAATGAGATCAAACCCCTTCTCCCAGCATTCACATCACTGTCTGCTGGAGCCACTCGGACCTCGTGTTCCCTGGGCACAGTGTATCTCCACAGCTGCTCCGCACCTTGCTTTCACCTTAATGGTGCTCCAGGCCTGGGCAGGAGTAGAGAGGCCTTTCTGGAGGAAGGCCAACCTGAGTCACCATGGTGAGAGGTTCCAGGACCTTCTTGGGGATCAAAGAATTGTGAAGGGACCCATGAGGACATCTAGGGCCGTCACTAGAGGAGTCGGGAGCCACAAACCGGACAAACCACAGTGCAAGCTCGGAGAGGCAGGGGTGTTCTGATCTCCCACATCTGCCCTCTCCCTCTGAGTCTGTTCCGATAATAAGCCTTACAACAAAAGCGGGGTGCAGGGGTGGGCAGACAGACAACGAGGCAGTATCCCATCTGTAGGAGTTAAAGGAGTCTACAAAGAGAGAGTAGCTGCCAAGAGGGGAATAAACCAGGCTGACTGCCTGGGCTGGCTGGAAGAGAAAGTGAGTCTGGAACAGCGAAATGTCCAGCGGCGTTGACGTGGGAGGGACATCCAGCCCTGCAATGAGCTCAGGACCTCAGTCGTGAGTATTCTCTGTGCACCAGATGAAGGAACATGCAAATATTAAACAAACGAAGAGAACTCCCACGGGGCAGCCGTCTAACGGTAGTTACATGGAATTAAACCCACCAGCCTGGCCCCTGGCCTCCGCCCCGTCTGTATGCTGGACATGGTGACGACACTGCTTCCCAGTGTGCGCCAGCCCCGATGCTCTGGTTCTCCTTCTTTGTTATTTTTCTTTTCTGTGAAGTGGAAATAAGGCCCGTCAGGGAAGGTGGGACCACGTTCAGAGTTGAAAGCCTCCCGACGTTGGCTTTGGAACAGACTTGATTTTAGCAGGTGAACGTGAAGCGGGAACCGAGGGGGACTGGTGTTCGCGCTGCCCGTGTGTGTTCCTCTCTGTTCTTTCAACACAGACAGTATTTAACAGCGCACGCAACTTCTGAACCGGCCCGCTGTTTCCCGAGCTGAGAATTGCTGAAGGCTTGACATAAAAACTCAGCCCAGACTGGTTTCTTCTGTAAGGAGCGAACTAACAAGCAGGGAGGCACTTCAGGGAGGCCAGTGGCCTTTTCCCTCGGTTCCCATCTGTCTAGAAACGTGTGATTGCCATCTTCAGAGCCCGACAAGGCAAACAGGTGTCATGAATAGTTTGAACCAAAGAAGTGACGATGCCATGTGCCAGCTGGAGCCAAGCACTACAGCCACCATGACCGTCATGTGGTTTGGCGTCTGCTTATTATGACCCAGGTAGTTAACTGGAACAGAAGAAAGAAAATGTCCAGGGGCGGGGTGGGGCGTAGGGAAACACAATGACTCCGAGAAGTTGGGAAATAAGTGACATGAACAACAATCAGGCTGCAAGAACCAATAAGGAAAGAATGGAAAAGAAAGGAAGGACAGACATGTTCTGAGACTCATAGGAAACACTCTGGCTGTGCTCTCTTCCTCGTTGCTTCTGAGGGGATGACCCGGAAGGAAACCAACTAGATGGCACTAGCCAGTCCCTGCGTGTTCTCCACAAGACAGGGGTTTGCTGGACTGCCACGTTGATTCTGCCCCTCCTTCGGAGAGATTGTTCCAAGCCAGACCCCCAGAGGCACCCCAGCCTCATGTCCGATAGCAGTGACATCAACAAATGAGAGAGATTCTGGAATCTTTCCACGCAAACTGTCTCAAGGAAGGTCCAGTCTGTAAGCAGTTTTGGCCACCCAGGTGAGTCTCTGTCCCAACGACACGAGTGCTGCCGTAGCATGAAAGCAACCAAGATGACACCCAGGCCAGCATGTGCACCTGTGGTCCGACACCACGCCAGATGTGGTCCCTGCACCCAAGTTAGCCATCTCTGAGCTCGGTGACAATCACAAAGCCGATCTGACCTCACAACCCTGAGCCATCAAGACGGTCCCTGTGCTTACTGTGCACGGCTCATCTCCGTGTCTGTGAGGAGGCCGACTGGGGTCGCCAGACTGACCCGCAGACAAGCAGTAGGGGTTCAGAGGAAGCAAGTGCATTGCACAAGGTCGCACCATCTGTAGACAGCAAATTGAGTGTCACTCCCTGTGTGCCCAGGCCCTCACCCTCACATCTGGTCCAGCTCCAAGTCCTGTGGCTTCTGCCATTGTCAGAAGGACCCCTGGCTGGGCAGCACATGGAGGGGGCCCTGGGCCATCCTGGCCTGCTCTGTCTTCCACGGGGGCATCTTCTGCCTTTCTCCATCTCTCAGCACAGATGCCTGCGTGAGCTTGCTCCGCGTCAGATGTCAGCCTGTCACAGTCCTGCTGAAAGCCCTTCCATATCTCCCCAGGACGTACCGGCTGAGCTCCACCCCTCCTGGCTCAGATCGCAGAGCTCTGCTGGCTCTGGCCTCAGCCTAGCTCTGTCCTTACCCCTTGCTGAGATCCCCTGTGAGGCCAGTAGTCGGGGCATCACAGCCGGGCACATGCATATTCCCATTAGATTCGGACAGATGGTAGAGAAACAGCAGAGCTGAAAACTGGTGGGCCATTCCTTTTATTCTAGCCTCAAACTCGGCCGGCGAGTAAACACAAACACACTGGGCACCAAAACCCACTCATTGAGCGCTCACAAGGCTACTGACACATCTGGGTTTTCCTAGAATCAAAGGCCCCCACCAGCTCAGTCCCCTCTGGTTCCTCATCTCCCTTCTCCTCTCTGCACAAACTGAACAAACTGGCTTCTCCTTCAGCACCCGGCCATCTTGGCTACTCCTGTGCAAAAATGTGGCCTCTCTGCAAAAATGGCCTTCTTCCCTTAAAACTTTTCTGTGCGAAAACCCCTCCTCCAGCACCCATTAGCATAAAAAAGCCCCTTCCGAAGCAGGAAGGTAATTAGCCGTTTCACATGGGCAGCAGCCATTTTTAACAATAAAAGTGAGCAAAATTAAATAACACAAATTTTTACAAACTTATTTGCCCAACATCCTCTAAACCTCAGTAATTTCAAACAGTGTGACATGCCCATGAGTCACCGCGCAGGCCTCTGTGCCTGTGTCCATCCAGCGCCCTTTGCCAGCAAGGCCAGCCCCACCCCACCCCTTCCTCCGCTGGTAGCGTTGGCAGGTAGCTAGGTATTAGTAGGGAAGAAGAGCAAAAGGATTGGACATTACATTTACTAAAACTTGGAAAGCCTGCTTCAGTAAGAAACTGCAGCATTCCATTCTGTGTAAACAGCTGGAAGGCCGGCCAAATGTATTCACAGGCCCAACTGTTTCAGAAATCCATTGTGTCCTCAGAGTCCACTGCGCCTCAGGAATCTCAGGAAGGCACAAGGCACTACCAGTCAGGCTGGGAGGGGCTTGAGGTTGGAGAGGTGCTCTGTGCTTGCACCTTCAGCAGATGCAATGGAAGCCAGAATGGGGACCACAGAGGCCTGTCAGTCTAGCCTAGAGAAAGGATCACCTGATCTGTTCATGGGAAGAATTAATACAAGCCTGTGAAATTTTAGAGAAGCTGGTTGGTTGGCTGAAAGGAAAGCTAGTCCTTCCCAGACCAAAAACATAAACACGGGCTTAACCAAGATCCGGCTCTTTTTAGCCCTTTTGCCTTCCGGCTGGAGGAGCGCGGGCCCCACCGGCGGCCATGTGTGTGAGCTGGCGGCTGGGTGGTCTCCCAAGTGCAGGCTCCGAGCAGCGCCTGGACTGGGCCAAGCTCTGATACACCATGGCGCAGAGTATCTGGACTATGGTTTTTATACTGGGCTTAATGAAGACAAGACTGGACTTTTTCCTTGGTGAGACAGAGGGGAATGAGACCATTGGGAACCTGTGGACAAGCTTCTATTTCAACTCCAAATACATCTGACTGCAAACGCCTAAGCTTCTCCAACTGCAGGTTTATAAAATGCCTTTTATACGACACCATATGTGAACCCCACCAGAACCGGCTTCAGAACCGACATCATCACCACACCCAGATATCTTTGCTAGGGAGGCCATGGTGGTATCAAGGACTTAAAAATTCCCCAAGAATGAGAAAACCTGGGCTGTAAGTCTAGCTCTGCAGTTGACTGGTGGCCCTCTACCAGTGAGCCCGCACCTCCAGAGGATACCTCTGACCCCACCCCACACTGGGCCACCAGGGCTCCTTTCCATGCCTCTGTGATTATGCAAAACCCTCACCTTGTGACGTCATCCTCTGTCCATCATCAGAATACATGGAGCATGCAAGAAGAGGCTGTCTCACTATACCTTCTATTCCCAGCACAGAGCTGAGCACCTGCTACAGAGCAGGCAGTAGGAGGAGGGGGCTGGGATGGAGGGAGGGAGGGAGGGAAGGAGGGAGAGATGAATGAATGGATGGATGGATGGATGGATGGATCCACTGATCGGCAAATGAAGTTCACAGACAAAAAAACAGAAATTCCCACACAGACAGAGAGGTTAGGTTGAAACAGAGAGAAAAGGTTAGGTTAAAACAGAGAGAAAAATTAAAAACTCTCTTCTGCCACTTCATTCAATGTCGAGGATCCCCTGGCTGTGTTTCCAATTATTTATACTCCAGATGCCCAAATTAGCATTCTGTACAAAGACCTGTTAATGTGCTGATGCCCCATGATTTGCAGGTAAGAGGAAGGAAAAGGTCTTGCATGGTTGAGTTCCCACATTGATGATGAGGAAGTGACAGCTGACTTGACAAGACCCCCCACAGTCCAATTATTTCAGCTGTCTCCAAGCCCACTGACATTACCCAGGGAGAAGAATAAACGGCAAATCTGTATTATCGTGGGTTTTTGTCAGATGGAAAAATAAACACAGTCTGCAGCCAAAAGCATACAAGGGGCTCAGTGGAGGGGAGAACTAAGATTTCACAAAATAACTAGAAAGGCAGGATTCATTTCTAGTGTTTCTATGGAGAATATGGACAAAACCAAAACTAACCTGTGAGTCGGAACACCGAGCCATTTGTCTGGACTCGGATCTCCAGCAAATTGTGTGAGGCTCAGTTTGTTCCTGTGCACAGTAGGGCGGGGATCTGTGCCTGCCTACCTCGCAGAGTCGCTGAGAGGTTGGAATGAGGTACCTTCCTTTTCCAAACTATAAATAACTGCAAGGAGACAAGGAGTTACCCGATCATCTATGCTTTTATCCAATTCTCTTCATAGAAGGGCAGCAGGATGCTTTCGACAGGACAAATTTGACCCGTGTTTTGCTTTCAACATTTAGTCGTCTGTTTGAAATGAAACATGAATGCATTGGCAAGCACCAGCACATAATTGGGGAAAGGCCAGCCCACAGCAATGAAATGTCACATGCTAATGGGAGCTCCCTAAAGGATAAAGTATTGAAATCAGATTTCAAAGGAAAAGAGCCCATTCTGCCAATTAGCAAAGACTGATCAATTTCTAAATATGATCTTCTCCCAAAATAAATACCAAAATCTCAATCATGTATTTCCTGAAGCATTCCAAGTAGACAGATTGATCCAGGGGGCACCCACGGACCACCAGCACTGGGTTAGGCCAGTGAAAATGCAATTCCACGCCATGCTGAGGTCATGGTCCACCAGTGAAACCGTCAGGAAATACAGTATTCATTCCGGCACTGTGTGGGAGGGGTTGCCGCTGAACAATTCTGAGAAAGCAGAGAGGGAGACCGTCCTCTGCATGTCTGTGGGCAGTCTTTCTCCTGAGCACTAGGAACACGTGGTCCACAGGGGGCCCTAGTATGTGTCCTTTCGTTATCTGAGGGCATGGCATGTGCTTCTCAATCCCCCTCTAAAAGTGCCTTTCCTAACATCGGGTGGAAGGGCCTGCGACCCACAGGTAGTGGATGTCAAATCGTCCCTAGTTGAGCTGCGGAAGGCACAAAGGCAGTTTCAAGAGGGCCCTTGGCTCCGAGCACTGCCCTCCAGAGTTGCACGTGGGTTATCTCACTGAGTGCTCAGGACACGACGATGAGATAGGGTCTATCAGTCCGGCTGCAGAGGAGGACGCCCGAGCTTTAGCAAGACCTGTTAGGTCAGTTTAGCAAGAATCCCTCCTCTTAGTAATTTCCACCCGTGAACCCTTCAGTCTGCTCCTTGGCTGTGAGCCCCCAGCTCTCTTTCTTGTGTTTATAGTTGAGTATTTGTTAAATTTTGCCAAATGCTTTCTATGTCTCTTTTGAGATGATCATATAATTTTTCTTTTCTTTTTTTTGTCTCTTAAGTGAATTACACTGACCAAATTCCACATGTTACACCAACAGTGCAGTCTTGAGATGAGTCCCATGCTGTCATGATGAATTATCCTTTGATATATTGAAAACTCTGACTTTCTGATGTAGCCTCGAAGATTGGTGCACCTATGTTCATGAAGAACATTGGTGTCAGCTCTATTTTCCTGTAATGTCTTTGTTTGGTTTTAATATTAGGGTGACATAACCTTATAAAGTGAATTTGGAAGTGTTCCCTTTTCTATTTTCTGGGAAAATTGGTGTAAATTGATATTATTTCCTCTTTGTATGCTTGGTGCCAGTCACCAGTTGAACTATCTGGACCTTTAGCATATAAATCATAGCTACTGGGAATTCCATCCGAGAGTCCCTCCATCCGGGCCACAGCTGTGTTGGGCTCTGATGGTCGCTCGTGGGAGTGTGTGGCTTCCTCTTGCCTTTCCTACACCTTCTGATTTCCTGACAGAAGTAAGACTTAATGTGAGAAAACGAGGTAAGTAGCTTTTCTGTCTAGAAATGGACACACCTTCCTTCGGCTCAGTTTCTGGTATGAGGGTTTGCATTAATCTAGTCAGGTGCTAGGCTAGGTTTGAGATTTATTGGGGCTATGCCTATCCTCAGCATATCACAGTCTCCAAAATGTCTCCAGGGACGGCGTGTGTCTGGGGTTGGCCAGGGCAGTGTCTGCTGGACTCTGAGTGTGGGTCTTCCCTTTAGGCTGTGACCCAGAGAGCGTCTTCTTCCATATTCTTGTCCTTCTCCTTACAGAACCCTGTTCTTATTTGTGACCGAAATCTCCTTGGGTTGGTGGTAGGGCAGGAAGAAGCCTGCAAGAGGTTACAGACCCTCAGTTTCCATGGCCCTGGCAGCTGCACCTTGTCCCGGGGGGCCCGCGCCCAGCCTTTACCTGTCTGCAAGCCGTTTCTGCTGACCCACCCTTGCTCAGGCTGTGCCCACCCCGGGTGAGCGTGTGCTTACATCTTCTCTCCTGAAGGCACCGTCTCTCCTTAGACCTCCCGCAAGTGGTGACCACTGTGACCTCCGCACTCAGGCGGTGTCAACTGCAGCCACAGAGTAAAAAAGGCCCGGCTGTTTCTCGGCGCTGGTGGGGTGGCGACATTCCTGGCTGCTCTGCATCCTCTGGTGAGAGCCGGATTCGGTATCTTTTCACGGCTACTTTCGTTTTAGTTCTTAAGGCATGATGTGAATGAGCTACAAACCCATCCTTCCTGGGACGTCTTATTCCAAATCACATAAATCTCAAAACTTTTTTAAAATCTTTAAAAACTATCATCATAAATCAATAGAGAAATCTCTTTCAACCACAATATGCACATAATTATAGAATTTGGGGGATTATCACTTAGACCCAACAAACGCCAACTCCCTACACTGCTGTCTTCTTTGGGTTTCTGGAGCAATTAAAATGCGAATATTCTGAAGTCAGAAAGAAAGCTTCCCTTCTGGAATAACAAGGAGCAGATCTTACTGTGTAGAAATGGAGAGATCTATTTTATTTTATTTTATTTTATTTATTTTATTTTATTTTTTGTCACTTGTAACACTGACAGTGGTTTTATTTTTAGTTCACTTTTAATTAGTCAAGCCGAAGAAGAGAGCTGGAGGCCCCCAAGGCAGGGTAAAAGAGGTAGTCTAGCCAACTCTGCCCCAGCTATAGCCTGGGCCGCGCCGAGCGAAGGTGGATTCACTCAGGACTAACTCCATACTCGGGGCGTCAGGAAAGGGTCAGCATGGAGGTTACTTGCTAGGCCTCAATGGGCCGGGTTCTGAAAGGTAATGTGGAGAAGGGCAGAGGCACAGGATCATAGTCCAGGGGCTCCAGGAAGACCCGACAGCTGTCAAGTGGGTACCAGCAGGGGAGCCGCAGAGAAAGGTGGGAGGTGCTGCTGGGACCTCTGATGCTGCTGGTCGCTGGCAGTGTGGGGAGCTCGCAGCCCAGGCTTCTTGGAGAGGGGGTGTTCTAAGGAGATGGATCTGTTGAGCAGGATGGATTGAAGCAGGGAGCTCACACAGGGGCATGGGGCCAGGGAGACCACATGTGAAACAACCAGGGTCTGCCCCATGGTGCTGGCAGGTATGGTGGAGGGATCGGAGAGACATGATGAAAGCAGAGGAGAAAGAATTGCTTTCTTCCTGGTTGGAGGAGATGAGGAAGGAGGCAGGCAACAGTGCTCAGGCTCTACGGCTCAGCCTGCCTTAGCAGAGAAGAAGGAGGCAGGTGACAGTGCTCAGGCTCTACGGCTCAGCCTGCCTTAGCAGAGAAGGGGTGCACTCCACACACAGGCAGACACGGATGCCTCCCAGTTCTGCTGCTTCTAACCTGTGTGACCTCGGGCGAATGGCCTAACCTCTCTGCCCTAAGTTCCTCCCTGTAAATGGGGATACTGAGCACAATGCATTTTCGCACCTCTATTATAACCCTTACATAAGATGCTTAGCATGGCGCTGGCTCGTAGAAGGCAGTCAACAGCTGACCGGTATTCCTTAATCTTGTATCCAGCAAATGGCTACTGGAATCTTCAACATGCCAAGTTCTCTGTCCAGCAGCAGGCACACGCTGCAGTGGGGGTCTGGGGAGACAGACATTGGTCTGTACGTTTGGAACCCAAAAGGTCCAGGAACTACCAGTAAGATGGTTTTAGAACCAGGAAAGAAGTGAGTTGGCAAACAGAATCAAATGACCCTGCAGTGGGGAGAGGAGGGCTGAGGACACAGAGGGCAGAGTAGCCCCTGCATGCATTTCCATTTCCAGTCTCTCCCTGCCTTCAAAGTCCCTTGTGCAGGGGACATGCCTGCCTTCTGCCTCAGCCCTGGCCCCAGACTTCTCTCCGCGGCCAGAAGGGGTACACTGCAGCACAGTCCCCAGCGTCAGGGAGCAGGACGGCTTCTGGCTCTGCCTGGTACCCTGAGGACCACCTGCTGCCTCCATCGTACATCCAGCGCTCATTCTGTCTAGTCCCAGGTCAGACTGCAGGTGGCCCAACTCAACAACCAGAGACCATCACCGCCGCCTGGCTATGGCGCCACTCTGACCTGGGACTGGCTTCCACAGGCAGCTGCTTCCTTCTCCTGAGACCAGCAGCTTGTCCCTGTCCTTCGCTCAGCACGCACCCCAGGTCTCACGCTGATGAGGAACTGTCTACAACAGCGCTACCTGGACAGAACACTGTTTCTCCCTCAAAGAGGTCTGCCTGGGGCAATCCCAAGTGATCCTAAGGTGCTAAGTGTGACAAGACAAAGGGGAACTAGATACAGAGATGAGGCCCCCAACCAGGAGTAAGGTGAGGCTGAAAAGCCAGCTTGAAGGAGGTGACACCTCCCCAAGGAAGAGTAGGAGCCAGCAAACGAAGGGCTTTGCGGGAGGGAAGGAGCGTGCACGGGGAGAGGGTGTTATATTTAAGGAACTGAAAACTGCCTAGCACAGCTGAGCCTCTCTGCACACCTGGCCACTGCCTCGCACACTCGTTCCACCCCGGACTCGGGGCCCACAGCAGTGGCCTGCCACCTGCCCGAGGCTCCCAGATGCCAGTCCCCTGCTCTCAGACTCCCAGTGCCATGCTTCAGCCGCCTGCAGCCACGGCTCCCTCCTGCCAGGCCTCCCAACCTGCTGGGGCGGCCTCATCTCGTCTCCTTTGTCCTTGTCCCCTCTGGGGCCCTGGCTTCAGGGCTCCCTCCCATCTGCTACAGCCAGGAGCATCCCTGCTGCGCAGCCAGTGCTGGGCTCAGAAAACCACAACCCTGTAGACTCCTCCATTCTGGGGCCGACCCCGGGCGTGTTCCCTCTGCGCGCTGGCTCAGGAGGGGGTTTGCTGGCAGTGGGGGGCTTCCTAGGGGGCTGAAGCAATCTCCTCCCCGCATGCCTGTACCATGGGCCTGTGGAGCCAAAACAAGAACCCCAAAGCCAGCTTCTCTCTAAAGTGGTGCTGAATTCCCAGTGCAGAGCCTGAGGAAGGGCACACAGTCCTAGGGGACACCTGCCCACGCCCTCCTAACACAGGACAGCAAGGCTGGCCACACATCTTGCCAGCCTCGTGGAGAAGAGGTCTGTAAACAAGCCGAATCACAGGTCTGGGTAGCAGCAGATACCTGGGAGCCAACAAAGACAGACAAAAGCTGAAATCAACCTTTGTCCGTCCCTGTGTGCCCACGGAGACCAGCGGTGCTAGACATGCGCACCCTGCTGGCTGGCTGCTGCCAGCAGCCCCAGCTCCTGGCCAAGCAGCTGCTGCAGGCCTCAGGTATCCTGAGGCCCCTGCACCTGGCTCGGAGCCCAACTGCAATCCTAATTGATATGTGTCCTTGCGCCAGTTGCTTCCTCTCTCTGCACCTCAGTTGCATCACCTATAAATTATCCAAAACTCCAGCTTTCTTCCCCAACAGGAAGTCTCTGTGATTGTCTCCTCACCTCACCCAAGTGGCCCATCTTCCGCGGAGCAGTCCCTGCCCCATCCTAGCACACCTCAGACAGAAAGCGGCCCCTCCTAATTGCCACTGCATTTTATATAGACTTCTTTTTATTAAAAAAAAATCTTTATTTTTTAAACTAGACTTAATCTGTGCTATAGTCCATAATCTTTTATCTAAATCCTTCACGGCTTCAAAATTTAACATCTTCCAAATCTCAGAAAGGGAAAGAGTGTGCACAACGTCCGCAAGGGGCACCTGGCTAGCTCTGCACCCACCACCAAACCCTAGTGACCCTGCATCAAAGCACACGAACAGAAACACACACACGACACGGGAGGAAGATGACTCGGCTGGGACTGGGAAGTATATCAGGATTGCTGCTGTGGGTTGTGACTCTGCAGCCGCCAGTGGTGGTTCCAGCAGCACAGAGGGGACCCAGCCACCTCCGCCCTCCCCACCCCCAGAGCCCCGGAGCTGGCTGCATACTGGTGGAAGACAGGGGTTTGTGCAAAGGTGGCTGCTGGCAGAGCATCTGCAGGGCAGACCCCAGCCCAGCATCTAGCATCCAGGTCCGTGAAGATGTTCATCTTTACCCTGGGCATGCACTTGGGCAGGTGCTGTGTCCTGGGCCTCAGTTCTCATCTGTAAACAGAGATTGTAACCCTGAGCACAGGCTCATGGCTGAAATGAGACAGCAATGAATGAAGAGGAGGAGGGAGGGAGAAGAATCTAAGGAAGTGGGGTGGGGGTCCTCCGGTCCTGTCCAGCCCTGGTGAAGGGTCTGCTTGTCTGGTTTCTTCCCTACCTGCTGAGCCCCTCAGGGCACATCCTGGGCCTTTCCTCTCCTTATTCCGGCCACCTTGCAAGTCAATAACTGTTTGTTGAGTGAACAAACAACAGAAGGAATTACTGAGGATGCTCTGTGTGATTATTCAGGGCTGAACAATGAACACATCTCCCATCCTCCTGTTTTCCGAGCAGCCAGCCTCGGCCAGTCACAACCACGGTGACAACCAGCCACACATCAGTCAGTGACCTGAACAGAATCATGTGAAGGGAGCCCCGCCATGTCAACCGTGTGCGGGAGGCACAGCCACACTGCAGTTTCAGGGAGGCACGACAGCGCCACGGGCCAGCATCAGATCACTCGTGGGAGCGCAGGATTCAGAGGCAGACACACCTGGTTGGAATGCCAGCCTGGCCACCTATTGCCTGTGGTCCAGGGCTACACCTGCCTCCCAGGGTCGCTGCTCATATTAAAAGCACAGAGTATGCAGTCAGAAGTACCATTAATTTATACTGCAGACAACTGCTCTTAGAACAAGAGGAAGTCTTACACCATCCTCATAATTAGGTTAATTGCTTTAATATACATTGCAATTTAAGCACCTCTATTTGTCTCGGGTCTTACGTCACACATCACCTGATACCATCCTGAAAGTCACTGTGGGACTTGCATCAAGTCAGTGATTGACGATGGCAGACACCAGTTAAGAAGCTACACAGATTTATTTTGTCCTTCTTGCCTCTTTCTAGAAAGGTTCTTTTCCTACCCTCTCAGAATGTTCAAACTCTACTCACTCTTTCAAGAGTCAGGTAAGATGAGGTTTTTGCCATGAAAACTGTTTCTTGTCTGTCATCTGTGAATGTCCCCTCATCCCCCTATCCCTCCCATAAGGCCTGACCACTGTATTGTAGTGACGGTGGACTTGTCTCATTGCCTTCTTGGCTTTGAACACCCGGAGGGCAAAGGGCAGGTTTTTCTCATTTTTGCCGCTCTGGTGCTCATAAATACCCCCAGCCACGAAGCAGTCACACGATACAAAGTTGTGAGAAAAAAGACTAGATAGTGAGCTGGAAAAAGCAAGCAATAAATACAGCACTCCTCTGCTGACTGGGACATAGGTGGCAAGGCCACGCCATGTGCTTGCCTCCAGCGCTGGTCCTCGAGCGGGAGTGGGATGCCTCAGGGGGTACTAGAGATTTTCCCCAACTCCAGGGCACAGAGGATGCTGGCAAACTCAATTTCCCAGTCCTGGGCTTCTAAATAGTCTGCCCTCGCATTCTGCCCACGAACACACCCAGGGTGAAGGCTCCTGCCTCCACCTCCCTTTCCACAGCCAGTCTCCCCTCACTGTAGAGGGTGTGCCTCTCACCCGTCTGACAGCTGCCGGGCTGTGCTGCTGCGGAACACGGAACAGGGAGCCACGGCAACTGCTGGGGTCCAGAGCCTCCCGGAATCACTCTAAACCACCTGACCTGCCTCACAAAGACATAACTTCCCATCGCATTTCCTCTGTATACTGACTTAGTGAATATACAGACTTGTGATCTATATAGATACACATTTACCAATAAAGTATCGGAAAGAAAGACTGAGGTAAGAGCACTGGACCACCAAGGGCAAGAAGTGGGAGCTGGAGCAGGGCACCATGCAGTACGGCGTGGGTGCCGGGGGGTGAGGACCCCAGGTGTGGCGGGGGGAAGGACGCGACCTGGTTACCTACAGAGGTACACAAAATAAGAAACCACATTACCACATGGAGTCAGATTTCTTACTTTTATCAGTAAGGAAAGGCAGAGAACTAGAATGAGCCTTTTTCTGTTAAGTTGGAATGAGGCCTATTGTGTAAATTTGAGGTTTTCTATATCCAGCATGTCCTAAATGTAAGTGTAGTTTTAAGCCTTAATAACTTCAGAGTATAAATGTTGCAAATTTATAAAGCCTGCCATTCAAAAGATTAAATTACTTATATTTATTTTAGCTTGTACATTTTGAACTACAAAGTTTTCATTTTTTCTCTGTATTTCCAAAGATGAACAACATTGAGCCAAACATTAAAAACTTACATTTTTCAAAATTAAGTGTAAAAGAGATTTAAACAAACTTCCCAATAATGACTTTTGTAAGTCCATAATATTTATGCTTCTGACGTCATTAAAGCTTAAAATGCTGCTAAAATTCTGGCACACCATGCTACAAATGCTATTGGGGTGACCCACCTCCTGGACCCTCCGTGGGCAGAGCTAGGAAATGTGTGTCTGTGTTTATATACAAACACGTGCACTACACACATTTCTAACTCTACTTATTTTTATCTATAGACATAAATGTTCTACAGAGCAGCAGTGAGCATCACCAGCACCCAAATCTCAATTTGCAAATGGCATTCTCCATTAAAAACAAAACAAAACAGCACACTCTTCCCACATTAGGCGCTTAAAGAAACTGGTCTTTGGAAGAACACAGCATCACCTCTGTCATTTTCCTGCCAAAGACACATAAACCTGAATCTAATCACAAGGAAACATTAGACAGCCCTGAAGTTTTAGGACCATCAACGAAAGAACTGACAGGAGATCTGCAGAAGTGCCAAGGTCCTGCAAGTCAAGAGGACAGCTGAGGAACTGTCCCTGACAGAAGGGGACAGAGGAGTCGCGGCAGGCAGATTCTTCAAGCGGTTCTACACAAAACGCGTTTGCTCTAAAAGACGTCACCGGGGCAACGGCAGAACTCAGAAGGGATCGAGGGGACGATAGGGCAGCACCGATGTTAACATGCTGTGTGTCTGCCGTGGTCATGTGGAAGACTGTCCCGCTCCGTAAGAAACCCTGACGCCCGTGAGTGTGATGGGCTCCAGGTCAGCAGCGGTCCGGAGGCTGAGACGAGCCTAGACTCTTCCCTGTAAGGGCAGATAAGGGAGGCAAATGCCCTCTTCCCCTCACTGCCCAGGAAACATAACACAAGAGTAAAAAGGATAAAACATCAGCCAATAATTTACAGCATGGGAACCGGGTACAATTGTTCTGTAACAAATATTTTTTTAAATCACAATGGTTTCACCTGTACAGAAAATAAAATCAGGAAAACCGTGAATTCTCGCTTCACAGAGAGAGGCTGAGGGGGTCCAGGGCTCAGGGTAAGGTGAAAAAACTGTGTCCTGGGGGACCAGAGCCACCACCACATCTGAGAGGCACACACTTTCACACCCGGCTAAGTCCGAGTCATTTGGAGGGGAGCCCACCGTGGAGAGAAGAGCCGAAGCTTTGGAGTCCAAACAACATCCTGACATGGGGGTTTTCTTACTAATTTTATGACTTTGGCAAGCTACTTCTCTGATCTTATAATCAGCGCAGAGTGAGTGTGTGTGTGTGTGTGTGTGTGTGTGTGTTCAGAATAATTTTCAAAGTTGAGATGATGAAATTAAATGTATATGTCAATTGCCTCACCCAGTGTTTGGCTCATGGTATTTGACAAATGATAGTTTTAAGTGGTAGCCCTATCGGTATCAATGCATAGGATGGCATTAAGATGTTCCGTGTGCCTGCAGGGACGAGGCCACTTGGGCTGACATCCCCAAGGTCACATGGGACATGGAAGTTGGGGTAAGAGCCCCCAGGCCCGGCCCCAGTCCTGTGTGCTTCACTCACCTGTTTGGTGGTGAGTGCAGCCCCAAAGAACAATTTACCAAGTGGGGAAACCCAGCACCCCCATCCCGGAACTCAGTCAGAGCTCTGGGCTCTGGAAAGCTGTCTCCCAACTGGTTCTGTGGGTGGTGACAATGCAGGCGGAAGCAATTACAGTGTTTGTTTATGGAAACCATTTGTTTGCAAAATTCCTTTTCTGTGTGTATCACTAAAACCCTCAGCTTCTAATTCCCCATCTGTGGTTTCACCAGGGAAGATGAGCAAACCTTAAAGAACCTCAAAGAAAAGTGCTCCGTGATCAAACCTGCAGAGGTGCAGACGGGTGAGGGGTCTGGCAGGGAAGCGGAAGGAAGCCAGGCCCCTGCCTAGAGCGAGACAGTGAGCACCAGCCCCTCCACAACGGACAGGCGAGACCCCAGAAAGCACCCTCCAGCCCTGTAAAAGGAGAGAGCAGCCCCAGCCGGGCTCCAACAGCTGGAATTCAGCCAGGCTGTCCGCAGTTCACACGGCTGTCACCCCTACAACAGAATAGGTCTCTCCGGGGTTCACGTTAGAAGAATGAAGCCCCCTTTCGTGTTTCTCCAGGATCCAGGCTTTATGATCTCACCTGCCAATGCAGGACCAGAAAGGATGTCTCAGCCACTGAGCTGAAGGTCACCCCTTGAGGGTCATCTATTATCCTGTGCTATCAGTACACAGAAAATGGACTCAGTCCGGCTGCCCAGAGTGATGAGCTTCCTGAGCTGCTACCCGGCAATGGATCCCGGAGGAAGGCTGTCTGAAGACCCGGTGGCAGCGTCTGACCCAGCATGACCTTTCCGCCAGTTAGGCATGAAATTCAAATAAATGCTTAGAAAGGCTGGAACCCTCAGATGAAAACTGTAATTAACATATCCCTGATTTTCTTCTAAAAAGCACAAAGTTCAAAAGGGGAGCTGGCATAGGAGGGCAATGGATGGAAACTGCACAGAAAGTTGTGAGGACAGTTGGTCTGTGTTCTGCTTTCAAACATTTCAGGATTTAGATGTGGTCGGGTCAAAATGGGTTGCAGCGAGAACCTAAACTTATTAATATGCGTGGCTTTGAGGGGGGCATCACACATGCAGAGTGCACTTTGCAAACAGTAAGTACCAAAGACAAGGTCCTGCCTCCTGGGACTCACAATCTGAGCAACACGAAAGGTGCAGCAGGTGGACACAGAGGGTTCGGTCAAAGCAACGCAGGTGGGAAAGGGACGCTTCAGGAAGGCTGGAATCGGAGCGAGGTTATGAGCACGAACAACACCCCCGCACCCACACTGGGTCCTTCCCTGTCTGTCCCGGACAGTATCCATCCCCACAGGGTGCTAAAATCACCCGTTGCCTGGGCTGCGGCCAACTCAAGGTCAAACCCCTCTCTCCATGTAACCTCACCTCTCAGCTCAGGCCTGGCCAAGAGCAGGGCCCGGGAAGTGCTGACGGAATTCTACACACTGAGAGCTGGCTTCTCGCATCGATTTAACTTTCAGCAGGACCACCTCTGCGCATTGTTCAAGGCCTTCTGTATGCTGCCTCCTCCCAGCAGCCCTCCTTAACCACAGCCCGCGGTTCTCCAACCTTCCTCTTTCTGCTCCAAAACTGCTCACCGTCCCTGTTTCTCTGGGTCAGTGGTCAGCAAACTGCGGCTCGCGAGCCACATGCGGCCCTTTGGCCCCTTGAGTGTGGCTCTTCCACAAAACACCACGTGCAGGCTCTACCTCGATAAGGAATGTACCTACCTATATAGTTTAAGTTTAAAAAATTTGACTCTCAAAAGAAATTCCAATCGTTGTACTGTTGATATTTGGCTCTGTTGACTAATGAGTTTGCCGACCACTGGTCTAAGTATCTCCATACAACCTGTAAGCTCTTGGAGAATGAAAGGAATGTCTTTTAACCTTTGCCTCTTTCACAACTGATATTTTTAAATATATAAGGTAATGTGGATTGAATTGTGTCCCCCCACCCAAGTTCAAATCTGAACTGCTAACCCCTAGTACATCTCACCCTGTGACTTTATTTGGAGACAGAGCCTTTCAAATAGTAATTACGGTTAAATGAGGTAGTAAATTATGGTCAGAGGGTGAGCCTGAATCCAATATGCCTGGTGTCCTTATAAGAGGGAGAGACTCAGGAGTGAGCACACACAGATGGAAAACCGTGTGAGGACACAGAGAGGAGACAGCCATACACAAGCCAGGGACAGAGCTTCAAAAGACATCAACCCTGCCGACACCCTCATCTTAGACTTCCAGCCTCCTGAACTGTGAGACAATGAATTTCTGTCGGTAAAGCCAACCAAATCTGTGGTATGTTGTTATGGCAGCCCAAGCAGACTAACATGTAAGGTATAGAATGTAAAGCTATCTTATTGTCCTAGCTCCACCACGCAGTCGAAAGGGAGAACAAGGGCAGAAAAAAGGGGGTGGATTCAAGTCTCCAAGTTCCTGGATTTGACAAGCACACTGATCATTTCTAGAACTACTCCTAGAATCGAGAATATAAATACATCGTGTCAACTACAATTTTAAAGTAAATGTCATTAAAGTGTATGAATATTCTCATTGTGGATGGAGATGATCTAAAATTGATGGGCTTTAGAAGGAAGAGAGACCCGGCGTTCAACAGTAGCTCTGACGTTTACCTACTGTATGGCCTCAGGAAGGTCTCTTAAACTCTCTGGGCCTTAGTTCTTCTATATTCTTTCTCAGATTTGGAAGGTCAACTTCGCCTCATCTTAGCCTAGAATGCCGTGATCATTAATGAACTAAAATGGGTAAAGCATCACCATGATTAATTATCAATGCTAAATTAAAGGGCAACTATAATTATTCAGTGAGAACCCCCACCCTCAACACCTGATCACCCTCAATATCTGATCAAATTCCCCATTGTCCACCTCCCCCCAGCTGATATCTGATCACCCTGGACACACCTTCAGCAAGAGTCCTATTAGGTCAGTTTAGCAAGAATTCTCCTACCTTCTTAGTAATTTTCCATCCACTGGCCCCTCCCTGCTCCTTGGCTATAAATCTTTACTTTCCCTTGTTACATTCAGAGTTGAGCAATCTCTCTCCCCTATTGCAAGATCCTATTGCCTTGGCCCCCGGAATAAAGTCTTCTTTACCATCCTTAACACAGGTCAGATAATGTTTAACAGTCCCAAGCTCACAGTGTGGGCTTGACTTGTGAGATGTCATAATCACCTTTTAAACCCCAATGCCTTGTCATGTGGCAGTTCTGATCAATTGTTTTCATCTAATAGTAGTAATTATTTGGAGGAGGAAGAGTAGAAAGTCCTACTCTGACTCGCATTTCTTGTTTTTCTTTCTTTTTTCTTTCTTTTCATTGATTAGTTTCAGAGAGACAAAGAGAGTGAGAAACAGAGGGGAAAAAAGAGACAGAGAGAGAGAGAGAAGCATTCACTTATTGTTCCACTTAGTTGTGCATTCATTGGTCACTCCCCATGTGTAACTGACCAGTGATCAACCTGAACCTTAGTGTTTCAGGACGACGCTCTAACTGACTGGGCTACCTGACCAGGGCCTGACTTGCAATCCTAAACAACATACTGAACTGCCCCGGCAGCCCCATTAGGAACCACACCTGAGAAAGGGCTCCTGTAACTTCTGGACACACCTCCCCAGTGAGAACAGAACGTGAGGGCACACACATCGAGTCTCTTTCTGTCCAGTTTGTCCGCACTCCTGCAGCGGGATCCTCGGGACCCCCTACAACAGCTCCCGAATTCTGTGCCTGGCACTGCGGCAGCTCCGGGATTTGTGGAGCTGCCCCCTGCCCTCCAGAGAAGACTCCCCCTGTCAGCACACAAGCCTGGTGTGTGCTCCGCACTCCGTCTTGACATGGTCACCTCCCCAGCCTCCTGAGTCATGCTAACGAGCTCTCTTTCTGAAAGCTCTCTCTCCATCTTTCAGGCTGCTGAGCTCTGAAGTCATGCTCACTGTGGGAACTACAAATCATTGTTCCAGATAGGCTCAAAAAAACCAAACAAACAAGCAAACAAAAAACCCCACACCATAGCTGGAAAAGAGATAGCAAAGATGGCAAATGACACTCTTCAAACCACTTTTCAAATTTCAGGGGAGTAGAAGCCAGGAGATATTTCTCACCTCTACATCTCTGTGCTATCTTCAGTCATACTGAAAGGGAAAGAATAACTTTCCAAGGACGTTTCTCCTCTGTGACAGCATCCACATGAAACACTGGTGAAAGCGGCTAGACCATCATCAGCTTTGGTTGTAAGTGTTGATAAGAACTAGAAGTAGAGGCGCGTTATGACAGGGAGGCAGGGTTAGAGTCACCTGGTCGTGAGCAGACACTCGTGGCACCCTTTCATGAAGTCAGAGAGGAAAAGCACTCTGACCCAGCTGTATTACATTTTGCCAAGACCCCCACCATGAGGATATTAGAACTGTGGTGACTCCTGGCCCTATAAAAAATTAATTCACTTTTTTAAAGTGGAGCCCATCTATCTGTTAACTGGGTATTTCCTGGGTGCCCACTTGCAGTACAGTGAATTTCCCATGCTAGGGAGACCAAGGGCTCAAGAAGAATGCCTGTACAATGAGCCCCTCTAGTCCCAGCTCGAACCCCCAGGAGGTACCAGGCACAGCTCTGCTTGGATGTCTACTGCTGGGGCTCCTAGACCTTAATTGGCTTTCTTTGTACACATAGGGTCCATCCTTGCCCCTCCTGTGGTGAGAATAAAACTCAAAAACAGGCCCTGGGAAGGTAGCTCAGTGGGTTAGAGCATCGTCCCGATACACCAAGGTTGTGGGTTTAATCCTCAGTCACGACACATACAAAAATCAATCTATGAGTGCATAAATGAGTGGAACAACAAATCAATGTTTCTCTTTCTCTTTCTCCTTCTCTCCCTCTCTTCTTTCCTCTCTCTCTCTCTCTCTCTCTCTCTCTCTCTCTCTCTCTCAAACTCAATAAAAACAAACAAATAATAAAACTAGAATAATACATTGAGGCCTGAGGACGTCACAGCTGCTGCCCTTGCTGTTGGCTCCGATGCCAGTGGAAGTCCAAGCACCCTGGCTCCACACCAGCTTCCGTGTATCAGAAGCAGACACATTCTGTGGCTCTGCTGGTCCTCCCAGTCTAGGTCCATTAGTCTGGGGCCAGGCTAAAGGCCACTCAAGGGTCTTGCTCTCGGGCTAACTGTTCTCCACTAGGACCACCTATTCCCCACCATGAAAGAGTCTATCCCCTTTACACTAGGGGCCCTACAGACAGCCAGCAGAATGTAGGCAACATTAGAGCATTTCCCAGTGTGCGAGCTCATCACAGCCTGCGCTTGACTCTGTGTTACTGCAACATTTACTTGGAAGACTGAAATGTGAAACAGATAAAAGTGAAGCTTCTTTAGGAGAAGGAAGAGGAGTATCTTCCTAGCCCGCCCCCTTTATCTTGCAGCAGCGCCTATAGTGCCCCCTGAGACTCACTTTAAAAGTCACCAATTCTAGCTCAAATTCTTCATTTTGGCAGGAACATGCCTGGTGAAGAACACACATGAGTTACTGCACAGTCAAGTGGGTGTGGCAGATAGCGGTTTCCAAAGCTGGCCACACCCACGGCGTTCTCTGCCCAGAGGAAGACTGACTCTTTAAATCAGTGGTGCTCCTCCACAAGTCATTTGCCTCTCCTTGGGGAACATCGAAGAGAGTCTGGAGACATTGCTGTTTGTCATGACTGTCCTGCACTGGTACATCATTTAATGCACAGATGGCCCCTCAGAACTCAGAATTGTCCAGCCCCAAAGTCTGGGAGCGAAGGTGCAGAAACTCGGCGTCAAACCACAGCAGATTATGGGATGTTTCCCAGCCTGTACCGAGCAGAACAGGATGCCACATGCCTCCAAGGTATGCTAGAGAGAGACCGTGGATTTCCCCTGAGCACTCAAGAAGACTCGCTTCTGTCCAAACAAGAAATGAGCATCCACCCTCCTCTTCCAAACAATACGCCTACACGCGGTCATCTTCAGCAGGAGGTGAGGGTTGGAACGAGACGTGAGGAATACGCCATCACAGGGAAAAGGGAAGTGTACTGATTGAATCCTTGTCCTTGAAGAGCTGGCGGGGGGAGGGGGTAATTAAACATGCATATGAGGATGGCTGGCCACACAAATCAATATTTGAACTTGTCTGCCTGCTTTCTCAGGATGGGTCTCTACGACGGGTGGCTATTTCAAAATGTTACTTGTTTTCAGGCTCTAGAGAAGATTTTCTCAATACTTCACAAGAAAAGTTCTGCCCCATGAAACCCTCACTAGACATGCTTGGCAGTTTCTGCCTCGTGGGCTTTGCCCTGTTCTTTATCTTACCTTTGGTCTTTGTTTATTTAACAGGTTAAACGAACACTCACCTTGTTGTTTTAATTGATTTTGTTAAGGCTCAGCTTGCTTTCTTTGCTTATCGGCCTTTTGAATTTATTCTTCAGTGAGTTTCCTGTTCAGGTCTTCTGCTTGTTGCATCCATTGGAACTTTAGGGTTTCCTCATTCCTTAGTGTGAACATTCTTTGATCTCATTTCCACATTGCTATAAATACTTTTCTTATTTCTCTTTTGAATTTTTATGATATTTTGGCAATGTTGAAAATTCTTAACATTTTTTATCAAGTCAAATCCATTTGAGTCTTTGTGATTTTTTTTTCTTAAAAGAAGGAGTCCCTCTTTAAATAATCAGGTAAATATTTTCCTATTTCAAGCTTGTTTTTTTTTTTTATAGTTTTATAAACATATAATTACATAAATATTTAAACAGTCTCAATACAACCCAGTAAGGGAAATGATAATATTATGACATGGATGATCCTCACCTGAGAATGTGTATATTTTCCCATTTTATTCATGACTTTCTATGTACTCGGTAGAGCTTTTTCATGAAAAAATAATTACCAATATCTAAGACATACCAAAAAAAAGATGAATAATATGACAAACTCTCCAGTATCTTAGTGTTAGAATAAACAATGTCAACAGAGGTGAAGGCACCCACGTCGACCCCGTGGTGCATGCCTTCCCAACTCCATGGCAAGAAACCACAATCCTGAATTTATGGTGATCATTTCCATGCATTTTTTTCATTGTTTACTGCTTAAATAGGTATTACTCAGCAAAATAGACTTTTCATGTTATGCATGCAGATATGTATGTATAGTGAAAGACTATACATATGTATAATATTTCCCTATGTACATAATACTGTGCTTAGGAGAGTGACCCATAGTGCTGCAGACAACACCGGCACACTGTCTTTTACTGTGTGTTCTTGATACAACACTCTCCTTCTCGTCCCTCCAGCCATAGGGCTGGGGACAGTTCTGTGCTGCCGGCCACAGCCTCCTGCCCTGCCCTATCTGCTGTGGTTCTTCCATGTTATAGCCCATCACTCTGTAACTAATCCCTTTGCAACTAATGGAACTCTCTTCAAATTACCCTGTTTCCTATTGGGATCCTGATATATGATGCACCCATGATGTCATTTACAGCACCCCTTAAAACTATCATGTACACAGGTGTAGGAAAGGCCAGTAAGGACACACAGAAAACTGCAGCTGATTCCTTCTGGAAAATGGAGTTAGTTGGTACAAATTGGGAACAACGAGTGTGTCTTTTACATTTTGCTTAGTACAAATGTGTGATAATGGAGGTTTCTCAAACAAGATAGCCCTGTATTACTATAAAAATGTGTATGCAGAAAAAGATGGCAGCAGAGTAGGCGGATGCACAGACGCCCAGCTCTCACCACCAAACTGGAATAAAAATCAATTTAGAAAAAATCAGCATGAAAAACCAACTATGAACTTCAAGAACAACTCTCAAAAACCAAGTAGCAAAGAAGAAACCACAACAATACTGGTAGAGAGCGCCTGAACCTCCTCTGCTTACCGGAATGGAGGGGGTGGTGAGGCTGAGAGCCCAGAGAGGATCTCACAGAGGGAAAAGAGCAGAAACTACTGCTCACAGCCAGTTGCCTGGCGACCAGGGAGCGAGGTATGTTGAAAAGACCAGCTTGTCTCCCAAGTGGAAAGGACAGGGAGAGGGACAGACTGTGAAGGACTAAGGAATGCAGGAAACGAACTAAAAAAGCTGACTCATCTGGATGGAGGCGGCCATAGCTGGGGGAGGGACTGAACCTTTCACAAAACAGAGATGAAGTACTTCCGGATCAGAGATCTCTGGACATCTCTTCAGCTCCAATCAGCGAAACAAGACACAGCTGAAAACAAGAAGTGGGGAGGAGGGGCAGTAACTCAGGTCTCCATGGAGATCTGAGATACACCTCCCCCTACTGAAGCTGAGAAAACACCCTGTCCCCAATGAGATTAGCTGGCTAAAGAGGCCTTCAGAGTCTCAGGATACACCCATCACATTCCTGGATACAGTTTCAAGAAAGCCCCCTGCTGAGATCAGTAAACAAGACTATCACCTGTTAAGAAAACAAACAAATCAAGACTTCAAAGCTGCCCAAATCCGAAAGTGGATTACAGATAACAGCTGATACCAACCCAGGAAGACCTAGAAATAACACAACTGAAAACTGGAGGCAGAAAACACCAAGCCTAGACTCAAACAACTCTACAAATAAAAGACCCAAAAACAGACGATGAGAAGACAAAGGAGTGCAATCCAAATGAAACCACAAGAGACACCTTTGAGAGATGAACTGAGTGATATGGAAATAAACTTCCAGATGGGGAGTTCAAAATAATGATTGTAAGGATGCTTAGGGATCTCAGAACAACAATGGATGGTCATTATGAAAACCTAAATAAAGAAATAGCAAGCATAAAAAAGAATCAGTCGAAGATGACAAATACAATATCAGAAATAAAGACCACAATGGAAGGAATTAAAAACAGAATAGATAGAGCTGAGGATCGAATCAGCAAGTTGGAGGACAACTGGAATGAAGGCATGAAAGCAGAGAAGAAAAGAGACTCAAAAAGTCAGAAGAAACTCTTAGAGAGCTCTGTGACAACATGAAGAGAAATAACATCCACATCATAGGGGTTCCTGAAGAAGAAGAAGAAGGACAAGGGATAGAGACTTTGTTCAATCATATCATAGCTGAAAACTTCCCTAAATTAATGCAAGAGAAACTCTCACAAGTCCAAGAAGCACAGAGGACTCCATTAAAGAGAAACCCAAAGAAACCTACACCAAGACACATCATAATTAAAATACCAAAGCTAAGCGATAAAGAGAAAATATTAAAAGCTGCAAGAGACGGTAGAGCGTCGGCCTAGCGTGCGGAGGACCCGGGTTCGATTCCCGGCCAGGGCACATAGGAGAAGCACCCATTTGCTTATCCACCCCTCCGCCGCGCTTTCCTCTCTGTCTCTCTCTTCCCCTCCCGCAGCCGAGGCTCCATTGGAGCAAAGATGGCCCGGGCGCTGGGGATGGCTCTGTGGCCTCTGCCTCAGGCGCTAGAGTGGCTCTGGTCGCAATATGGCGACGCCCAGGATGGGCAGAGCATCGCCCTCTGGGGGGCAGAGCACCGCCCCTGGTGGGCGTGCCGGGTGGATCCCAGTCAGGCGCATGCGGGAGTCTGTCTGACTGTCTCTCCCTGTTTCCAGCTTCAGAAAAATGAAAAAAAAAAAAAAAAAAAAGCTGCAAGAGAAAAAAAGTTATCACCTACAAAGGAGCCCCCATAAGGATGACATCTGACTTCTCAACAGAAACACTTGAGGCCAGAAGGGAATGGCAAGAAATATTCAAAGTAATGCAGAACAAGAACCTACAACCAAGACTACTTTATCCAGCAAAGCTATCATTTAAAATCAAAAGAGAAATAAAAAGCTTCCCAGACAAAAAAACAACTCAAGGAATTCATTACAACCAAACCAATGCTGCAGGAAATGTTAAGCGGCCTGTTGTAAACAGATCAAAGTGGGAAAAGAATATAGCAAAAAAAGGAATACACCTTTAAAGAAGAAAATGTCAATAAACAACTACATATCAATAATAACCTTAAATGTAAATGGATTAAATGATCCAATCAAAAGACATAGGGTAGCTGCGTGGATAAGAAAACAGGACCCATACATATGTTGTCTACAAGAGACACACCTTAGAACAAAAGACACACATAGATTGAAGGTAAAACGATGGAAAAAAAATTTCATGCAAACAGAAATGAAAAAAAAGCTGGGGTAGCAATACTTATATCAGACAAATTGGACTTTAAAACAAAGGATATAGTAAGAGATAAAGAAGGCCACTACATAATGATAAAGGGAGTAATCCAACAGGAAGATATAACTATTATAAATATCTATGCACCTAATATAGGAGCACCCAAATATATAAAGCAGACTTTGATGGATTTAAAGGGCGAGATCAACAGCAATACTATAATAGTAGGGGATTTCAATACCCCACTAACATCACTAGATAGATCCTCAAGAAAGAAAATTAACAAAGAAACAGCAGACTTATTGGAAACACTAGATCAACTCGATTTAATAGATATTTTCAGAACCTTTCACCCTAAAGCAGAAGAATATACATTCTTTTCAAGTGCTCATGGTACATTCTCTAGGATAGACCACATGTTAGGGCACAAAAGGGCTCTCAACAAATTTAAGAAGACTGAAATCATATCAAGCACTTTCTCTGATCACAACGGCATGAAACTAGAAATGAATCACAACAGAAAAGCTCAAAAATTCTCAAACACATGGAAACTAAATAGCAGGTTGTTAAATAATGAATGGATTAAGAATGTGATCAAAGAAGAAATAAAAAAATTCCTAGAAACGAATGACAATGAGCATACAACAACTCAAAATTTATGGGACACAGCAAAAGCACTGCTGAGAGGGAAGTTCATAGCACTACAGGCACACTTTCAGAAGCTAGAAAAAGCTCAAATAAACAACTTAACCCTGCATCTAAAAGAATTAGAAAAAGAACAGCAAGTAAAGCCCAAATGTAGTAGAAGGAAGGAAATAATAAAGATCAGAGCAGAAACAAATGACATAGAGGCTAAAGAAACAATACAGAGGATCAATGAAACTAGGAGCTGGTTATTTGAAAAGGTAAACAAGATTGATGAACCTTTAACTAGACTCACCAAGAAAAAGAGAGAGAGGATTCAAATAAATAAAATTAGAAATGAGAGAGGAGAAATAACAACTGACACAACAAAAATACAAAATATTGTAAGAAAATACTATGAAGAACTGTATGCCAAAAACTAGACAACCTAGATGAAATGGACAAATTCCTTGAAACATAAAATCTTCCAAAAATCAATCTGGAAGAATCAGAAAACCTAAACAGACCGATTACAACAAAGGAGATCAAAACAGTTTTCAAAAAATTCCCAACAAAGAAAAGTCCAGGGCCCGATGGCTTCACAACAGAATTCTACCAAATATTCAAAGAAGAACTAACTCCTATCCTTCTCAAACTATTTCAAAAAATTCAAGAGGAAGGAAGACTTCCAAGCTCCTTTTATGAGGCGAGCATAATTCTGATTCCAAAACCAGGCAAAGACAACACAAAAAAAGAAAATTATAGGCCAATATCTCTGATGAATATAGATGCTAAAATCCTCTACAAAATATTAGCAAACTGGATCCAACAATATATGGAAAAAATCATACACCATGATCAAGTGGGAATTATTCTGGGGAGACAAGGCTGGTACAATATTCGTAAATCAATCAATGTGATTCATCACATAAAAAAAAAGGAGAAAAACCATATGATAATTTCAATAGATGCAGAAAAGCATTTGATAAAATCCAGCACCCATTCATGATCAAAACTCTCAGCAAAGTGGGAATACAGGGAACATACTTCAACATGATAAAAGCCATCTATGAGAAACCCACAGCCAACATCATACTCAATGGGCAAAAATTAAAAGCAATACCCTTAAGATCAGGAACAAGGCAGGGATGCCCCCTTTCACCACTCTTATTTAACATGGTCCTGGAAGTCCTAGCCACAGCAATCAGACAAGAAGAAGAAATAAAAGGCATTCAAGTTGGAAAAGAAGAAGTAAAACTATCATTATTTGCAGATGATATGATATTGTATATAGAAAACCCTAAAGTCTTAGTCAAAAAGCTACTGGACCTGATAAATGAATTCAGCAAAGTGGCAGGATATAAAATCAATACTCAGAAATCAGAGGCATTTTTATACACCAACAATGAACAGTCAGAAAGAGAAATTAAGGAAACAATCCCCTTCACAATTACAACCAAAAAAATAAAGTACCTAGGAATAAACTTAACCAAGGAGACTAAAGACTTGTACTCAGAAAATTACAAAGCATTGATAAAAGAAATCAAGGAAGATACAAACAAGTGGAAGCATATACCGTGCTCATGGTTAGGAAGAATAAACATCATTAAAATGTCTATATTACCCAAAGCAATCTATAAATTCAATGCAATACCAATTAAAATACCAATGACATACTTCAAAGATATAGACCACATATTCCAAAAATTTATATGGAACCAAAAGAGAACACGAATAGCTTCAGCAATCTTAAAAAAGAAGAATAAAGTGGGAGGTATCACACTTCCTGATATCAAGTTATACTACAAGGCCATTGTACTCAAAACAGCCTGGTACTGGCATAAGAACAGGCATATAGATCAATGGAACAGAACAGAGAACCCAGAAATAAACCCACAGTTCTATGGACAACTGATATTTGACAAAGGAGGTAAGGAAATACAATGGAGTAAAGACAGCCTCTTTAACAAATGGTGTTGGGAAAATTGGACAGCTACCTGCAAAAAAATGAAACTAGATCACCAGCTTACACCACTCACAAAAATAAACTCAAAATGGATAAAAGACTTAAATGTAGGCCGTGAAACCATAAGCATCTTAGAAGAAAACATAGGCAGTAAGCTCTTGGACATCTCTCGGAGCAATATATTTGCTGATTTATCTCCACGGGGAAGTGAAATAAAAGACAGGATAAACAAATGGGACTATATCAAACTAAAAAGCTTTTGCACAGCTAAAGACAACAAGAACAGAATAAAAAGACAAACTACACAATGGGAGAACATATTTGACAATACATCTGATAAGGGGTTAATAACCAAAATTTATAAAGAACTTGTAAAACTCAACACCAGGAAGACAAACAACCCAATCCAAAAATGGGCAAAAGAGATGAATAGACACTTCTCCAAAGAGGACATACAGATGGCCAATAGGCATATGAAAAAAATGCTCAACATCACTAATCATTAGAGAAATGCAAATTAAAACCACAATGAGATATCACCTCACACCGGTCAGAATGGCACTTATAACAAAACAACACAGAATAAGTGCTGGCGAGGATGTGGAGAAAAGGGAACCCTCCTGCACTGCTGGTGGGAATGCAGACTGGTGCAGCCACTGTGGAAAACAGTATGGAGATTCCTCAAAAAACTGAAAATCGAACTGCCTTTTGACCCAGCTATCCCACTTTTAGGAATATACCCCAAGGACACCATAGAACGGCTCCAAAAGAAGAAATGCACCCGCATGTTTGTGGCAGCATTGTTCACAATAGCGAAGATCTGGAAACAGCCCAAGTGTCCGTCAGAGGACGAGTGGATTAAAAAGCTTTGGTACATATATACTATGGAATACTACTCAGCCATAAGAAATGATGACATTGGATCATTTACAATAACATGGATGGACCTTGATAACATTTTACAGAGTGAAATAAGTAAATCAGAAAAAAAACTAAGAACTATATGAATCCATACATAGAAGGGACATAAAAATGAGACTCAGAGACATGAACAAGAATGTGATGGCAACAGGGGTGGGGGGAGGGGGGATGGGGTGAAGAAGGAGAGAGGGGTTGGGGGAGGGGAGGGGCACAAAGAAAACCAGATAGAAGGTGACAGAAGACAATTTAACTTTGGGGGAGGGGTATACAGCACAATCAAATGTCAAAATAATCTAGAGATGTTTTCTCTCAACATATGTACCCTAATTTATCAACGTCACTGCATTAAATTTAATAAATAAATTTTAAAAAATGTATATGCACATATATTTTAAAATAGGGGGAGTAGGTGAGAGATCCTGACAGAGTACTGAAGCTTGTGATATATGGTAAAGCCTGCCTGACCTGTGGTGGTGCAGTGGATAAAGCGTCGACCTGGAATGCTGAGGTCGCCGATTCAAAACCCTTGGCTTGCCTGGTCAAGGCACATATGGGAGTTAATGCTTTCTGCTCCTCCCCCCTTTCTCTCTCTCTCTCTCTCTCTCTCTCTCTCTCTCTCCTCTAAAATGAATAAATTAAAAAATAAAAATAAAAAAAGTAAAGCCAGGGGACAGGGGGATGTCAAGAAGTCTTCTTCAAGGAGGTCCCTGCATCATAAGTGTTGAAGGCATACAAAATGAGAAAAGACATTTGGGATGTAAGAACAAGCATATGCAAAGGCCCTGAGATATAGCTGGACTTGCCGGGGCTTGAGGCTCAGAGTAGAGTGTCAGCAAGTGCCTGAATGTAGAATTGAATTGTATCTTACAAGCAATAGAGAACGCTGAAAAAAAAAATTCAAACGGGACTAACAAGGTCAGACAGAAGTTTCCCTATGGTGGATGTGACAGAAACTGGCCTAATAAGGGTCCACAGAGTGACGTCACGGAAATGGCGCCGTGAGCAGCACGTCCGACAGATCTCCCCAAAATCACAACAAATTTATCAACTAGAAACAGAAAAATTTATCCTCGGAGCACTCCGGAGTTCCACACAAACTGAAAGCGAAAGGACTGTTATCACTTGAATTTGAGAAACGAGGGTGTAGAGAAAGCTACCGCAGAGACGTTCATTCAAGCCGCGGAGGGAGGGCGCCTGTGGTGAGTCAGCCTACACTCGGGAGCAGCGATCAGCCGCCGGCGCGGGCCCGGTCCGGTTGCAGAGCGAGCACCGCCCACACTCGGGAGCGGCGAGCAGCCGCCTGCGCGCACCCGGTCCGGTTGCAGACCGAGCACCGCTAACGTTCCCAGCGGCTCGTGCACTGCGAGTGAGAGACCCCAGCCACCGGTGCCCAGAGCACCCCATTCGTGCACGTGCCCTGGGCAATCCACACGCCCAGAGTGCCCTACTGGCCCGCACACCCAGGGTGCCCCATTATCCTGCGGCTGGTGCGTCCCAGCCGCCAGCGGCGGGGCGAGCAGGAGAGGCGCCAAGGCGGTCTCCCCTACTTGGGAGATTCTCTCCGTGGGCGGGGCACCTCACCCAGCCATTCAAGCTAACAATCAAGCGTTGGGGGAGGGGCGCTCAGGCAGCCTGAAATACCTTCAGGAGCACAGCTGCGGACCCAATCACTGAAATTAGCTTAACCCATGAAATCTGCGCACCCACGGGGCTCTAATTGATAAGATTTCTCTCAGTTCAGCGATCCAAGACAAGAGGCGTGATATTTTTTAGTGCCTCTCGCTAAAGGGGGGGGGGGGCAACTTCTGATTGATAGAGCCTCCATATTCAGGGATAAACGCTAACAAGAGGGACTTGGCAGATAATAAGATCTATACTACACTAGTCACAAGCAGAGACTAGTGCCTCTTCTTCCCAGCCAAAACAGGCTACAAAGTGTGGAAAGCCTGGGTTGAGTGGTCCAACTGAATGCTAGGTGCTAAACAGTCACCTTGACAACAATTGACTCCCACTCCTGCCTGCCTGATTACACTGGAGGCTCTGACTGCCATAGCCTTTCCCAAAGCATTGTGCTGAGTGGGGATAGAGTGGAGATTTCCCAGCTCTTTGAGCCTCTTACTCCCCAGGCAGAAGCAGTTGCAACCTTATAGCTGGATCACCAGGCTGCTAATTCAGGAAGGGGGGACTAGGAGAGAGACTCCAGGAAAGCAAACTCTCTCATCGTTGGACCCTGCAAATGCCAACAAGCCTTGACTACCAGCAAAACTAAAGCCAATTATATGACATTGCCATAGAATCCCATCAACTGCAAATCCCTACCTAAGTGTGACACAGGGGCAGAGCCTGGGGTACAGAGTCACCGACCAGGAAAAGGGAGAGAAAAGAAAAAGGAAGAAGTTAACCTCTCAAAATCAAGAAAAATCCACAGACTTTACAACTTGTTCCACTAATTTTTTTGTTGTTGTTTGTTTCTTCTATCTTATTGCCTTTAATATTATTATTTCTATTTCCTCCAACTCGGTCCTTCTATTCTCTGCCCATCTTATGCTTCCCTTTTCTTGAACTACACTACCCATGAGTGTTACATTTTATTTCTCTTCTTCATCCTCACCCTCCTTTAAGGTTATACTCCAAAACACTTAACTCTCACTCTCTCCTCTTTTTTTTTTTTTTGTTTTTGTTTTTTTTTTTTTGCTTTATTCTGTTTTTTTCTACTCCTTTTTTTTTTCTTCCTTCGTTTTTCTCTTTTTCTTGATTTTTCCTTTCTATTCGTTTTTTCTTTTCTCGTTTTACTTTCCTCCCATTTAATCCTCAATCACGAACAAATTAGTTAATTTGGGACTCAAGGTTTTTTTTTTTTGGCTTTATTTTTCTTTCTCGCTTTTGTTTTTGTTTTTTTATTGTTTGTTTGTATATTTTTGTGGCATTTTGGGTACTTTTTACGTTGCTTTTTAACTCACTAGCATTCCTCCCAACCCAAGGTCTCCATTGTATTTAGTCTTTGCTCCACTTAATACAACAGATTTTTACTTATTATTTTTATTTTTTTCTTCTTTATTATTCTTTTTTTTTTCCTCCTTTTTTCTGGTTCCCTCTTATCCCTCTCATTATATCTCTTAGTTGACCATCACTTACAAGCAAATCATCTTATGCTTGTCTAAGATTTTCTTCCTTTTTTATTTTTTTTATTTATTTTTTTTTTGCATTTAGTAGGTCCCTACTCCCTTTTTTTGCCCCTTGAACTCTTCACCCCAAATCAGGCCCTCCATTATAGGCAGTTTTTGTTCCATTTAGCATAATATAATTCACAGGTCATCACGATATTTCCCTGAGGAGGGGAGAGGAGGGAAAGAGAACAAAGAAAAAAGGAGGAAATAATAAATTATTACTGTTTTGTTTTTTTTTTGTGGGGTGTTTTACCTTTTTTTTTTTTTTTTTTTATGACTTTTTACTCTTTATTAATTCTAAATAGTGCTATCAAGAAGACCACCCTCAGATGCCAATAAGAAAGAGGAAATCGAACATTATGGATACAAAAGAAAGAGAGGTAACACAAATAGATGTGGAAAAATCTATGGAGAAAAGACTTAACATATTGGAAGCCTTGGAGCTAAATGACAGAGAATTTAAAATAGAAATCTTAAAAATACTCAGAGATATACAAGAAAACACAGAAAGGCAATTTAGGGAGATCAGAAAACAACTCAATGAACACAAAGAATATATTACCAAGGAAATTGAAACTATAAAATCAAATCAAACAGAAATGAAAAACTCAATTCACGAGCTGAAAAACGAGGTAACAAGCTTAGCTAACAGAACAGCCCAGATTGAAGATAGGATTAGTGAGATAGAAGACAAACAACTTGAGGCACAACAGAGAGAAGAAGAAAGAGACTTAAAAATAATAAAAAATGAGAAAGCCCTACAGGAATTGTCTGACTCCATCAGAAAGAATAACATAAGAATAATAGGTATATCAGAGGGAGAAGAGAAAGAAAATGGAATGGAGAATATACTCAAACAAATAATAGACGAGAACTTCCCAAGCCTGTGGAAAGAACTAAAGCCTCAAATTCAAGAAGCAAACAGAACACCGAGTTTTCTTAACCCCAACAAACCCACTCCAAGGCACATCATAATAAAGATGACACAAACCAATGACAAAGAAAAAATTCTCAAGGCAGCCAGGGAAAAGAAGAGTACAACATATAAAGAAAGGCCTATTAGATTATCATCAGATTTCTCAGCAGAAACTCTACAAGCTAGAAGAGAGTGGACCCCAATATTTAAAGCCCTGAAAGAGAGGAACTTTCAGCCAAGAATACTATACCCATCAAAGCTATCCTTCAAGTACGAAGGAGATATAAAAACATTCACAAATACAGAAAAGATGAGAGAATTTATCAGCAGAAAGCCCCCACTCCAGGAAATACTAAAGGGGGTTTTCCAACCAGATTCAAAGAACAAAAGAAAACAACACCACAAGTAACAGCTACACCAAGAACACAATAAAACCAAACTTAAACTGTGACAACAAAGAAAAAAAAGGGGGGAGAGGATGGAGATTAACAGTAGCAAAGGACGATGAAGTGCACAAGTACTCATAAGATAGGGTACTACAATGAATATGGTAGGTACCCTTTTCATTACTTAATGGTAACCACCCTTGAAAAAACCACCACAAAAAACACTTGACTTAAAAAAGGTAGCAACAGAGGAAAGAAGTATGGAACACAAACAAACAAAAACAAATGATAGAAAAACAAGAGAGAAGAATCAAACAAGATACAAAACTATCAGAAAGCAATTTATAAAATGGCAGTAGGGAACCCACAAGTGTCAATAACTACACTAAATGTAAATGGAATAAACTTACCAATAAAAAGACACAGAGTAGCAGAATGGATTAAAAAAGAAAATCCAACTATATGCTGCCTACAAGAAACACATCTAAGCAACAAGGATAAAAACAAATTCAAAGTGAAAGGCTGGAAAACAATACTCCAAGCAAACAACACCCAAAAAAAAGCAGGCGTAGCAATACTCATATCTAATAATGCTGACTACAAGACAGAAAAAGTACTCAGAGACAAAAATGGTCATTTCATAATGATTAAGGGGAAGTTGAATCAAGAAGACATAACAATCCTTAATATATATGCACCAAACCAAGGAGCACCAAAATATATAAGACAGCTACTTATTGACCTTAAAACAAAAACTAACAAAAATACAATCATACTTGGAGACCTCAATACACCGCTGACGGCTCTAGATCGGTCATCCAAACAGAGAATCAATAAAGATATAGTGGCCTTAAACGAAATACTAGAACACCTGGATATGATAGACATCTACAGGACACTTCATCCCAAAGCGACAGAGTATACATTTTTCTCTAGTGTACATGGAACATTCTCAAGAATTGACCATATGTTGGGCCACAAAGACAATATCAGCAAATTTAGAAAAATTGAAATTGTACCAAGCATATTTTCTGATCATAAAGCCTTGAAACTAGAATTCAACTGCAAAAAAGAGGGGGAAAAACCCACAAAAATGTGGAAACTAAACAACATACTTCTAAAAAATGAATGGGTCAAAGAAGAAATAAGCGCAGAGATCAAAAGATATTTACAGACAAATGAAAATGAAAATACGACATATCAGAATCTCTGGGATGCAGCAAAAGCAGTAATAAGAGGAAAGTTCATATCACTTCAGGCCTATATGAACAAACAAGAGAGAGCCGAAGTAAACCACTTAACTTCACACCTTAAGGAACTAGAAAAAGAAGAACAAAGACAACCCAAAACCAGCCGAAGAAAGGAGATAATAAAAATCAGAGCAGAAATAAATGAAATAGAGAACAGAAAAACTATAGAAAAAATCAATAAAACAAGGAGCTGGTTCTTTGAAAAGATCAACAAAATTGACAAACCCTTGGCAAGACTCACCAAGGAAAAAAGGCACAGGACTCAAATAAATAAAATCCAAAATGAAAGAGGAGAGATCACCACAGACATCATAGATATACAAAGAATTATTGTAGAATACTATGAAAAATTATATGCCACCAAATACAACAATCTAGAAGAAATGGATAAATTCCTAGAACAATACAACCTTCCTAGACTGAGTCATGAAGAAGCAGAAAGCCTAAACAGACCAATCAGCAGGGAGGAAATAGAAAAAACTATTAAAAACCTCCCCAAAAATAAAAGTCCAGGCCCAGACGGTTACACTAGTGAATTCTATCAAACATTCAAAGAAGACTTGGTTCCTATTCTACTCAAAGTCTTCCAAAAAATTGAAGAAGAAGCAATACTTCCAAACACATTTTATGAGGCCAACATAACCCTCATACCAAAACCTGGCAAGGATGGCACAAAGAAAGAAAACTACAGACCAATATCTCTAATGAATACAGATGCTAAAATACTAAACAAAATACTGGCAAACCGAATACAACAACATATTAAAAAAATAATACATCATGATCAAGTGGGATTCATCCCAGAATCTCAAGGATGGTTCAACATACGCAAAACGGTTAACGTAATACACCATATCAACAAAACAAAGAACAAAAACCACATGATCTTATCAATAGATGCAGAAAAGGCTTTTGATAAAATACAACACAATTTTATGTTTAAGACTCTCAACAAAATGGGTATAGAAGGAAAATATCTCAACATGATAAAGGCCATATATAATAAACCATCAGCCAACATCATATTAAACGGCATAAAACTGAGGACTTTCTACCTTAAATCAGGAACAAGACAGGGTTGTCCACTCTCTCCACTCTTATTTAACGTGGTGCTAGAAGTTCTGGCCAGAGCAATCAGACAAGACAAAGAAATAAAAGGCATCCATATCGGAAAAGAAGAAGTAAAGGTATCACTTTTTGCTGATGATATGATCCTATACATCGAAAACCCGAAGGACTCCACAAAAAGATTATTAGAAACAATAAACCAATACAGTAAGGTCGCAGGATACAAAATTAACATACAAAAGTCCATAGCCTTTCTATATGCCAACAATGAAATATTAGAAAACAAACTCAAAAAAATAATCCCTTTCACTATTGCAACAAAAAAAATAAAATACCTAGGAATAAACATAACAAAGAATGTAAAGGACCTTTATAATGAAAATTACAAAGCATTGTTAAGGGAAATTGAAAAAGATACAATGAGATGGAAAAATATTCCTTGTTCTTGGATAGGAAGAATAAATATAATCAAAATGGCCATATTACCCAAAGCAATATACAAATTTAATGCAATTCCCATCAAAATTCCTATGAGATTTTTTAAAGAAATGGAACAAAAAATCATCAGATTTATATGGAACTATAAAAGACCCCGAATAGCCAAAACAATCCTAAGGAAAAAGAATGAAGCTGGGGGCATTACAATACCTGACTTTAAACTATATTATAGGGCCACGATAATCAAAACAGCATGGTTTTGGCAGAAAAATAGACACTCAGACCAATGGAACAGAATAGAAAGCCCAGAAATAAAACCACATATATATGGTCAAATAATCTTTGATAAAGGGGCTAACAACACACAATGGAGAAAAGAAAGCCTCTTCAACAAATGGTGTTGGGAAAACTGGAAAGCCACATGCAAAAGAATGAAACTCGACTACAGCCTGTCCCCGTGTACTAAAATTAATTCAAAATGGATCAAAGACCTAAATATAAGACCTGAAACAATAAAGTACATAGAAGAAGACATAGGTACTAAACTCATGGACCTGGGTTTTAAAGAACATTTTATGAACTTGACTCCAATGGCAAGAGAAGTGAAGGCAAAGATAAATGAATGGGACTACATCAGAATAAAAAGTTTTTGCTCAGCAAGAGAAACTGATATCAAAATAAACAGACAGCCAACTAAATGGGAAATGATATTTTCAAACAACAGCTCAGATAAGGGCCTAATATCCAAAATTTACAAAGAACTCATAAAACTCAACAACAAACAAACAAACAATCCAATAAAAAAATGGGAAGAGGACATGAACAGACAATTCTCCCAGGAAGAGATACAAATGGCCAACAAATATATGAAAAGATGCTCAGATTCATTAGTTATTAGAGAAATGCAAATCAAAACTACAATGAGATACCACCTCACCCCAGTTAGATTAGCTATTATCAACAAGACGGGTAATAGCAAATGTTGGAGAGGTTGTGGAGAAAAAGGAACCCTCATTCACTGTTGGTGGGACTGTAAAGTAGTACAACCATTATGGAGGAAAGTATGGTGGTTCCTCAAAAAACTACAAATAGAACTACCTTATGACCCAGCAATCCCTCTACTGGGTATATACCCCAAAACCTCAGAAACATTGATACGTGAAGACACATGTAGCCCCATGTTCATTGCAGCACTGTTCACAGTGGCCAAGACATGGAAACAACCAAAAAGCCCTTCAATAGAAGACTGGATAAAGAAGATGTGGCACATATACACTATGGAATACTACTCAGCCATAAGAAATGATGACATCAGATCATTTACAGCAAAATGGTGGGAACTTGATAACATTATATGGAGTGAAATAAGTAAATCAGAAAAAAACAAGAACTATATGATTCCATACATTGGTGGAACATAAAAACGAGACTAAGAGACATGGACAAGAGTGTGGTGGTTACCAGGGGTGGGGGGAGGGAGGACATGGGAGGGAGGGAGGGAGAGAGTTAGGGGAGGGGGAGGGGCACAGAGAACTAGATAGAGGGTGGCGAAGGACAATCTGACTTTGGGTGAGGGGTATGCAACATAATTTAATGACAAAATAACCTAGACATGTTTTCTTTGAATATATGTACCCTGATTTATTAATGTCATCCCATTACCATTAATAAAAATTTATTTAAAAAAATAATAATAATAAGGGTCCACAGAATTATTATTATTGGCATGAATGAACCTATTGATAAACCTAGCATAACATCTCAATAAAGCTAACATAACACACTCTCCTGAAGAGCCTCTGCTTTTACTGCTAGAAATAAATAACACTTCCTCCCACATCTGTTCTTTCTGCTGCGAAGTTCAAAAGAAACTTGTTGACTTTGCCTCTTTAATCTTTTCCAACATCCCTGAGATAGGCTGTGGGAAATAACACTTCCATTCAGCGCTCACAAAAACCGTCTGGAGCCTAGCTGTCTGGATTAGGCACAAGGACGACTTTGTTTGATCTCTGTCAATTTCACCCCCTTCCCTCTGGAGGACCCCCTACCCTGCCTCCTAGTGGAGACAGGATTTGAAGCCTCTAAGCTTCAGACTTCCAGGCTGTGCTGAAATTCTTCCACACAATAAGCTATTCCTTGTAAAATAAATAAATAAATGAATAATGTAGAGCATACAGAATATATATATATATATATATATATATATCAGAATATGTGTGTGTGTATGTGTGTGTGTGTGTATGTGTATATATATATATATATGTGAGAGGTCCTGACAGAGTACTGAAGCTTGTGATATATGGTAAAGCCTGCCTGACCTGTGGTGGTGCAGTGGATAAAGCGTCCATATATATATCATCACAGGCATAAAAGTCAGTAGTCAGTCCCTACCCCAGAGATGATGACTTTTCCACATTTGGATGTATTCCCTTCTGTTCTTCATAGCCATGTAACAAAATCAAGATCAAAGAGAATCCACAATTCTGCATCCCCACGCCGTTCAGCCCTGCTGAGACGTGAGAAAATGTGCCTCATGGACAGAATGCAAAAGGCAAATGAGCTGCAGTTGGTTAGGATGACCAAGCGCTGCAAAACGGAATGCTGCCTGCAAGTCAAGGTCATCTCGACAGTCCTTTCCCTAGTCTCCGCGCAAGTGGGAAGAGTGCGATGAGGTTTTGAGTTGTACCTAGACTGACAAGAGTACCTCAGACTCCCCTCTGAACACCAGATAATCTGACTATGAAACTGAAAAATAACAAAGCTATTTTCTTTCGTCTCAGAGGCTTTAACCCTCCCGAAGTTTGGTTCTTCTGAAAAGAGGAAATGTGAGATGTGGAACCAGACAGACCAGAAGAAAATGAGAAACCCAGTTCAGCCATAAGCCGTTGTGCAGACTTCATCAAAGCACTTAATTTCTCTAAGTCTTGGTTTCCTCATCTGTAAGATGGGAATAATAGTTCTTCCCTTAGAAATGTTTGGGAATTTAAAAGCTCACACTTTAGCATGGAAGAAGTACTGTACTCAATAAAAGTACTTTATCTTCAACATCATCCCTGTCACTTTTGGGTCCCTAAGAAAGCAAGCACTAATTTCTGGGAGCCCCATGGGATCTACAGGACCACCTGCATGACTCCTTTCCATACACATTCCTAAGTGCATGAAACCTTCATGTGCATATTGGTAACAGGAACCTCTCACTATCATGTACGCTGTGACCTCTGAACACAGAGCCTGCATTATGATGACACACTCAACTTCTGGACCCCTCATCATTACGAAGGAGCCTAGTCCCACTTTGTCTGATATGCCCATGCCATTCCCAAGATGTTCCTGGCAGATGTTGCCATCATTCCCTGGGCTTCTGTCACCCTGGGTCCTCCAGGTGACACCCACTCTGTGCTGAAAGTCTCCTGGCTGCATGACTTAGCCCTCCAACACGCAGAGGGCACTCTGAGGACAGGAATGTACCTTAATCATCTCTGCACAACTGGACCTTAGCTCCCAGGGTCAGGCACGGAGTATACAGCCCATAGATACAGAGTGGCATTTACAATAATCCAGATTAATATGGCAAGGGTTGTTTTGTTTTGTTTAATAGCTGTTATATTGACGAAGCAGCAGCTTTTGCTTTCCACTATTTGATTTTGTGTGTGTGTGTGTGTGTGTGTGTGTGTGTGTGTGTGTGTTTCTGAAGTTAGAAGCAGGGAGGCAGTCAGACAGACTCCCACATGCACCCAACCAGAATCCACCAAGCATGCCCACCAGAGGGCGATGCTCTACCCATCTGGGGCATTGCTCCATTATGGCTGGAGCTATTCTAGTGCCTGAGGCAGAGGCCATAGAGCCATCCTCAGCATCCGGGCTAACTTTGCTCCAATGGAGCCCTGGCTGTGGGAGGGGAAGAGAGAGACAGAGAGGAAGGAGAGGAGTAAGGGTGGATAAACAGATGCACTTCTCCTGTGTGCCCTGGCTGGGAATCGAACCTGGGGTTTCCACATGCTAGGCTGATGCTCTACCACTGAGCCAACTGGCCAGGGCTCCACTGTTTGATTTTGACATAGAATAAAGAATGGAAGAAACACACCCCACCCTAGAGACTTACAGAAGGTGAGGGGCCAAGGAGAACAAGACAGACCCTCACTCCAGGAGCCACAGAAGCCATCACAACAGAGATTCCCCCGCAATGGCCAGGCTAGCAGTCTTCGCCCTCGCACTCGTAGGTGAGGCAGGCTCCTAGCTGCAGGAGGATGGCGCTTTCTCCTCCAGAAGACCTGACCCAGCATGGGCAGTCCTCTCTCCTGATGCCCAAAGGGGACACAGGCACCTTCAGAGTGACACCTTCCCCAAATGCACTCAGGTGCCAGGTATGCACCTGCTCCTCTCTGCAAACACTGTTCTCAGGACTGTCACTTGAGGCCCTCCAAAATATGGCCCCAAAATGTGATAGATCTGGTTATCTGTTACTGCATAATAGATTATTCCAAAACTCAGGGGATTAGAAAATAAAGGCAGTCATTTTGTTATAGCTCACGGGTTAGAACTTGGTCAAGGCTCCACTGGGGAAGTCTCCTGCTCCATAGGCTGCCGACTGAAATCACCCAGTTGACCCAGTGGGTGGACGGGCTGGGCTGGAGGTCAGATGGCTTTCCTCTTGTTGCTGGCACCCCAGTGGGATGGCTAGGAGACTGGGCACAGCTTGACTGAAAGCCATCATGTGACCTTTGCCACATGACGGTCCCCAGGCAGCCAGATTTCTTCTGTGGAGACTCTCAGAGAGAGTCAGAGTGCTGGAAAGAATAAGTTTGCAAACTCATAAGGCCGTAAGCCCCATGGCTTCCATTCTGTCCCATTGGCCACAAGGCCTCCTCGACTCAAAGGGCTGAGATGTAAAGCTAACCTCTTGGTGGCATGGCTGCCGAAAATTCAGGCACCTTTAATCCTTCAGATAGAAAAGGACTATCTGAAAGGGTGGCGACCTCACCCATGAGTTATCTGTCACTCAGTGATGTTCGGACATCTCTACGAACATTCTCCAGCTCCACCGAGCAAAGCAGAAACTATTTTCTCTGTGAACTCAAACATCCCCAGGTCTCGCTGGCCTGTGAGTAGCAACAGGGCCACATCAACTTTAATTTAGGACATTGACTAGCATTCCATCCCTACTTGTATAATTGTTGAATCTTCACCTTTCGCTGGAAGTCGCCCCGAGTTACTTCTGGGAGTTCTGGGGGGTGGAGGTGTCTCGAGGAGGTATGCTCAGGACAGCAGGTCCAGGAATGAGTCCTCTCAGGGTGTCACGGACAGCCGCACCCTTCATTGCCGGCCTTGACCTCGGTAGGTTAATAGGTAGATGTGAAGGTACCTCACATGTCGTGTTTATATGCTGCTCACGATATTAGGAGAATGGTCCGGTGTACCCAGATGAAGCCTCTAACTCAAGCTCACTCAATGGGCCGCCGGCTGCCCTGACACCATGTCCGCTGTCCCAGGCGCGACCCGAGCATGCCCTTCTGGAAAGAGCTGACTACAGTGCAGTCACTCTTCTCCGGCTTCCTTGCTGGATGAGGAGGCTCTGAGTGCCTGTCCTGTGCAGCCGTGTTCAGGGGCCTTTCTCTCAGGGACCTAGCGCCCAAACTGCCCCACACAACCTGCTCGACGATGCCCATGGAGCCCTGAGTCAACCCGCATATGGCTCCGGCCAGATGGTCACATACCCTGCATTGTTGGAGACTCCAGCAGCCACCTGGAAGGCCTGCCACTTGTGTCCCCTCAGAGAGGCTGCCGTGTGGCAGGCCGCACCCCAGTGAGGCCGAGAGCATGGTTTGGAGTCAGGCACATCTGAGCTGGAATCACAGCTCCTCCACCCACTAGATAACTGGCCCTCAAAAATGTTTTCAATGTCTCAGCCTCAGTTTGCATAGGAAAATAATAAGATCTATGTCACCAGGTAATTGCAATAATTAAATAAAACAGGACAATTCAAAACAGAATCTGCCTCCTCTCAATATGGTAGCTATTAAGAAGATGAGGGTGGTGGCGGTGGCGGTGGTGTGATCACCCTGGGCCCCCGATGAGTCTGCAGTCTCGCGTCACCCACGACTCTGCATCGCACAGCTCCTCGTGCCCCATCTGTTCTGTTTGCTCTCACAGTGGTCTGCGTGACAGTGTTCACCCTCTCAGCCATTTGCCCACTAGTCCATTCACGCCACAAATGTCTGTGAGTCTCTGTTATGAGCCGAGCATTGTGCTGGTGGCTGGGGTTACGAGCCGAGCACTGTGCTGGTGGCTGGGGTTACGAGCCGAGCACTGTGCTGGTGGCTGGGGTTACGAGCCGAGCACTGTGCTGGTGGCTGGGGTTACGAGCCGAGCACTGTGCTGGTGGCTGGGGTTACGAGCCGAGCACTGTGCTGGTGGCTGGGGTTACGAGCCGAGCACTGTGCTGGTGGCTGGGGTGCAGCAGTGATCTGGATTCCATTCTACTAGGTCCTCCCACATCACTAGTTCATTTCTGAATCAGGTGGCAGTTGACAACCCTGACTCACAAACATCACAGCTGGGAGGTCACCTACCCTCTCTCTGGGCCTTGCATTTGTCTCCTCTGGCTGCTGGCATCCCCAGCTCCTGGCCCTCTTTGATGATGTTCCTACATTCCCTCTTGTGTTCCCTCCTCTGCCAGCCTCCTTGAGTGGAGTTCTGATTGGATCACGCCCAGGCCCCTAGGGACTAGGGTTCTATCAGCCCAACCCCCCAGCACCCTGGACTCAACAGCTCACTTCACTGAACTTAAGAGAGACCTTTAAAAGTCCTAGCTGCTACTATCTGTTAGGTCCTTGCAAATACTTCCAGTAAGTGTGTTAGACGCCTTCATCTCCACTTTACAACTGAGGATACTGACTCTTAGGAGCATCCCAAGAACTTGCCCAAGTCAGCTATGAGTCGTGGCCGCAGGATTCTAACCAAGTCTGTGTGAGAATGCAGCAGGAGAGGCTGGACTGGCTAAAGCTACACAGAACTCACTTTGGGGGAGTTATCCATCCTTTGGAATATTGTGATTGACATGCATCTCCCTGTGGTAGGTATGGCAACTAGTTAATAAGAAAACAGATGTGGGAGAGATGTCTCAGGTATGTGCAACGGAGCAGAGGGGGATTATGGAGACCACTTGAGGGGGAGGAGCCAGCAACTTCCTCAGGGCACCGGCCCCCCAAGATGTGGCCCACCTGTGCTTTCCTTGCCACACCCCACACCCCAGAGCATGAGTGGGCTCTGTCCCCTGTAGCGGGCTCCCAGATTATGTCCATCACCCACAGGGCAGGCCTGCCTTCCTTTCCCCTCTGCCCCTCGGTGTGCAGTGCTGTGCAGAACGGGGCACAGTGTGGGGACCCAAAGTTGATGGCTGCATGCACGACAGCAGCTCTTCAACATTGTTCAGTTAAAAGTTGGGATTTTGTTCTTTTCTTCCCCCGTCCCCGAAGGTTTGTTTGGAAGGAACAAAATGTCCTCGTCTGTTCCACATAGACTTTGTACCTCCTGCCGTACCGTTTGCAAAAAGTATTCTAAAATAGAAAAATTGTCGTGGGCTAAAATTGCCCTCATCCGCATTTTTTATTCTATCTCAGAATAATGCTGTTACGAGGAGAGAACAGATGTTTGAGACAGGTAGAGCCAGCTCTTACCAACAGAGCACACGTAATCACCAAACCGTGTCCATCCACCATGACAAAGTCACAGTGCCCCCAGATCAGTGTGGCTGTAACTAGGGGAAGGGAGGGATGCCACCAAGAGACCTCTGGGAGTGACTGATCAGCCTGTATAAAACCAGCTTCAACCCACTGAGGTGTGAGCCAGGGCCGGAGGAGGACGTGGGCTTTGGGGTAGAAACTATTAGCATGTCAGCCTCCGTGCTGCACTCTCCTGCTGTGCATCCTGGAACAAGTGGTTTCATGTCTCTGAGCCTCAGTACTAACACCTGTAAAATGGGGACAAAAGTGCAGAAAGTAGACCTCCAGGTGAGACTGAATAAGAAAACTTCCTCAAATGATCCAGCATAACACTCAACATTTGCTTTTATTTCCATCATTGGGGCCATGTTTAATAAATGACAGCTGTCCTTCATGGATCAATTCATCTTCCACTCAAATAGTTTATTCTCAGAAAAACCAGTATTAGAAATAGCCCTGAGTGTCTGGGACGAACTCTATCTTCTTCCCTCTATTAAAGTATCTGCTGGAAGTCCCACACTTCTTCAGTTCTGGTTCCTTAGGGCCAGACACAGACCCCAATGCTCTTCAAAGCCGTGCTGCCCCAACTGCTAAGGCTGGTCTGGGGACAGGCTGTCCCACGTCCTCACACACCAGGGAGGGGTGCGGGGGCCCTGAAGTGGTTCATTCGTGGTGTGGAGAAAACTGCAGTGCCTTGAGACCATGTGAAACAGAACGATGCTCGCTGATTTATACTGGAAACCACTTGCAAATTATTTATTATGTAAAAACCTGTTGGTTTGCTTACTCTGAAGGTTCACTGTGTGTGTCAACATGGCCGGGCTACAGGGTGCCCAGATATTTTCCCAAACATTATTTGGGTGTTTCTGTCAGGGCATTTTGGGGTGAGAGTAACATTTAAATCAGAAGACTAAGTAGATTGTCCTCCCCAAATGTGGGTGGGCCTCATTTCATCAGTTGAAGGCTGGATTAGAACAAAAATAAAACCCCTGTCTAACGGCTGGCAAACTGGAACATCTGCTTTTCTTTCTGCCTTCGAACTTGAACTGAACTAAAAACTCAGCTCCCCCTGGGTTTTAAACCTGCTGGTGGTCTTCAGGCTAGACATAAACCACGAGCTCTCCATGGGCCCTGTCTCTGCAGTGAATTCTGACTAATCCAGTCGCTATATATAGATCTATATACAGTATATGTATAGATACATGTATATATAGATATATATTCTGTATTCATTCAAACAAGTATTTCACTATTGGTCACATGAGAACAAGTAGGGAAGGTGAGTGAACCAGGTGTCCAGACTGTGACCTGTGTGGCCGGACTTTCTCCTTCATCAGTCTGCGCTTTACCCCTAACTGCTCAGACTAATCATGTTCGGCTGCAAGTGTTACAGATCAGAAAGGCAGAGTGACCAGCCTAGTCTCCCTACAGCAGTTCCTAGAGGAAGAGAAAGGGTAAACGTCCTCAGAGAACTCGTCAGCTGGTCGCCCTCTGTTGGCATCCGGAAAGGCAAAAAAGACACCCTTGAAAATCTTCCCCCTCTCAGCCTGGGACGGGCCGGCTCGGCCTGAACACCTTTGGTTAAGGGCTGGCTGCTCGCCGGCTACACTGACCGCGAGGTTAAGGAAGACCCGTGGGGAGAAGAGGCGGAAAGTGAGCAAGGAGAGAGACCGTACCACGTTAGCGCTGGCGCACCATGCGGGAGTAGCACCTGCCTCCTTCCGCTTTTCTCCCCTTCCATCGCTCCTTCCTTTATTCGCGCAGCGGATATTTTGTGAACCCCCGTGGGGCCCACATCTCCTACAGCAGTGGCTCAGAGCACTAACTGCAGTTAAGCAGGTCGCACCGGCACCAGAGGACACAACGCATAGAGGAGAACTTTTCAGCTTAGGCAGCCTGTGCCCAAGACCGGGGGTGAGTCAAGCTCAAGGAAGCCGAGAGGAGAAAGAACGTGCTCAGGGCAGAGGTCGGGGGTGTGGGGCTGGGAGGTGGTCCTGGAGCTTGGGTGGCCCGGTGGCAGGGGATCAGGAAAGCTCGTCTGGGAGCATGTGGGCAGAGTCACAGGGTCTGTCACCGGTGGCCATGCTACATATATGGGGCCAAAGGGAAAAGGGCCAAAAAAAATCTGAACTTGATACAAGACTCCACGGGGACAAGGATTTTTGAGTCTGTCACAGGAGACATGTTTTAGAAAAATTCAACCTGACAGGGAACAAATTTTAACCCAGTTTCCTATTTTTTTTCTGGACTTTTTTTTAAATGGTTTCTTTCTATTCCTCTGCAAAGGTTCAGGTGTTGAACATGAAAGACCTTTAAAAGTAGAGAAAAAGGGAGACAAAAGACACTTATTTCCACCACCAGGTAGAGCGTTAAATACACGCTTTCTCTTTCCTAGCAGATGGAGAATTTCTTGAGACTGGGACAGCTGGGCCCCCGCTGGGCAGTGCACTGACCTGGCCCCTCTGTCCTCAGGGGGGTGAGCACTCCTGCAGGCTTCTGGATGTTTCCTGGGGGGGGGGGGGCGAGGATGATCTCAGAGCCCAGGATGTCATAGCTCAAAGACCTTTCTTCCTGTCTTACAGAGGAGAAAACTGAGGGCGGATGTGAGCAGGACCAAGCACTGAGTTTATGAGATCCCGGACAAGAGTCCAGACGAGTTCCTTCTGGTCCAGGATTCTTCCCATCCCGAAGACGAGTGGGCTGGGAGGGAAGACACCGGATCCGGGCCACCAGACGGGCCGGATGACAGACAGGCCTGCAGAGAGCTGCGTTCCCATGGCCAGTGCTGGCCAAGCACAGGACAGGTGTCCACCTCCCCGTAGCCCGTCCTTGCAGCCTCCTGGCTGGTTTGAAGGGTAAAGACGAACCCCACAGCCAAAGACCCCTTCTGTGCTCCCCACACATGCCAAGCTACTGGAAGCCTTAGTTTCTATCAAGATCATAGACACGTAATTCCCTTTTCACACAGACCTGAAAGAATTATTTTAAAATTCCTATACACCTCAGAATCCCAAAAGGTGAGAGTCGGGAGAGATTCTGGAGCCTCTGTAACACTGTGGGGAAACTGAGGCCCAAGGGGGGTAGGAGACTTGAGGTTTGCCCAGACTGGCATTTCCGGCCTTTGTGTCGAGCCAGGGCCACAGTTCGGGTGGCCCAGGACAGGCCGGTCACGGAGTAAGCAGTGGGGAGGTGCGGGAAGGAGGGGTGCAGTACAGAGCGAGAGGGGCTGCAGGGAGCACCCTGAGAGTACCCCTCACGCTGCTGCAGAAATGGTTGCCATGGGGACACTCAGCGATGCCAGGAATTCCTTTTCAAAAGGAGCTGAAAATCGGGTCTTTATGTGAAATCACTACCTTTTAAAAGGCTGTCAGCCGAATCAAGATTTTTAAAGATTTTTCAGGCCAAAAAAACGTGGGCCTGTGCCCCTGAGTGAGCAGGCGGGCCTCCGAACTGCGACCTCTAGAGCAGAAGGTGAGGCTCAGCCCCCCGGAGCAGTCTCTTCCCTCCTCTCGCTGCCCCTTCTGCCTGTGCACCTGTCTCGTTCATCCCGTCCCAGGTGTGAGGCTCATCTTGTAAGTCAGCGGGACACATACAGGTTGCAGGCCCCTCGCTGTAGCTCTCGTGCTTGAAGCTGAACCACTTAGAAAGAGGTGTCTTTGCCCTCTGTGGGTGAGACACGTGGGCCCCATAAAGGTCTCCCCAGCTCAGCTTTGGCTTCCACTGACGTAAAGTACTAAACAACCTTGATACAAGACATTCGCATGTGGACCCGAACAGACTGCGACGGGCTGAGGCTAGCAGTATACACACGCATGGGCCAGGTGTTCTCATTGGAACAGCTGTAGGATGGTCATCTGGCTAAAGCAAGCTATACAAACCCGAAGAGAAACAGAGAGAACACCCTTCTACATTCACCCCAAACCCTTCTGTTGAAAACTAACAAGACATCTCTAAAATCATGCTCCAAACTCATTAGAACAGGAAAACATGGCCTCATTTCCAGCATGGGAGAGAACCCACCTGAGGCTGTAAGGTGCCCTGGGTTGATAGGTTAGCGACCTGATGCCCCGAGTCGTATTGACATTGGTGGTCAGAATGAGACTCCTGTGGAAAAGCCACAGGAAGTAAGACAGTTTTGTTCCGGAAGCTCTGCAGCACTGATCAAAGGCGCTGCAGTTTCACTCCAGTCTTATGTAACCTCCACTGCGAGAATCCTGGGGACACGGCCCCTTGGCTGTCTCATCCCGTACAGACTCCTCTCGGGGACGCCACATCCAGCTAAGTCCTCAGGAGGTCCTGAGCTCTGGAAAGGTCACAGTTCCTCACTCCCTGTCCTCAACCACACCACAATTCAAAACATACTCCAAATCCTAGCACAAACCAAACTGAAATCATGATCATGTCAAAGTAGCCTTACCCTAGATTTCTATCATTAAAAAATTCTGGGTAAATCCATGAAATTGGATCTTCATTCTTTTTTTTTTTTTTTTTTTTTTTTTTTTTAGAGAGAGAGACAGATAGGAAGAGAGAGAGAGATGAGAAGCATCAACTCATAGTTGTACCACATTAGTTGTTCATTGATTGCTTTCTCATATATGCCTTAACCAGGGGGCTTCAGCTGAGCCAGTGACCCCTTGCTCACGCCAGCAACCTTGAGCTTCTAGCCACTGACCTTGGGCTTCAGGCCAGCAACCATGGGGTCCTGTCTATGATCTCACGCTCAAGCCAGCAACCCTACGTTTGAGCCTGCGCTCAAGCTGGTGAGCCCACGCTCAAGCCGGCAACCTCAAGGTTTTGAACCAGGGTCCTCAGCATCCCAGGCTGATGCTCTGTCCACTGCATCACCACCTGGTCAGGCTCATTCATTTTTTTTTTTTTTTTTTTTGTATTTTTCTGAAGCTGGAAACGGGGAGAGACAGTCAGACAGACTCCCGCATGCGCCTGACTGGGATCCACCCGGCACGCCCACCAGAGGCGATGCTCTGCCCACCAGGGGACAATGCTCTGCCCCTCCAGGGCATCGCTCTGCCGCGACCAGAGCCACTCTAGCGCCTGGGGTAGAGGCCAAGGAGCCATCCCCAGCCCCTGGGCCATCTTTGCTCTAATGGAGCCTTGGCTGCGGGAGGGGAAGAGAGAGACAGAGAGGAAGGAGGGGAGAGGGTGGAGAAGCAAATGGGCGCTTCTACTATGTGCCCTGGCCGGGAATCGAACCCGGGTCCCCCGCACGCCAGGCCGACGCTCTACCGCTGAGCCAACCGGCCAGGGCCTCATTCATTTTTTTTGATGCCCTGCTATTTTGTGTCCCAAGCCTGGGTCCAGGCTGTCTATGGGGCAGGTAGAGTATTAGCCTTGCAGAAACAGGGACTCAGCTTGGTTAGAAGCATAAGGCTGGGCTGCCTGTGACATGGACACATGCCATGAGAACTCCCTTCGAGGGCATCTAGTTCAGCGACCTTCACTACAAAGGGGGAAACTGAGACCCTGGCCACAGATAGATAGCAAGGTGTGAACTTGATCCCATTACTTTCAAATACACTACATGCTCCTTTTCTACTTTGATTGCCTCTCAGTAAAATGCCCAACAAACCTCTGATTTTTAAAATCTCCAAGTTACAAAAAAAAATACTTTCAGTGCTCCCCTGAGGAACTCCTGGGTTCCATCATTGAATTGCGTAGCTGGGGGCAAGCCAATTTGCATACATTTCAAAAAACCTACCTCAGATGGTTTCAGAAACCCAGCATGATAAATTAGGCACCCTTGGCAACGTAAGGAAATGCATGTTCTAATTAATTAGGTATGCAAAACACAAGGAGTATTGGCCCTGAAACAAAGGAAAAGACTTGGGAGGGTTTGGGATAAAGATTCATAAATTAGCTCCCAAAGAAATGAATTAATTGCTTCTGCTTTTTGCACAACCCTCCTCCCCCATTTCATTTTGCAAATAAGTTACAAGTCTTTATTTTTCCTTCTGGCCTTTCAGTGGCGTCTTTGAAGTTTCCCTGCTCCTGTGGGACATGCTTCCATCCCCTGGCTCAGTGCTTCTGCTCCCTGGCTCAGTGCTTCCTTCCCCTGGCTCGGTGCTTCCGTCCCCTGGCTCAGTGCTTCCTTCCCCTGGCTCGGTGCTTCCTTCCCCTGGCTCAGTGCTTCTGCCCCCTGGCTCAGTGCTTCCTTCCCCTGGCTCAGTGCTTCCTTCCCCTGGCTCAGTGCTTCCTTCCCCTGGCTCGGTGCTTCCTTCCCTTGGCTCAGTGCTTCCTTCCCTTGGCTCAGTGCTTCCTTCCCTTGGCTCAGTGCTTCTGTCCCCTGGCTCAGTGCTTCCGTCCCCGGGCTCGGTGCTTCCTTCCCCTGGCTCAGTGCTGCTCAGTGCTTCCTTCCCTTGGCTCAGTGCTTCTGTCCCCTGGCTCAGTGCTTCCGTCCCCGGGCTCGGTGCTTCCTTCCCCTGGCTCGGTGCTTCCTTCCCCTGGCTCAGTGCTTCCGTCCCCGGGCTCAGTGCTTCCTTCCCCTGGCTCAGTGCTTCCGTCCCCGGGCTCAGTGCTTCCTTCCCCTGGCTCGGTGCTTCCGTCCCCTGGCTCGGTGCTTCCGTCCCCGGGCTCAGTGCTTCCTTCCCCTGGCTCGGTGCTTCCTTCCCCTGGCTCGGTGCTTCCTTCACCTGGCTCAGTGCTTCTGCCCCCTGGCTCAGTGCTTCCTTCCCCTGGCTCAGTGCTTCCTTCCCCTGGCTCAGTGCTTCCTTCCCCTGGCTCAGTGCTTCCTTCCCCTGGCTCAGTGCTTCTGCCCCCTGGCTCAGTGCTTCCGCCCCCTGGCTCAGTGCTTCCGCCCCCTGGCTCGGTGCTTCCATCCCCGGGCTCGGTGCTTCCTTCCCCTGGCTCGGTGCTTCCTTCCCCTGGCTCGGTGCTTCCTTCACCTGGCTCGGTGCTTCCGTCCCCTGGCTCGGTGCTTCTGTCCCCTGGCTCAGTGCTTCTGTCCCCTGGCTCAGAGCTCCCTGTGGACTGATCAGGCATAACTCACCCCAACATGTCTAATTCACGGATAATTAGTCTGAACTGAAAACAGAATCTGCTCATTGTGACTGACTATGAAGTCGACTTTAAAAAAAAATTTATAAAGCAGAGTTACAGCAAGTTTAAAGCACATAATAATAATAATTACTTACCAAGTACTTTATGTTGGATTTTCACTAAGTTTGGCAGAATAAATCTTTATTAAAAAAAAAAAAAGGAAAAAAAAAAGAAAAAAATGACTGCTTTGGGCTTTACGGCTTTGCATTTGACATGATTATTTCTGAAGCCAAATTGAAATCATAGGAGTCTAAGCCCCTTTTAGACCAGGTGGTCGCCTCTGGTTAGACTGAAGGCGGAGAACGAAGCCAGACAAATGCCATCAGCCATAACGCTGTAGTTTTATCGAAAGTGCAGAACTAAAACAAAATTATTTTCAAATGTTCCTGGGGGTTAGTTACTCCAACACAGCCCAGTGTCAACCTGACATGACAGATGCTCCCCGAGCTGGCCTGGCCTCCTCCACCACCTGGATTACTGCTAATCACCACGGAAAGGAAGCTGAAATAAATAAGCACTATTGATTTCTGCCTGGCAAATATTGCCAAACATGTTCAAGATATACTTTGTATGTTCCCATAGAAAGTATCCATTGGTATAGACTTTCCGCTGAGCTAGGTGGCCATGTGCTTGAAAACTTTGATCCAGTAACTTGACTTCTGAGTTAACTCTGGGAGAGTAATCTGCCATGTTGACAAAGAGGTTCTATAAGGCTAGTTGGCTCAGCAATAGAGCGCTGACCTGGTATGTGGAAGTCCTGGGTTTGATTTCCAGCCAGGGCACACAGGAGAAGCACCCATCTGCTTCTCCACCCCTCCCCCTCTCCTTCCTCTCTGTCTCTCTCTTCCCTTCCTGCAGCCAAGGCTCCATTGGAGCAAAGTTGGCCCGGGTGCTGAGGATGGCTTCATGGCCTCCGCCTCAGGCACTAGAATGGTTTCAGTTGCAGCGGAGCAACGCCCCAGATGGGCCAAGCATCGCCCCCTGGTGGGCATGCTGGGTGGATCCCGTCGGGTGCATGCAGGAGTCTGTATGCTGCCCCCTGCTTCTCACTTCTGAAAAACAAGATAAAATATAAGGAAGTATATCTCAGTATCATTTACACAGATGAAAAACTTGAAAACATTTAAATGACTAACAGAGAAATTGGTTAATTATGCTGCAAAGGTTAAATATCATGAAGCCATCTAAAACGGTGTTTACCTGGGGCTGAAAGGGAAGAAAATTGGGAGATGCCGGACCAAGGGCACAAAGTTCCATTGTGCATAAGTTCTAGGGATGCAATAATGTACAGAACAGACTGATAACTGACAGCGCTCTATTGACATGTAAAGTCTGCTAAGAGAATAGAGCTGAAATATTCTCAACAGTCACCATCTGTAAGTATGTAAGGTAATAAAAATATCAATAGCTTTATCATGGTAATCATTTTACAACAAATAACAGATATCAAAACATCATGCTGTATCCCTGAAATACATACAATTTTTATGTTTCAACAAAACCTCCATGAAGCTGGAAAAAAAAATAAAAATAAAATGGTATTTAAAACAATAATTAAAGATATGGGAGAAATGCTCATCATAAGAGGTAGTCAAACATGGCTTTTTTTGAAGTGTCAAGAAAGACTTTCCTTAAAAGAAATAAATGATTCTCATGATACTTTATAAATGTAAAGTGTTATTTATTTGTAACGGATTTTAAAAGTAAGCCTGTTTCTTTATATATTAAATAAAGAGATTCAGAGAATGAGCTTTATTCATTCTTAACAATAGGTTTAGAAAGACATACACTCTCTAGAACCTTTGTTTCTAGCCAGAATGAAAAAAATCAGCTTCACATTTGATGGATCTCATATGAAAACATGCAAAAGGAAGCCACTATAAAGTAAGACCCATAAAAAAATCATTTGGCTAGGCCTCTCATTCACGTCCAGCCCAGCCGCGGAGGGCTATTAAGGTAACTGTTTGGAAAGAACATATTCCTCTCTCTAGTAATCAAAATGCATCTTCTCCTCCATCTGCCTCATAATGAGAAGTCATAATCTTCCTTTTATGACATCACCATAAAAGACATCAATAGAACAAAAAAAAAAATACATCGCTCCTGGTAATGATAGCGTTTATTACGGAAACTGTGAAATGTCCCCATATAGGTGCAATCCACTTTAATTAAGCCTTGTCAAAGAAGCCATTTTCAAAACATCTAAATCAGATATTGCAGAGCCATGAACTTGCTATCCTGGAAAAACCAAAAAACTGCACCTCAGAGATTAAGCCTGGGGCTGAATCAATTTTCTTATTAAGAGCCAGCATGGCTCAGGACGCTTGCAATGAATGGGAACCAAGCCAAGCCTCTCCCTTTAAGGGAGTGCTTTCTGAGCTTAGTATGCGGGGACGACGGGGCCAAAGACAGGCCAAGCCTCCCTTGGTTGGTCGGTCGGCTGGACCCTGCAGTCACCCCACTGCCTGGCTCTGCGGTGCCCCACTCCTTGACGCAGAGACTTGGAGCATGAGGGCCAACGGGCTCCCATCATCGCCTCCAGTTCCAGGAAACTTCCAGAAAGAGAGGAAGAAGGCATTGGGGGATCTGGACAAATTCTAAGGAGAATATTGTCATTTTCTTTTGCATGTCATCCAACTCTTTTATTTAAATTCCTTCTCAAAAATTAGGAGGGTAACAGGTGTGCCCCATACTTTTTTTTAGAATATTACCATGAAGTACAGTAAAAATAATCTTCCCTCTCACTCTGCAGCCCCCCCCAGCCCCCAGGGCAGACAGCCGGCTGTGTCCTGCCACCCTGCCTCCACGTGCTCCGAGCACACAGAGAGGGGTTGTCATTCGCGTCTATTAAAATAAGGCATTTCATACACATTACTCTGCAACTTATTTTTCTCACTTAGTTCTCCGGGTCAATAGCTATAGATCTAGGAAAATGGCATTTTCAACCATTCAGCTCCAATTTCCTGAGCACTCATTCACACCGAGTACCACATGCACATGGTCTAATCCTAACTATATATTTTAAATGCCCAGAAAAGAGAGCTTGGAGGAATAGAGATTTTAGGTGATAATTTGTGAGGGGCTGTTATTACGGATCATTTTTATTGCTATTCTATTCTCTCTTTCCAAATATCTTACAGTGGGCACAGGCAACTTCTTTTCTAAAAAGAAAAGTTTTAGCTTTCTTTTTCTTAAGTATGGGTACAAGGAAAAGCACAGCCAGAGGGAGAAGTTATCTCACCTCAGTGGTTTCGACATGTGCTATAAGCCACCCTGTGATGCTGAGGGAGGAAACTATAATCTTCTGTTTTTATGTACCTTAAAAAATAAGAATGTGTACTGTACTCCCTCCATACCCAGAATGATGTTGGGACCCAATTTAATCCATACATCTTGTGACCAAGAACCTGGACACTGGGATTCTGTAGGAAAAATGAGAGTTCCCAAACAAGATGGCTTGGCAGTGGGGCCCGGGCTTCGTGGCTAATTTCATCGTACGGTAACTTATATCGCCATCTGCTGGGTCATGTGTGGACCCAGGTAAGTTACAGACTGGATTGTCTGGTGTTTATTTTTTAATGGGCAAAGGGTGTGAAAAGATTCCTGCCAAGAAACACCCAGGTGAAGATAACGCTAACACAGACGCAAGCAGACAAGAAGAGGGAAAGCTGGGAAGGAGGGAGGATGAGGTCCTGTTCATCTCGGGTGCAGGTGGGATGATGGCATTCCACGACGGTGTCTCTGCAGCCAAACCATACGGGAAGTCAGCCAAAGCAATCCATTTCAACGACAGGTGTTCTGTCTGAAATTAGAGCTCTGCCACTGTTATAGACATAACCCACATACCCAAAACAGGCATCGGTTTGACTTTCAAAGGGCAAAGCACCCAGGATATATGGGTTGTCTGTTTTTTAGAAGCCCTCATTCTTCCTGCTACCATGACATAGCTAAAATTACAGAGACAGTACGAAAATATGGAGATAAATTAAATTGCACTGTTTGTCAGAAATACATTCGGAAGATGCAAACATTTTTGTACGGGGGGAGTTTAGGGGAATGACTAGTAGAGGACATTATGTAGTATCAGTGTTTTGCCAGGCAGTTGGATTGAAGTTCAGATACTTCCAACGTGCCCCCTTTTATGGGTCTGGATTTTCAGTGTTCTCTCCCCATGCCCTGTACAAGTGTGCAGGTTGTGAATGCACACTCAGAAAACACTGTGTGCACTGTAGTCTGGGTGACGAGTGCTGCTGCTACTGTGCCATGCACGTTCTGGGGCCCTGGACGGACTGACCCAGAATAACTCATGTAGAAAACGACTTTATACGAGCCTCAGGAGGGAAGTGACAGTGGAGAAGATCCAGTCTCGAGGGTTAATTCTGTAACTGTAATTGCGTTTTATAGGAACACTGCAGAAACATAACCAGTAGCAGAAAACAGATTCCAGAGTGAGGTGACAGAGGTACTGTCCCATGTGAATGTCATTCCCAGCGTTACTGATGGGCCAGCTGTCACAGCAAAGAAAGGTAAGCTGGAGGTGAACCCAGAGCCGCAGAACACATTGATGGGATTATCCGTAAGGGGAAAGGATATCTGAAAAGTAAAAGTTTTCATAAAAGTTTGCAATAATATAAGGTATGGGTATGAACTTCTGTTGGAGTACCCTATGTGCGTTAAATAGTTACCAATCTGGAAGACAGGCTATGCAATTTTCCTCTACAAAGAGACAGTGTATCAAATTTGGTGACCTATCCCATGAAGGTAAGTGGTTGTCAGCAGTGTTCCACAGGGAGATGTTTCATAAATAAATAAATCAATAAATAAACATACACATTTAATCTGACCCTTTGAGGGAAAGGGTGAGGAATGAAGAGACTGCTTTTCTGAAGGAATTCAGGGTTAGAAGAGCATTTTTGAAAGCATTTCCATCGATCTCTGATTTTCTTGCCAATCAAACATACTTTGTCGTCAACCACAGGACATTCACACCCATGCATTTAGACGTCTCCAGCCTGCTTCAAATCTTCCAGATGAAGTTTCCACGGGTTTTGGACCCCTTTGTTTAAAACTGTAAAAATGAAATATCTTCCAATTAGTTTGCAAGAATAACTGCCTGACATCAGGGAAATGGAAATTTACTAGCCCAATTTCAACAAAAACCTTTGCATAATTGGGGGTTGGCAATGACAAATGAGGCTCATGATTTAGTAAACATGCCTGTGCCCTCCTCCCAGATGGAGAGACACCTCTGTGGGGAAGCGTCTTCAACTCTGACAGCCATTCAGACCACGTACGTGTTAAAACTGAACTTAGGACTTGAATAATGGGCTGTATCGTCTAATGTTAAAGTTTCAACAATAACGACTCTTAGCATTTACTTTAAAGCATTATTACTAGTCCTTGTGGCAGCAGGAAGTGTGTATTTATCTCAGCCCTCTACATTTCCTATTTGTGTTCATATTGCATAAGATAACACATCGATAAATTACTTTTATATTTATACTTATATAGCAATACATATATAAATCATTATCATAATATATAATATATGTGTGTATATAGATTAGTCATACTATGTAGTATAGTAGTACATATATGTAAGTTATAAATAAATATACAAATAGTAAAAAAAAGAAAAAAGAACTTTCATCCTGTTAGATTTTAGGATAGGGCAGAGGTAAGTAAGGGTTACTAAAGGGTGCATTTGAGCTGAGCCTTAAAGCCAGGGTGACACCTCCATCATGACTGAAACTGAGCCATAGACGAAGAAACAGATTTCTTTAACCCATGGGGGTGGTCTGAGAGCGAAGGAGAAGATATCACCCTTTCCACAGCAGGCGAGATCCGGCAGAAACCCTCTTTCCTACAGAGGGTAGAGGGTGGATGAAGAACAAGGTTGAAGAGTGCACCTCACTCTTCTATGACTAATCTGGGGGGTGTTGAGTACACAATCCACATCTGACGGTGGGCATGACCAATCCCCTCCGGGGACACGTCGGCACGGCTTTGAGAGCCATTTCTCATGCTCTTAGGGCGAAGTGACCTGCCCTTCAAGGCAGCCCCATATCAATGCCTCTTCCACAATGCTTTCTCTAAGCCTTGAGTTGAAGGTGAGTTCTAGTCCCCTTCAATTACCTTGGTCAGCAGCACCGGTGTGTCCTTCAGGCTACTTGTGGCAATTCTGAGGGAGGAGGGACCTAGGTGTCATGAAGGCCTGCACCCAAAGTGACATGCATTCATGAGCATCGAGTACGGGGAGAGATAGAGAATGAGTGGGAGTGTGAGCGGTCAGGACTCCTGCCATCAGGTGGTGGGGCCGGAGGAGCTGGTCCCGGCAGGTGGTTCGGGCCAGCATCCGTGAGCAGCAGATGCTCTCCAGCCTGCCCTGTGCTCTCCTGTCCTCTTCCATCCTTCCACCCTATGACTCAATGTGGGAAGGATGGGCTATCAAGTTGTATTCACATATCCACTTCATAGTATTTAATAAGCATCCATGTGGGCCTTGCCAGGCACATTCTACCTGCAGATAGGGTTGGTTCTGCTCTCATTTGAATCCCCCTACCTAACAGCGAGCTCCTGTACGGCAGCCTTATTCAGAGTAGCAGCTCAGTGGTGTCTAGAATACGGGTTCTCACAGGCTTGATGGAGAGAAAGACAATCTGTGAGTCCACGACGAAGCCAAGGGACTTGAAATGATCTTTCATTGCTCTTGCCCCAAACTCTTTCCAACATTTGAGAAAAAATTGGTTGTGACTACCCAAGGATAGCTTTCTGGTCCCTCCACTCACAGTCCCACCTTCGCATCAGACTAGTTTGGAATATGTGAAAAGAGCAAAAGAATCAGTGACAAGCTCCAAAGTGTCCTCCTCCTGTTGACCTTGATCTGGACCCCTGTCTACCAGATAATTCATAAGCCTTCAACCCAAAGTTAGCAGGGCTATTTGGGGAAGGGCTCCTATGTGTCAGGGTGACAGCATTTGGAGAGGTACATGTGGAGCACTAGGAAGGAAGGGACGAGGCGAGGGAGAGAGAAGGGGAGGAAAGAATGGCTTGCTCGGCCGGCCAGCCAGCCTGCCTGCCAGTCAACCAAATCACCCTGATCATTGATGAGGAGGAAGCAAATCAATCTCCTGCTGTAGCTAAGTCCTGCCTGGCCTGTCTCCCCCGTTGTGCACTGTGAGAAACTGACTTTCGGAAGGAATGTAGGACTTGCAAGTATGCGTTCATTCAAGAATCATTTATTGTTCTCTGACCATACTCAGCACTCTTCTACGTTCTGGAGACACAGAAATAAAAAGGAGTCTTTACCTTTTGGGAGCAAACATTGTCACAGAATCACAGATCTGCTATATTTCTTGTTCTATTGAAGATGTCTCTGCATCCTAAAAGATTTTTGATACTGTATTGCATCAGTTACCCAGTGTTTTTAGACTCCCTCTCAGCTTACTACCACTGGAAAGGGTCAGAGAATATTCTCTATGGCTCCATTAAAGACAACAGTGTGGTGATGACCAGAAGGAAAGGGGGTGGGGCGAGGAAGAAGAGGGTAAAGGAGGGATAATGGTGACTGAAGGAGACTTGACTTGGGGTGGTGAACACACAATAAAACTTACAAATAACACTGGGGAACAATTTTTTTTTTCATTTTCTGTTGCATGAGGTTTTAGAACTGTTTCTATATATTTCTCCATCGCTGATTCCAAGTCTGAAATCTGTTTTTTGGTGCATGCTCTAGTGTTTATGCAATTTTAATTTCTTTTTGTTACAGTTAATGGCATGCATTGGTTTTTAAATTGGAGTTAAAAAGCAACGACTCTTGGATTGAACTCATAACCACAAGGCAATTAATGTTTTACAAACATCACTTTTACATAATTGTAGTTGTTTTTAAATGTAAAAAATTATTATCTGATAAAAAAAAAACACTCTTATTTTGTTTTAAGATTGAATCGTGGCTTCTTCCAGTAGGCATTAATGTAAGAATAGTCCTGACACCTTCTGTTATATATATGTGGCTGTTACACACTTCAATGTCAAAGGCACAATATTTCATCATTTGTGACATGTGCATATATTGCCTTTTTTCAGCAGTTCCAATTGGTTATTCAACTCATCTGCAAGAAGATTATAATGACATAAAAATTGTCCTCAACTTTCTGAAGTATGAGGAACATAACTGGATCATTTGTGTGGATCTTAAAATGGTAAATTTCCTGCTAGGACAACAGAGAAGTTTCACAAAGTATCCTTGCTTTCTGTGTTTATGGAACAGCTGAGCTCAGTAGAAACACTGGACACAGAAGGAGTGTCTGAAACGTGAAGCTCTGGAAGTAGGGATGCAAAATATTGTGAATGAACCTGTAGTTAATCGAGACAGGATCATTTTTCCCCCCACTTCACATTAAACTTGGCTTAATGAAGCAGTTTGTTCAGGCTTTGAATAGCGAAAGTGAATGCTTTCAACATATTATTTCTGCTTTTCCTGACTTGTCTTTTGAGAAGATAAAAGCAGGTGTATTTGATGGACCTCAAATTCAAACCCTCATACATGACGAAGAATTTGCCAGGAAAATTATTAAGGAGGAGAAAGCAGCATGGCAGTCTTTTGTGGCAGTTACAAAGAACTTCCTTGGCAAAAAAAACAGCAGGAAACTATGAACTTCTGGTTCAAAGGATGCTGTTGGCTTTCCGGGACATTGGATTATAACAGGAGTGGTAAGATTCACTTCCTGAACAGTCACCTTGATAAGTTTCCCGAAAATCTTGGAGCTGTTAGTGATGAGCAGACTACTGCTGGAGCATCAAACGAGATTGTCCTCAACAAGTACACAAACGCAAGAGCTACAAACGCAAATTTTTGCCTGAATAGAATTTAAGTAAGTTTTGTGCAAATTTTAAGATTAAAATAAGTATTTTAATATGTTCTATTTCGAAACTGTAGACAAATTCTGATGCAATCATAACTTTTAGTGTATTAGTGTATTTACTGCATTATATAAATTATTACATTTTCACAAAGATGATGTCCAAGAAGACATTCTACTTCGTTCTGTTAAACTAAATGTTGAAAATTTTACAATAAGATGAAAACCTAAAGTCTTGAATTGCAAAAAACCTGTAGCTTACAGAGAAAAACTAATGTCAGATTTGAGATCAGCACACTCAAATTAGGTAAGAACAAGTGTTTTTGTGGATACAACAAAAATTTTGTTTCCCAGTGTAATGTATTATAGAATTATATACCTGAAACCTATACAATTGTATTAACCAATGTCACCCTAATAAATCCAATTTTAAAAAAATTTTAACAGCATTGTTTAATAACCAGTAAATAGTTCAGGCCTCTCTGGTGCCTGGGAACAAAAATTCAGGTCCACTTTAACGCAAACATTTAATAAGTTTCTACCTGGTATCAAAACCTTCACAAGGTACTAGAGATTCAGAGATTAATCAGGCACAACCACAGTCTTTTAAGAACTCTCCAAATATAGTTGTGACAGGGACACAGAATGCATGCACAGTGTAATATGACAATGACCATCAGCCGTGTCCAGATCGTATTTCTTCTTTAGTCCTCCGAGATCTGGGAGATTTGTCTGTCATGTCCAAGTCATGCAGACAGGAAAAAAAAAAAGGCTGAGACTTGTTTGGAAAAGAAGATAGCAAAATATTTCAGAGAGCATGACTGCCTTTTGCCTTGGGCTACATCTGCTCAAATTGAATTTACCCGAACAACGGGATAGCTATTACAGAGGCGCTCTTTCAACACTGTAATCTAATGAGATGGCTTTGGATACTATTAAAAGTTAAATCAGTTTATAAATGAAATATTAAAATCACCAGAGAATTGGCCCAATGTACAAAATATTAACAGTGCTACCTCTATATCAAGCAGCGAACATACATGAATTTAGCCAAAGCCATTAAAACAAGACTGGACTCTGTCCTGAATTTTGGAAATGCGCCCGAGGAGGGTTTCCAGAAGCTCAGTGTTTCCTCCTGTTGGTGCTTTGGTGTGAGGGGCCCCTCCGAGGGCTCTCACAGGACACTTGACACAGGAAACCTCTGGAACAGTGCTTGGGAACTGATGCGTCTGACTGAACGAAGTGACAGGTGCTTTATCTCTTATTCCTCTCACTCCCCCACTAGGACCATGATGTCCTTGAGGACAGGACCTGGGTCTCACTCAGTTCTGTGTGCCCAGCTCTTAGCACAGTGTCTGCCACAGCTCTGGCTCTCAGCAAATGTTCCATTCAGTCTCCTTCCTGTGTTCCTTATCTATCTATCTATCATTTATCTATCTATTATCTATCTATCATCTATCTATCTACCTACCTATCATCTATCTATCTATCTATCTATCTATCTATCTATCTATCTATGTCTTTCCTTCTCTCTCCTCTCTCTCACTCTCCCCCATAAGAGCTCCCTGTCAAAACTGTATACATCCTTCGAGGCCCAGTTCAAATCCTCTATCTCCCAAGAACCGTCTCTGACCCCTATGTCAGAATCACTGTCTCCTCCACAATTAGTCCCTTTCCCGTGACCTGATGCATCAACAGCCATTGGGCCATTTTTTCCAGACTACTGTGAATTACAGTTACCTGTACAAATACAAATGTATATCACTATCATTTTTTTTTAGGTTCTCCCAGATTCAGGCCCTGAGATTAAGGCTCAAGTTTACATGGTTTATTTGGCAGACAGAGGGCACCTTGGAGTGGGAGTGGGACCGTGATACAAGGAAGCGAGGCAATCAAGAAAAAAGTGTAGCATTAGGCCAGTTACCAGAGGGTGACTGGTACTTCATCTTGAGAGAAAACTCTGAAAAAAACAATATAAAACAGACCCCTCAAAATTATCCAGCTGAGGGGCAAGGGAGCTGAGCTACTTAAACAGCGGTTTCTAGAAGCAGTCCATTGAGGGCTGCTCCCAAAGACTGCTCCTCAGCTTGTTCAGCCTCCCACTTGAATGGAGAGGATTCCTCTAGAATTCCAGGGGGTATTCAGGCACACGGTACACCATGTTCACCCCCCTCCCCAAAATTCATATGTTGAAGCCCTAACCCCCGATGTGACTGACTCTGGAGATAGAGCCTTTTATGAGGTTTAAATTAGGTTAACTGAGGTTTAAAAAGTGGGGTCCTAATCCAATAGGACTGGTGACCTTAACAGGAGAAAAAGGAAGAGCTCTCTCCCCCCACCCTTACACACACCAAGGAAAAGCCACGAGAGATTGCAGCAAGAAGCAGCCACCGGCAAGCCGGGAAGACAGCCCTCGCCAAAGAACAGGCAGCAGGAGCCTCGCTCTTTGACTTCCTAGCTTCCAGAAGTATAAGAAAATAAATGTCTATTGTTTAAGCCACCTAGTCTGTGGTATTCTGCCACCCAAGCAGACGAGGACTGCTGTAGATACTGAATAGTCAGAGCAAGTGGCAGAGGCACAAAAAATACCTGCTCAGAGGACGGCAAGTTCAAGGACAGGAACCCCGCAATGCTGTCATCCTGAGCACCAACCCAAGAGAGAAGGGAAGCAACACATGCTGAGTACTTACCATGTGCCAGGCACTCATTTTAAAAAATCACTATGGTATCGGCCTGACCTGTGGTGGCGCAGTGGATACAATGTCCACCTGGAATGCTGAGGTCGCTGGTTCAAAACATTGTACTTGACTGGTCAAGGCACATATGGGAGTTGATGCTTCTTGCTCCTCCCCCCTTCTCTCCCTCTCTCTCCCTCTCTCTCTCTCTCTCTCCCTTCTCTCTGAAATGAATAAATAAAATCAATAAGGTATCACTTACATATAATACAATGCACACATTCTAAGCATACCATTTGGTAATTTTGACAAATGTGTATACACACACACACACACACACACACACACACCCAGGCAACCTCCCCAAGATCAAAATAAGAAAACAGTTTAATCACCCAAAGATTCCCTTGTGTCTGTCCCAGTCTTTCCCACCCCCCACTCCTGGCCCCAGGTTACCAACGAAACAATTTCTCTCACTACTGATTAGATTTGTTTTCCCTAGAGTTCCACATAGAATCACACATTGCTGCAGTCTTCTGTGTCTGGCTTCTTCCCCTCAGCCTAATGTTTTTGAGAATCATGCATAGTGATGCATGAATCAATGCTTCAGTTATTTTTTATTGATGAGTAGAATTCCATTGTATGAATATATACATAATTTGTTTATTCACTTGCTCATCATTGGACCTTTGGGGGTTTTTTAGTTGAAGCTATTATCAATAAAACTCATCAATATTTGTACAGATGTCTTTGTGTAGACAAGTGTTTTTATTTCTCCAGGGTAGCTTCTGAGGATTTGAGTTACTGGTTCCTATGGTAAGTGTATATTTAACTTTATCTGAAACAGTATGAAGTCCCGGGTTCAATTCCCGGCCAGGGCACACAGGAGAAGCGCCCATCTGCTTTTCCACTCCTCCCCCTCTCCTTCCTCTCTGTCTCTCTCTTCCCCTCCTGCAGCCAAGCCTCCATTGGAGCAAAGTTGGCCCAGGCGCTGAAGATGGCTCTGTGGCCTCTGCCTCAGGCGCTAGAATGGCTCTGATTGCGGCAGAGCGACACCCCAAGATGGGCAGAGCATCGCCCCCTGGTGGGCATGCCGGGTGGATCCCGGTCGGGCACATGTGGGAGTCTGTCTGACTGCCTCCCCGTTTCCAACTTCAGAAAAATACAAAAAAAAAAAAAAAAAGAAAGAAACAGCATGTTAAGCATTTTTAGTTTACGTCATTGAACTTTCCACCACTCATCAGTGAGGGTAGAGTCATTCCTGCTTGTTTAGTACAGAGTCTCACAGAAGGTGAATGACTTATCTAAGCTCATACGGCTGTGAGGAGGAATACAGGATACAGACCCCAGCTGACCTAGCCCTAAATCTCGAGTTCTTTCCATGACATCATCTTTCTCTCCCTTATTAACTCTACAAGGAGAACTGAGTGTTGAACCCAAGAGAATGGATAAATAATTACATCCTGCTATTCTCTAACTGTGTCTGGTCCAGGAAAGGTTGAGTGGCCACCCTAGAAACAGGGCAGAAGAGGGGTCACAGAGGCAAAGAGCCTGGCTGGGCCATATCTAGGACAAGCACAAAGGCATTACCACTCACCCAAACACTACTGAGTGGTAAAGGATGAGCCTATACCCACCTGTGTGGAGTTCATAGTTTTGAAATCCGTAATTGATTGCCTATAGCCTGTCAGGCTAAAAATACAACCAAGAATCATGAGTATGAAGGAGACAGTCATTTTTTTCAGGCAGTGTCTGAGAAGGGGCTTTTCAGCCAACATCCAGGCAGCCAAGTGAGGTTCGGGTAGAGCAGGCGTCCCCACACTACGGCCCACGGGCAACTTCCGGAAGGGGCACCTCTTTCAATGGTGGTCAGTGAGAGGAGCACTGTATGTGGTGGCCCTCCAACGGTCTGAGGGACAGTGAACTGGCCCCCTGTGTAAAAAGTTTGGGTACCCCGGTAGAGTATAATATCAATCCACAGGCTGAGCAGGACAATCCAATGAATTAAAACCTAGTAAATACCCCTCCACACACATTGCAAAACACACAAACACAGGAGTCAATTCACTGGAACGAGGAAATAAAAGAAATGGTTGAGGTTAAGTTCAGATCTTTAGAAGAATCCTTCAGGGAGGAATTGGCCAGTATGGCAAATCTTTTACTGCTAAACATGTGAACTTTGGCTAATGTCCAGGAATAGAAGCTATTAAAAATGCATTAGGAGAGTCATGTTTACATTTCTAGAGTCAACTAAAAGCCTCTGCTCATATAAAATGGGGTCCCCTCTGTATATTACAGTCTTCAGTGCCTGTCAATGAGAGGCAATGCACTAGACTAGAATTTTATAGAATTTGTAGTTCTTAGCGAAGTGCTGGATATTCCTCAAGTTCATGGCCAGCCCATGTGATTAAAGAGCTCCCCACCAAGAGCAGGGGCAGCATCCACCAGGCGCCACACGCTTACGCCCTGCCCCCGCCCCGCTGCTGTCTCAGAGCTGCTATGGGCCCGGCCTCGCCCCTTGGGACTGAGGGTGATCATCTCCGGACTACTCACCTCATGGGGTGCTCTGATGCAGAGCTATGTCAGAGAGCTCTTTGTAAAGATGGGGGCCTGTGTTAACATGAGGGTTTTTTTTTAATATTGAAGTTGTTTAAATGTCAAATGGTTTTTCTATTTTTGTCAGTTGTTAAAATATGTTTGTGGTGGATGGACCACAGGTGTTAATCCCTTTCCCCCTCAACGGGTTATTTAATGGCAGCAAAAAAATTTTCAAAGTATGAATCCACCAAGAGAAAGTGAAGATGAAGAACATCACTGCGAATAAAAAAGGTTGATTCATATCTGAAGCTGGAGGAGAGGGAAAGAGAGGCTCCACCCAGGGACAGCGGGGATGTGTCTATGGGAAGTCGCCTGGCAGCTCAAGACAGGGAGGTGCCAGGTCCCCGCAGGCAGGTAAGAGACATGAGGCCTGAGACAAGGGAGGAGACAAGACAAACACACAAGGAAGGCGAAAGTTGACATAGAGCGGGCAGCTGCCACGCCTGACCCTAAGAAGCCATCCCTTCCAGATAGTTATCCTCTGGCATGCAAAAATAAAATATTAGTTCTTCTATTTACAATTTTTCTTTAAAAAGAAATAAAAATAAGCTCCACTAACGTGTAATGACTGATGGAAAGTACTCATATATAAATGCACAAAGGTGGATAGCAAGAACAAAGGCCATGTTAGTTCAAAGGAAGCTGAGGCAGAGAAGTTATAGTCTGTGGGCCAGAATAAGGGAGAGAGGCTGTGAGCAGGGGCCACCTGTGAGTTCTGCCCACCGAGCAGCGGAGGGCTCTGACCCTTTCCCAGTCCGGACAAACAACTTTCACGCTGGAGATTAGCGGGACTTCTCTGGGGAATGGGATCGATTCCAGAGAAAGTCCTTCTCATACAACAGTGGGGGTGCCCCAATGACAAGGCGAGCCTGCGCCAGTTTTCCTTGTTGACGAGCCCTCCCCAATACAAACACACAGCGAAAACGCCTTTTTGCTTTTGAGGCAACTTGTAAGTATGAACAGACCACCAGAGATAAATAGACATTTGAGAAAAGCCTCTAGCATGAAACACAGGAACCAAAATAAAGAAGTGGAAGGAAACAGACAGTACCAGGAGCAGAAAGCACACATTTAAAAATACACAACACAATTACTAACCCCAGAATATATTCCAGGGAAGGAGAGGACAAAAACATGTAAGAGAACAAACACAAAATTAATATCCATTTTAATGTAGTTATAGTAATCAGTACTGACTTTATTGGAAAATAACTGTGTTAACAGACTGGGTGGGAAGGAAAGTGAGTGGGCACTGGACAATAAGACAGCTCAATCCCTGTCGCTGCAGCTGGAAGTCACTAGATAATGTTTTAAAATGACAAGGATTCTGTGACTACAGAAGTGAGATCAGTGTGTTTTTTTCATCTCCCCCAAATCAGCCCTCTAAACACACAGAGAGAAACCAAGGTAGCAAACACTGAAATATATTCCACCTCTACAACCAAACTGGTGACCAGGGACGCCCGTGAACTCCAAGTGGAGTGGGTGAGGTCCCACCACAGACAGGAGACTTGCACACAGTCCTGCTCTGTGCAGAGGGAAGCAGTGAAGGGCATGAGGACCATGGAATAACCCACAGGTATTGACTGCAAAGGCCAGGTACCAATGTGCTGCAACAGCTAGAACTGAGAGGGTCCACACTCTCCAACAGTGAGTGAGTGCCTAGTGGTGTCCCCTCTGTGGTCTTAGGAGAAAGCGATCTGGGCCCTGTGAAGTCTCAGAATCAATGAGCCAAGGTTCCTCTTCAGGAATAGCACTTGTAAAAACCGCTGGGAATAAAACCCACTCTGAGAAGGAAACTGATGATAGAGGGAAGGGGGAAAATAAGGTTCTGGTAAAATGGGGGAAGGAAAACAAACATTAGTTTCACATAAGAAAACAATCATTCGAAAGGATTTTGGCCAAATGCAATGCAAAGTTGTTGAGAAAGGAAAAAAGAATGAGTAGAGTAATACCCCTCCGGACAAGGAAAGGCCATCCACAGGATGGAGGAACGCTCTAACTTATCTCCAAAAGAGCTTACTAGATTTAAAAGGTGATTCGAGATATGAAAGAACAATACTATTCAGAACTATAAAAAATCAGAAATGAGGTAATAAAACAGAAAAAAAAAGACATTTTAGAAATGAAGGCAAACCAGAATGGAGCATAACAATGAATAAACATATTAGATAATGTCTTAAGAAGGTAAAAGATTAAAGGCAATGAAGATCCAATACATGTAATAGGGGACCTCAGAGACCAAACACTAAATAAGGGAACAGAACAAATATTAAAACTGTCATTTAAGAAAATGTTCCTAAAGTTAAAAAAACTAAAATTACACACACACACACACTCATTCCATATAACTATATATTGAGAGATCACAACATTTACTTGAGAAAATCAGCCCAGAATGGCCATAACCAGGCATCCTTTGGTAATCCAAGAAAAACAAGTGAATTACAAAGGTCTGGAAACCATACTGTCATCAGAAAATTTGACAGAAATATTGAATGTCAAAAGTAAATGGAGTCATATATTTGAGTCACGTATCACATAAGGACGTTTCAGTCAATGACAGACCTCGTACATAGGGGAACATGGTCCCATAGGATGTTAACAGAACTGAAAAATTCCTATGTCTATCAATGCTGCAGGCACTGCAAGGTCTCAGTGCAAAGCAGGACTGTTTTGTGCAAGGGTTTTGGTCCTCTGTGATGCTCTTGGCTGGAAAAGCCTAGGGCACTCTCTTGGACCCCGAAGAGCTTCCCATAGACTGTCTCCTTTCTAAGCCAATGTGACAGCTGGACCCGCCCGCGGGGTTCTTCTTAGGAATTGCAAGATGCCCTTCAGCAATAACAATTAGGAAACTTTGAAGAAGAATAAAGAATATTACTGCATGGCCTGGGACCTGCTTTTACTGGGATTGACTGTGAAAGCCTAGGGGTTTTTTATGTTTTGTTTTGTTTTTTATTTATGATTTTAATTTTTGTGTTTACATAGATTCAAGTGTCCTACCGAATATATCTTCCCCCAGCCCCCCCCCCCCCCGTGTTCCCCTCGGCCCCTCCCTTTGCCCCAATGCCTTCCCCCTTCCCTCCAGGATTTGCTGTCCTGTTCTCTATAATGCTGTGTTATGTATATAGAACTTCTCCAATCTCTTTCCCTTCTCTGATCCCATCCTCTCCTCCCCTTTCCCTCGGGTCCCTTTGATTCCGCCTCCGCCTCTGAGGCGGGAGCCTTGGGTTTTGTGAGCTCACTCTTTATTGCTGAATTTGAAACACAGAGGTGAGAAATTAAAGCCCCAGAAGAAAAAAGAAATAAAACAAGTGACCCAAAAGGTCAATTATCCAACTCAAAATCTTCAAAACAAAAGACCCTCCAAGGGGGGAGGGAACCTGGCTCTTTATCTAGCCTGATGTCTTTCTTCCAGATGCTCTCTGAAAGGGATGCCTCAGGAAGTTTAAACCAGGCACTTGCATTACAAAAGGAAACGCCAGCTGTCAGGGATTACACTACAATTACTCACAGGTTTGTGGTGATGTTGGTGTAAACAAAAATACTGAGGCACCAACCTATAAAAGTGCAGTACATAGGATCACAGTTGTTTACAAGTTCCTCCAGGTCCCTGGTCGGCAAACCGCAGCTCGCGATCCACATGGGGCTCTTTGGCCCCTTGAGTGTGGCTCTTCCACAAAATATCACGTGCGGGCGCTACCTCGATAAGGAATGTACCTACCTATATAGTTTAAGTTTAAAAAATTTGGCTCTCGAAAGAAATTTCAATCGTTGTACTGTTGCTATTTGGCTCTGTTGACTAATGAGTTTGTCAACCACTGGTAGGTGCACCTATGATGTTGATGGTCGCACAATGACGAAATCACCTAGTGACAAATTTCTTAGCATGCATCCCAGTCATCCATCAGTGCCTAAAGACCAAAGAGAAACGGACCTCCCTAGGCAAGAATTCAGGAAATGCTCTGTTGCGCCCTTCCTTTCAAATCTACTAGAGAATGAGGGTCAGACAACTGAAGTGACTGGCTAGATAACGACATAAAGATTCAGGGCAAGTATAGAACATTTATACTTGTGTGTAGAATTCAGACTGAACGAGGGAATGAAAAAGAGAACCCAAAGACGTGGCTACTTGTTCTGATCATGGAGACAGGGCCACTGACACAAACAGGGGGAGGACGAGAAGAGCGTACGCAACGTTCTTAGAAACCAGTTTTTAATAACATTGATGGTGCCACTGGTATTGTTATTTCAAAAATGTTTTTGGCCCTGGTCGGGTGGTTCAGTAGATCAAACACCATCCCGGCACACTGAGGTCTTGGGTTCAATCCTTGGTCAGGGCACATAGGAGAAACACCCAATGAATACACAAGTAAATGGAACACCTAAGTGGAACGGGTTAAAGCTTCTCTCTCTCTTTCTCCCCCCCCCCACTTCCCCTTTCTTTCTCCTCTTTCCTCTCACTCTCAAATCAATAAGAAAAAAGAAAAAAGGGAATGTTTTGTGTGAGCATGAATAAGGGAATCAGTAATTATGCAATGTTTCAATTCTATGCATCCCTGGTGGTCTGGAATAAAAGGAGATACATCTGTAACATAGATGTGGTTCAGTAAGCACACTAATGTTCTAAACCTGAATCGGAGGGAGGTATCAGTATGAACCTGAGTTGGTGCGGATGTGTGTATAGTGTGAAAAGGCCTAGAAACAAGTGACAACCCAGTAGCTATGAGCATGTCTAACAAACACAGGTGTAGCTTTCAGTATAATTTCCTACTAAAAAAAAAAAAATCAAACCATGGGAAAAAAGCTGATTCCAGATCTGGATACAGAGAGATTCAAGACGAGTCTGAAAGATCTGACCATACAGCTAGAGGGGACACTATCAAAGAGTTCCCCATTTTATCCAAAGGATGCTGGCGCCGAGTAGAAGTTCTCCCTGGCCAAAGACAGGACAACTCAAGCATCAATAAGGAAAATAAATGCAGTAAAATGAAACACATTTAAGTCCATAAGTTCATGTAATAGCCTCCTCTCTCTAAAATGAATCACCTTGGGGAACCCTTTGGCACCAACTCCTTATTTCACCAGCTCCCCCATTTTATCTCACTGTATCTCTAGTCCGGTTACAGAAGGCAAATCGTCTCTTTAGACAGTATTTCAAGCCATAAGTGAAAAGAAAGATAAAGTCAAATATCACCATTTTTTATCCAATAAGGAGGCTGAGCATCAATGGCTGCTCACATCACAAAAAAGCGACACAAGAGGACATCGTGTGCCTCTTGGCCAAAGAACACAACACTATATATAAAATATTTGTGCCTTTCCCCTCCAAAAAAACCCTAAATATGATTAAGTTTTAGATACAGGCATCAATTTGCAGGACATACAGGGTGGGGCAAAGGTAGATTTACAGTTGCTTGAAAGGAAAATAATATAATCATTAATAAATAATAATGCAAGAATAAACTCTATATTTCATGTACTTATAAATATAAGCCTACTTTTGCTCCACCCTGTACAAAGGATAAAGGAACATGTTAAACTATACTGTGGGAAAGCAGCCAGCAAAATCCAGAGTATGGAAAACCAAACAGAACAAATAATCTAGAATCTTCCACAAATAAATTACAAGAAAACCAAAAACATGGAGACTAACTGTCTTTGCTTGCCTGGCTGTCATAATAAACCACCACAGACTAGGTGGCTTACGTAACAGAACTTTATTTCCTCATGGTTCTGGGGGGTAGAAGTCCAAGATCCAGGTGTCGGTAGAACTGGTTTCTTCCAAGTCCTTTCTCCTTGGCTGGGCGATGTCTACTCTTCCCTGTGTCTGCGTGTGGTCTTCCCTATGTGTGCCTGTGACCTAGTCCCCTCTTTTTATAAGAACACCAATTATATTGGATTACAGTCCACTTCCATGACCTCATTTCAAGTTAACTACCTCTTGGAAGGCTCTATTCCAAATAAACTAATGTTTTAAGGTACTGGAGGTTAGGACATTAACATACAAATTTGGAGGACACAATTCAGCCCACACAGGGGCCTACAGATTAAAACTGGGGGTGACCCTTAGCAATATACCACCTTCAGGAATAAAGTAAACCTTTGGATGATAAAAACCTATAAAGAATAATAAAGAGGTGATGACCATAACCATGAACAGTCTGGGAGTTAGCACGGAGCTCTGCCAGGCGTGGGCACGTGTGTGAAAGGCACCCAGAGTGACGTCACTTCTCTCCTCCCGGGGGAGGGGTCACACAGTATTCCTCTTCTAAAAGCTCATCATGCTGTACAATCATTTTATATAGCTTTCTGAACTTGTGCTATACTTAGTAAAAATAAATAAAAACAAAAAGAGGAATACATATAGTATTTAGAATCAGAGTGATTAACAGCAGACACAACTGAAAGGGTTGAAAGGTGTTGCCCCTGGGAGAAACAGCATCAGGAACTGCTCATATATAGGTCCAGTGCCTACAGCATAGGCTTTGTAGGACTGACGGCTTTTTAGTTATCCATAGTCCACTACTATGAAAAGTAAAAACTTTAAAATTTTATAGTATATGGTCCCATTTGGATCTGTCTTAGCTAACTGTATTTTTTAGTGCCCAGCCCACTGCCGGAAACACAGTGCATATGCCCAATAAGCATATTCTTATGAATAAGCACTTGATTTCACTCCAGAACCAGAGAGACCCAGCATCTAGGCCCCGTTCTGCCACTGAATACCTTGGCAAAATGGCTTTCATTCCTAGGAAACATGCCTGAAACACGGGGACATTTACCTAGGAAGTTAGAAGCTAAAATACACCCTAGTTGGATCTAGAGCTGAGGTTTGATTAGGTGAATTTACTTCATAAATAATGTTGTGGGGGGAGATATAATCACATTTAATTAAGTGACATAGGATATATGTAACAGGGCCCAGAACTCTGTCAGGCTCACAGCTGATGTGCAACAAAACTTTGTAGTAATTAGTAATAGGGCTGCCAACCCAGGGCTCCTAAAAACAGCCATTGAGAGGACCTTGGCCAAAGCTGCTCTTTAGCTAAGTCACAATCCACATGTAGACACGTCAGGGTCACCATCTAGTCTTTGTTCCTTTATGAGGTTTGAAAACCAGTTAAACAGCTCATCCTCTTCCATGCAACATCATGTACTGAGAAAACAAAGCCAGTTTTCCAATCCAGAGGCCGTGAGGGCCGTACCCACAGAGAGCTGCAGACAGATGGTGCGTGATCAACTCCATTCTCCTGGGGGTTTAGGAGTGACCAGCCTCTTCGGGATTTTCAGAGTCCACTGGGATGATGGTTCTGCTATTCATTGACTGGGCTGTTCACCCCAGGCAGGGCTCAAGGGACATCTGCCTTTGAAAAGGTGTCAGTCAGCAAGGTCACCATATCAAAATACCACAGATTCGGGGGCTCAAACAGCAAAAATGTATTGTCACACTTTCGGAGGCTGGGAAGTCCAAGTTCGAGGTGCTGACCATTCCAGTTCCGGTGAGAGTCCTCTTTCCGACATGCACACCGACTTCTCAGCCCCGCCTGGCCTCCCTGAGTGTGAGTGGAGGGAAGAGCTCCCGTGCTCGCCTCTTCTTACAGGACACTGCCCATCACATTCGGGTCCTGCCCTCACGACCTCCTCAAACTTTGGTCACCTCCTTACAAGTGCTATCTCCAAACCCAGACACATTGGGGTCTAGGGCTCGTAATATGAATTTTGGGGTGACATAAACATTCAGTCCATGACAAAGGCATCCCTGATATGTGGACAGCACTTTACAGTTTACAAAGTACTTTCACACCCCTTTTTTCCGTTGAGACCCTCAGCAGAAGATAAGCAGTAAGATAATTATGGTGTCACATTTGTCGATGAGATAAAAACATCTCAGGATTTTTTTTAATGAAATTAAACCAGCTACCTTTCAGGAACTTCTTAACTTAATACATATACAGGTTGGATTTTTAATGAGAATAGGAAAAAAAAATCACATTAAATATGTATGTTAAACTTATTTTATCTTTCTAGCAAAGGAGACTAGGAAAAGCTAAGTAATCACTTTCCCTTTTTCTCATTAATTCTTTCGTGATTTTTTTCCTCTTTCCCATCTGATAATAAGACCCAATTTTCAATGCAATGCTCCATAAATGAGACACAATACAGGAAGTGCCCTTGACCACATATATGAGACCTCACATAGCAAATGTGGCCCTCCGGGGCCACGCAGGGTTGATTCACCCATAGGCCTTTGCAGCTTGGAGGTCAGGGCACAGGAACCCCCCCACACTACCCAATACCATCGTGAGGGCAACAGAGCTGGCGCTAAATGACTGCACTTGAAACCAGGCTGGCCACCTGGCCAACGAGAGACTAAACCTTGGGCACTCCAGGTCAATTATCGGAATAAGCCCTGACTCCACCACACTAGGCCCTCCGCCATAAGGACCCTCGGCTCAGTGCCTGTGGGACCCCGCTCCTGCCTCTGCACTCGATGGCTGGGCTGGCCCCCTGCTGCCCTGAGGGGCGTGCAAAGCGTGCTCCCCAGAAGGCTGGTCTTGAAACTTAGCCTGAAGAGGAAGCGGAGGGCCTGAGGTCTTCTTTCTGCCTAGGACCTCACCCCCAGGAGGCGCCTCCTGTCCCTCTGCAATGGCCTGGTCACTGCTTTTCTCAAAGCCTTTCATCCTCTTTTGGCTTCCAGAACATCAATGTATCACTCGACTGATTGTTTTACTCAATATCTAATTCATCTTGCTCCCTGAAATAAAGACCAATGGGACGAGATGCAGTGACTCGCTGGCTCCCAGCCAGCCGTGTGTCCCCCAGAGCGAGAGCTGGGGCCGCCCCGCGGGCGGTCCATGTCCAGTAGAATCACATTTCGGGACAAGGGCTTGGCCTGACATCCTCGGGAACAAGCTTAATCCTCTCCTTTTGGCCCCAAATGCTTCCATCCCTGCTGTAGCTGGAGTCAGAGGCCCCCTGTGGGATCGGTGTGTCCCCTGGTGAGGAGGCCAGAGCAGAGAGGATGCCTCTCATCTCAGGAAGCAAGTGTGGGAACCTGGAGCCATGTTCCGTAAGCTTTCAACTCTAGGGTGCTTTTAACAAGGGTCAAAAGGTAGAATTCAGGAATTCTAAGAATGTGAACAGGGCTGGGGGGGGGGGGGAGATGACATCTTCATTTGCATTCATCTCTATCTGAAATTTAGCTTTCCAAAATCATCCCAAGAACATAACAAAACCGAATGAGTGACGCAGACATTTAAAATAAAGGCTCTGGAGGCCTGACATGTGGTGGCGCAGTGGATAAAGCGTCAATCTGGAAACACTGAGGTTGCCGGTTCAAAACCCTGGCTTGCCTGGTCAAGGCACATATGGGAGTTGATGCTTCCTGCTCCCCCCCCCTTCTCTCTCTCTCTCTCTCTCTCTCTCTCTCTCTCTCTCTCTCTCTCTCTCTCTCTCCCTCTCTCTGGCATCGGTGGGCCAGGTTCCCTCCGTCCACGGTTGAGGGATGACGAAGGGTGGTGGTGGTCGTGAGGATCTCCTGGCGTCAGCAACAGAAACAGCAGGTGCTGGGTGTGGGAGCCAGCTGGCAGGGACGCAGAGGGCTGGGCAAGGGGAGCAGGCAGGGCGCTAGCAACACTGCAGAGGAAGGAAGACTCACTGACATCTTATTAGGTGCCATGTGCCCCGCTAAGCACTGGACCAGCCTGACTTCTCTGCATCTTTACTTCTGCTCCCTTTACAAAGGAGGAAACAGTGGCACCTGCTCTCTGAGTCAGAACCACCAATAAGAGACACAACTGAGAACTGAGTGCAGCTTGTCCGCTGGACCACAGCGCCTCGATTTCTCCATTGCACTGCAGTTCCCCCTAAAATCTCAGGAGGCCAGCCAGTCACACCGGACACAGGGCTCAGAAGGGCCCACACTTGGTTTAAGGCTCTGCAGTGTCACCACTTTCAAACTTTCTAGTTTTTGAACCGTGAGCCCCGCACTTCCATTTTGCATTAGTTTACAAATTATACAGCTGGTCCTGCCTTGAGATTTCACCCACCTGCGTTCTAATTTCCCTAAGAAACATATCTCAAACTCAGACCCTTAAAATCTGATAGACTCTACAGAATTAATCGCAAAAGCCCTGCCACTCGGATAACAGGTTTCCTTCCCGAAGTCACTCTAAGAAGAGACAGGTGATAATGCCATGACAGCACACTCCCAGCATCAAAGACTTTCCAAGTTGTTCCTCAGGGCCCCGGCTGTTACTTTAATCTTCTCACTTCTTCCCCAGTGTCTTCGCCCGGCAGTTAATGACTGTCAATAAATCCTAAGAAGCTGTGAGTTGAAAGCTACCTAGGTCCAGCCAGAAAACAGATCTATATTTTCTTTGAGAAGTGGCACCCAGGTTCCCTGGGCCCTGCAAGGACTCCTTGATATTAAGGCCGTTCTTCTTTTTAAGACCCACACCGGCATCTCCTCCATCTCACCCAGGGACTTGTATTTTTCCTTGGAGTCACCTGCACCTAGGTTTCTTGGTTGTTTTTATTTTTATGTAACCTTTCTAGATGGCTTGCTCTTTAAAGTGAACTGGCCGGATGACCACAGCAAGGCGAGCAAATGTGGTGTTGAAGGGAATGGCCCCAAAGCCTGGCAACGCAGTCCCCTGAAGAGCGTGTTCAAGTGTTCCAGTCACGTGCTGGGGGGGCAGAATTGCCCCCAACACCTGCCCCCCACACACACACACCTGTGCTCACAGGCCAGAGTCAGGAATTCCAGAAGACTTTCCTGAGGCCCCGGAGGCTTCTCACACACCTTTACAGCAGACATATCCCCGTTCAGCTAAATCCTACACTCTCGGACGGGTCCATGTGACGTAAGCAAATCTGAGCGAGGCCCCAGTCTGCCTGGGCAAACATGACCAAGCGCTCTTCCTCTCCTGGCCCATCCTCAGTGCCAAAATCAAAACAAAGTTCAGAAAACTGAATTTCTTCTCAACTCACTTGGTTAAAACCTGACCTGAAGCTAAACCCTGTCTCTAATTGTCCCTTTTAACAGGAATAGTTAGTTCACTTTTGCCGCAGGAATGGGAATGTGTCTAACTACAGGGGGACCGCCCAGACCTCCCGGGCTGTCACGTGCCACAGAACAGATGCCCCGTAACACTTCTCCGAAGTCCGGGGAAGTTGAAATTCCACAGCTCAGCTGCTCCCTGGGGTTTTGGCAAAGGGAATGCACCCCTCCCTTCCCTTAGCGCAGCAACCATGGGACACTCACAGTTCAGGGCGTTGCGTCTGAGAAGGGATGAGACACACGTGGTTCTGAAACAGGACACTTCCTGGGCAACAGCCAAACTGGCCCCTGGACACACAGGGCAAGGGGGGATGGGAGAAAGAGGCGGGCCCATCCAGTCTGGAAGGTGGCAGGTTTGGTAAGCAAGAGAACCAGCACGCAAGGCTTGTCTTGGGTGAAGTGCACAGATCTCTCTGCACGCCCGTCAGACTCTCAGAAGGTTACGAAGAGATCACGTCCACTGTCCAGATGGTCTCAGCTGCACTTACTCTCTCAAGGTTGCGTCGTGCAAGGGCCCTGGCTGAGAGATTGGTGGGCAGAGTGTGCATTCTGAAGACGGGGGAGCGGGGAGGGGCCTCTGACTGCTTGGGTCCAACTCGAGGTCAACCAGCACTTTCATCCCCTCCATGACCTCCTCCAACGTGCTCACATAAATCATCACTGTACAAAGTACTGCACGATCATGTCTGGTCGGGGGAAATCAGAGGTGCCTCGTGGGGGAGAGATCACTGAACTAGAAGGTGGCCTGGAAAGGGAAAAGTCATTCCCGGGTGTGCAAAGGCCCTGAGGCAGGAAGTAGTAGGGAGCTGTGGGATCAGGGAGTTCACTTCCACAGCAGCCAGAGGCAGAAGAGGAAAGCAGTTTGAGACCATTGCACTGGAGAGGCCTTGAGTGCCCTGCTGAGGGAAAGCTGGCTGGGGCCACCAGGGCTGTTTTCCAGAAGGGAAACCCTGGCAGGGCTGGAAAGAGCCCACATGGGTGAATGGCCCAGAGGCAGCTGCAGGAATCTGGAGGGAAGATGATGACGCAGTGGACCAGGCTATGGCTGCTGTGGTCAGGAGCAGCGAAGGTTGGAAAAAGACCATGGAGTTAGGAGGAAAGGGGCCAGGGAAATGTGGGAACCAAGTTCTGAGGACTCAGAAGCCAGGCATTTGAGCAGGCACTGGGCGGGCCCGGGGCACCCATGAGTGGGCCTGCCTCCTGTCGGCTTCCCTGGGCACACACTGTCTCCCCAGGCTGCAGGGTCGTCAGCAAAGCATTTCCCCATCTGTACTTCTCGCCCAGCTTCTCCAGTGAGGCCTAATTATTCAAATGTTAGCTAATCTCATAAGGGCACTTGCATGAGAAGCTTGTTTAATCACCTCCTTTGGCTCCCCTGCTGCACGTGCGTGACCTTGTTTGGCTTATTGATCACTCAGCCGCCAAGCTTCTCCCTCCGCTGCAGCAGCTCCAAGGAAATCCTGCGGGAGCCAATGCCCAGGGTCCCGCGCGCCTCCTTTCACTGCCCAGGTGGCTTACAGTGGAAGGTGGCATTCAGGACAGTCATCTGCCAGGAAAGCAGGCTCAGAGTCTCCCACGCCCGTGAGCACCCACAGCCCGTGCCGCTCCCACTGGCCGGCCCGAGGTTGTCTCCGGGCCCACGCATCGGAGCCAGTTCCCCTCTCCAATCCCAGGATGCTGCCTACCCTCCACCATTTGGATCCCTCCTCTTCTGGATCCCTGCGAGCCTTCCCTTCTCTAAAGCACCTGTCGTGCCCGGCCTCCCTCCTATCCACCTGACGTTCCAGTAGTTTGCTCAGCACCTGGGCCAATGTCACCAGGCCAAATTGATTCCCGCCTACTCTGAGCGCTTGTTACGGACTGAATGTTTGTGTACACCCGTTTCTAGATTCATGTTTCAACACTGATCACCAATCTGACGGCATTTGGCGGCGGGGCCTTCGGGAGGGTAATTAGGTCATAAGGGTGGAGCTCTCATGAATGGAATCAGCGTCCTTATGAAAGGGACCTCACAGAGCTCTTTATTCTTCTTTCTGCCACATGAGGGTAAGTGACAGCAGCAATCTACAACCCGGAAGAAAGCCCCCAACATGAAAACCCAGCCATGCTGTCCTGGTCCCCTGATCTCAGACGTCCAGCCCCCACAACTGTGAGAAGTAAGTTTATAAGCACCCAGAATGGTATGTTGTTATAGCAGCTCCAAACAGCTCAAGTCTCCCCCCTTCTCTCTCTCTCTCTCTCTCTCTTTCTCTCTCTCTCTCTCTCTCTCACACACACACACACACACACACACACTCACACACACCTCTCAGGTCCAGAAGAGGACCTCCTGAACGTCAATATGCAGCTAACCTCAGAAACAAGAAGCCCCCAGAATGGAAGGACCCCCATTGCTGAAGGGACCAGACCTCTCTGCAGAGCAGGCAGATGAAATCAAGCATTTACCTGTTGGACTTGATGTGAATGCGGGGCTCCCAACAGGGGGCGGGGGAGCTTGTCACTCTGCTGTTCAAGTCTCCCCATCCCACAGTCACAGGAATGCTCCTGACATCACTTGCTTCCTTCTGGCTTTTCCGTCTCCCTCTTTCTCTAATGGTCTATTTAAAGCTGGAAGACGAGCCTCATTTCTGCTAGATGTAACGTGAGAGAATCGCATGACCCACGTGGTAATGAGCGGGCCCTGAATTATGTATGACCCCTCTAATGGGCCGGCGCGTTTGGAGAGCATGGTCTTACAAACCACTGGGTTGGCGTTTTATGGCAAGTTGAGCGCGGTTCCCCCTCTTGCTTTACATATTCTCCTAATTAAGGGAGATAAAATAGATTTTAAACCTGAAAAAAAAAAGTGATTTCTTTCTGAGAGCCCACATTGGTACGAAAAATTAAGCTCATTTCAGTGAGCTGCACCCTTTCATTTAGAGCTGTTGTCAGCAAAGCACAATCAGAAGATTTCTCCATCAGGAGTTCTTACACCGTTCAGATCTTAGGGTGACATTTTCAAGTTAAGGAGGAGACAGTGAGCTGTGCACCTTCAGGTGGCCTCAGAGAGTCTGAGATGCGATTCAGATTCCTCTAAGGATGACTGGGAGTTGGCCGATGGTTTATTTATCTATTCCTGGAGACGCAGCATGACCCTGGAGTTAATAATGATGCTACCCCATGTGTGGCCCTGGCAGCATGCCAGGCAGACGAGCTAGCTGCCCAGGGGATGCAGTCTCACGGGCATCTGGCCATAAGGGAGCAACCAAACTTGGGGGCCCCGGGGGGAGGGAGAGAGGCAATGGCCTTTCCCACACTGCTTCCCGGGAACACAGAGGGGACAGAGGTGGGGTGAGGTTAGGGTGGGGGGTGTGAAGAGCTGTGAGCAGTGCGGGTGGAGGGAAGTCTGCAACTACCCAGAAAGCATGGAAGCCTCGTGACCCTGGGTGGTGGCGTTGCTGCTTCCTGCTCTCACTGCAAACGGGAAGAAACTCTCAAAGAGACTCTAACACCCTCCCCCAATCACTAAGGCCATAGAAACCCACTGACCCCGTAGAGAGACCGCACACAGAGGCTGTGCGGGTTCCAGAGAGAACGCCCAGCACTGAACAGCCATCTAGGGGGGAAGGAGCAGCAACTCCATCCCGTCTAGGTGCGGAACGAGGCCTGGAGCGAGAGGTGGGCCGCGGAAAGCAACGGCTTAGGGCAAGGAGAGCAGGCAGACCGCGGCCTCTACCCAGAGCCTGCCTTTCCCGGCCTCACTTCCAGCCTGGGTGAGTCTTGGGCTGCCAGCGGGGTGTCTACCCCTTCGGGGGTGTCTCTACACCCACAAGCGTGAACTAGAACACAGCAGCACGACCAGGCAGTGGTGGCACACTGCCTTTGGAAAGGGCCCCAGAGTGAACATTTTTGGTTTGTGGGCCATACGGTCTCAGTTGCCACTTGAGTTGAGTTGTGTCCCCCGGTGGCAGAGAAGTGGCCATAGATGGTATGTAAATGAATCAGTGTGGCTGAGCTTTCCAATAACACTTTATTTGTAAAAGACGTGGTGGGCCTCATTTGGCCCATGAGCCACAGGCTTGGACATCCCTAGTGGAGACATCCTGCATTTCTCAATGTGAAGTAACATCCCATTCAGTAGTGCAATGATTAGGCAGGTGGTTGATGGCCTCATTCATACCAGAGATGGAGGTCAGACCCGCCTGTCTTCTGTGAAACCTAGGGCCCTAGTGTCTTGACTGTCCGCTAAAAGCTTCTGTGAGTAGAACATTCATGTCCCTCTGGTCACCTCTCACATCAAGGTCCATCTGCACTCAGCAGAGCCAGGAAGCCCCAGGAGATGCGAGAAAATGCTCACGTTTCTTAGAACGAGGCTCCAGCTCAACACTACCCTGCAACTGACAATGTCAAGACGAAAACCTTTTCTGAATAAAATGTCTTAAGTTCAGGTTAATGGCTGTTCAGCTTTCTCCAAGAACAGCAGGAGGGTCTTCACAGTATATTTACGAAACTAAGGAGCCTCTTAAGAGATTTCTCTCTGGAATGAAAAGCATCCTCAGGGATGTCCACTTCTCTTCTCCTGGAAGGCAGAAATCTGGTCACAGCTATTCCTCAAGGTTCCAGAAAAAGTGGACTCCGTGTGTGCTGCCACCACCAGCAGCACTTCCCCCAACTGACAGTGAGAGAGTCACAGAGCTGTCTGACAAGTGCAATGACAAGGGATAGACAGGTCCCGGGCAAAGCAGGGACTGAAGAGCTAGCACAGAGCGGGCACAGGAGGTGGACTCCGAGGGTGGAGAGCAGTTAGGTGGAGGGAGAGAGAAGGAAAGGACATTCCCACAAGAGAAGGAGCAGGTCAAGAGCCCAGAACCTGCTAGTACTGGAAAGAAGTTCAGTGAGGCTTTCAGGAAGGAACACAAGGATAGTTCTGGAGAGGTGAGTGGGGTCCAGAGGAGGCAAGGCGGTGAAGGTCAAGTTCTGATGTTTGGAAGGGGCCCTGTGAAGCACACCATAAGCAGAAGGCAAATGCAATCAGATTCGCCTACGGAGAGAATAATGATTAGAATGCACAGAGCACTTTACTCTGCCGGGACCTGGCCTTGTGTTCATGCAAGAACACAGGTCTCGAAACCAACACCCAGGCTCCCACACACTCAGACCTCAGAACTGAGCCCGCACGCCTGTGTGCCTCCAAAACAATAACAGATAGAACAAAACCCAAAAAGACAATTGCTAATATCCAGGAGATGCTCGTTTCCTGGCCGATTTCAACAGACTCAGACAGTATGGCTCTTGTGTGGGCGCTGAGATGGACTCCACTGAATAACGCAGAACACGGAGAAGCTTTGAAGAATGGCAGGGAGGATAATGAAGCCACATTAGGAAGCTCCGTGTGAAACAAAGAAATCACTCAAAGAATTCATCTCCTCAAGAAAGAAAAAGAGAAAGGGAAGGTAGTCTTTTGTTTTCTCCCTTTTGCCTTTAAGATGTCAAACTTATTTTCCACATCTTAACTTTATTTTTCCCCCTGCTGGTGTTTTGTTTGTTCTCAAAGGGGGGGGGGGGGGGCGCTTCTGCTCAAATACTTAGCACGGATGTCATGAATGAGGCCAGTGTGGGTTGCAAGACAATGAGGCCTGTTCTGCCCTCTTGATGGCTTTAGCCTCAGACTGACGGTGACCCCCGCTGTGCCTCTCCACTTTACTTTCTTCCCCTGAAATGCCACTAAAGCAGGCTGTTATCAACCTAAAAAAACCAAAAAACTTTTAAAACCATCAGAAGGTGAGGGGTAGGCAGCTGCTTGCAAGACTTAGAAAGATGATGGGGAACAGAGGGGGTGCGAGAAGTGCTTAAGACCCTCAAATTTCACACATACTCTTGGCCTTTCTGCCTCGGCTTCCAGGAAGTCCAGAGCGTCACCTGGAGTTCAGTCACGGTAAGTGGAATTTTAAGGTGGTAAATGTGATTTTCACATGAGTTGCTGTTTACTTTCTGCCTCTATATCTGGTGTCTGATCTTCTGTGAGGGGTGTGTGTGTGTGCGTGCACACACGCTGTATGGAAACCCACCTCAAATCTTCTGTGCAATTAGACTAGAACAAGCTATTTTAGAAACCAGAAAGTCCCACCACCTGCTGCAATGACCCTTCATGAGCCCCGTTCACAAACCGGAAGCATAAGAGAAACCATGCCCAGGTATGCTGAGCAAGGGCCCTGCTTCTTCAAACAGCCCTTCTTATGAGAACACCAGGCATGCCAGGGGAACCAAGGACAGAGGCTGAAGTGTTTCTCCCAGAAAAATCTCTCCCCAAGCAGCACCCCCTAACAACAAGCCTGAGTCCTTCAACAGGCGTTACAACAGTGTGTGACAGCTTGCGTTTTACAAAGACGGCCACGATAGCATCTTCCACCCACCTCCTCTTCATATTATAGAGTGACTTTGACCCTCTTCCCACAGAGTGGTGAGCTCTATTTTTCCTCCCCATGAACCCGTGAAGGTTAGTGGCTATGGTGAAAGTAATATAATGTTACTTCCCAGGCTATATCATACTGGTGACATGATTCAGCCCAGCTCCTTTTAGGACACTTGTTCTTGGAACCCAGCCACCATGTTGTGAGGAAACCCAAGCAGCCGAATAGAGAGTCCTGCGTAAGTGTCCTGACCCACAGGCCTCAATGAAGTTCCAGCCAAGAGCCAGCCTCAACCATGAGACAATGAGTGATGAGCTTTCAGAAAAGTCTAGCTTCCGGCTGTGCAGTCACCCAACCTTCCAGTCTGCCCAGCTGGGGCCCTAGACACAATGGAGCATAAGTAGTCCTTTCCACTCTGTATGACTACTCCAGATTCTTCCTGACACACAGGCTACATTAGCATTATACGCGGGTGGTCGTGTGACAACACTGCTTGTACCGCATCACCAGTAACTGGAGCCCAGAGGAAAGCAAAGGGGACACCGGTTTCCCAGATTATAGAGAGCTTCCGTTTGGTGACCTTAAACAGGTCATTTAGCCTGGAGGGGCTCAGGTTCCTCATTTCAAAATTGCAATAATATATGCCCTGGCCGGATGGCTCAGTTGGTTGAAGCATCATCCTGAAGCGCCGAGGTTGCCAGTTCAATCCCCGGTTGGGGCACCTATAGGTGGATGTTCCTGTCTCTCTCTCTCTCTCTGCCCATCCCTTCCTCTCTCACTAAAATCAATAAATTCTTTAGGGTTATATAAAACCTTGTACAAAAACAGCATTCGATAAACATAAAGAAACACTATTTAAATAGGAAGGGTTATTCTTTTCCAATTTCAGAAATGCTTTCAGTGAGCGAATGGCAAATTCAGCAGGAATCCTATGATCCTAGTTAACAAGGCAAGGTGAAGTCCTTGGGGCAGGGGTCTCTGTCCCTTTCCTTTTAAATGTGATCTAAAAAGGTAGTCATGAGAATCCAGAATGAAAGTAAAAATGCATATTTAATTATATACTCCTACCAAATAGGGCAGTTTTGAACATTATACGTTCATATTGAGATTGAAAATACAACATTTCTCGGGGAAGCCTGGAGTCCTAACTTGCAGCCCGGCTCCTACCCACCATCCAGGTAGGAGACCAGGGAATCTTCCCCAGAAAAGAACTGTACAGGGTCTGGCATTTAGTGAGCATTCAATAAATGCAAACTATTATTTCTGGTGCAATCTGAAGTGGTCTTATTTCTGTGTAAAATGTTTCTTTGGAGGCTCTATCTCTCTTGGACTTTTTCTGCTAAATCATCTCTCTCTGCCCCCATACCCAAGCCCTTTCCCTGTCTCTCCTCCTCCCTCGCTTCCTCCACCTTCTTTCTTCTCCTCTTCCTCTCCCTCTGTGAGCTGTCAACTTGAGTGTTGAGTTGGTACGACCTGTACTGTGAGCTTTTCTCTCCTCAAACTCAGAGTGTGTTCGTGGTGTGTCTTCTCTGAGCCGAACACTTTCACACACACTGGCTTATTTAATCCTGCTGACTAATGAGGGGAAACCACTGCTCCCATTTCACAGATGGGAAGAGTGAGGCTCAGGGAGATTCATGGTCTCAGACAGGCTCTCACAAGAGAGCGACACAGCTTGGCTGGGAGCCCAGGCCCTCTGACTCCCCCACTCTCCACACCATTCCACTCCACTCCACTGGGGTTGAGGGTCCTTTTCCTTTAATCCGTATTTAATTCCATATTCTGGTTGGAGATGATGTCATCTTGTTCTTAATAATGTCAATTAACCCCTCAAAATAGGTGGGGGAAAAGATTTTCAAGTTTGTTTTATGAAGACTAGACACATTTTGATACAGAACCAAGATATTTTATGTGTAATGTTAACATACTGTCAATTATCAACACAACCTGTTGTTGTTGCTTTAAATAATAGAGACCATGTGTACGCAAGCCACGTGGAGAGACAGGAGCCTACACCCAGGGTTCCCTTTACCAGACCATACCGTTATCCCAGCAGACAGTGGTGGGCGTTTGAGAAAAACTCACGACCTGAGTCGTGAACACAGAAACCCAATGTTATTACATCTGTAGAGTTCTTTTTTTTTTTCAACTCTTCCTCAAAAGAGAAATAACAAGCTCTCGAAATTCAAATTCCCATTGACTCTCAAGTCGTGAACATACTTAACAACAGTGTGTGGCTATGACATTTACAATCACCAAATTCATGTCAGAGAATAAATCCGCCTCACCTGCCCTCCCCAAATATGGAACGACCGTTCATCTCCGACCACGTGCTGGGGCGCACGCGCTTCTGCCCTGACAAGCCTCAGAAGCGCTGGGAGGTGCATGCTGAGGTCACCCCCCTCCGCAGCCCGGCCAGCAGATGCGGCAAGGGCACTCGGAGTCCGCGGACCCGACGACACGGCAGCAGGAGGAGAGAGCAGAGCAAACCAGAGCCACACGGCCTCGCTGTCAACTTCCCCTGGACACGCACACTTGGTTCACCTCGAGGCACAGGTGTGTGGGCTGGGCACAGCAAAATGAATGCCACATCTGGGGGCAGGCATGTGCATTGCTCAGCCAGAGATGCATCCCCATTAAAACCAAATAAGGCTCCTGCTGATGACGCCAGTAGCGCTTAGCTGCTCCCGCCGCAGAGGAACAATCCGCCGGAGAGCTGGGAACGCCGCCTCCGCAGGCTGGCGGCTGCCGGGTTGGCATTTGAAGGACACCTCGCCGGCCACCGACCATTCTAAAGAAACACGTGCCAGCTCCGCTGATTGGCACCCTCGCCGTGGTAGTCATCCCGCCAAGCCGCTGAAAACTCTAAATTCCGGTTTACACCTGCGGCCACCTTTGGTTCTCCGGGGCTAGCCCCAGGTCGCGGGCAATAAACGCTTCCCGTCTCTTCCTTTCAAACTCCATCCGTCTGTGTACGAACGGGATGAAGGAGGGGGTTATGAGGAGCATTCCGTGGGTTGAGATGTCTTAAGAGCTTCTTTGTTTTACTTTCCAGACTGACTCTGGCACACAGATGAGAACAAAGCAAATGTTGGGTCTTGACGGGAACCAGGTAGCCATTTTTCTAATAGGTTTCTCCGCGAGAGGTGGAGAAAGGGGTCAAACATTCATTCTGCCCTCCCTGAACAGGTCACTGTCAGCACAGGTTCTGGTAAAGGCCCATGGATCACCCTCTGACCCAAGTCACCAGCATGTACAATATGTGGACGATGCTTCTCTACTTTCTAAGTGTCTCATCACCCCAAGGAGGCTGGAAGCTTCCTTAAGCCTGCTGTGTCATCTAACCCCTGTGTGCCTCCCACTGGGTTGGACCCGTGCTCAGCACTCTTTAGAATTCCTGATCTCATTTAAGACCAGAACAGCCCTGTGAAGTCAATTATCACCTTCATTTTACAAACAGGAAACCGAAGGCCTGGGAGTCCATGGTCACGGGGCAAAGGAGTATCTGTGTATCTGGCGAGGGTGCCTGGCCTTGGTCTGACTCTGAGCCCAGAGTCACTGCCCTCACATCACTGAGCAAGGAAAACACACCACTGATCATCAGAGTGGCGCCTTGATCATGAGGCCCCCATGTTTAACGGGAGAGTCAACTGGACTTCAGGAGGCAGAGGAAAGTCAGGACAAGCCCAGACAACGTCGGAGTGAGGGTCAGAACGGGAGCTCAGGTCACCGGATCAACACCCCCCTCGGCAGGCATCTCCTCCTGCCGCTGGGGCCACGGGGACCGCCCGCCCCTCTGCAGCCCTGCAGAGGATTGCCAGAGGTTGTTCTAGCCCTGCAGTCACCCTTGGTCAGACCCTGGTCTCTTCTGTGTCCTGGCCGCAGGGCCTTCCCACACACACGCGCACATACATACACACACACACACACACACACACACACACACACACACACAGTGTCACAAGGCAGCACGCATTCCACGGATCATGGAGGTGGCTGCATCCCAGGAGAGTCTGTGAGGCGGCTGCCTCGGCAATCCTTTCTGAGCCATAAACACCGAGGTAATTTCCAGAACGCATTTCAGGGAGGCCTGTCACAGCCCAAAGTGTAAAAAATGACACTGTCCCCAACCCAAGCTCCCAACCCAGTTGTTGAACATAGAACGTTTGTTGACTATGGAGAACTGTGCTTGACTTGCTCTTCTCACTCCTGACTCAAAGATGATTCCGTTCATAAAACCCGTATGAGAAACCGTCTGCGTGAATCCACACAGGTGCGGCCAGCAGCCAGAGGGAGGCCCACGGGCCTGGCCCTCAAGAGCCCACGTGAGACAGAGGCGCACCTACATGGCCATGCAGCTAGCTACTTTTTACAGAGCGGCTGGCTTGGCTTTGAATATTCACCATCTAACAAAGCAGCCTAACAGGAGAACGCACAGGACTTCGCAGCCAGCCAGCCCTGGGTTCTAATCCAAGTTTTGGCAACTCGGAACCAGTCTCATGTTTCAACGCAGGAGGTCACATTGGTTCAGATTTGCTTTGAGCGCATCAGTGCTTGGGAGCAGTGCAGCGAGCAGTAAGGCCTTCCGAGAAACGCTGACAACTGTAAAAAGCGTCTTTCTTTTGGGCCACGGGGCTGGCTCTGAGGCCATGTGCCCAGAGCTGAGCCGGCCTGGAGGTTGGGCCGCCTGGCGAAGCTCTGAGTGGAGCCCACCGGTGTGAAGACAGGGGACTGATGCAGAAGGCAACCCCTCCGGCAGATGTATATATAATATGGGTTAAAACAACAGTCACCAGACCCTAGCCTCAGGGGAGGCTGTGCACACGCCCCAAGTCTAAGAAGGCAAAGAATAGACTGCTCGTGTAGTTGTATGAAAACGCCAGTGAAATCATAGCTCAATACTTAGCCAGTGTCTTTATTACTAGTTTTTTACGGTTTCATCAGCTTCTGGTTGCTAGACTTGCATGGTCTACCTTTAACCCTGATTTCCCTATAAGCCTGGCAATTTTTATTATGTTATTCTGAAGAACCTGTGGATTTCAGGGCCACATATATGCTGCCGCAGCAAAACCGCATAGATACGTGTGTCTGTGAGTCCGTGCCTGGCGTGAAGCAGGTGCTGGACAAGGGGGAGCATTTGTTATGAATTAACCTTGTTTCTGCATCTGGCTCTGCAGATGAGAGTGGGTGCTGGGAGGACCCAACCAGCTGAGCCGTGACCACGCACTGGAAGGGGCGTGCCTGACACTGGCCCCGTGCCGTATGAACGGGAGTATCAGCGTCCCCAACAGCCTCTGTCTAAATGGTGGCAGGCCAGTGGCACTGGGGGGCTGGCTCCTGCCTGCCTTTTTGCGGTACAATCCCATCAGCCACCACCCGTGCCGTGACAGCATAATGAGAATTTACTTAAACCGGTGCTTCTCACAATGGGGTGTCCGACAGCCCCTGGCCACCTCCACAGCTGCAAATCCTCAGGGTTGACCTACTGGATCAGAAATTCTGGGGGTGGCACCCAGCTGCCTGACTCTTCCCAAGACCTTCAGAGGATTCTAAGTTTGACATACACTCTCAAGTTTGACAAGCACTAATCTAAACCTAAGGGGAATAAACACCTTTGAGACCCCTCCCAAGTTGGAGACAATACCGTTCATTGATTCAATTATCTAGTCAATCATTCAACAAAAATTTTATTATGTATCTAGGATGATCTGGATACTGCTCCTAATGGGGGTGAAGAACACACAGGCCTCCCCGCTGCCTGGGGTTGGCGGAAAGTAACGGTTAAGGTCTGACATCAGGAGCCAGATGGCCAGGTCTGAATCTCAGCTGCACCATGCACTCGCTGTGTGGCTTGAGGCAGGTTACTCAGACACCCTGTGCTCGTTCCCCTTCATGCCATGGGATCACAGTGGTTTAAATGAGGCTTAAACAGAGCTGGTGTTTGAAGCCCAGCCTAAATGTAGTAAGCACTTATGATGTTAGTTACATGTAATAACGTATACTCACATCCAGCCATAGAGGTCATGTTGAATTAAATATAACTCCATAATCAAATGTGATGCAAGTATTCTCTAAGACTGGTGAGACCTTTGTGATGACATGTGGCAGACGGCACAGTCCTGATACAAGTAATCTACAAAATGAACTCGACAGGACCCCGCCGTTCCCCCGGCAGAAATAGACGGTGGCAGCAGTTGGGAGCTGCTCCCCGAGGGGCCTGAGAACTGGCAGTGGGCATTAAGGAGTTGACCAGTGAGCAGAGACCTGTCCTTGCAGAGAGAACGCCCTGGACACCCATCAAGTGAACCAGAACCCATGACGCATCGAGAACCCAGGAAGAGGGGTAATGGTGTCCCTCACAGGGCACAGAGCCACGCGGCAGAGACAACAGACAGGGCTGGCTTCTCCCCCCCGGGGCCAGCCCCGCCGGCAACCCCATGTGGTGTTGGAGCCTGATGGGATGTGTGGGTGACCCACACACAGAGTGTTCAGAGGGACCGCAGGGCTCGGGGCCAAGGTGAGGCCCCTGTGGCAGGAACAGAACCGTCAGCGTCACCTCCTTTGAGGAGCCTGCTTTTTCTGGATGTGTAGACAGACGGGAGCCAGCCTATGAGGCTCCTCTAGTCCAGGGAGGGTCTATCTGTCTGTCCCTCAATGCCTGGCCTGCAGAGGCTCTTGGGCCGTCCCCTGTCACCATCTGCATTTAGGGACTGAGAAGTCTCCCAGAGAACGATCCTAGAGCATCTAAGACCAGTCCTCCAAGCACAAGGACACCAACTGTCCTGTGTCACCCTGGAGGGCAGACTGGGCTGGCTGTGGAAAGTCCCTGGGTGGCAGGTCAGCACTCAGGACAGAAGAACATTTCTCTGAATGGAAGCTTTGCATCCCCCCCCTCCCACACACAGCTGTCCCCCCAGGGCTGAGCACACTAGCTTCCAGGAAACTGGCTGAGGGAGAAGGCTGAACAGGGGCCCTTTCCGGCTCTGGCCTGTGGTGGAGGGAGTCCTGGGACAGGACGCAGCTGAGACACCTGCCCTGTCCGCTCAGCAGAGGCAGCTGAGGCCCACCCGCCTCTCACTGCCCGTTCCCACAGCCCGCAAACGCACGGCCAGTGCTGGGGACGCGGAGACAGCATCAGCTCATCACTTCTCGAGCCCATCAGGAGCAAATAACTCATTTCCTGGGTCTCCTGTTGAGTTTAAATATAAGGCAACAGGCTCAGATCAGGAGGAGCCTGGCAGATTTACACACGGCCTGAAAATAGGCTAAATAGAGACTTTGAGAAAGAATGAAAAAAGAGCAGAGGTCAAGGTTCATGTTTTCAGACTCCCAATACCCAGCTCTGTGCTGAGGGTGGGAGGGATGCCAAGGACCCCCAAGCATGTTCTCTGGGCTCCCGGGTACCAGGCCGGAGAGAAGAGACCAACATGGGAGCACTCCGTTCATGGCTGCAGCCCGAGACCCCCCCCCCCCCACAGGCCGCTGTCCCTGCATGGTACCAGGTGCTGGGGGCCAGGGGGTAGCCAGACCCAGGCCTGACACTGAGATGGCCCCGTCTAGTAGGGGACTGACACTTGTCAGTGATCACTGGATTCCTAAAACAAAAAGACATTGGGCAGGCTCCCAGGAGGAGGAGAAGCGTGGCCTGGATTCTGGACAATGGGACAGTGAGACGAAGAGGTGAGGAGGGGGTAGTCCAGGCCCCGCACTGCCCCTTGGGAGCCCAGGGCTGCAGATGCAGTCAAAGGGGTGGGCTGCTGAGAGGCTGGGGCCTCAGCAGACAAGGGGACTCACCTGAACTGTGAACGTGAGACAGGATCAGCCCAGGGGGACAACACTCGACCTAGATGGGCCCTGCGCCTGGCGTCCAACGGGAAGGGAGCCCTCTCTGACAAGCTGCTCACTTGAAAGCCAAACCACACCGCGCAGAGCCCTCAAAGGAGCGCCAAGGCGGAGGCCACACGCCTGCTCCACCTCCATGAGATCAACAGACGCCTGAGATCCTGGCCTCATCACAGCCAGTGAGAAATATACAGAAAAGAAGGTGTTAAAAAGAATAGCACCCGTAGCCTAGAGATTTGAGATGTATTTTTTTTTATCTAAATTCCTAGCTTAGAGATTTGTTTCTTAACTTCACAGCAACCAGATAAAATGATGCAGGGAGAATCCGTTGCTTATTCTCCTATTTGGAAAACAGAAAACCATCTTAGGCCCAAATCCTGGCTGCCCACCCACCCAGTTTCCTGAGCCTGAAGGACGCGCTGGCACCGAATGGTTTGGTGTGTAGTAGCCGCAGTCGCTTGCCCAGATGGATCCTGGTCAGGAAGGTACACTCAATGGTCCCAAACGCCACCAGCTCCAGAAAGCCTTCCAGGCCTACAGATTCTCTTACTCCGTTAGCACTAACTAACCATCAGGCTAGAGTCAAGTTCACTGCGCATAGTTGTTGCGGGATGGGAACTCACTGTCAGTCGTCTCTAAGATGAAGATGAAATTGACCCTCCTTCACCCAGGGGCAGGCAGCGGAGAGGGATGTGGGAGCTCCGAGGGCACGTGAGAGGTTCTTTCTCAGGAGAGAGAACCCTGGAACCAGAGTCAGAGAGGTTGGGGTTCAAGGTCTGGCTCTTCCAGTTTACAAGCTGCCTCCCTCACTAGTCAGACTTCCTGGAGTCTCCGTTTGCTCCTGTATCGACCTCTGGATAACACCCAGACTCTGATCAGAAGGTAAATCTTGGAGCACAGCGAGAAGAGTTGAAATCTAGAACTTCCCCGGGACGACAGAGCACAGGAAAGCCTGGCATAGATGTTGAAGTCGCCCAGATGGAAGGTACTAAACAGGCTGCAAGGCGGTGAGCCAGGGTTCAACAAACAGAAGGATGCCAACCCAAAGACAGCCACACTGGAGACAGGCTGGCACCATGACACCCAAACCTCTTGACTATAGCTGTCCCCTGAAGGGACCAAGGCTCCAGATCACCGAGCCAATCACAGTCCCTTTGGAGAATCTGAGTGAAGAGACGCAGAAAGTGGGTGGGCTTGGAGCTGGGCCGATGTAGTCATGTCCCAGAGGGAAGGGGCAGGAGGCCGGCCTGCCAGCACCCCTGATACCCCACGGCCTCACTCTCGTTGGATGGCCCTCTTCTGATGCCCATGGGCACATGCCTGGGCTCCTGCCACCCATTCTAGCACGCCTGAGACTGGTGTCAGTGGCCAGACGAGCATTTCCTTGCCAGTGGGGCCCAGCTGCAGCCCCTCCCTGCACGTCCAGCCTCCCCAGGGCGACCCGTGAGCGTAGAAGCACCATCCGGCAGAGGGAACGCCCAGGTTCACCCAAGTGACACACCAAGGTGCCAAGGAAGCGGCCAGGGACCGCAGAGCCACTTTAGGCATGAAGACAGCAGAAAAGAATTTCCAAAAGTGAGGGCAGGAAGATGCCCGGAAACGCCAGCCATTGAGCCCGAGGTCCGTTCCTGGCAGAAATCCATCAGCATTGATTATCCAGATCAGCTGAGAATTTAGCCAGTGAGGAATGTGCTTAGAAGAGGGGAGGGGATGTAGAAAAGATAAATGGTGACGGAAGCAGACTGGACTTGGGGGGTGAACATACAGTATAATATACAACGATGGAGTATAGAACTATACACCTGAAACCTATACAGTTTCATTAATCAATGTCACCCCAATAAATTCAATGAAAAGAAAAAAAGGAATATAGTATATTATTTTTTTTTTAATTTATTTATTAAATTTAATGCAGTGACATTGATAAATCAGGGTACATATGTTGAGAGAGAACATCTCTAGATTACTTTGACATTTGATTGTGCTGTATACCTCTCCCCCAAAGTTAAATTGTCTTCTGTCACCTTCTATCTGGTTTTCTTTGTGCCCCTCCCCTAACTCAACCCCTCTCTCCTTCTTCGCCCCATCCCCCCTCCCCCCACCCCCCACCCCTGTTGCCATCACATTCTTGTTCATGTCTCTGAGTCTCATTTTTATGTCCCTTCTATGTATGGATTCATATAGTTCTTAGTTTTTTTTCTGATTTACTTATTTCACTCCGTATAATGTTATCAAGGTCCATCCATGTTATTGTAAATGATCCAATGTCATCATTTCTTATGGCCGAGTAGTATTCCATAGTATATATGTACCAAAGCTTTTTAATCCACTCGTCCTCTGACGGACACTTGGGCTGTTTCCAGATCTTCGCTATTGTGAACAATGCTGCCACAAACATGGGGGTGCATTTCTCCTTTTGGAGCCGTTCTATGGTGTCCTTGGGGTATATTCCTAAAAGTGGGATAGCTGGGTCAAAAGGCAGTTCGATTTTCAGTTTTTTGAGGAATCTCCATACTGTTTTCCACAGTGGCTGCACCAGTCTGCATTCCCACCAGCAGTGCAGGAGGGTTCCCTTTTCTCCACATCCTCGCCAGTACTTATTCTGTGTTGTTTTGTTGATGAGTGCCATTCTGACCAGTGTGAGGTGATATCTCATTGTGGTTTTAATTTGCATTTCTCTAATGATTAGTGATGTTGAGCATTTTTTCATATGCCTATTGGCCATCTGTATGTCCTCTTTGGAGAAGTGTCTATTCATCTCTTTTGCCCATTTTTGGATTGGGTTGTTTGTCTTCCTGGTGTTGAGTTTTACAAGTTCTTTATAAATTTTGGTTATTAACCCCTTATCAGACGTATTGTCAAATATGTTCTCCCATTGTGTAGTTTGTCTTTTTATTCTGTTCTTGTTGTCTTTAGCTGTGCAAAAGCTTTTTAGTTTGATATAGTCCAATTTGTTTATCCTGTCTTTTATTTCACTTCCCCGTGGAGATAAATCAGCAAATATATTGCTCCGAGAGATGTCCGAGAGCTTACTGCCTATGTTTTCTTCTAAGTTGCTTATGGTTTCACAGCCTACATTTAAGTCTTTTATCCATTTTGAGTTTATTTTTGTGAGTGGTGTAAGCTGGTGATCTAGTTTCATTTTTTTGCAGGTAGCTGTCCAATTTTCCCAACACCATTTGTTAAAGAGGCTGTCTTTACTCCATTGTATTTCCTTACCTCCTTTGTCAAATATCAGTTGTCCATAGAACTGTGGGTTTATTTCTGGGTTCTCTGTTCTGTTCCATTGATCTATATGCCTGTTCTTATGCCAGTACCAGGCTGTTTTGAGTACAATGGCCTTGTAGTATAACTTGATATCAGGAAGTGTGATACCTCCCACTTTATTCTTCTTTTTTAAGATTGCTGAAGCTATTCGTGTTCTCTTTTGGTTCCATATAAATTTTTGGAATATGTGGTCTATATCTTTGAAGTATGTCATTGGTATTTTAATTGGTATTGCATTGAATTTATAGATTGCTTTGGGTAATATAGACATTTTAATGATGTTTATTCTTCCTAACCATGAGCACGGTATATGCTTCCACTTGTTTGTATCTTCCTTGATTTCTTTTATCAATGCTTTGTAATTTTCTGAGTACAAGTCTTTAGTCTCCTTGGTTAAATTTATTCCTAGGTACTTTATTTTTTGGTTGTAATTGTGAAGGGGATTGTTTCCTTAATTTCTCTTTCTGACTGTTCATTGTTGGTGTATAAAAATGCCTCTGATTTCTGAGTATTGATTTTATATCCTGCCACTTTGCTGAATTCATTTATCAGGTCCAGTAGCTTTTTGACTAAGACTTTAGGGTTTTCTATATACAATATCATATCATCTGCAAATAATGATAGTTTTACTTCTTCTTTTCCAACTTGAATGCCTTTTATTTCTTCTTCTTGTCTGATTGCTGTGGCTAGGACTTCCAGGACTATGTTAAATAAGAGTGGTGAAAGGGGGCACCCCTGCCTTGTTCCTGATCTTAAGGGTATTGCTTTTAATTTTTGCCCATTGAGTATGATGTTGGCTGTGGGTTTCTCATAGATGGCTTTTATCATGTTGAGGTATGTTCCCTGTATTCCCACTTTGCTGTGAGTTTTGATCATGAATGGGTGCTAGATTTTATCAAATGCTTTTTCTGCATCTATTGAAATTATCATATGGTTTTTCTCCTTTTTGTTTATGTGATGAATCACATTGATTGATTTACGAATATTGTACCAGCCTTGCCTCCCCAGAATAAATCCCACTTGATCATGGTGTATGATTTTTTCCATATATTGTTGGATCCGGTTTGCTAATATTTTGTTGAGGATTTTAGCATCTATATTCATCAGAGATATTGGCCTATAATTTTCTTTCTTTGTGTTGTCTTTGCTTGGTTTTGGAATCAGAATTATGCTCGCCTCATAAAAAGAGCTTGGAAGTCTTCCTTCCTCTTGAATTTTTTGAAATAGTTTGAGAAGGATAGGAGTTAGTTCTTCTTTGAATATTTGGTAGAATTCCATTGTGAAGCCATCAGGCCCCAAACTTTTCTTTGTTGGGAGTTTTTTGATAACTGTTTCGATCTCATTTGTTGTAATCGGTCTGTTTAGGTTTTCTGATTCTTCCAGATTGGTTTTTGGAAGATTGTATGTTTCAAGGAATTTGTCCATTTCATCTAGGTTGTCTAGTTTTTTGGCATACAGTTCTTCATAGTATTTTCTTACAATATTTTGTATTTCTGTTATGTCAGTTGTTATTTCTCTTCTCTCATTTCTAATTTTATTTATTTGAGTCCTCTCTCTCTTTTTCTTGGTGAGTCTAGTTAAAGGTTCATCAATCTTGTTTACCTTTTCAAAGAACCAGCTCCTAGTTTCATTGATCCTCTGTATTGTTTCTTTAGCCTCTATGTCATTTGTTTCTGCTCTGATCTTTATTATTTCCTTCCTTCTACTACATTTGGTCTTTACTGGCTGTTCTTTTTCTAATTCTTTTAGATGCAGGGTTAAGTTGTTTATTTGAGCTTTTTCTAGCTTCTGAAAGTGTGCCTGTAGTGCTATGAACTTCCCTCTCAGCACTGCTTTCGCTGTGTCCCATAAATTTTGAGTTGTTGTATGCTTATTGTCATTCGTTTCTAGAAATTTTTTTTATTTCTTCTTTGATCTCATTCTTAATCCATTCATTATTTAACAACCTGCTATTTAGTTTCCATGTGTTTGAGAATTTTTGAGCTTTTCTGTTGTGATTCATTTCTAGTTTCATGCCGTTGTGATCGGAGAAAGTGCTTGATATGATTTCAGTCTTCTTAAATTTGTTGAGAGCCCTTTTGTGCCCTAACATGTGGTCTATCCTAGAGAATGTACCATGAGCACTTGAAAAGAATGTATATTCTTCTGCTTTAGGGTGAAAGGTTCTGAAAATATCTATTAAATCGAGTTGATCTAGTGTTTCCAATAAGTCTGCTGTTTCTTTGTTAATTTTCTTTCTTGAGGATCTATCTAGTGATGTTAGTGGGGTATTGAAATCCCCTACTATTATAGTATTGCTGTTGATCTCGCCCTTTAAATCCATCAAAGTCTGCTTTATATATTTGGGTGCTCCTATATTAGGTGCATAGATATTTATAATAGTTATATCTTCCTGTTGGATTATTCCCTTTATCATTATGTAGTGGCCTTCTTTATCTCTTACTATATCCTTTGTTTTAAAGTCCAATTTGTCTGATATAAGTATTGCTACCCCAGTTTTTTTTTCATTTCCGTTTGCATGAAATTTTTTTTTCCATCCTTTTACCTTCAATCTATGTGTGTCTTTTGTTCTAAGGTGTGTCTCTTGTAGACAACATATGTATGGGTCCTGTTTTCTTATCCACGCAGCTACCCTATGTCTTTTGATTGGATCATTTAATCCATTTACATTTAAGGTTATTATTGATATGTAGTTGTTTATTGACATTTTCTTCTTTAAAGGTGTATTCCTTTTTTTGCTATATTCTTTTCCCACTTTGATCTGTTTACAACAGGCCCCTTAACATTTCTTGCAACATTGGTTTGGTTGTAATGAATTCCTTGAGTTGTTTTTTGTCTGGGAAGCTTTTTATTCCTCCTTCGATTTTAAACGATAGCCTTGCTGGAAAAGTAGTCTTGGTTGTAGGTTCTTGTTCTGCATTACTTTGAATATTTCTTGCCATTCCCTTCTGGCCTCAAGTGTTTCTGTTGAGAAGTCAGATGTCATCCTTATGGGGCCTCCTTTGTAGGTGATAACTTTTTTTTCTCTTGCAGCTTTTAATATTTTCTCTTTATCGCTTAGCTTTGGTATTTTAATTATGATGTGTCTTGGTGTAGGTTTCTTTGGGTTTCTCTTTAATGGAGTCCTCTGTGCTTCTTGGACTTGTGAGAGTTTCTCTTGCATTAATTTAGGGAAGTTTTTAGCTATGATATGATTGAACAACATCTCTATTCCTTGTTCTTTTTCTTCTTTTTCAGGAACCCCAATGATGTGGATGTTATTTCTCTTCATGTTGTCACAGAGCTCTCTAAGAATTTCCTCCGACTTTTTGAGTCTCTTTTCTCTTTTCTTCTCTGTTTTCATGCCTTCATTCCAGTTGTCCTCTAATTCGCTGATTCGATCCTCTGCTCTATCTATCCTGTTTTTAATTCCTTCCATTGTGGTCTTTATTTCTGATATTGTATTTGTCATCTCCAACTGATTCTTTTTTATACTTGCTATTTCTTTATTTAGGTGTTCATAGTGACCATCCATTGTTGTTCTAAGATCCCTAAGCATCCTTACAATCATTATTTTGAACTCCGCATCTGGAAGTTTGATTATTTCCATATCACTCAGTTCATCTCCTGAAGGTGTCACTTGTGGTTTCATTTGGATTGCACTTTTTTGTCTTCTCATGGTATTTTATTTGTAGAGTTGTTTGAGTCTAGGCTTGGTGTTGTCTGCCTCCAGTTTTCAGTTGTGTTATTTCTAGGTCTTCTTGGGTTGGTATCAGCTGTTATCTGTAATCCACTTTCGGATTTGGGCAGCTTTGAAGTCTTGATTTGTTTGTTTTCTTAACAGGTGATAGTCTTGTTTACTGATCTCAGCAGGGGGCTTCCTTGGAACTGTATCCAGGAATGCGATGGGTGTAACCTGAGACTCTGAAGGCCTCTTTAGCCAGCTAATCTCACTGAGGGCAGGGTGTGTTCTCAGCTTCAGTAGGGGGAGGTATATCTCAGATCTCCATGGAGACCTGAGTTACTGCCCCTCCTCCCCACTTCTTGTTTTCAGCTGTGTCTTGTTGCGCTGATTGGAGCTGGATAGATGTCCGGAGATCTCTGATCCGGAAGCAATTCAGCTCTGTCTTGTGAAAGGTTCAGTCCCTCTCCCAGCTATAGCCGCCTCCAGCACGGATGGGTCAGCTTTTTTAGTTCATTAGCCCTGCATTCCTTAGCCCCTCACAGTCTGTCCCTCTCCCTGTCCTTTCCACTTGGGAGATAAGCTGGTCTTTTCAACACACCTCACTCCCTGGTCGCCAGGTAAGTGGCTGTGAGCAGTAGTTTCTGCTCTTTTCCCTCTGTGAGATCCTCTCTGGGCTCTCAGCCTCACCTCCCCCCTCTGTTCCTGTAAGCAGAGGAGATTCAGGCGCTCCCTACCAGGATTGTGGCTTCTTCTTTGCTCCTTGGTTTTTGAGAGCTGTTCTTGCAGTTCACAGTTGGTTTTTCATGCTGATTTTTCCTAAATTGATTTGTATTCCAGTTTGGTGGTGAGAGCTGGGCGTCTGTGCGTCTGCCTACTCCGCTGCCATCTTCCTTCCCCCATATCTAGTATATTATTTTTAAAAAAAGAAGAAAGAAATGTGCCAAAGACAAAGTTTATTTAGTTTGTTTTAGCAAAATGCTTGAGAAAATGCCCCTCCATACACCCTTTCTTTAGCATGATGGGGTAAGTTGACCCACACGATGTGGCCTCAGGTGGCCATCTGCAATGCAGGGCTGTCCCTCTGAAGGCTGTCTATGGGACAGTAGGTGCCCCTTGTGTTGTTCCTGCAGTCCCATGGAGCCAGATTCTGCCTTGCCTTTCTGTCAGGGCTGTTCAACAATACCACAATATTTCTCTGGGAGTGAGTTCCCCGTCACTAGACATACTCAACAAACATTTGCATTAACATCCACCATCTCTCTGGAGGTGAGTGTCGTGGTGAAGAGTAGGCTAAGAAGACCCAGACTCGTGGATTTATTCCCCAACGACTGCCCGTGTGAACTTGGGAAATTCACTTAACTTCTCAGACTCTTGGCTTCCTTCCGGATGAAATGAGACTAAGCCTGTATAGACTGTGGGTTCCGTGGAGGCCATAAGTAATAAATTAAGGGAGATGAGGTCTATAAAAGCATTTTAGAAAACTAAAAAATATGCTGTGCTCATGTGTCATCCTTAAGATTTTAGGAGCTTGGAAATCGAGGATTTCGCACAGACGGCAGGGCCACGGGCCGGCGCCAGGAGCCCTGGTGGAAATGAAGTAGCGTGAAGCCTGCAGCGCCAGCGCCGGCCGCCGCACCCAGGCGGTCACTCAGGCGCCTCATTCGGTCGTGATGATTTTTAAAGCATTGGGGCCGGGCTCACGTGTCAGCCTGCAGAGTTGGCATCTTTTTATTTTGGTTTATCCCAACTTTGAAAAGTGATATATTGGGTCATCTCGACGTCCAGAGACATGGATGAAATTCCCCGCCTAATTAAAAAGTTGACAGATGGAAATGAGTTTCATTTCATGACATTGTATTCCCAGCTCACCGCTGGGCTCAGAGCAAGGTTGCCAGGCTGTTCACGGGGTGTGGTGGGGGGGAGAAGGACATGGCAGCCAGACAGGGTTGCTTTCCCCCTGTTCCCTAGCGGGGGCTGCAGAGACACTGTGGTCGGGGGTCTGCTCCTCAGCTGTGACTTCTAGCAACCTGTCACAGATCCTGTGGGGAGTCCTGGTGGGAAACGATCGTTTCTGGTGTCAGGGGCAGGACTGCATTTCATTCTAATTCACAGCGCACCTTCCAACCTTCCGTGTGATTCAATTTGGTGAGAGTTCATTCAGAAACTGCTCAGCAAAGTTTCTGTCTCTCCTGTGAATAAGACCTGGGCCCAGCCCGCCCATTATAGGATCCTACTGCCCTGAAAGCCACCGAAAGCCATCAGAACTGAGTCACCAAGCTGACTTTGCATTGATTACGGTTGGTTCCCTTGGTCTCCAGCACTAAGACCACTGTAGGGGTATCAGGCATGGAGCGAAAGAATTTTCCAGAGACCTGGTCCACCAGTGATGGAACCGGGAAAATGTTTTGCAGTGGAGGCTGCTTCGTGAACTCTCAGGGACCCCCACACCGAAAGGAGAGCGGAATTGGGTGACTCCTAGGAACATTTCCAATGAGCTAGGATATTCCAAAATTGCTGCTGAAGAGTTATTCATTTTCAAAGGTATTAGAACACTATATAGAAAAAAAAAAAAAAGGCACCAACTTTGGGGCCGTCTCTTAATTCCCTGGCATCCTGGAGAAGCACTTGGTCTCCCTGACACTCCACTTTCCATCTGTAAACAAGGATGGGAATCTTCACCTCCGAGAATGAATTTAGGTTCTGGAGAAAAATATGTATGTCAAGTACCTAAAAGCTCGACTGGCTCATTGTAGGGACTCAATAAATGTCTGTTTGTTCCGTCCCCCTACATCTTCGACAAGAGCTTCTATTTTTCTTCAGAAAGGAAAGACTTGTTTATCAGCAGGCCTGGCAGGTGATGTGACAGGAAAAGGTGAGCTCCAAGGACTTAGGTGACAGAGATCCCGGCTCCCCTCTAGTCCACCTGAGAAAGGGGAAAGTTTCCAACATCACCACTCTTGCCGCTGGGGACGCATCCCTCCCCACCCCCATCTGATCTCCCCAGGCTAGTGTGGTCTCCCCTGGACAGCCCTCTTCTCAGTCTGGGAGCAGATGGTGCCCTGCCAGGGCTGCAGAGAGCGGAGCCACCCACTTCCTAGCCAGGCTGTGTTCCGGACGTCGCACTTTATGGCACAAGATTCGCCATGCTCTGCATTTCTAGACATAGTAAATTGTCCTCCTTCTTCTCGCAGAAGTAAATGCCGGACGTGAATAAAACCGGCAGCTGAAGATGTTTCAGCCGGCCCTCGGATCGCTTTCCACCACGTAAGCATTCCTGCAGATCCCGGCTTGGTTGCCCAGATGGTCTACGAGAATAAAATCAGCAACAACTCATGAGCAGGTGTTTCTTGGTGCCAAGACACACAGAAGGTTTCTGTTGCACAATGGAAAGGTAAGGATCTCCAATAAGGCAGAATCCTGGGTAGTAAAAGCTCCTTCTATTGCATATTCTCTTTCACAGTGGTGGGCTTTATTCTTAATCCCACGAAATGCTTGACAAGCATAAAAAGCAATCATTTCCTGCCCCCCCCCCCCAAATGTTGCCATCTGAGTTCTTTTTTGTTTCCTTGAACTGAGCCAGCCTAGCAAGAGGAGGCTATTCTCCCAGGAAGGGCAGTGACACTGAGAGAGATGTCATTGTTCGTGCTGTAGACAGAACAGTGGCTGTGTGTGTGTGTGGGGGGGGGGGGCTAGACTCTCCCACCAAGGCCCCCACCAAAGGCAGGTGAGGGCTGGAACCTCGTTGGCAGGGCAGAGCTCACAGGTCACCAGGCACAGGGTGTGGGGTTGTATTTTAAAGCCTGTCTCTGCTTCCCTCCAGTGTCTGTGCGGGAATCTAATCGGGCCATCCTTCCCCACACAGGCCCCGTGCTGGGCTCGGGCCCTCCCGAAGACTCATCAGGTGCCTCCGTGTCTTGAATCCAGACACTTATATTGCCTTCATAAAGGTTCTAACGCAGTGTCTCTTGACATTTCTGGATTCTGTTCCTCTCTCTTCCTCATTTTTACGCACATACGGACACACACATCGTATACACTGTACAATGGTGCATGGAAATTGAGAAACTTTGTGGATGCCCTGAAGCCCCATTCATGAAAGCCAAGGGGTCATCGGATCTCCAGGTTAAGGAGGCTGCTCTAATTTGTGCCATCCTAGGAAATAGCATCCTAGGTCACCCTGCCTCTCGAGTGTCAGCTGTCTGAGGGCGAGGTCACCTCACATTCAGCCCCTCAGTTCCCACAGCCATTACCCAAGTGATCATGAGGGATCAGTTCCAAGTCCCAGTCAGCCTGGCCCAACCCTGCCAGGAGACGGGGTGTGTGTGTGTGTGTGTGTGTGTGTGTGTGTGTGTGTGTGTGTGTGTATGTGTGTGTGTGGAGATGATCGCCCTGCTGCACAGACTGCGGGATGGAGCCGCACTTTCAGGGGAGGCCTCACTCTGGGCCTGGTCACCAGTCGGGCTGTCCCACCCAGACACGGGCGTGGCGCTTCCTGGCTCCACGCCTCCGCGGGACCCAGCACCTATTTTGAGCTTCCCCTCCCGTCGGTCCTCTGATGCTGACCAGGCACCACATTGAACTGGCCATGGAGCACAAGTCCACTTTCCCCCATCAGGAGAAAACTACTGAAATACTTCAAATAGCAGTCAAGCCCAGGTTTGGACCCTCAAGGCAAGAGTCAGTCTGCAGGTGTCACTGGGATTAACCAAAAAACAGTCATGAGAGACCAGAAAGGGGCAGGACAGAGGGACACAACGGAGAGAAGAAGGGGTCAGGACGGGAAATGTCCCGGTCCCCTTCCCACTTCTGCTGCTCACAGGGGGTGCCCTGGGTGTGTCACTTCACCTGCTCCCCCTCTGTTTCTCCATCTGTGAAACGAGGATGCTAGTATTTACTTTACAACAGTTTTGAGACCCCTGAGGTGGGGACTATGCCTCATGCAGTCACTGAGGAGTACCGGGGAGGAAGAATGAGAGGAATACTATGACTGCGGGTGCAGAGCAAGGCCACTCAGGCACCAGGCAGTGGGAACAGAGCCCGAGGGAGGCCTGGAGACCGTCAGGACCATGCTGAACCCCGCCCTGCAAGGTCACCCCATAAGCAGAGGGGCCTGAGCAACAGCACCGGTCCTGGTGACCTCAGTCCCTTGGGACAGACGAGCTCTGGGCCATCTCCGGGACCAGGAGTCCTGCACTTGCACAGCAATTACCCTTTGCTGGTAAACTCTCCGGCTCCCACAACACGCAGCACTGTGGTTAACAGACAGTGAGGAGCCGCTAAGCCTGGGGCTCAGAGGAGCAGGGCTGCAGATCCCGTTGCCATAGCAACCCCTGCAGGTGTTCCTGAAAGGAATGACAAGGCCACGGGGCTGGGGTTGCTTTTCTCTCTCTTTCAGCAAGTCTGAAAGTGGGAAAGGTCACTGGGTGAGAGAGGCAGCCCAGTGCCAGCAGTGAGCGGTAGGCACAGGGGTGACCCAGCTAGCAAGTGGCAGAGCTGGTGGGGGGGCCACTCTACTCCTCCCACCACCCCTGGGGCAGACCTGGGAACTTGGGGACATCTGTCTGCTTCACAGACCTCCCATTCTGTCTCTGGGTTTGTGACAGCTACTCCCTGTCGCTATCTAGAAGAGATCTAAATTAGGGCCCAGCCCCCCAATCCTGCCCTGCTTCTGCGGCTAACAGCGCAGGTCTCATCACAGTGCTGTCCCCAAGGACAGCAGAATCTGTCCCCAGTGTCTCTCTGCCGTGGGAGGGGCGGGGAAGGCTCCCTTTCCTTTTCTGTGGCCAAGCAGGGAACACTAGGCCCACTGTGCACCCGGCCCTGGGGAGAAGGCCCGGAGGCAGGAGCAGAGGGCTCACTGGCAGGCACAGAAATGCAGACAATGAGGAAGGAACCAGCAACCCCTGCAGGCATCTATCTGGGTCCCTTAAGGCACTGTGCCCTTTCTGTGACTGGTCACACCCAGTAAACGCTCAGCCCTCCCATTGTTCTGAGTGGTCCTGTGTCAACAGCATCCACATTTCTCCCACTTCCCACACTGTCCAAGGCTATGAAGACCCCAGCTTGGCAGTAGCCTTCCCTCGGGGAACCCTGTGACTCCATGCTCCTGGGGCTTGAAAGCTGCTATACCTGCAGGACTAGGAGGGAGGAACCAGGTCTGGCGGTAAGGCTAGGGGTGATTTTCCACATCCCACAACACCCTCCGGGCAGCCATTCACTTCCAGGGAATACCTGGGGGTCACCCCCACCCCCCACTCCAGGGAACTAAGAGTGTGATTTAGGTGCCAAGCTCTATAGCTGGGTGACTTAACCTCTCTGTGCCTCAGTTTCCTCATCTGGAAGCTGTAAGAATGAAAGCAGATGCCAGTGGGTGGAGGGAAAGGTGGGGTTTCAGCAGATGAGCACAGGTGCCGGGCTGGCCCCACCCCAGGCACTTACTGTGATAAACAAGGAACAGTGCAGGCAGGGACCCTCCCCCGGGACTCACACCAGGGAAGGGCACTGTCCACCCATCCCAGACTTGCAGGAATAGCAGCTCATTACAGAGTAGGTGGGCGTAGATTGAAGAAATGTACCACAATCCTACTCCCAATAGCGCCCACCCACCACACGCCCTGAGAAATTAGCACAGTCTCCCAGGAAATGGTGGAGGGTCTTGGCACAGCCTCTGCAACCCCTGGGCTGGAATCCCAAGTGCTGGAGGTGACAGAGAGCCACAGAGCTGCCACGCACAGTGCCAGCCCAGTAACTGGAGAACCCACGGGTAACCAGGTGCTATCATACAGTGGGTGGGGGGACACCAAAAACTAGATGTGAATAGCAGACGTCTATGTTACCGTAAGTCACAGGAAACACACACACACACACACACACACACCACGTGGGACACGGAAACAGAGGCTGAGCCGCAGAGAACACCAGGTTCAGACCTCAGTTCTGTCATCTGCTGATTATGTGATCTAGGAAAACTGTTTAACCCGTGAGCTTCATCATGCTGCATAAAATGCACTTTAAATATAACATCTAGCAATAAGGTCACTGAAAAGATTACTTGTAAAGGATGTTGCATGTTCCATAAAATACAGCCACTGGTCCAAACATGATGTAAAAGCCCTGATTATCGTGCCTCGGAGCTGACCTTAGTCCACGGAAAGCTGCTGGCCGGCTTGGAGTCGGGGGTCCGTGCAGCTCTGCACTGGCCACTCTCCTCAGGCCCTGGGATGCCCAGTGAAGTCTCTCGATTTACAAACCAAGTGGCCATGCTCTTCCCAGAAAGACGGGACCCTGAGCCCTGATCCCTTGCCTTCAGCCACAATGCTCAGGTACAGTGGGAAGGCCCTGACAATCTAAGTGCCAAAGAGAGCACCAGAGGGAGGTTGGGAAGTCACCTGAGGATCCTAGAGGTCACGGTCCGCATGCCCCACGACAGTGGAGAGAGAGGTGCGTAGGGAACACAGAGAAAGCCAAGAAGGTGAAGCCACCCAGAGTCGATGTATCAGCCAGAAAGGCTCCCAAACCCAGACCCCGAACGAACTCCAACCCAGGGCTTTCTCGGCAACGTGCTGGCTCAGCAGCGGGCCTGCCGCTCATCAAGACAGCACCGCAGTCAAGCTCAGGGTTACCCACAGCAGCGTGAAAACGCCAACCTGCCCTTCCGGGACAGGCTACACATCATGCTACCCCGTCTCAAGACCCCGGCCAGGGCCACCTGAATCACACACCCTGTGGCTTCTCTCCCCGCCTGACCAGTTGAGGGTGTTGGTTGTGGAAGCTGATTCCCGCGCCATGCGACACTTGCCAGAACTCCAACAGCCACAGTGGAGGACTCGGACGCTGGGAGTTTGACACCAGTTTCAAAGTCCAAGTGGTTCTGCATTTCTCTAGAAGCAGCCTGATGCATGCATATCATTCCAGGCGCCCAGCTGTGAGCAGCTGCAGCGTTAGTCTCAAGTCTAAGAACCCCGGACTCCTTAGAAAACAGGAAACCGAGCCTCGACGCTCTCTCACCGCCAGTCACCAGTGGAAAGACAAGCTAACGGGTGACACTCAACTGAGAGCCCATGTCTCTCCCCTTCAAGGCCTGGGACCCCGGTAGCCCATTTTCCCGTTTTCTAAGCCCTCTTCAGTTTCTAATGAGGCTGGTGTTATTAAGCAGAGATAGTGACTCCCAGCGGTCGGAGCCCACACGGGAGCACGGGGCTGTGGCATCTATAGTTAGCTGGAGGAAAACGCAGCCTCTCCCCAAAGAAGGGGGCAAACCTGCATTTGAATGCTCTCCTGGTACGTTCATCATAATGAGTTTTCTTTCCTAAAAGGTAAGACCCAGTTTTCAAGGTGAGGGGGAACTGGACATACCAGGGCGCCGTTCAGAGACAGGGAGCCACGCCACCCGGGGACCACCTCAACGCCCGAGCAGTCTGGCCGCAGGTTCGACAGCCCACGGGCTTCTCACTTTTCTCTAAACTGCTCCCACTCACCCTCCCATGTGGGGCCCGGGAAAGGGCGCTGGGGCTGGCAGGGTGCCCCTCACCGAGATCATCGGCCTCTGCTTTCTCAGCTGACCTCTCCAGAACAGGATTGGAATGGACAGAGGGGCCAGGGTGGGTCCCTTCACTTCCCTTGTTTGCTTCTGAGTGCAAGGCAGGTGGACAGAGACACGGCCAACAGGTGATGAGAGTCAGTAACATAGATCCGGTCCCCCCGACTGGCTGTGGGGGTTGATCAATTGAATTAGGGTTGATGTGGCTGTAATTATTAACTGATTGTTAACCACTGGTCCCAATGCCTTTCAAACAGGACGTTAACCTTTCAGGAGTCCTTGACTCGACCTTGTTTTAGTAAGCTAGTAGGCTTGATGCCGTAGAAATAGTAATTGTCTACAGAGAACGTTAATGGTGCTCAACTCCACTTGCGCCTCTCGGAAAGCTGGAATACCAAGGAAGGCTGGACGAAGGCGCCTAGGTTTTCTGTGACATGCGGAGGAGTCCGGACAGGTCAGTATTGGAGCTCGTGAACAGAGAGGAGGGTGTGGGCCCCACCTTCTGAGGGATGGGAAGTACAGCAGCATCATTCAACCGGGCTCCCAGCGGAAGGGCCTGGAGAGCTGCGATGAGCGCAGTGAACACAGCATTGTGGCCGAGGCGAGGTTCTGAGTGGGACTACCCAAGTTTGCGCTGGGGTTCCATTACTTACTAGCTCTGTGTCCCTAAGCTAGTTACCTACCTGCTCTGCACCTCGTTTTCTTAAAAGGTGATCATGAGGAGTGAATGAGGTAATGCATTTAAAGCTTGGGTAGATATTTGGGGAGACTTTCTTCAGCTGATGCAGGGCCCAGGACCACCAACAGAGAGAGCAATCCCTGGCAGAGTGGGGTGTCAGCAAGGCACAGGGCAGACCGGGTTGCCGCAGCACAACGGTATGACTCGAACTGCAAATATCTGAAAGGCATTATTAGCCGTACTTATGCATGGGAAAATAAGGGTCAGGAAAGCAGGGCTCCTAAAGGTCTTACAGTGTTCACATCAAGGCCATCTGCTACCCGATGCTCACTCCTGACTGCTTGCCCTTGGGTCCACTATGTGATCTCAGACCCCTGCTCGCTTGATGTTTCCAGTCACCTGAAGTGATGGAAGTCGGCTGTAAGGCTAGAGAAAATCTAAGTGACCAGTGGGCAATGGCTTGACTAATGCCGTCTGGTACAGCAGGTGCCGTCTGGATTCATGGCCATTTTGGCCTCGTGGGTCTGCCTGGACAGATGTTACCTAACTGGGATAAATATGCTGACTTCTTCCCTGGGAAGTGTTTTAGAGAACTGTGCAAACTATTCCCAAATTCCAGGTGCTGCCGAAGGTTCAGGCCAGGAACTCAGTCCTGGGGGGACAGCTGGTCAGAAGGCAAGGGCGTGGGCTGTCATGTTAGTAAGTCTTCTCTAAAGAGGATGAAAACTTGTCAGAGGTCTCTAGCTGCACCCACAGGAGCGGACATGAGGCGAAGCCACTGATGAGGATGAGGATGACAACGATGACGATGACAGACTGCAAGGTGACCCAGCACGTGTGTGCAGAGCATTGGGACAGTGTGGGGAGGACGTGTGGAGGCGAGGCTGCTCCTGTGTGCTCCACGTCGAAGACCCACAGTGAGCCGCGTTACATGTGGTCACCAGCTTTGACAGCACAACATGGTGACTGACCAGAGTAACTTTTCAAATTACTTACATGAATAAAAAATTATTCCTATAACCAAGAATTGTCCTATATATTATCTCATCTATATAAACTAAGCCTTCTGATTAATGCATGGCCACCCTTTCTCCTTCCCTCCATCCAAAGCCTTATGTGGGGTCAAGGTAAAGCCCGGTGTGCATCGAGGGGTCAGTCAGCAGCTTTGCTCTTTCCTCAGCTGCTGCCTGGGCTGTGGCGTGGTTTGAATCTGGTGTGAGACTCTCAGGAGAGCAAAGTCCAGAACGTCCAGCCTGAGCCACCCCTCCACCTCCGAGTGCAGGCTTCAGCACTTAGGCATCAGGGTTCTACCTCTGGGAACCCCCTCTGGACTGGTTCTCCTTAAGATGTTTGCTCTTCACACCCTCACTGTGAGTGGCCATATGTAAATCAGTGAGCCCTAGTGGGCCTATCCAGCCTGTAAGTGTGCTGGCTGGCTGTTCCCCCACCCACTGCTCAGGGAGGTTCTACAGACTTGCAGATTCTCACCCTTCACATGGTGACACCGATAGTTCTGAGGACCCCTAATGGAGAAGGCAGCCTCGTGTGCTGGAACTGACCATCTGGCTGTGGCCTTAAGATCACAGCTCAGAAACTATCCCACTAGTGGGGGAGGAAGGGTGACATTTCTTGGGCCCCTACTGTGTCTCTGACAGAGCCTCAGACACATAGCCTCACATAATTCACCCACCTCAGGAGACAAACAGCAGGACTGTCATTTTATACAGGCCAGACTAGGGGTCAGAGGGTGGAGTGCTCTGCCCAGAGTCGCTGAGACTAGAATCCAGGTCCATGCTTCCTCCACCCTAGGACGTTTGCTCCCGACATTAACCAGTCCACAGCCACTCCCCGTCTCACCCTGCCCCCACTGCACATGGCTAAGGTGCTTTCACTGTATTGTACCCAGAAAAGGCAATCCAAACAGTAGGAGGATGAGCTGCATCTCGCCGAGTCGGTAATCAAGGACATAAACGGCGGCTTGCTCACCATCTATGTACATCTTTATTTTGAATTTGCTGGAACCACTGAGAATGATCTACAGGGATGCGTTGCATCTGGGAACAGCATTCGGTTCTGGCTGCTCCTGTCCTCCAGGATTAGACGCGGGGGGGGGGGGGGGTGCGCGTGAGTCTGGCCGGTGTGCTCACAGCCAGAGCCGGCCCACACTGAGGGCTGTGCTGAAAGTCCGCAAGGCCCTGTGCGTCCCCCTCGCGGCCAGGAGGAGCGACCCGGCTTCGGCTTCGTGGCCAGCCTCCCGCAGGAGTCTGGCCAGCTCCTCGGCGTCCCAGCGGCCCTGCTGAGGGCCGGCCAGAAGGTGCTCGACCATGTGCGGGTAGAAGGGGGTGGAGACGCACTTCACCAACAGCTTGGCATCCAGGAGCAGCGAAAGGAGTTCTTGGTCGCAATTTGAGGCATTCACCTTCAAGAAATAAGACAGGCAAGGCATGAGGCTGGCATCACTTACTTCTCACCTGTAGACCCATCACACACCATGCTGGTTTGCTGGGCACCACCCCTCTGCCTCTGTCCTTATAAAACACCTCTCTTTCCCCAGGTGCCTGCTCCAAAGAGCACATTAGGGCATACGCACCTCTGAGATCACAACCACAGAGATGACAGCCACGGTTTCCTTTTAACATGAGACACATGAATGTACCAAGAACCCCCCTGAATCGTTGCTCACGTATACTAAGCGCCAGGGACTGCGCTAACACTTCTCCTGTGTTACTGCGCTAAGCCTCCCAATTCCACTCTCTCGCTGGCCCTTCTACTTTCCATTTTACAGACTGGGAAACAGAGGTGTAAGAACACTGCTTCGAGCGACACTAGAATCTACGTAAACACAATAAATAAATAAATAAATAAATAAATAAATAAATAAATAAATGTTGATTAACATCACTGTCAGTGAGTCATGGGCCCCGAATCCAAACCGAGATCGATCTTGACTCCGGAGCTGGGCTTTCCCATTTACATTTCCTTCAGGCTTTACCACGGCCCATGTTCTTAGACCCCAACGCTCCCCTGCAGGCAGATCAACAAGAAAACCTTTCTTATCCTCCACTTCATAGACAGGATGATTTGCTCTTGCTGAAAGCCCTAGAAAGCTCAGCCCTAGAAACTCACCTTTCTGAAATGCTGACGGGCTCTTTCGGCGTGTCCTCCCTGTACTGCCCCCTTGCTCCCCTCTGCTAGTCTATGAATGGTTTCTCACGCTTTTCTGTTTCCTATTATTGTCCATATTGTTGTAAGGAACCAGGTCAACACTAACTGCATCTCAAAATTCAGACCTCATTTACGTTGTGCTGTCATAAAATACAGCACCATGACAGGTTCCTCTTAATGTCGCTGTGCACTTTTAATAATTTTGGTTGTAGGAACCTTGAAAATAATGTGGCATTTCAAAGCCAATTAACTCGTGTTTGGGCCAGCTGTCCCGGACTACATACTCTGTGCTCTTCCTGCTCGCTCTGTGACAAGGAGGTAAGGTTACCGACTGATGTGAGGAGGCCAACCGTGTCCACTGGATGCAGAAATTAAAGCAAAAGGAGTTCTGAGAGTAAGAGTTTCTCCCCACTAGGAGGTGGCGCCTCTCCTATAACCCAGTGATCCCACAAAACCCAGCATAAATGTCAGCTCCAATGTCAGCTTCTTGGTGACATTTTCTCTGAATCTCTGGGCCCAGCTGACTCCTCCCTCCTCCACACTCCGAGGCACCGTCTAGATGCCTCTCGCGTTGTCTTCTGGACCCCCATGCGAGTGTCTCCGCGCCAGGCCAGGAGCTGCTTGGGCACAGAGCATCCTTCTGTCTCAGCAGTCAGTTTAGTCTGCAGCTGTTAAAAGGCCAAATGGGCTGCCTGACTGCACTCGGTCACATGCTTGTAAACTGCACAGCTCGGGATGAGGACCTGTCTCTGCAGAGTCAGAACAGAGTGGACTCGATCTCTGCCAACCCTGGGCCTCTTTTCTTTGCCTTTCACTCCATCTACACCTGTGCACACAGCTCACCCACCTCTGACTCCTGACGACACTAAAGTGAGCTCAGCTGAGCACGTTTTGTTTGCTTGTTTCTGTTTTTGGACACAGATGGTAGAAACACAATAGGCACGAAAGACTAGCTTTTCTGCTGCAAGGGGACGCAGAGCTTTCAATACTCTGCACAGGGGTGGCTTATGAGTTCTGCATGTCTTCCTTCCTTCCAACCTCCTTCCTCTCCTCCGCCCCAGAGGTAGGAAACAAGAGCCTATTCCTGAGGTGCGATCCCCATCGTAACTGTGTCAGCTCCCAGGGCCAACCAGCACGTTCACGCTAAGCCTTAACGTGTCCCACGGAGCCAGTTACAATCTCATTTGAAACATGAAGAAGGAGGTTCAGCAGGGTCTAAGTCACAAGCTGAATGTCACAGGGCTGTTCAGCGGTGAGCTGGAAGGAGCGCCCACATCTCTGACTCGTTTGCTTGTTTAAGGTCGGTCCCCTCCAGAGCACGTGCTTCTCCGGAGCTGGGATCTGGCCTCCCTTGTTCACACTCATCCCCCGTGCCCAGGATCAAGCGGGCTGTGTGCTAGGAGCTCAGCCGGGGCAATGGATCCACGTATGAATGAGAAACTCCAAAGCTCACCTCCCTCACGGCAGGCTGCACCTCCAGGTGCGTGTGCGCACTGCATCTGAGTGACTGTGCGTGTTCTTTTCAAGCATCCCTCCACCACACCCTCCAGGAGAGAACAGCATGCCCCAGGACACTGCTGGCAAATGTTTGAGAAAACATGGATAAAAGGCTCAGAATCCAAACACTGCAGGACAGTGCTTTCTCTGTTGCCCTGAGTGAGTCTTCAAAGCTGGGACACCTTCATTGTTCTTCCTGTTCACTCACCAGCCCTCACTCTGGAGCCCTGAGACTCTAGGAAGGGAGGGATGGGTTTTTCCAGCCCAACGGAGACCCAGAGGTTCTGTCAATGCCAGCAGAGGCTGCTCCTCTCACCCTCTTTTCTGTTTGTTTCCCCCCAGTGACATGACATCCTTAACATCGGTTTCCCACTGGACGGACCCAGCATTTCTAATAGCTGTTCCTGCAGGCTGAGCGTGAGGGAAGGACAGCGTAGGCATCCACCGGAAAAACTAGCTATCTACCATCCCGGCAGGGAAAGCCTGAGGTCTGAGTCACAGAAGTGAAACACACTGTCTCCTTCGGCCCCGCCCCTGGGGGTTCCCTAAAATCAGGTAGAGTCAGAGGTCGCTGACCTCCACTGACCATGGGCAGTGGTCAGGGAGAGTTGTGCGCAAATTTTGGTTCAGCTTCTCGTAATCTGAGTGCTGAGAAAATTAAAGTGGCTACTTCATCTCTGACTTTCTCCGATTCGGGCTCATTGCAAGACGCACACAAGGGCAGGGTGTGCCTCCTAATGGCCAGCGCACGGGAAACACTTCACGAACAATGATCCTGTGCACGGTGGGGTAAAAAGAGAACAGAAAACTACAGAACAAGAAGAGGGCCCTACAAGGGCCCTATTTCCACATGTGCATGTAAAGAGGAGGAGCCAGACCAGACAGGGATGGCCCAAGGTCACGCCACATGTGCAAGTAAAGAGGAGGAGCCAGACCAGACAGGGATGGCCCAAGGTCACGCCACATGTGCAAGTAAAGAGGAGGAGCCAGACCAGACAGGGATGGCCCAAGGTCACGCCACATGTGCATGTAAAGAGGAGGAGCCAGACCAGACAGGGATGGCCCAAGGTCACGCCACATATGCAAGTAAAGAGGAGGAGCCAGACCAGACAGGGATGGCCCAAGGTCACGCCACATGTGCAAGTAAAGAGGAGGAGCCAGACCAGACAGGGATGGCCCAAGGTCATGCCACATGTGCAAGTAAAGAGGAGGAGCCAGACCAGACAGGGATGGCCCACGGTCACGCCACATGTGCAAGTAAAGAGGAGGAGCCAGACCAGACAGGGATGGCCCAAGGTCACGCCACATGTGCAAGTAAAGAGGAGGAGCCAGACCAGACAGGGATGGCCCACGGTCACGCCACATGTGCATGTAAAGAGGAGGAGCCAGACCAGACAGGGATGGCCCACGGTCACGCCACATGTGCAAGTAAAGAGGAGGAGCCAGACCAGACAGGGATGGCCCACGGTCACGCCACATGTGCATGTAAAGAGGAGGAGCCAGACCAGACAGGGATGGCCCACGGTCACGCCACATGTGCATGTAAAGAGGAGGAGCCAGACCAGACAGGGATGGCCCACGGTCACGCCACATGTGCATGTAAAGAGGAGGAGCCAGACCAGACAGGGATGGCCCACGGTCACGCCACATGTGCATGTAAAGAGGAGGAGCCAGACCAGACAGGGATGGCCCACGGTCACGCCACATGTGCATGTAAAGAGGAGGAGCCAGACCAGACAGGGATGGCCCACGGTCACGCCACATGTGCATGTAAAGAGGAGGAGCCAGACCAGACAGGGATGGCCCAAGGTCACGCACCGGCAGCCACAACTGCTGCTCTCCACACCCTGGCAGCTGGCCTCAGCAGCACCAAGGCCAGACTGAGCCCGTCTCCTCAGGACAGCAGAGGCACCCCGCGCCCCAAAGCCGCCTCTCCACAGGCTGAGTGGACAGATCAATCTGTTAAGCCTCAAACTGTCTTCGTTTCTAGTGTTTTTGGCCAACATTCTAACATAAGGCACTAAAAATCTGCTACGACGACCGCGGAAGCCTGCTGCTTTCTTACTACCTGTTACTCGTTCTAACCTCCTTTATTTTTCTTTCTGAAATAGAAAGAAAATAAGAAGAGAAATGAAAATAGTTTCAAACAAGAAGTCACCTATATCTGGATCACCACAGGAAAATCATTCCCTCCTCCTTTTCTGCCCAGCAATCATCCAGGAGTGGAGATCGTTCTCACAACCCCTAAGGTGTCTATCTGTATTCCACCTTCCTCATTATATGTTAAGAATTTTTTAAAATGTTCTTTTTACATAGTTTTCATTCTTAAAAATTTTAATGGCTGCAAAATAGTCTACTGAATGGAGGTAACAAGCTATTTAACTTCTGCTATTTGAATATTTCAGCTGGTTTTAGTGGTTTTGTTATTATTGAAACACTAAAAATGAATGTTATTTTTATGCATATACGTCCTTTATTTGAATTGTTTCCTTAGGATAAATTATCAAGGAGAGGTATCGCTGGGGTGTTACGGGATGAATTATACTCTCACCCCAACTCATACGCTGAAGTCTGGACCCCCTCCCCCCCCCCCCCCCCCCCCCAGTGCCTGAGGATGTGACTGTGTTTGGAGACAGGGCCTTTAAAGAGGTAATACGGTTTAAGGTGTTGCTTGGGGGGAGCCTCATGTAATATGACCAGTCCTTCTAAGAAGAGATGAAACACACACAAGGCCAGAGGCAACCATGTGGGGACACAGGGAGGTGGCCACCTCCACACCAGGGAGAGAAGCCTCAGAAGACATCAGCCCTGCTGACAACTTGATCTTGGACTTAACGGCCTCCAGAACCAAGAGAAAATAGGTATCTGCGGTTGAAGCCGCCCAGTCTGTGGCATTCTGGTATGGCGGCCTGAGCAGACCACCACGTGGCATCAGGTACCGGAACCTTTTTTGGCTGTGGATCCAGGGGCAAGTACCAGCACACAATGACATCCTGTGCAGTGTATAGCGGTGACATTAGTGCAGGATGGTGGCAGTTTTCACTGTACATTTCTCAGCTCTGTTACTATTTTGAAAAAAATAACCACTTTGCCAATTCAGGGTGTATGTAATGGCACCTCAGAGAAGCTTGGATTTGAATTTGTTTATTGGCAAGGACAAATCTTTTCCATTTACTTCCTATCATTTTTGTTTCTTCTTGTGGGAAGAATCAAATCTGTCCTTTGCTCCTTTACTAGGGTTGTAACATCATTCTTTTCACATCTGTTGCTCCTTGTGTAACTTAAATATTAGCTCTGAACATTCTATTACAGTTCTGTTTTGGTTATTTGTTTTACATTTTTGTATCATGAGGAAAAGCTCTGTTCCTTACGATTTTTTTTCTATTGCTTAAAGTTCAGAAGTTATAATCCCTTGGAGGACCTGATATATATAGAGATATCATTTTCTGACATTGAAAAATACGTGACACTTTAATCAATCATAAATTACCTTGGTATACAGTCGGTGAAAAATCACACGGCTCTTTAAGAGCTTGAAGAAGAAAATATATTCTGTCATTTTTGGACTCAGGTGGATGCTTGAAATAACTATGAGACAAGTCCAGAAGGATTCGCTAATTTAATCCCTCTGATCAAATAACTCTGAATTATAGTGAGAGGCAGTGTGGGCTTGTGAAAGAAGACAGGCTTCTGGGTTAGAGACCAATTTCCAATCCTGGTTGCTTCACTAAACTGCTGCGTGACCTTGTAAAGGGTAATCTCTCCGGGATCCAGTTTCCACATCTGAAATACCGACCACCACAGATAATCTATGTTTTTTTAAATGCCGAGCATATTGCCTGGTATCGAGTTCAAGTTCAATAAATGGCTGAACTTATCACAGTCAAACACATCAGAAACAAAGCATTTTCAAGAAGAGGGGGCTTATAGATATCATAAAGCAAGTAAAAATGCTTGCCCCCTCTGATAGAGATCAGTGATTTGTGTGTGTGTCAGTGATTAAGTTTTAGAATAAATGAAATTTCACAGGTCTTGGGAAAGAAATCTATTAAAGCACAAAGTACTACCGCCTTCCAAGCCATTAAATGTTATCTGCTTAATTCCTGTTTCAACAATAGGTAATGAACCTTCTCTGAATTGTAATCTTTGATTTTATGGATCTATACGAAGCTAAGAATAATTACAGTAATGAGGTAAACTGGAATTCAAGCAGCATAATACATGCAGGACCTCATTTCAACAACTTCAGAGAACATTATTTGATATTATTTCGCTCTTTACTTTAGGGGAGGATATCTGTCTCACTGTTACATATATTATTACCAATAGAAGTTATTAAAGATACCAATGATAAGGGCAGAAAAACAAAAGGGCAATACAAGTGTATGCTTAGAATAAGAAAAATGCCTGTAGGTAATTTTTTATATTCTCTATTTATATGAATGATAGTCAGAATCCATTTCTCAGCATAGCATTTGTCTCACTCCTGGCGTGGGCTTGAATACTATACCATACCTCTTCTGAAACCAAAATTAGGACAAACCATCTGACTTATAACCTAACAACGGGAGAGAATCTTTGAAAACCCAAGTCTGATCACCTCTATGACCGTAACCAAATCTTCCATTGCAGAGCCCTGAGTTTGGCTAGTTCCACTTACATCCCTCCTATTTTGCTTAATCCCTCGCCGTTGTATGTCAACCCCCCTCTTCCGCCCCGTGAGATAATTCCTTGAAACACAGGGATGGTATTTCATTTCAGCTTTACAAATATCCTACCTTCCCTCACTCCTGCACACAGTACCCGGCCACACGCAGTGGGTGCTCAGATGTCTGTCCAAACTAAGGAACTCAAGCCAGCATCAGTGCTGTCTAGAAGTATAACAGGCTCACAGGCTCAGCTACAGGGAGTGAACTACCTGTCGCTAGAGGCGTCCGTCCAACTGAGAATTCTGTGAGAGAGGCAGCTGCCCAGCTTCCTTCACCGAGAAGACTGACAGTAGAGAGGATGAATGATGATCAGCAAAAGTGACATACCTAGCCATGTTCAGGTCAAAATGGGACTTAGAAATAGCAGATAGGCTCAAAATTCTAAAAAAAAAAAAGAGCCTGGTACTAAAAGAGCCAAAGAAACAGTGACTGTAAGATGGGTCAGTTCAGTAACCGTCATCTAATCCTCTGTATAACTGGACCACTTCAACCTCGCTTGTTTTGGACGACTTTAGAAGGAAACAAGCTGCCCTTAGCGCTGAACCCAAAGGGCTCTGCAGACACCAGACAAGGCTGTCAGGACCCCGGCCCAACCTCCTGTGACCGCGGCATGCCAAGGCAGGAAGGGAAGTGAGTGCGCGAATTGGAATGGGCAGTGGCAATTCTGAGGACTGCCACAGGTAGAACAGAAGCCCACACTAAGGGGGACAAGTTAGTTGGAACCCTGGACAAAGTTAAAGTGGGAACAAAGAAAGGAAGGGCCCATAGTTCTACATAAAGATGTCCATCCAACTCTGCTTTTCTGAGAAGCTGTGAGGCTCTCCCTCCAACCTAGACACTAGTCCCTGTACGTGATGTCTGGAGGTCCCCTGCCTTCGTGGCAAGATCGAAGGGCATAAGAATCACAGCTATTTAAAATGTGCAGGCAGGGTATATGGAAGCAACTGATTCTGAACAACTCCACAGGGCAGGACTAAGATCACCGTGTTTCAGAGAAAGGGTGCAGCCTTCACCTGGCAGTGTCCTCTTCCCACAAGGTCCATCAGAACCATGGCACACAGCACAGGGGGGTGGTGCACTCTACCGCAGCCGGGCTTGGCCAGGGCCCCGGGGACCGCGTGGGTTTGAGAGGGAGCCCCGCATGGGGAAGCTGCTGACTGGCTCTGCTCTCATCCTTGGCAGCGCTATATCCTACGGCCTGAGATGCTGTCAGCAATTTCATTTCTCTGTAGAGATAACCCTTTTCCAATATAATGGACCTTGCCTAGTTCTGTTAAAAAAAAAAAAAAACCAGTGTGGCTGAGTATAGACTTTGGAAGCTGGACCCAGGGTTTAAACCTCAGTCCTGGCTGCTTACTAGCTGTGTGCCCTCTGAGTCTCAGTCTTTCCATCTGTGAGACCAGAATGCTATCATCTCACGGGACTATTAAGATAAAGTACAGATGTGCCTATTATAATGCCTGGCAAGAAGCTGTGTCTAGAAGCTGCTAATTATTAGTATTAGGGAGAGACCTTTAATTGGGTGCTTAAAGTCTTAAAGGCTTCCTTTATATGCCCATGAATAATTCTTTTAACAGGCACTGCAGCCCAGGACAGTATGAGGGTGGGCAGGGCAGGGCGGAGCCACTGAGTGGTCCCAGCAGAAGCAGCAATGTGGAGCAGAAGCCACCAGGGACTTGCCATTATGGATGGGAGATTCTCAGCGTACAAAACTATTATAAATACACATCTGTTTACTTGGATAAAATGAGTCAAGAGATTCCACCCGGTAGGAAATATGCTGGAGACGAGCTTTAAAGCCACTACTATTCTTCTCAGAGAGAATACAACTTGGAAGGTGGGCTTGCAGCTCACCAGGCTGACGAAGAGGGTGCCTTGGAGCCCTCCACTGCAGTACCAGTATGATTTAAAAAGAGCCACATCAGGGTCCTGCGAAGAAAGCCCACTGAAATTGTAACATGAACTTTTAATGGAACTGGAGGAGCAGTAATAGAGTAATATCTGGTTTCCCCTTTCGAGTGTTCTTGAAATGACAAACTGCAGAGATGGAGAGCAGGTGAATGGTCGGCACTGGCTGCGGGAGGGAGGAGGTGGTGGAGGCTACAGCGGGAAGCATGAGGGATCTTTGTGACGGAACTGCTCCACTCTTGACTGTCGTGGTGGTGACGTGAGTCTCCCCAACGAGACTGCACAGAACTGCACACACAGACGTGCAGAAGGAGGACGGCAGAGAGCCCTGGTGAGGCCTGAGCAGGCCCAGAGGCCGTGCCCATGTCAGTGCCTCGGGTGTAACACCATACTACAGGAACGCACGGCGCCACTGGTGCAACTGCGGGAGGGGGTGTAAGAGAGGGGGTGATTTCCTACAACTGGATGTGAACTTAAAAAAATAATAAAACTATCTCAAAATAAAATGTTAAAAATATTTTATTACTGTAAAACTTTTGCTCTTTGAAGGATGCAAAAATTCTGAAGTACTCAGCATTTCTGTGAACATGTTTAATGGAGCAGCCTAATGTGAATACTCCACTTAGTGTGAAGTTAAAAGTCTCCTTACTAGGTCCCTAAAAGTAAGGGTCTCAGAGGTAGGTAAGTGGCTCATTCTAGCAATTTCCACCTCTGCATCTCTTATCACAGTCTGCAGGGTGTTTCAAAAGCAAAGAGTGTTAGCACAATGTTGTACATCAATGTGCAAATGAAAATGTCATGGTCCCTGGCTGGTTGGCTCAGTGGTTGAGTGTTGACCCGGTGTGTGGAAGTCCCGGGTTCGATTCCCAGTCAGGGCACATAGAAGAAGTGCCCATCTGCTTCTCCACCCCTTCTCTATTTCTCTCTCTCTCTCTTCCCCTCCCACAGTCATGAATCGATTGGTTCGAGCGCATCAGCCCTAGGCACCGAGGAAGGCTTTATGGAGCCTCCTCCTCAGGCACTAAAAATAGCTCAGTTGTGAGCATGGCCCCAGATGGGGATTGCTGGGTGGATACTGGTCAGGACACATGTGAGAGTCTGTCTTTTTACATCCCCTCCTCTCACTTGGTAAAGACAGAAAAAATGTTACATGGTTAAATTAGTACCAGGTAAAAACTACTTGGGTGTTACAGCACTCCCACGTGGTTTCTTATTTTGATAGTGTATGCGAGTGCATGAACACGTGTGTGAGGGTGAGGAGTGTCGGGAGCAAGCCTGGTCAGCAGTTAGGGAACTCTGGTTCTGGCTGGGTCCTGGCAGATGCACTGGCGATGAAGAATCTTTAAATCAAAACTGGTGCACTTGTCTATGGACCTCAGGAGTGCATCACGAGAGCACTGTACAGGATGCAGAAAGGCAATGTATTAATACTTTTACCATTGAAGGGGCCCATGGCCAAGTTCAGTGGGTCTGCCTGAGCAGAGGTGCTAACAAGTACAGAATGGGGGTGAGGGAGGGAAGCCCTGGGATCTGCAGCCTGATTGTCCTCAGCTTCCCCTTCTTCCTAATTTCTTGTACTTACAGTAAAAAATAGGTTAAAAAACAAAACTCACTGTATCTCTTAATTTCTTGTAAACTCCCAACATTATGAAACTTTTATTTTACCATGAATCACTGACAGACAAGCCCCCTCAATTCCCTGAGTCCCGTTTCCAGAGAGGCCCCTCTCGTGAGCAATTATCAGTGGTAATGAGGGTATTCAGTCTCTGCAGAAGCTTTAAGTTACTTTGAAACTACATCAGGCATTAGATTTTTTTCTCACTCTGTTCATGGCAACTGTTTCCAAATGCAACGGTGTTCCACTTTTTTGTAACCATATACATAGCTTTCTGAATCTCGTCATTAACAAAATGTTATATCAATTTATGTCCTGCACCACATAACAATATCTCGAGTCATTGATGAACTACACTGATGACAGTGGTCCCGCAAGATTACAATGGAGCTGAAAATTCCTATGGCCCGGTGATGTCAGAGCCATTGCGATGTCGTAACACGTGTTTGTGGTGATGCTAGTGGAAACAGACCTACTGGGCTGCCAGTTGTGTAAGAACACGGCACCTACAGTTGTGTACAGTCCAGACTTCTTGACGATGATGATGAATGACTATCTTACTGGCTGATGTACTTCTTACATCAGCAATTTCCAACCGGTGAACCGGTGTGCCTCAGAATTTTAGTCATTTACGTGTGCCATGAGATGAAAAAGGTTGAAAACCATTGTCCTACAGTACACTTTTCATCATTATTTTAGATTGTCCTTTCTACTTGCGAAATAAAAGTTTGCTGTTAACAGTATGCCGTATTATGCGGGCAGCAGCCTTGTGCAGCTGGTGTTCGCTGGGTCTCCTGATTGTATCGGTTCCCCTGTGCGGAATTTAATCTCGTGCTGTTTTATAAGTACAGTGTAGCCTCAGGTACAGTGTTTGTGAAGCCTGCCGTGGTGTGCAGCCAGGCTGAGGCCCTCCCGGCTACCCAGCGCCCACTCACTCACTGACTCACGCGCCCTGACCAGCTTCCCGTCCTGCAGTTCCATTCATGGGAATTGTCCTGTAATAGGTGAACCGGTTATTTTTATCTTTGCTACCCCATTTTTACCATACCTTTTGTATGTCTGGATATGTTAAAGACACACAACCAGTGCCCATTGTGTTAGAAGTGCCTACAGTGTTCTGTGCCCTAGCCTAGGCACAACGGGCTGTACCCTTTGCCTAGGTGTGTCGGCCAGACCATCTAGGTTTGTGTAAATGTGCCCTGTGATGTTCCCACACTGACAAAATCGCCTAACTGCTCATGTCTCACAATGTATCTCTGTCATTGAGCGATGCATGACTATGTTCATCAGTCTTCACTGTCTGTTGTGGCAAGCATGTACCTTTGCTCCAAGCTTCTCCTCCCCTCTTTAGTCACCAGACTACATTTTGTAGTCACCAACTACATCCTTTTACATTTTAGTTTTTTAAAAAAAGCACACAAACACACATAATTCCAACACACAAATACTTCAAATGAAAGGTTGATCTCCCTGCAGAAGGGTTTCGGTAGGAATCACACTACACCAATTCTTTAAAATGCAACCTTGAGCTATCTAATTCTAAAGTGTAAAATTTAAAAAGGGAGGTGGAAGTTTCTCCAATTACAATAAGCAGATAAGCAGCCCTGGGAGAGCAGGCGCAGCCCCAACTCAGCACATCCTCCCTCCAGCCCGATGCTGCCAGAGGACAGAAGAGGCTGAGACTTCAGAGCGCTCCAGGAGACAGGACCTGCAGCCTCTCTCTCATAGTTAGTCAGGAGATAAACCAAACACACACAGCCAGGTATGGAAAACCTGCCAGGGCTGGGAGTTTCTTCAACCCACATCAAGTGTGCAAATGGCTTGTCCCCCACCGTCCTGGGCTGCCGTGACAGCTTCCTAAAGAGCCCGACGTCCTGCTTTGCTACTGGACTGGGAGCCTCTGCACCTGAACACAGAGCTGGTTTAGCAACTGTGTGTAAACCAGAGCAGTCTGGGAAGTGAAAAATAAACAGATATCCACTTCGGAGACAAAGCAGTAATAGCCACTGTGGTCAGAGAATGTTGTAGATGAAACAATCAAAGATGAGTCGTGGTCATCACTTACCAGAATGACCATACTCGTTCATTTCTTAGAAACGTGGTGAGAGCTATGCCCCCCAGGAAATGTACATAAGAGCCACGCCTCTCTGGGAAACATAAGTGAGAGCCACACCCCCCAAAAAATGTAGTGAGAGTCATGCCCCTGGGAAACTGAAATGAGAGACACGCCCCCGGGAATACCTTGGTGATGACGGCCAGCTGCTCCAGTGCCACGTCGTGGAGGTGCTCGTCCGGGCTCTCCAGGAGCAGTTTCAGCGACGGCAGCAGAAGCGCCCGGGCCCGCAGCAGTGCGCACAGCTCCTCCACACACTGCAACACAGGGGGCGGGTCAGGGCAGCAAGCACTGCGCACACCGGGCTGTGCCGGCCTGTCTCTCCAGTGTTCTGTGTCCGTGTCCATGAGTGTGTGTGTGTCTGTCTGTGAGGGCTTGTGTCTGTATGTGTGTCTGAGTGTGAGTGCGTGTGTATGTGTGTGTCCGTGAGTGTCTGTATGTGTCTGAGTGTGAGTGCGTGTGTCCGTGAGTGTCTGTCAGTGCGTGTCTGTATGTGTCTGAGTGTGAGTGCGTGTGTATGTGTGTGTCTGAGTGCGTGTGTATGTGTGTGTCCATGAGTGTCTGTCAGTGCGTGTCTGCATGTGTCTGAGTGCGTGTGTATGTGTGTGTCTGAGTGCGTGTGTATGTGTGTGTCCATGAGTGTCTGCATGTGTGTCTATCTAAAGCACACAAGGGATCACACTGACTCAGTGTCTGAGACCTACTTTGCTCACTTTACAGTGTGTTATAAACATCTAAACTCTCGCGGTTTCCTCTGCAGCATCACTTTCAGTGGCTGTGTGGTGCCCCTCCCCCCCGGAGGGCTGGCGGGCTGGCATTCACTGTCCTCAAATCTCAGGGCCCTCATATCCTCAGAGGAAATTATAGCTACTTTGTAGGGATATTTTGTGTGTGTCTGTGAGAATAAGTGTTATACTAGATGCTAAACAAACAATAAAAACATTATCCATTGTTAATACTACCAAATATCTAGTTATTGTCTGCTGAAAGAAAGGAAATCAGCAAGTTAAGTATTTAAAACCCTGTTTGCAATCCTAATGCCGAGGTGAACAGAATACTCGACACGTAAGATATCTTATCTTCATGAAAACCATCTGTGGGCCACAAAACTCAAAACTCATTTGGTTCTCCACAGACATGTCTGAATTTTATTCTCAGCTCTTTATTGTATTGGCAGAACTGTCATCAGAGAATAGGCTTTTATAGAAGATAATAAATGATAATCCTTCACAGCAAAAGTATGAAAGAATAGAAAATAAATATGCAAATGACCCTTCCCTGCTGAGCTAAATGCTGCCTCCGTGTCCCAACTTCAGCTGTGACATGAAGGACAAACTCTTGGACCCAGGACCAGAACTGAACACAACCCCGTCACATAAAGCAAGAGCTGTTGACCGAAGGGGGAGTCACTGTCCCCGGGGTGGAGGCTGATAGTCCCTGTACTCCTCCACTGGGAGAAATCAGAGAAGAAAACCTCATATTTCTGTTTTTATAGTTCTATTAGATTATTATAAAGTACAAAGTAAGGGTGTCATAAAGAAGCTTGTGTTTAAAGCTTAGGCTAGGCAGGGCTCTCTGGAATTTCATTCCTTGTATTTTTTTTTTCTTTTTACCCAACATGTTTCTGCCAGAAATCAGCAAGGCCCTCACATATCAGGCTCGAAGGTAAGTTACACAAACCTGTGTTAAAATGGTCAGCATCGACAGGGTAACAGTTTGGAAAAGATGTACTTTCAACACGATGGGTTCTAACTCAGAAAAGTGTTCTGTGGCCTTAAAGCACATAGGACACACACAGGCATCCCACCCAGCATCTGGGCCAGAGAGGAATGCAGACTTTTAATCAGGGGTGCCCAAGCCTGCAGAAAAATTTTGGGAGGATAAAAAACACACTCTCAGGCATGACAACCCAAACCAGCTGCTGTACACCAACCAGCTTCCTTCACCCTCCTCCCCAACGTTAGAGCAGTGCTCCCCTGCACACGCCCAGGATACAGTTCAGCCAGGATGGAATGTGCTGCATCTGCACTGTCCAACATGGCAGCCATGAGCCATAGGGGGCCAGTGAGCATCTGAGATGCAGTCAGTGCACCTGAGGAGCTGCATTTTAAGTTGTATTCAATCTTCCTTAAGCTTTCACTTCAATAACCACACGTGGCCAGCGGCCACTGTCCTGGATGGCGCAGCTGCAGTGCGGGCTGTCCCAGACTCTGGGTCTTCACAATGTCACTTCCACTGTTTCTTGCTCTGATTAGCCCTCTTGTTCCTTCAGTCTCAGCTTTAAAGGACACAGGAAGCCCTCACCTCCTGAGTATGAGTTCCCAGGTTGGGCACTCCTTTATACCGGTGACATCGTGTAGATATTTTCTACACTGCCTGTCACCTTGCATTATTCTCATCATTCATTTGTCTATCTGCCTCACTTGAGGGCAAGAATATTCTGCCTTCTCTGTACTCTAAATTTGCTTGGTATATTCTACACCTAAAATCATTTGTTTATAGTTCCTTCTTTCTTAACACTCATATTTGCTTATACAACAAGCAATCAATAACTGGGTATTTCTCAGCAATTTATGATATTAGACTAAGCCTATCAATTTGCCTGACCTTAGTTTTGATGAAAATTTTACTGCAATACTCGGTGTATCCTTTGAGTAGGCATCATGGGGAGAAAGCCCATAGTCAGGCAGGACATCCAGGAATGGAGGGCTTCATTGCATGTGAGCTACTGACTACTTCTGATCTCTCAGCTAACAGTTACTGGCTAAATCCTGACTCTGGGTTTAAATACTACATTGTGTTCACTGGGTACTTTGCCTTGTACTACAGGAGGGCAGTTTATTAAGGAGATTTATAAAGGTATTTGGGAACTACAAAAATGTTCTAAGTAAAAAAGGGAACCACAAAACATGTCACATGGCACTTCCCCAGCTCAGACCAGTCTGGCCACCAGGACACAGAACCACACAACAGACCTTGAATGAGGAGGAGCAGGTGGGCTGGACCCAGAGCAGAGCACACTTCATGGTCGTACCTAGAGCCTGGTCCCTGTGGCTAACGGTTGTCAGGGAAGCAGGACAAATCCACCAACAGTCTGTCTGTCCTCACACTGGTCCAGTGGTCTCTAGTAACCCAAGGTGTTGCAGATCTACCATGGGAGTGTGGGGCACAAGATGTGCAGGGTTCCACCTCATCTGAGTTCAAAAACCAAGTTCCTGATGTTGCCAAGCTCACAAGAGAGTACAACCATGCTGAGATTTGGAAGCCAAGGTCAGCGGTGCTTGCTCCTGAGCTGGTCAGCCAACTCCCACGTGCCTGCCACTCAGCATCTGTGACGAGCTCATGCTGTGCCTCAGCGAAGTCACAGACCTTCAGGGTCAGTCAGATATAAAGTTCCCTTGGAACTTTATATCTACAAATGCCGAGAACCGGTTCTATGCCAACTTCTTATTCTATACAACCCCCACATGAGAGAATGTTCAATATATTGCCATAGATACAAGCTAAGAAAAAGGGACATGTGACCTGTGGGAAACAATGACTTTATCCTTCTAATAATATTTTCCATCAACAAAACCATTGTGGCCATAGTAAACAAGTACTGTCAGCAACAGGGGTATTCATAGAAAGGCAGTCTAAACAGTCATGAAGAAAAGTCTCTAAACCCAGGAACTTAGCAGGGCAGGGGTCCCCAAACTACGGCCCGCGGGCCACATGCAGCCCCCTGAGGCCATTTATCCGGCCCCTGCTGCACTTCTGGAAGGGGCACTTCTTTCATTGGTGGTCGGTGAGAGGAGCATAATTCCCATTGAAATACTGGTCAGTTTGTTGATTTAAATTTACTTGTTCTTTATTTTAAATATTGTATTTGTTCCCGTTTTGTTTTTTACTTTAAAATAAGATATGTGCAGTGTGAATAGGGATTTGTTCATAGTTTTTTTTATAGTCCGGCCCTCCAACGGTCTGAGAGACAATGAACTGGCCCCCTGTGTAAAAAGTTTGGGGACCCCTGTAGCAGGGGGTGAGAGGTGGGGAGGAGGTCCCTGTCACAGAAAATGAAAAACGCACCTCCTAAACTAGGCAGCAGGGCAACCAAAGGTATTCGATTAAAAAAAAAATAGAGAGACAAGATAGTGATGGAGTAGGTGGACGTACCAACTTCCACCTGCCAGAACCAAAGTGGATTACAAACTAATTTTAAGAACCATCATCTGGAAAAACCAACTTTGGACTAAACTAAGAGAACTCTTCAACCAAGGAACACTGAAGAAGCCACACCGAGACTGGTAGGAAAAGCGGAAACGCGGAGAGGGCTGCCCAGCTCCCCCGAGCGAACGGCAGCCGGGAGAGACTCGCATGGCGGGAAGTGAGTTTAGCAGAGAGGGGAGGGTCCTGAGTCCCAGGAACAAAGCCCCAGCCTGCAGCCCCAGAGCCTAGAAGAGGCGTATGGACAGTATTTAGCTGGAAAGAGGACAGGATACTGTTTGTGAGAAAGAGTCTGATTTCTCAGACCCAGGATTCTTCTTAAAGGGGCAGTGCAGAAAACCTCTCTCACAACCACTCACTCGGGGCTCTGGGGGATGGGGAGAGAGGAGAGGACCAGAGTAGCAGGAAGAAAGTGTAATCTAGGAGGCACAGGGAGAAACATTTTGGGAGACAGCCACCCTAACCCCTGGGCTGAGTCACTCCCCAAATCTAAAGTGAATATTTCCCCTGGAAACAGCAATACCAGTAAAGGGAAGCAGGACACCAGCTAAACAAGCTCTCCCGCGGCACTCAGAGCAGAGCTGCTTAGAAGGAGGGAGCTTTCGGGACTACAGTAGTGAGTGTTAGGGTCTGAGCTGCAGCACCCCCACCCACATGGCTGAGGGCTCGCCCGAGGGTGGGTGGTGGCGGGACACGGAAGCGTGGTTCTGTCAGCAAGGGCGGAAGCCGGCTGGCTACCACTGAGGCCCAGGTGTGAGCTTGGTCTTGCTTGGCTGGGGAGGAAGGGACGTGCAAAAGTGGTCAAGCCCAGCTGCGGGCCGCCTGCAATCCAGCCTGTGGGGGAAGGGCAGGAGCCCCGGAAGGGGTGGAGACCAGCCCTTGAGCAAGGGCACAGGAGCACAGCCCTGCCCTGCCCGCGGAGCCCAGGCTTTTTGCCTGACTGGGAGCCAGCTCCTTCCGCAGGAGTGGAGCCAAAAGCCCAGAATAGGCAGAGTCCTCCTACTGAGCGTGGGCATGGCACGGCCTGTGTAGCTAAGGCTTGCAGCCGTCCCATGAGCGGGCTCCTCCTGAAAGGGCAGGGGGAAAGCCCAGAGTCAGGTGGAGACCTGCAGCTGAGCAAAGGTGCTCACCCCTGCCCTCAGGGCTGAGCATAATGCCACTTGCGGGGTCGGGGTGAAGGCCAAGGCCACCGAGGCTTGTACACCCAAGCATGTGATCACAGCCACTCTCGTGAAGGAGAGGCAGAAAGCACAGCAACAGTCGCAGTGGGCAGGCACCGGTAACGCCTATACCCGAACGCCCTCGGCAGCAATAGCAGAGGGGGTGGCGGGCCTGCAGACAGACCACACCTAGGGAACACAGGCCACACCCAGTGGACTCCAGTGGCCAAAATCTTCTTTTACAAAGACAAAATGAGAAAGCAGAGAAATGCAACACAAATGAATCAAGGGAAATGCCCAGAAAAGGACCTGAGTGAATCGGATATAACCAAATTACCAGATGCAATTTAAAATAACGATTGTTAGGATGCTCAAAGATATTAGAACAACAATAGATGGCCATTACAAACACCTAAATAAAGATAGCAAATATGAAAAAGGACATTGAAATAATAAAAAAGAATCAGTCAGAAATGACAAATATAATATCAGAAATAAAGAACACAATGGAAGGAATTAAAAGCAGGATGGATGAAGCTGAGAAGCGAATCAGTGAGTTAGAGGACAAGATAAATAAAGGCATGGAAGCAGAGCAGAAAAAAGAAAAGAGACTCAAAAAGTCTGAGGAAACTCTAAGAGCTCTGTGACAACATGAAGAGAAATAACATCTGCATCATAGGGGTTCCTGAAGAAGAAGAGAAAGAACAAGGGATAGAGATTTTGTTCAAACATATCATTGCAGAAAATTTCCCTCAATTAAGGAAGAAAAATGTCTCACAAGTTCCAGAAGCACAGAGAACTCCATTAAAGAGAAACCCAAAGAAATCTATACCAAGACATATCATAATTAAAATACCAAAGCTAAGTGATGAAGAGAAAATATTAAAAGCTGCTAGAGAAAAAAAGACTATTACCTACAAAGGAGCCCCCATAAGGATGACTTCCGACTTCTCAACAGAAACACTTGAGGCCAGAAGGGAATGGCAAGAAATATTCAAAGTAATGCAGAACAAGAGCCTACAACCAAGACTACTGTATCCAGCAAGGCTATTGTTTAAAATTGAAGGAGAAATGAAAAGCTTTCCAGACAAAAAAAAACTCAAGGAATTCATTACAACCAAACCAAGGCTGCAAGAAATGCTAAGGGGCCTGTTGTAAACAGATCAAAGGAGAAAAAATATAGCAAAAGAGGAATACAGTTTTAAAAAATAAAATGGCAATAAACAATTACATATCAATAGTAACCTTAAATGTAAATGGATTAAATGATCCAGTCAAAAGATATAGGGTAGCTGCATGGATAAGAAAACAGGAACCATATATATGCTGTCTACAAAAGACACACCTTAAAAGAAAAGACGCACATAGACTGAAGATAAAAGGATGAAAAAAAATATTACACGCAAATAGAAATGAAAAAAAAACTGGGGAAGCAATACTTATATCACACAAAATGGACTTTAAAACAAAGGCTATAGTAAGAGATAAAGAAGGTCACTACATAATGATAAAGGGAGCAATCCAACAGGAAGATATAACCATTATAAATATCTACGCACCTAATATAGGAGCACCTAAATATATAAAGCAGACTTTAATGGATTTAAAGGATGAGATCAATAGCAATACTATAATAGTAGGGGATTTCAATACCCCACTAACATCACTAGATAGATCCTCAAGAAAGAATAATAACAAAGAAACAGCAGACTTAAAGGACACACTGGATCAGCTGGGTTTAATAGATATCTTCAGAACCTTTCACCCTAAAGCAGCAGAATATAAAATTCTTTTCAAGTGCTCATGGTATATTCTCTAGGATAGACCACATGTAAGGCACACAAGTGGTCTCAACAAATTTAAGAAGATTGAAATCATATCGAGCACTTTTTTTGGATGAAACTAGAAATCAACCACAACATTAAAACTGAAAAATAGTCAAACGTGGAAACTAAATAGCATGTTATTAAATAACGAATGGGTTAACAATGAGATCAAAGAAGAAATTAAAAAATTCCTAGAAACGAACGATAATGAATATACATCAACTGAAAATTTATGGAACACAGCAAAAGCAGTCCTGAGAGGGAAGTTCATAGCATTACAGGAATATCTCGAGAAGCTAGAAAAAGCTCAAATAAACAACTTGACTCTGCATCTAAAAGAACTAGATAAAGAAAAGTAAGTAAAGCCCAAATGTAGTAGAGGAAGGAAATAATAAAGATCAGAGCAAAAATAAATGACATAGAGGCTAAAGAAACAATACAGAGGATCAATGAAACAAGGAGTTGATTCCTTGAAAAGGTAAACAAGATCGATGAACCTTTAACCAGACTCACCAAGAAAAAAAGAGAGTACTCAAATAAATAAAATTAGAAATGAGAGTGGAGAAATAACAACTGACACAACAGAAATACAAAATATTGTAAGAAAATATTATGAAGAACCATACACCAAAAAACTAGACAACCTAGATGAAATGGACAAATTCCTTGAAACATACAATCTTCCAAAAACCAATCTGGAAGAATCAGAAAACCTAAACAGACCGATTACAACAAATGAGATCGAAACAGTTATCTAAAAACTCCCAACAAAGAAAAGTTTGGGGCCTGATGGCTTCACAAGTGAATTCTACCAAATATTCAAAGAACTAACTCCTATCCTTCTCAAGCTATTTCAAAAAATTCAAGAGGAAGGAAGACTTCAAAGCTTCTTTTATGAGGCGAGTATAATTCTGATTCCAAAACCAAGCAAAGACAACACAAAGATAGAAAATTATAGGCCAATATCCCTGATGAATTTAGATGCTAAAATCCTCAACAAAATATTAGCAAACCAGATCCAGCAATATATGAAAAAAATCATACACCAGGATCAAGTGGGATTTATTCTTGGGAGGCAAGGCTGGTACAATATTTGCAAATCAATCAATATGATTCATCACATATACAAGAGGGAGGAGAAAAACCACGATAATTTCAATAGATGCAGAAAAAGCATTTGATAAAATCTAGCACCCATTCATGATCAAAACTCTCAGCAAAGTGGGAATACAGGGAACATACCTCAACATGATAAAGGCCAACTATGACAAACCCATAGCCAACATCATACTCAATGGGCAAAAATTAAAAGCAATCCCTTTAAGATCAGGAACAAGGCAGGGGAGCCCCCTTTCACTATTCTTATTCAACATAGTTCTGGAAGTCCTAGCCACAGCAATCAGACAAGAAAAAGAAATAAAAGGTATCCAAATGTGAAAAGAAGAAGTAAAACTATCATTATTTGCAGATGATATGATATTGTATATAGAAAACCCTAAAGTCTCAGTCAAAAAAATACTAGATCTGATTAACAATGAACTGTCAGAAAGAGAAATTAAGGAAGCAATCCCCTTTACCATTGCAACCAAAAAAATAAAGTACCTAGGAATAAATTTAACCAGGGAGATTAAAGACTTGTACTTGGAAAATTATAAAACATTGATAAAAGAAATCAGGGAAGATACAAACAAGTGGAAGCATATACCGTGCTCATGGTTAGGAAGAATAAACATCATTAAAATGTCTATATTACCCAAAGCAATTTATAAATCCAAAGCAGTACCGATTAAAATATCAATGACTTACTTCACAGATATAGAATACATATTCCAAAAATTTATATGGAACCAAAAGAGAACACGAATAGCCTCAGCAATCTTGAAAAGGAAGAATAAAGTGGGAGGTATCACACTTCCAGATATCAAGTTATACTACAAGGCCATTGTACTCAAAACAGCCTGGTATTGGCATAAGAACAGGCATATAGATCAATGGAACAGAACAGAGAACCCAAAAATAAACCCACAGCTCTATGGACAACTGATATTCGACAAAGGAGGTAAGAGCATACAATGGAGTAAAGACAGCCTCTTTAATAAATGGTGTAGGGAAAATTGGACAGCTACCTGCAAAAAAATGAAGCTAGACCACCAACTTACACCATTCACAAACATAAACTCAAAATGGATAAAAGACTTAAATATAAGCCGTGAAACCATAAGCATCTTGGAAGAAAACATAGGCAGTAAGCTCTCCGACATCTCTCACAGCAATATATTTGCCGATTTATCTCCACGGGCAAGTGAAATAAAAGACAGGATAAACAAATGGGACTATATCAAACTAAAAAGCTTCTGCACAGCTAAAGACAATAAGAACAGAATAAAAAGACAAACTACACAATGGGAGAATATATTTGACAATACATCTGATAAGGGGTTAATAACTAAAATTTATACAGAACTTGTAAAACTCAATAACAGGAAGACAAACAATCCAATCAAAAAATGGGCAAAAGAAATGAATAGACACTTCTCCAAAGAGGACATACAGATGGCCAATAGGCAGATGAAAAAATGCTCAACATCACTAATCATTAGAGAAATGCAAATTAAAACCACAATGAGATATCACCTCACACCAGTCAGAATGGCGCTCATCAACAAAACAACACAGAATAAGTGCTGGCGAGGATGTGGAGAAAAGGGAACCCTCCTGCACTGCTGGTGGGAATGCAGACTGGTGCAGCCACTGTGGAAAACAGTATGGAGATTCCTCAAGAAATTAAAAATCGAACTGCCTTTTGACCCAGCTATACCACTTTTAGGAATATACCCCAAGAACACCATAGCACTGTTTGAAATGAAGAAATGCACCCCCATGTTTATGGCAGCATTGTTCACAATAGCGAGGATCTGGAAACAGCCCAAGTGTCCGTCAGAGGACGAGTGGATTATAAAGTCTTGGTACATATATACTATGGAATACTACTCAGCCATAAGAAATGATGACATGGGATCATTTACAACAACATGGATGAACCTTGATAACATTATACTGAGCGAAATAAGTAAATCAGAAAAAACTGAGAACTATATGATCCCATACATAAGTGGGACATAAAAATGAGACTCAGAGACATGGACAAGACTGTGGGGTTACGGAGTGCGAGGGAGGAGAGGGAGGGGGTTGTGGGAGGGGAGGGGCACAAAGAAAACCAGTTAGAAGGTGACTGAAGACAATTGGACTTTGGGTGAGGGGAATGCAGCATAATCAAATGTCAAAATAACCTAGAGATGTTTTCTCTGAACATATGTACCCTGATTTATCAATGTCACCCCATTAAAATTAATTAAAAAAAATAGTGAACCATGGCTAATTTTACCACCATAGTGATATTAAATATTATGAAACCCTGAATCAGAATGAAATTTTCATATGTGGTAAAGTTACTAACACATTTCTATTTTGCAATAATAATGTTCCTTCCTTTGTAACCATTTTAATTCCCGTTGGAGCACATTTAGTGATCCATAAAAACAGCACAGATTTGCAAAGCCCCTTCATCGTGGCATCCTAAAAAAAAATATCCATAAATGTACCCAATTAAAAGACAGAAACTGAGGCAGTGTAAGAAAAATGAAGGGAAGTCATTGTGGCACCAGACTAATTTGATTATAATTATTTTTCATCTTATCACACTAGACAAGTGATACTGTATTTTTCACTCCATAAGACGTACTTTTTTCCACCCAAAAGTGGAGGGGAAATGCCCGTACATCTTACGGAGCGAAAAATATATTTTATTAAATATTTTAACATACCCTTAGGTTCAGAGTTTTTTTTTCTTTCTTATTTTCCTCCTTAAAACCCTAGGTGTGTCTTATGGTCAGGTGTGTCTTATGGAGCAAAAAATACGGTAATGACCAACTTCAAAATGGGGTGCAATCCCATACCTTTCTCCTTGCCCCGGGAGACTGAGAACTTGGGAAAGGCAGGGAGTTCTACACTCTGCATGAAGTGGGAACCAGCCTCAACTCATTCTCCTCTCGGACGGAGACCTTGCAGGACAGGACGACCGTGCCCCCTGAGACCACCCAGCCCGACGCCTTGTTTCAGAGACCACAGAGCGGAGGTCTGGAGGGTGCTTTTCTCACGGTTACAGGCCACCCAGTTGTGGCTCCATCTGGAACAGAGCGGTACAATTACACACACTGCTAGGGCTCCTTCTGCTGTACCGTGTCTGCTGACCCCTGCCCTTTAGGGGCTCCTGGTCCCGATGAAGAGAGGCAAGCAACCCCTTTCCACGGTGCGGTGTGAGGTGTCCCAACAATGTGCACTCACGGCACTGAGCTCACCTTAACACACTGAGGAATCCTGACCGGAGGGTTCTGAGATCAAACTGGAGCACCTCCAATAAACTGAAGGGATCCTCTGTCTGTTAAAGTAGCTCTGCCTGGCTAGAGAACCGTATTAGGGAGCTAGAGAACCACTAACTCCTTTTACTAAAAAATAGAAAGCATATGTATATGTTCTTCAATAAAAAGAAGAACATATCTTTCTCTCTATGTCCTGGGAGGTTTCCATAACCTTTGAATGTAAAGCTAACAGGTGAGATGCTGTTACGGACCCCCGGATACATCCACCACCCACCCCAGGTGGGAAAGGCCAGTGCATATGATGCTGCTGAGCCCTGACCATGCAGCTGGCGTGTGGCAGGGTCCGTGTTCTCACCCACTTACACTCCTTACCCTGGAACCAACTGCAGCAAAGCCAAACCAATGCTGGTGTTTATAAAACAAACACGCTTCTCTGGGCAACGATACAGACCAGACGCCCTTGTGTCTAAAACACCTGACAATCCAGACCCTGGACTCAACAGCACATTCTTGAAGAAAGTGTCATAGAAAATGGGAAAAAATTGACAAGAACACTAGTACAACCATGTAAAACAGACATTTGATACGCATACCCCCCAGGGTAGTAAGAATGGCTGGCTTGGAAGCATTTGATTCCCAAGCATTTAAGCACACAAACTCAGCTTGAGGGCAGGGCCCGGCACTTCCCGGCTGAGGTACATGAAGCAGGACCCTGGCCATCAGAGCCCATTTCATCAACAGCCAGGTGGAGATCAAGGACGCTCCTTACAGGTGGGCTCCTTACATGGAGGTGAAAGCCCGAGAGGGCTAGCAAATATGAGTTCTTGCCATCGCCACCAGCTTGCTTGTTCTATGGTAACAACAGGTCCTAAAGTAATGTTGTTTTTTTAACCTAGATCCAACAGAGCTGATACTGGGCAATGCTAGATCTCAGCTTATTCAAGGACTATTTGAAGCCTGTGTAGTTTTCGTCTTACCCACCCTGGTGGGGGTAATGCACTGTGCCGAGGCCCCCTGCCACGGGGGGAGCAGAGAGGATGCAGCCCTGGTTCCCTCCTGCATGTGCTCACAAAATAGCAGCACTGATCCCAGCTGAGTAAGGAGCTGATAGCAGCACACCGCATACCGCAGTGAAGGGAAGTCATCTCTGTGTGGGCACTTTAGACATTCTACAGAGAACTCTGTCGTTCTGGTGGCTGAACTACCTCTTTGAATAAATAAAATATTTTAAAATTCACTCAAAATACACGTAGCCAGTCCCTCATTCAGGAAACAATTCATTAAATCTGCATTCAGAATGAGAATATGGTCTGACCAGGCAGTGGCACAGTGGATAGAGCATTGGACTGGGACGCAGAGGACCTAGGTTCGAAACCCTGAGGTCTCCGGCTTGAGCGCAGGCTCAGCTAGTTTGAGTGCAGGGTCACTGGCTTGAGCAAGGGGTCACTCGGTCTGCTGTGGTCCCCTGGTCAAGGCACATATAAGAGAGCAATCAATGAACTAAGGTGCCGCAACAAAGAATTGATGCTTCTCATCTCTCTCCCTTCCTGTCTGTTTGTCCCTATCTGTCCCACTCTCTGTCTCTCTCTCTCTCTCTCACACACACACACACAGAATGAGAATATGTTCCTTGAGTGATTCCAGTGAAGATTGAGAGCACTATATTTACAATTTTATTTCCAAGTGTATTTCCTATATAGTAGAAACTCAAAAACCAGTTAATTAATCTAATGCCATTATCTAAATGCTCAAACTGAAGACAGGTGAACTGCTCATTGTATTGCTAAGGTCAGATCCACAGTAGGGGGTTGTAGTTAATATGTGATTATTTTAGAATGTGCAAACATACATATACATTTGTATGTAAATAAATACCCCTGGGACAGTCAAGTTATGGGATCCAATAGAGAACTAAGGTCAACATGGAGGTGGACTGAATGTTTCAGCATGTTCATACAGAATAAATAGTGAGGTTATGCTATCTCACCACAGTGATGTCAAAAAGCATGTAAAAACCAGAGTGGCTGGTTACCTGCTCAGAGGAGAACTCAAGCTTACTTCTACGTTACCAGTTACCAACCACCTGGTTCAGACAGTGGAATGCCAGCTGCCCTGACCTCTTGGAACATAAACTCCGCTGAGACACAAAAGGGTACCCAAAGGAGCTGAAGACGGGGTCCCACGCTGGGACTGTGAAGAAAAGCCCCCACAGCAGCCTCCCAGCATTGTCTGTCATCATCTGGTCTGTTACCAACTGGCCCTCTACCTTCTGATGACCAGGGCTAAATGCTCTGCACCTACAGTCACAGGCACTCTTAAGTCTGGGTAGGAGAAGGGCACGCGGAAGCCACTCACCTCTGCAGGGAGCATCTGCTTGGTGTTATATAAAGAGCGGCAGATTTTCAAAACTTCATTCCCCAGTCCTTCCTTATTATCCTCTGTGCCTCTGGTCAGCATCACCGTAGCGAGTCTAACCCAAGGATTCTTCGTTACGCTGCTTCTAAGGGAGAAAATGCAAGGCACTGGAAATGAATAAAGCTGTAACAATTGTGATAAGAAATTTTAAAATAGAAAAGATTTCCACTTTTCAAAGTTGAATGCTTTTGACAAATTGCAATCATAATCCAGATGACATGGCCCTTCAAGTCTACCCTGTCAAAGAGAGAGCAGCTCGCGGAGGAAGAAGCGCTTACTGTGGCATGACAGGCACCCAGCAGCCTGCAGGCGGCGGGCAGACGCTGGGGGCACAGGCTGCTCCGAAGCCCCCAACACACGAGCTCGCTTCTGACTCCCTGACTTAGCCCTGTACCCACTCTGAGCCAGGTCAGATGGTCCTGGGGAAGCCACCCAATCTTTCTGGGCTTTGGTGTTTCTCATTATAAAAAGGCGATTTAGCGTGTGCCCTGCAGGGTTGCTCTGTCTAATGAATGATGTTCGCACTGAAGTGTCATTTTTAATGTAGACCCATCCTACAATTTACTACCTGATTCTGGCTTTTCTTAATCATTATGATGGTGATAATGACTGATGATGACTTTGATTGTGGGGTTGGGCAGGGCTGATGACAGTACGGGCAGGGCACGGCCAAGGCCAGCCGGGGACACGCACTGAGGAAGCCACACATCAGCAGGAAGGAGCTACAGTTTTTAGCTTCATATGGTTCTCTCATTTCTAAAACATAAAAACGTATAGTTTCCCGTTTGTTTCCCTTCTCGGCTGCCCCAACCCCAGATTTCATAAAATACATGCTTTACATTTCAAGGGACAAATTAAAGGTACATTCTGGCCCTGGCTAGGTGGTTCAGTGGATAGACCGCTGTTCCGGCACGCTGAGGTGACAGGTTCGATCCCAGTCAAGGCACATAAGAGAAGCAACCAATGAGTGCAGAGCTAAGTGGGACAATGAGTTGATGCTTCTCTCTCTCCCTCCCCACCTACCACTCTCAAAGCAATGGAAAAAACAATTTTTTTGAAAAAAGATACATTCATTTTATGGCCCCAGAAACAGGATCCTGATTTTACATATAACATTTGAAACTAATTTTACCATCAATTAAGTATCTGCTGTCTCGTTAGCAAAGCTCTAGATTCTAGACACTAAACACCTGAAGACGGTCCTTTCCTGGAAAAAATTTTAGTCCTCGACCGAGAAAAACGTCAAGAGCAACAATGACAAGAGGGGTGAAACGATGACAAGAGGACTCACAACACCAGCCTTTGTGTCTCAGCTCAGACGAACGATCTGTGAGGACAAGCAGTGCTGCTCCTTTCAAAGTACAAACAAAGGTCTGGGAGTGTCTGATGAGTGGGGAGTCTCCCTCCCTCGCGGACTAGCCCCCTGCTTGCCCCTCTCCAAGTCGGGGTTCAGCCCCCAGGGTTTTCTCTGGCAGGTGCCGCACCGCGGAGGAGCCCTAGTCCGCCAGCCCAACACGCCCCGTGGGGCAATGTGGCTCAGACAACCGTTACCAATGTATTTCCTGCCAGCCAGCTGGGATGACCTGGGCGGAAACTGTGCCTTTTCCATGAGTACAAAGCTGTGACACTTCCCACAAGGGACTAACACTAAACACCTGAAGTCGGCACTAGTAAGTTAGCAGTCGTGGGTTGAGCAAATGTCTCCATTTTTAACTGTTGCCGGCAGCCTTCAGGGTCTGCACGCCACCCTCTGCCTCCAGCTTCTCCCTCTCTGCCCAGCCCTCTGTGGCTGGGTGACTCTGGAAGTACGGAAGTCATACTAATTGTCTGGAATCAAAAGCTCCAAAAAGTACTTCTGAGGACCTGTTTTTAAAGTTCCTCGTCACACGTTCCCCCGTGGGAAAACACCAATTTGAGGCGGAGAAGCAGCAGAAACAGACCGCTCTGACCTCTGGTTCTGTCTTAGACAGAGGGCACGTGCTGGGCAGAGAGCTAAGGAGATGGTAATGCTAATTCTGAGATTTCGTGAAAGAGTGTTGTCAAACATAGGTTAGCAATTTACAAATTTTGTTTCATATGTGACTACAAAAAATACATCGTTAAAAATTAAGATTTTATTTTTTGGTCTACAAATACATTAAATGTTTTACATGCAATAAATGTTTTAAGTGAGGCTGATTTTGCTTCTTGTGGATGAGTGATTTAAAATGATCACTGTTCTGTCTGACCAGGTGGTAGCACAATGGATAAAGTGTTGGACATGAATGTGGAGGACCTAGGTTTGAAACCCCAAGGTTGCCGGCTTGAGCACGGGCTCATCTGGTTTGAGCGTGGGTTCACCAGCTTGAGAGCAAGGTCACTTGGCTTGAGCATGGGATCATAGACATGAACCCATAGTCACGGGCTTGAGCCCTAAGGTCACAGGCTTGAAGCCCAAGGTCTCTGGCTTGTGCCCAAGGTCACTGGCTTGAGCAAGGGGTATTCACTCTGCTGTAGCCCCCCAGTGAAGGCACATATGAGAAAGCAATCAATGAACAACTAAAGTGCTGCAAGGAAATATTGATGCTTCTCATCTCTCTTCCTACCTGTTTGTCCCTATCTGTCCCTCTCTCTAATTCTCTGTCTGTCACAAATAAAATAAAAAAATAAAATAAAATAATCACTGTTCTAAAGGTAAAAGGAACTGTGAAACCACAGTGCACTAATTTGCCAGAGGTATCAAATTTTGAATTTAAAAAATTCTCTATTACTGACTGGCTTATTCCACTTAATGTAATAATCTCCAAGACCATCCATTCTGTAGCAAAAGGTAAGATTTCCTTCCTTTTTAAAGCTGCATAGTATCCTGTTGTATAAATGGACCATGATCTCACTTATATGTAGAATCTAGTGAAAAATAAACTGATGAACAAGATAGAAACAGAGGCACAGACACACGGGGCAGATGGACAGCTGTCAGAGGGGGCGTGGTGAGGGGACTGAATGAAAGAAGGTGAAGGGATTAGTCAAAAAACTTATACACAGAACACACAGACATAGTCAGGGGGGGGTCGGGGCTGGGTGGAGGTGGGCAAGGGCGGTGGGGAGTCGGGACAGAAAGAGACGTCGTTCGGGGCGCAGTGGCAGCTGGAGGCTTCTTGAGTTGGGCACTTGAAATGTGTTCATGTCTATGATCCTGCGCTCAAGCCAGTGACCGAACACGTTATTGGAACCAATGTCATTCCAATAATTCAATTAAAAAAATTCCACACTATCAAAAAATTATTGTAAGTGAGAGATCCATTTGGAAGTATGAAGAAATCTGCACTCCGTGATGGTTTTCTATAAAAGTAGAGCAAGGCTGACAATATGATTAGCGGGTCCCACATCTCCTTCACATTATCCTCACCTGGGACTCGTTCAGAAGCTGATTCCCGGGCTCCAGTACAAACCCGATTCTGCAGGTCAAGCCTGGGCCTGTTAAGGCACCTGCAGGTCCCAAGGCAGCTCCGCCGAGACCGCTGGAGACCACATGGGAGTGCGTTCCAATGCATTGTCACAGGACAGCCGAAGGCCTTGTGACGTGGGAACCTGTCCCGTACAGCTCCGAGGGTGAGCTGAGAGCCTGCTCTCAGAGCTCCGTGTTGGCACGCTGTGTCTAACATGAATGACAGAAGTGGCAGAGATCTAAGGATGTTTCCCACAGGGATGTAAATTACAACACAGGGAAGAGAGCTGATCATATTGTAACAACCCTGTAAGGTGTCAGGAGGGTACTTGAAATAGTGGGGGGAGGGAGGTCACTTAGTAAAGTAGTGGCTGTCTAATCACTATCTGTAGGTCTGAAACTGATACAGAATAACACTGCATGTAAACTGTAATTGACACTCTTTAGAAACTGCTAACAGTCTCATCCCTGGCCAAAGTAAAGAGTCTTTCCCAGATGTTCTTTACGGTCCTGAACTGCACACAGAATGAATCTTCAGGAAAACCTCCTCCTTCCCTTCTGGGGTGTGCAGATGTGCCACGGCCTGCATCTCATGCCGACAAGGAGCAGCAGTTCACGGCAGACGGCATACGTGCTCGAAAAGACCCTGGCCATGTCCGCCACGGGAATCTGCGGCCACTCCACAGGGCTCTGAGTGGCAGCTGCAGGCTCAGCATGACGTGCAGGAACCACGTGGGCTGTGCCAGGAGCCAGTGACTGGTTAGAACGTTGCCTCCTCTCTTATTAGTCATGTGATGCCTGAAATTATAGGACCTCTGAGCTCTACTGTCCTTTATCCACAAAGTGAGGTAACATCACCTTGCTGTGTGGATAATATAAATAAGTTGTACATAGCATTGTGTATCCTCAATAAATGGGAATTATCAGTTTATTCCATATAAATCTTGAGTTAGTGTTGTAAGCCAAGTTAAAAGAGTCAAAAGATTTACTGGTAAGAAAACTGAAACAAAATTATTTTGTTGATTTTTTAAGTTGATTTTTATTGCGGTGACACTGGTTAACGTAATTATATATACAGGTTCAGGTGCCCAATTCTACACCGCACCTCTGGACTCCATACTGTGCATGTTCACCTAGCTGAGCCAAGTCTTTGTTCACCACAATTTACCCCTTGTACTGCCTCCACCTCCCAGCAATCACCACATCATCAATCAGATGTTATAATCAAGCATCGTCAGATACTTTTGAATAAAATATTTGGGTTTCCCTAGACAAAATGGAAATTGCTATTTAAAAAAAAAATTTTTTTTTTAATTTCTTTTAAAGACTAATATTAATTTAATCTATTTCTTTCATTGGCTCTATTTTATTATTGAGAGGCAGGGAGGCAGAGAAACAGACTCCCACATGCACCCTGACTGGGACCCACCTGGCAGGCCCCCTCCCGGGTGATGCTCTGCCCATTTGGGGCCTTGCTCTGTTGTTTGGCAACCGAGCTACTTTAGTGCCAGAGGCAAGGCCATGGTGCCAGCCACAGCGCCTAGGGCCAACTTGCTCAAACCATTCGAGCCATGGCTGTGGGAGAAGAAACGAAAGGGGGACAGGGAGAGAAGGGGAGGGGGAAGGGTTGAGAAGCAGATGGTCACTTCTGCCATGTGCCCTGATCAGGAATCGAACCTGGGATTTCCACACGTCAGGCCGACACTCTGTTGCTAAGACTACCAGCCAGGGCCTCATTGGCTCTTTTGAAAGTACTGAATTTTTAAAACTAAGAAACCAAAGAATCTTAATTTCATGTGACTACTTACATACACTCATGACTCACAGGTGGCCACGCCTGCAGGAGCAGGACCAGGTGCTGGAACTCTGCCTCCTGGTGGCTGGACTCTAGAAGCTCCGTGAAGAGTGCATAACGCCTCTCCTCGCTGTCCACATCGGTCACGTCCACCTGCAAGGTGAAACACACACTGGAGACTGGTGGCAAAGCCTAATGCAGTGGTTTTCAAACTTTTTGAAGTCAGGGAACATTTAAAATTTTACAAATAATGGTAGGCGTACTATATACAAATTTCTGAGAAATATGTTATAATAATTAAGTCAAATATTAAAGAAAAAAATATAAAGTCCAAGCGTGCTTTTATGGTAAACGAAATAAATATAACAAAATTAAATTTATTCTGATATTAAAAAACTTTTATGTTATAGTTTTTGAGTTATGCTTTTTAGAATTCATAAAAAAGAGGGCTTAAAAAAAAACATTATCTTTTTATATATATAGATACATTCTTAGTAAGATTTAGTAAATTCGGCAGGTCCCAGCGTGAATGTGTTAAGTTTTTTCATTCTTGTGTTTATGAGAAACATGAGCCTGATGTGTCCCAGCGATTTCTTCAATGTTTGGGCATATATTTGAAAGACAAACTCTCATTTCCTCGTCAATACATTGAAGAATTCCTCTCTTTTTACTCTTAATTGTGTTGAGGGTAGAAAATCCTAATTCACATATAAATTGGATGTTGAAAATTGTAGTAAAATGTTCAAAGCTTTTTTAGATATTGCCACATATTCTTCTTTTATAGAAATCCAAAAGGCTTCAAGAGAATTCCTTATGTTTAATCATTACTCCACGATCAGTGGATACAGCTGCCAGTTTTTCTTCTGTTCATGTTAAACCAAAATCACTTGAAGCTTCCATGAATGGGTTTCTAATCCAGTTGTATTGTTCAGTGTTAAGTGATGGAAAATGCTATAAATTAAATTCTGCCCGTCAGCCTTCAAGTCCTATTTTATTTACACTTAACTTTTGCTCACTTCCAGAATTGGATTCTTCAATATCACGCTTCTTTATGAGAAATCTATCCATTTTATTTGGGTGTATTTATCTAAAAATAATATAATGTGTTAATAATAAATATAATAATGATGTGTTAACAAAAAGAGCAGTATTTCTGTAATGAAATGGTATAATAGAGTAACTATATTTATTTTTATATCTGGGCACATGCCGTGAACCAGCACAGCTAGTAATTCCAGGTCCCCAGTGGGAACCGTGTGGAATTAAGAAAATAAGCGGAATTAAGAAAATACGGGTCGGGAGGGCCCTGTAATTGCTGCTGGCAAGAACAAAGCGTGCCCCAAAACTGCATCTTGCTTTATTTATAGGGCAAAGTTAGGCCATTAGCAAATCAATGGTCTCTGATCACATTTCCAAGGCAACCCAAGAATTTTACCAAGTGCAGAAAACCCCCACCATACATGTCATCTTAACTTGACACCAAACAAAGGATAGAAAAACTTGCCTCCAGTCTTTCCTGTGAATATGGTGGGTAGTGTAAACAATCCAGCACCACAGCTTAACAGCCTTTGGCAACCTAATCAAGCAAGTGAGGTGGGGGTTTGGGCAGACTGTCAGCTTACAGCCAATTCCCCACACCTCTGTCTTCCAAAAATCTAAACTCCAAAAACCCTGTTGGTTTTTTGGTCCCCAACAGGCACATATTTCTCTGTAATACCATAGGGCGCACCTTGAAATATTCTAGGGTGCACACTTTGAGAACCACTGGGCTAATGAACTGGTTGACAGAAGAACTCAAATTTGATTATTTTGTCTACACACTTTAAAATTTTTTACAAGGTGTTGAAGAAAAATTCAACATCCCCATCCCCCACAAAGAGAACCTTTCAAAAACTCTACGTCTTTCCGAGTTCAAACCCTAAAGTTAAAAATTGGAACAAACCACAGGATGAGTCTTCACATTCTTCACCAAAATAAATTCAAACAAGTAGATTTCCATAGAACTGGCTTACTGGCATCCAATAGGTGTTACGTTTAAATACAGAACTGTTGCCTGATCAGGCGGTGGTGCAGTGGATAGAGCATCGGACTGGGACACAGAGGACCCAGGTTTGAAACCCCAACATCACCAGCTTGAGTGTGGACTCATCTGGTTTCAGCAAGGCTCACTCGGTCTGCTGTAGCCCCTCAGTCAAGGCACATATGAGAAAGCAATCAATGAACAACTAAGGTGCTACAAGAAAGAACTGATGCTTCTCATCTCTCTCCCTTCCTGTCTGTCTGTCCCTATCTTTCTCTCTCTCTGTCTCTGTCACAATAAATAAATAAATAAATAAATAAATAAATAAATAAATAAATAAATAAATAAATAAATAAATACAGAATTATTTTGTGTGAAATAAGAGTTGACCATACTCAAAATTAGCTGGGTTTTTTTTTTTTTTTTTTCACTTTAAATGATCCTTAATGCATTTCTACTTTTCATTTTAGCAGTATTACTGCTAACTATTCATGTTGCCTAAACAATTTCTCTCATTGGAAATTAAAGAATTTGCTAAAATGATGCTCCTGCTACAAAACAAGATAAAGTAAAATACCCTCTAATCCCATCTCCATTTCTAATGCAAAAGTAGTCTCGGCCAAATAAAGGATGATCATTGGTCCTCTCATTGAAGAACTGAATGATACTTATTTTACATTGAGGCAATCCTAAAACAAATCACATCTCCAACATTTCTATGTGATGAAAATGCTTGCTGTTTTAAGATAAAAGGTAGTTCTCAATAAAAAGTAGTCCAAAAGTTGGTTCTCTTGTTCCCTAGCCTCCCTTAACAGATTGTAATTGGGTAACTAAGACTCAGATGATGAGAATGAATGTTTACCTACATAGTTGCTAAACTGTCTACATTAATGCATGTTTCCAAAACATTTAGTCTAATGGTCATTCTGGCTCTGATCCCAAGTAGCCATCTGAAAAAGCCCTACCATGAATTTCGCATTTTCACAAAACTTGGTGATGCACTCTGAAATTACTGGTAATTGCTATAGGAAGTTCTGCTCACACAGTAGCCAGTCAGATCCTTCAAAACCTGCCCTTGCCCTGACCCGGTAGCTCAGTTGGCTAGAGCATTATCCTGCCCCAGTAGCTCAGTTGGCTAGAGTATTATCCATAGAGGTTGATGGTTTGATCCTCGGTCAGGGCACATACAGGAACAGATTAATGTTCCTGTCTCTGTCTCTGTCTCTCTCTGTGTGTTCCCTTTCCTCTCTCACTAAAATCAATAAATAAAATTAGAAACAAAACAAAACAAAAAAACCCTGCCCTTAAAACCTCACATCATTCTTCCATGGAACAATAACTCAAGAACATGTAGAAAACAGCACAGGTATTATTAGCCTTACTTTACAGGTGAGAAAACAGGCAATCTGTCCCAGCAACAGGGCTGGCAGGGGGCAGAGCCCATCTACTACCAGATCCAGATGTTCTCAATCTAGAGATCTCGGTAAACTAAACAAGTTTTGGATTATGTAAATGGGTGGTGGAACTGGGAGTTTTGCAATAGTTTCTTACCTATTTGTACAGAAATGCTTTTGGTTTTTTTTTTAATCTCAAGCTCAAGCACCCATCTGTCACTGGCAGACCTCACCACCCACCTCCAATGTGTCTGCAGCAGCGGGGCCCAGCGGGGCTCCGTGTTCACCAAGCACACTTCCACCTCAGGAACCTGGGTCTGCTGCTCCGCCTGCAGGTTCTTCCTCCTTCTTCCTCCAGGGTGCAGTCGGCTCCTCCCCGCCCTCCCTTCAAACTTCTCAGACGTCAACTCACCTGGAACGCACTGTGCCACCACCCTACCTCAAGTGGCACCCCGCCCCCACCCATCTCCCTCACTTTGCTTTATTTTCCTTCTTAGCACTTAACAAGTATATGGCATGTTACATAGGTGTTCATCGCCTTTCTTCTGCCATTAGAATGGAAGCTCCTTAAAAACGGAGACTTTTCTTTGTCCACGGGCTTGTCCCCATCACGTAATGCTGGACAGAGTCAATGCATAGCCAGTCCTGACTGAGTGAATGAACTAACACATGGATATACAAATGAATGAATGAAAGTCATCAGTTGTAAAATATTTTAGCACAGAATGTCAAATATCCATAAAGTTGCCATACATTTTTGGCTTTTCTTTTTATTATTAAAGATAGACATAAGCTTTAGGCCCTGGCCGGTTAGCTAGTGGTCAAGCGTCAGCCTGGCGTGTGGAAGTCCCGGGTTTGATTCCTGGCCAGGGCACACAGGAGAAGCACCCCTCTGCTTCTCCACTCTTCCCCCTCTCCTTTCTCTCTATCTCTCTCTTCCCCTCCCGCAGCCAAGGCTTCATTGGAGCAAAGTTGGCCCGGGCGCTGAGGATGGCTCTATGGCCTCTGCCTCAGGCACTAGAATGGCTCCGGTTGCAGCAGAGCATCGCCCCCTGGTGGGCATGCCGGGTGGATCCTGGTCGGGCGCATGCAAGAGTCTGTCTCTCTGCCTCCCCGCTTCTCACTTCAGAAAAATACCAAAAAAAAAAGACATAAGGTTTAAAAAGAAGATGACCTCCCAGAAGGACATCACTGAGAAGACCTGGAGATGAATGTTTATTATCACTGTCTCTCCCACTGCAGGAAAGCCCCTCCTTCAGTCTCAAGTTCCTCATCTGAACAAGGAGCCCCCGGAAGTCCTTTAAATCTCAGAAGGTCTAATGTGCCGGGGGTCTGCAGCTGGAAAAGGGTGGCAAGAGGTTGCTCTTTTCTTCCTGAGTTATGATCTAGAATTTGACAGTATATTTGTAGAAAACCATTTGTGTGTGACAAATATTTAAAAACAATTGAATGATAGGTCTCTAATGCACCTAGCAGTATCATATTCCAGTTCCTATAATTAGCTGCAGTGTAAGAATAAGTCTCCCTTTATATGACATGCAGAGTATAAGGCATTCTTTGCTACATCAGAAAAAGAAAGAGATTAGGCATGGCCCTGGCTGGTTGGCTCAGTGGTAGAGTGTTGGTCCGGCGGGTGGAAGTCCTGGGTTTGATTCCCGGCCAGGGCACACAGGAGAAGCACACATCTGCTTCTCCACCCTTCCCCCTCTCCTTTCTCTCTATCTCTCTCTTCCCCTCCTGCAGCCAGGGATCCACAGGAGCAAAAAGTTGGCCCAGGTGCTGAAGATGGCTCCATGGCCTCCACCTCAGGTGTTAGAATGGCTCTGGTTGCAGCGGAGCAACAGCGCAGATGGACAGAGCATCGCACCCTAGTGGGCATGCTGGGTGGATCCCAGTTGGGCACATGAGGGAGTCTGTCTGCCTCCCCGCTGCTTCTCACTTTGGAAAAATACAAAAAAAAAAAAAGAAAGAAAAAAAGAGATTAGGAAAATGTGATTCATGTTTCCAATATCACTTAGATTTCTCTCTTTTCAGGAAGTGTGACAGCCTTTCAATTTTAAGTACGTTAACTGTCATAAGAGAAGAAAAAATAAACTATAAATTAAGCTTGCATATGTTTTGTTTTAAATTAGTGTGCAAGTAATAGTTTCCACTTAAAAAATGTTTGGTAATAAATTTCCTTGTATAACACATTTCTAAGGCATACACGAAGTTTTTAAAAGTATGTCTTTGTCAGAAAACATTTTCTTCTGAATGAGCACTAATCATGTCAATTACTAGTGGCTCTTCAGAGCATTAATCCCCATTTTAAAAATAAAAATGTCAAAATGATAGTATCGGACACAATCCCCCACATCATGTATGCACACCTGCACACGCCCTCAGGTCAGACAGTATTTTAATTCATTAGGTTACTCAGTTCCTAAAGAAGCAGTTTTAAATTCTCTACCACTGTAGCTGCAAAAGCTCTCCCTTTTAATATGTGGACACAAATGAGAGATTTGTGTCCACATATTAAAATACTTAAATTTACCTAAATTTAACAAGATAATATAGTTATCTTTTTCATCACATTCTATAATGTTTTAAAAATAAGTTCTCATAGCTGAAACTCAAAATGAATTTTCATATACAAAAAGATAAAAAATAGAAATAGAAAAAACACTTCCAGCTTACCCAAAATAGTTTTGACCCATTTCCCTACTCCCCTCTGAGAAGCACAACAATAAACTATGGAGATAATAAAAAGACAACCGAAGGAGACCTCTTAATGGTGTTAAAATGAAGTCTCACTGCTGAGGGACCCCAGAACTGGAGGAACAACACAGTATTTATCATGATAGCTGCCAACCCTTCACCCAGCAAAAGAAAGACACTCAGACCCAGTCCTGACTCTCGACCTGGAAACAGAAGAGAAACCAGGTAAGGTCATTCCTCATCAGAGTCCCGGGAGGAAGGGAGAAGAAGGGTACAGCTGAAACTGTAACTTAACAAATAACATCTAAAAAATCCCCAAATTTGGTGGAAAATATAAACCTACAGATTTAAGAAGCTGAGCTAACTCCAAACAGAGTAAGGCCAGAGAAGTCCACGGCAAGACATCATAACCAAACTCTAGAAAACCAAAGACAAAGAAAACGCCTTAAAAGCAGCCAGAAAGAACAACACGTGACCTACAGGGGAACAATTTGAAAAACAGTGGATTTCTCATTTATAACCATGGAGGCCAGAAAGGAGGGGCACAGAATTTCTCAAAGGTTAAAAGAATTGTCAATTACAAATTTTATACATAGCAAAACTAACCATTAAGAAAAAAAAGGGGAAACAAAACATTCTCAGATAAAAAAAAAAAAAACTTAAAAAAAAAAGTAAATAAAAATCTGTCACTAAAAGGCCGCATCTTAAAGACTGGCTAAAGGAAGTTCTTCAGACAGAAGGCAAACAATGAGAGAAGGAACATTAGCAGTATTTTGTTCATTAACGGTTAAAACAATGAAGTAACCATAAATTGAAGAAAATCACTATGTCATAAATCTGACAAATTATCTGAACAAAAAATTAGGGAGAAAAGTGTTACTCAGGGACCACAGAGGTTAAAGCAAATGGGTCTCAGAGGCTCACAGACATTGTGAGAGCATGCTGTCAGTATTAATGCCGGGGGATTTAAATTCCCTAAAATATCTGAAAACAAGGCCCTGGGCGGAGCACAAATGTGGACCTAGGAAAGAATCAGGGTCTCTCTTTTTAGGATGTAGTAGTCCATATTAAAACATATATATATCCCAGAATCTAAATATATTTCACAAAAGTATGAGAGGTAGAGAAGCACAAAGAACTGAAACAGCTACAATGAGAAAACATGGAGAAAAAACTACCTGTAGGTGCCTATCAAATGCTCCAACACACCTCCTAAGGGGACCGAACAATAAAAGATAAAGGGCAATTTGATTAAACATGCAGCTTTCCAAGCCCTGACTGGTAGCTCAGTGGGTTAGAGCATCGTCCCGATACACAAAGGTTATGGGTTGGATCCCTGGTCAGGGCACATATAACAATCAACCAATGACACAAAGACATCCTAGTTAAGTGCGATGTATGACCTGGGTTGGATGTGGACCAGAAAAAAGACATTAGTGGGACATTCGACAAAATGTGAATTCTGTGTAAACACGGTAATAGCATTGTTATCAATGTTAGTTGTGGTTGTCTGACACTTGGTAAACTTAGTAATCTGTGTGAAGGGTATATAAAAGTATTTGTATAATTTCACAAGTTCTTTTGGTAAATAAGAAAGTATTTCAAAATGAAAAGTTAAAAAACATAGACTTTCCAGCTACCTCATGTTTTCCCTGCCTCTACTCCCTCCCATTTTCCTTCAACTTTTCTCTAAGAGGAATGAAGAGACAATACTCTATGAAACACACTAGCTAAGGAATGTGACCTCTGAAGTTGTCATGCCTCTCTAAACAATAGACACTTAGATGTAATTATCTCACTACAACCAAAGCCCAACTGGGACTTGAGCTGACCCTGGAACCAGCGACATTTACTAAACTCAAGTTTACTCGTAGGAAATGTTTGGAGTAACTATAAAGAAAGCCCACCTATGAGAAGAGGATGAGGAACCTCCCTAACTTGCCACTCCCCCACAAGATTGTTGTCCAGAATTAAGACAGACTCCTGCCCGCGCTGAGCTCCATCCCTGCTCCACACCACAGGCTTCTCCTGCTATCGTTCCTAGCGAGTTAAGGAATGCCACTTCCTCCCCAGCGACTTAAACTCAGAGGAGCATCTAACCTATCTCTCACGCATACATCTGAGCCGTCACCAAGTCCGCTGGCATTCACTGCAGCAGCCCTCTCCCCTCCCTCCTCCATCTTCATATCTGGTACCAACATCAGGCCCAAGTTCAGGCAACCTGACCACTGCCTTTGTCTCTCACTGGTCCCTCTCCGGTCCACTGCTCAGGAGAGGTCAGGAGTCTTTCCTGAAACACAGCTCTGATCACACCGCCGCACCCGTCTTCCATGTGGGCGGAGCACCATGGACAGCCTGAGCCGGACTCGGGGGCTCTCCACAGCCCGGCCTGCTCCTTGCCAGGTTCACCTCCTGGTGGCTCGTGCCCTCACATCGTGCACCCAGCTGTGCCGAACCAGGTTCAGAGCCGCTGCCCACAGCTGTCTCTCCTCACCATCCGCAGACAGCTAGCTGGCTACGGCCACTGGATCCCACGCACAGCCCCAAGGCAGTTAGCAAGCTCACGTCCCCGTTACACGTCTGTGCTCTCCATCGGGTCAGAGGCCCACAAGAGTGGGGTCCCCTTACCCGGGCCCTCACGACAACTGGAAATTGTTTCCATTTGGTAGACAAGAAAACTAAGGTTTAGAGAAGTTTAGCAGTTCGTCCAAGGTCGTGGAACTAGTGAGTGGTGAACTCGCAAACACAACTAATTGCCTGTCTCTTTGCTGCCAGAGTACAGCACAGTGAAGGGCATAACCCACGCCTGAAGAATGGTGGGTGGACATGCCACATAGCGTTCTCTGCCAGCAGCTGTCACCCAGCATGATATTTTCCAGAAAGCTTCACTTGAGCAGCGGTTAACGCCTATAGTGCTACCTATCAGGACAGTGCACACACTAAAAGATGAAGCAATGGTCTCTTTCCTCTTGATTTCTCACACCTAATCTCATTCAACCCCTGTAGATTCACAGTGCAGAGGAAAAGACCAGCAGAGCGCCCTTTCCGGACTCTACATATTAATGCTGAATACCCCCCCCACTCCCACCCTGCAAAGGGGAACAAGTGTGGAACAGGCAGGGCCGGAAACACAGGACTGGGTGTGAATTCCGGTTCTATCATTCACAAGCGGTGTAACCTTAAATGGGCCACACGAGCTCATCTAAAACACAGGCCTGGTCACCACTGTGCGAGATCACTTCAGATTAAATGCGGTAATGCGTGCTTAGTACACATTCCACAGTCCCCTCCTCTCCAATGAGGCCAGGGACAAGAGGGCGAGTCTTCAAAGGGAAGAACCCATTACTCATAAAAAGAGGCTCCCAAGGTCTTCAAATATTTGAAGGACACTGTAAACATTGCTGCTCTTGCTCTACTTTAATTGTCTTAGCAAAAAGGCACATTGAGCTCTATCTTAACATTTCAGACCTCTCGTTCTTATCTGAACAAACACACTTGTGACTTGTTTGTTTCCACACGAAGAGCAACCCGCCGGTCAGAAATCACTGTCAGTACATCATGGCAAATTAATATAAAACAGTATCAATCTAAAAGCACCAGGCTACCCTATAAGGAAACCTCTCCATTATTCCAAGCAAACGACTCTGCTTGCATGGGGGCGGGGAGGCACGGTCTAACCCTGCACCGTGCATGGCAGGCACATCCCACTGCATGTCAGGAGTCCTGACCCTGCCATTTTAAAGGTGATCTCGGATGCGTTTTTAAGATTTAATATTCACTTATTTAACAAATATTTAATGAGTGCCTTGGAGATCCCTGTTCTCATGGAATTCGTATTCTAATAAAAGAAGACAGACACCATATATAAATAGGTAGACGGATACAAGTATAGGCAGGAGAAACTTAGCAGATGGTGGTAAGTGATTAGAAGAGAATGAAAATGGTCATTGTGATTAGGTCACTAATTCAGGATGTAGTCATTTCAGATGTGGTGACAGTTAAGCTCAAGTCTGGGGAGTAGCTTTTCCTTTCTGGATAGCCATCTCCTTTTCTACAAGATGTGACTGGATGCTTCTACGAGCCTCTAGTATTAGGAATCTGACTTCATGGCTATTAGGAATATAGTAAACGTGTGTGTGCACATGTTTTTAACATCAAATATTATCCTTTATTTGATCATGCAAATAATTTATGGCAGTGGGTCTTAGCTTTAAAGACATTTAAGGAAACTAAATTCTTTTTAAGAAACTAAATATAGCTTTGTATACTAAACTTTTCTACTCTTCTTGGAGCTCTGACAAAGATGTGCATTTTTTTTTCTTTTCTTTCTTTTTCTTTTTTTGGCAAGGGAGGCCAAATTGACTTCTGACCAGAAGGTAGATATGTTTCTGCACATATCCAAGTAGGCAAAATACATGAGGTTAGAAATTGTCTCAAACTAAATCTGTCTGGTGATCAGCTACAACTATCAATTCAGACACTGACATTTCAAAAGGCAAACTGGAAGCCACAGATCCTCCTTATTTTTTTTTACATAAAAACATAGAAAATATATTGAGGTGACAAGATACGGAATATTTTAAGGAAACATCAGTATTTTGACCCACATTTTCCATGCACCAGTTAACTAGAAAATTACAAAACCTGAAATACTCAGATAAATTGTACCCAGGGGATTACCCAGCATGCCCACCCCTCCGCCTCCACTTCCAGTTTCCCACTACCCCCACCCGGCCTCCCCAAGCTGGGGCCCACTGCTGGACCGGACACAGAGGCCTCTCAAACTGTTGAAAAATGAGGGCCTCTGAATTTTTAATTCTGTTAACTAATCATTAGGAAACTGGAAGCCGCTGGCCCTGAGCACCAGTGAGGTGGCAGGCTCTGCGGATTCCGGGCTTAATTTTGCAGGAGCTGGCTGGTTTCCCAGTAACATTGATTTGCGGGCCACTACTTTGGGCAGCTCGAGGATAATTAAATATTAAGTCCCTCTTTGATGTATGCAAAGTCTGCCTAAGAGGATTACTAGACACAGCAAAGGTAGCACTTCCGCATTTTCTGGTAATTGAACATTGCAATACCATTATCTATTCTTATCTCTAAGAATCCACCTCCATCCTTAATATCACCTTGGAGAATGGAGAAGATAAGGGAGAAATGAAAAAAAAGAGAACCAGGGAAATCAACATTTTGGGGTCTTCCAGGTGTTTGGAATGGAAAACTGAAGACAGCACTTGAATGCGTGTGGAAGAAATGACAGACGAGACGACCCCATCCTCCAGCTCGAGTTCGAGGCTCCGCTTTACACACCCAGTAACTACAGGCTCACGGTTAAGAATCTTCTCCTAGATAATAAAACAACGGTGGAGGGAGGGCAGAGACGCATGCGTACCTGTCCACTAGTGCCCTCACCTTTCCACCGCTCTGGTGAAAGGTAACACAGTTTCAAAACAAACAATAATGGGATGAACTCAATTTCCAATTGGGGCACAGCTGTGTGATGTCCCAGAGGCTGCTGCTGCCTCCACTCTGAAGCCACGCTTTTCTGCATTCATTCTCCATGTGGCTGGCGGGTCTTTATATAATAAGCCAGAGTTTCCCCACCAAATGTGCCTGCCCTTCAAAAACAGGTTTGAATCAGCAATAGCACACACATAGAATTCTTCATTTTTAAAAGAATAAGAGGAAGAGATACTAATTGTTTTTAAGACGAGTACAGATGAAGAGCATAACTCAGGCAAACTGGTTGTTTTGTTTCCACTACCAAATACTTTAAGAAACTCAGATCATTAGCCACCAAGAACAGGGAAATTGACCTCAGATGGGAAAGGAAGAAGGAGGGGGACAAGAGATGACGTTTACCAGAGCTGAGGCATCTGGGAGAGATGTTTTCCAGGGGGCCTGGAGCAGGAAGGACAGGAGGCGCGGCACAGGACCTTGCATGAGAGAGAAGGCGGTGCCAGTGCAACAAGGTCAAGTCCATCCAGAAAAGCTCATGGGAAGGGACTCTGTACCGGCCGGCCTTCCATGCGGCACTGGAAAAAGTTAAGCTGTAAAGAATCAAGATCTCAGAAGTCTCCAGAAATCACTGAGATCATACAAAAGCTGCAACAGCTTCTTAGAATAATTAGAAATTGAAAAACGCTGAAAAGAAACATATTATTCCTGAAGTGTTTGGGCCCAGATATTAAAGTGTGTCTTCTACAGTGCTGCTGCAGGGTGACGGACAGGATGGGCGCGTCCCCCTTCCCCTGGTTCCCGTGGTCTTCCATCATATATCTGGTGTGCAGATCTGCCCTAATGTGCAGTGGGCTCCGTGCGGAGAAGCGGCCTCACCATCCCACCGGCTCCGGCCATCGTGGAAGATGAAACTGAGACGGCTGAAAAACGGAGGTGCCGTCAGTAAAGTATACTACCACGGGGACCTCCGTTTGTTTCTGGGGGTGCCAGAATTTCAAGTTCTGTGCGACAAAAACCACAGGACAAATTCAGAGCTTGCCTCAGAGATGCTCCAGAAACCTCCGTATCTGCCGAAAACAAGCACACCTCTGACATCTACTATGTCAAGGACGTGGCGTGTATTCACCGCCTATGGCGTTTATGTTCAGTCTGCTCTTTGGAAAGGCTCCTGGTGATCTCCTGAGGTAATTCAAGGTGAAATGGTGAAATGAAATATGTCAGTAAGGTCATGGTGCTTCCCAGGGAATATGATTCAGGTATTAGCGATTGTTAATACAAGCCATTTCAGCATTCTGGCATCAATGGAAAATCTTTTGCCAAGTCCATCTTTTTGGAATCTTAATTTCCCTATCTCTGAAGAATAGATAATAGTACTCACCTATTTATCTCCTAGAGGAAAAGAATAATATGTAAGACAATAGTTATGAAGATGCCCTGAGATGAGGCTCAAGAATATGTTCATTCATTTTAAGGAAAGAAAGTCACTGTTCTTTCGGTGTAATAATGAGGATATAAACATAAATGATGAAGTGAAGCTTTAAAATTAGAAGGCCATTCAGGTTGGAGTCCAACTTCCAGGAAACCCTACTGCAGATCAGACGATCTGAGAAGACTTCTTTTCTGATTTCACTGGCACATGGTGTCCTCTGCATGCTAAAGCACCAGACTGAGGTAGCTAGCTCTTAGAGCATATTTTTAGGATACATCAATTTAGAGGTGAAGTCAAACTTCAACAGCGACCATATTGCTCTGACAATTCGCATGCCCATTTACCCAATCACAGAGTGTTTACGCTCTGAGCACGAGCACACCATCTTTCCAGGGATTCAAAGATGGTGATAAGTACTCCCACCCAGGGCTCCAGAGCTCTCACTACAGTGGGGAGACACAACTTTTAATAATAATAATAATAACAAATAAAGTTCAAATGTGTGGTATTTGAAGTTCAATTAGGGTCAGGGAAGGTTCCAGAGAAAAGGCGAACTGAGTGCGCCTTGGTGGGCAGACGATGTGGGGAAACTAAGATCCTGTGTGGGCGCTACACTGCATGGACCCTATCTCGGTACAGAGAGAAGGGAGAGCAGGTGAGTGCCCGGGCAGAGTAGAGAAGAATGAGCTAGCCACACTGCACATGCATCTCCGTTTGGATGGGCACTTCTCCAGGGAAAGGGCAAGCCAGCACAATTAACTGACGGTGCGAAAAACCCTGCTTACGCCTTATGGGCTTATGGGAGGAAAATGGTACACACAGGTCAGGTAAGAAGACATCATCAACTCTGCTCATGCATATTCGAGCATATGGAAACATAAACACGGCCTCTGTTGCACAGATCTGACCACTAAATAGCTAGACTGATAACAAACACACTGGAAGTCTGCATGACCACGCTGATTATTTCCTTCAAGGGCAGTTTAAAGTAATCAAGAAATGACCCGTCATTATTGTTAACAGGGAAAATGGTTGAAAACCTGTCCTATGCTCCTTACCTGCCTCTGGGGCCATGTGGCTTTGAGAATGGCCTCCGTCCTGAAGAACGTGAGCAACCTGCCGTCCTCCTCCGCCAGGTCGAATGACTGTCCCAGGACCTGTAGCACATGGAGACGGGGCCGCACTGCCTGGGCGTCATCAGCACAGAAGGGCCGCAGCCACTCCAGCAGGTCCTCCGCCGACACCAGCCCTTCTCTGCGCGGCGAAATCAAGCGTGAGATGCCAGCTCCTAAGTCTTGTTTCCCCTCTAGTAATCTAACGAGGTGACCAACTTAAACACTTGTTTGCTGAGTTACTTTATTTTTTTCCATGAGCACAAAAACTTAGGCTCTGAATGACTTATACGTAGCAAACCATATTAGCCTTTGAAAAACTATGTAAAATAAACATAATTTTTAAATACACAGTCCACAAAAAGTAGGGGATCAGGGAATGTGCAGATACTCCAGTACTTTCAGTCTTTTGTGCATTTTCACCAATGAAATAAAAGTTGGTTTTGCATCTCATTTGCATAATCAATCAACTTTCTTTGACTTGTCTTTTGTTTTTCTGATGTTCTTGTTTAATAAAAAAATCAAATGCTTCTTTTATTATTGCTTCATATTCTTTTTGAAATATCCCCTAATTTTTGTGAGCAGTATAGTATATTAAAGAGTTATATAAAGCTGATGAAAGTAATCATTAATTGACATGTCCTTAGCTACTCTATTTCTTATGCAAAGTTTAATAAATAGTATACTTATTTGAATTAAAGATAATAGTAGTGTCAGGCATCATTCCAGTAATTTTATATAAGCTATCACTACTGACAGTAACTATGCAAAGCAGATATTATAAATTCCATTTTAATTTTTCTCCCTTTTATTGAGAAATTGATATATAACATTGTATTAGTTGTTTAAGGTATAAAACATAATGATTTGATATACGTATATACTATTAATATATTGCAAAATAATGACCACAATAACTTTAGCTAACATCCATCACCTAACATAGTTGCAAAAATTTTTTCTCTTGAGATGAGAACTGTTAAGATCTACCTTCCTTATAATTTCAATTATACAATAACAGTATACATGTCAACCATGCTGCACATGTCAACTCCGTTTTACAGACAAGGAGTGAGGCCTCATGGATGTGGTGTAATACACCCACAAACATCGGTCATCCTTCCAACCTCAAAGCCCGTGTCCTTCCCACCTCTTTCCTCTGTGATAGGAATTCAGTATGGGGTTTGAGCATCAGATTTCCTACCGCCCTAAAGCGAAAATATGAACAATGGGGTGTTAAAGATCTCTGCAGCCTAAAAGGATTCAGAGAAGAGATATTTTGTACAGATTTCTACCCAGTATTAGAATCCCTTTGCCTGTAATCCCAAGTGGGCCATCTCAGGAAAACAACTTAGTTGATGATGATGTCAATGAACTATTATTAATGACTGCTAAGAGGGTACTCATCAGAAGCCTTGCTCCCGCAAGGCCCGGGGGACTCATGATCAAGCACGGAATTATACAGCTTTTGTTGCAACCAGGTCCTTACAAGGCCTCTAGCAATAAATCACCCAGGCCGGGTCCCCATTAAATGCCCCAAGAAGACCACAAGAAATTTTTTAAAACTTCTGAAAATAAAATTCTACAATGACACAAGTCGGCAATTTTCCACCTTTTTCATCTCATGGCATACATAAACTAATTAAAATTCTGCAGCGGCACATCAAAAAATATATATATTTTTTGCCACTGTGAGGAAAAAAATAGGTATAATTTTGATTCATTCATAGCAGATAGCTATTGTGTTGGCTATTGTCATTTCTTATTTAACAATCTCAGGGGAAAGAGGTCAGGCCCCTGACAACATAGTCAGGCACTGACGGATTTAGACAGTTAGCGCCACACCGGTGTGCTGCAACTCTCCAGCTGAAAATCACTGCACTAAGAAGGTATAGTTAGCAATACAATTTTATGGCGGTATAAATTAAAAAAACAGAATGTATTATCTGTATTTAGGAATAAAAGAAATGACAAAAAATGCTGTGGGCAGCTGGCGTAAACATTTTCTAACTTTACAAAGTCATTTTTTGGTTTTGCCTGAGCGTCCCCTCAACGTGTCAGAAACAGCAGCCCTCGGATGCAAAGGAAGGAGAAGGCCAGTTTCCCGGGTATCTGCTACGTTCAAAGTGGACAGGCAGTCTGGGGCAGGGAAAAGAGCATTTGGGGGGAAACTGAGGAACCCGTGAATCCTGGCCCCGTTCTTGCCTAACAAAATTCGTGAATGTCATCATTTTTGTTTTAAGGAGGCAAAGGTCGTGAGGGTGTGCCTCTTGGAGAAGCTGGTGAAACCAGGAAGATGTATATAAGCCCCAGCACCGTGTGGGGCAGGGGGGACGTACTTCAATAATAACCATCATCAGCATAATTGTCACTGTTTTCATCAGCACATCAAAGCCTCTGCCTTCAAAGAAATAATATAATGGAACAAAAAGACTTTAAAAGAGACTTCTTCAGCCAGAACTGGTTAGAGCTCAGTTGGTCAGCATGCCATCCTAGCATGCTGAGATCACAGGTTCGATCCCTGGTCAGGGCACATACAAGAATCAACCAATGATGGCATGAATAAGTGGAACAATAAATTAATCTCTCTCTCGCTCTCTTCCTCTCTCTCAAAAAAAATCAATAAGGGTGACACTTCTCCAAGTTACTGATATGAATTTGAACAGTGTGGCTAGATGAAGAAGGGAGGGAGTGAGGGCTGGCGGAGAGAAGGGCGGGAGGGCAAGCCAGTCACTGTGGGAAGTGAGCTGGCAAGGAGGGGCACTCACAGGCTACCGAGGCCCTGCCTCAGTGAGGCACTGGCCGCCCACCACGCACAACTTTATCACTGCACATGGCGCTGGGGAACACACACGCCTTGGTGGCCAGGAAAAGTTACGGCAACTGGGAGAGAATAAAGAAGAACTGCAAATAAATGACGCCGTGATGCATTAACAACATTACAGTACCGATTATTTTCAAAGAATTATGAAGTTGTATTAAAAGAAAAAATTTCTAGAAAAGCAGTAACTTTGGTGTGCATATAGTTCCAATCTCAAATCTTAACTTTTGATTAGAATTAGTAGGCACTTTGTGGCTGCTCTTAAATGTACACCAATCCAGAATATCTTCCTGAGGTTCACTGGTCAGTAAAAGTGTGGACACATCTCGCTGTAATGGGGCAGAGGCTGTGACTGTGAAGTCATATATACGGCCTGGGGTGGCCCGTCCGATTCCGCCTGGTAGAGAGGATCCGCCACCTTGGTTGGTGGCCATGGCTTTCAGCTGGGCTATGTCACAGAACACTGTGCTCCTTACAGAACATCTAATGATCTCCTTGGTCTCACAGGGCGGGAAGAGTAAGAAGAAACTGCAGTTTAATTTGCTCTAGTGGGGTCTTCTTTCCTTTTCTTTTTGTCTTTTCTGTGCTTTAAAAATAGTGTGAAGTCCCAAAGTAATATCAAAGAGCTCAATGGAGTCTGAATGATCTGACACTGTTTGACACACGTATGGCTTTAAGGCAGCTGAAGCCGGTACTGTGGGTCAGCAGCAATTTAAATAAACAAAAAATCCTAAAATACCCAATAGCTTTGAAGAAAATCTTTTTTCCTGCTTGACTAGTACACAGTGAAATTCCTCATTAATTATCTGTTTGTGAATGGAATGAATTCTGCACATCCTTTTGAGAATCACTCATATACTGGGTAATGCTTCTGGGTCATTCCAGTTAGGAAATTCTTTTACAGGTATATGAAAGCAGGGAGTTTGCCCAAAAAAAGACAAAAATAGGGCCAAGGCTGGGAGAAGCATGGGGAAGATGAGAGACAGCTGAGGGAAGTGACGTCTTATGACCGTGCCCTCAGAGCTCTGCCGCGGACTAGCCCGCGAAGTTGGACAGGAAATGTCAAGAGCCATGTGATTTCACTCATATGTGGCCAGGACAAATGACCAAATAAGAAAAACAAACATATAAAAATTCACAGACTTGGATCACAGTATGGTGGTTCCTGCCAGAGGAAAGAGGGGTGGGGGTGGTAAAGGGGTCAAATATAGTGACAGGAGAAGATTTGACTTTGGGTGGTGGCCACATAATACAATATACAGATGACAGAATTGTACATTTGACACCTATATAATGTTATTAACCAATGCCACATGAATAAATTTAATTGTTTTAAAAAACAAACAGAATTTCAAACCTCACTCAGACCTAGTCAAGTAAAATCTGTATGTTAATAAGGTCTTCAGGCAGTTCCGATGCACAGTGACATTTGAGAAGCACTGTGTTACTGCCCTTGGCTTGGGCTCTGCAATGTCAGAAGGAGACGGCTACGGTCAGAGAAATGCATAGCAGGCCCTTCCCTGGGGAACCCTGGATAAATTATATAACCCGTCTGACTTCATTTCCTAATCTGTAAAAAGGACACAATAGTATCTGTGTAACAAGGTTGGTCTGGGGATTAAGCGAGTTACTGAACAGCAAAGGTCTTGGCATAAAGTGATAAATATTTATTAGTTTTTTTTTAATTTTAACGTGTGGTAGTATTTCTTAATTCTAGTTTTAATGGATATATTATTTAAAAATATTTTAATTATTGAATTTTTTAAAATACCTGCTTTTCTTCAGTAAACTAATGAACTAATTAATACTTAACACAAACTAGAATAGAGATCCCACAGTCGGTCCTCTGTATCCATCAGTTCTGCATCCACAGATCCAACCAATCACAGATCAAAAAATATTTGAAAAAGGAGTCACATTTGCTGATGTGTGCTATGTAGAGGTCTATGGCAGCTGTGTCTGTACTGAACATGCAGACTTTCCCCTTGTCGTTATTCTCTAAACAATTCAGTATAACAACTATTTATATAGCATTTATAATATAGTAGGTATTTTAAGTAATCCAGAGATAATTTAAAGTATCAATATATGGGAGGATGTGTGTAGATTACATACTATATTATGGATTATACATACTAATTATAGATTATAATACTATGCCGTTTTATATAAGGGACTTCAGCATTTCAAATTTTGGTATCTGTGGGATACTGGAAACAATCCCCCATGCATACAGAGGAACAACTGTACTCTCCAAATATGCTGCTATAGACAGACATAAACAACAGGAGAAAGCATACAAACTCGTAACGTTAATATGTATGAGCCTCTGAATAATTAACTACCTAATCTCATCTTTAATTGTAGATGTTATAAAAGGTTTCTGACACTATTTCAACTCCCTAGCATACTCCTCTCTGGTGTCTGGAGACCAGAATGTGGGGAAGCTAGAAAGGCAGGCTATTTGCACAGGCGGCTGAGGCTCCACTGTGGCCTGCCGTGGTGCATGTGACTTACACGCAGCACAGGTGCAGGAGGAGGGACCAGGGCCTTCGTGGGGGAGGCAGGGGCTGCTGAGGTTAAAAGGGATCAATATGAAAAAATAGGAAGGACATGTTGATATTGGCCTAAAATGCCTAAAAATTAAGCCCAAAACCAATACTTGGTGGTAGCCATTAATACGCATACCCAACTTCTTATGTTTCTATGCAATCTCCCTGCCAGTGATGGGATGGCGTATACATAACCTACGAGCAAGAGAGAGAGAGGTAGAGAGAAAAGAGTGTATGAAAAGAGGTGACTTACTATCTAAGTAAATGCCACAGAGGGCAGTGAGTGCTGTTACAGGGCTGGGACAGGAGACTTGCTGTGTTACCTGAGGGACGGTAAGGGGCACATAGGCCTGGTGCAGCCCCCAGGAGGCTAGGCAGTCATGTCAGGCTGGTAACGGGTGACCTGAGAGGTCCCTTTAAAGGGGCCGGAGCCCCCACATCAGCTGCCAGGCACCCTGTTGGCAAGGGCGAAGGTCTCAGGTTTAAACTGTGATTCAAAAAGTACTTGCCAGGAATAAAAGGTATGCCTTTCTCTTTCTTCCTCTTTCTCTTTTTAAGGAAAAAATAAATCTATGAAGACTTTTGTTGTTGTTGTTAAAAAGCCTTGTAATTGTCTTCTGGGATAAAACGTAAGATCTGGCTCGGTATCTCCAACCCCTAATGTCTCCCTCTTTGGACATCGAAGCTTAACCACCAGGCTGTATTGCAGAGCCCCACGATGGATTCTTCTGTCTGTCTGAGCTGTCCCCAGAGGACCAGACTGAGAGACCCCCACTGGGTGGGGGCTTACAGCAGCGCCTGTGAAGAGCCCTTTCATCACGCGGGACCTGGGAGCACCGCTGCCCACAGCAGCTGGCAGGGGCTGGCTGAGCACTGCCTACAGCTGTGATTGGAGGGAAGCAGGAAATGCGCCCTTCAGAACGCACTGGGAGCCTTCCATGCAGCATGCCTGGGCTGTGCCATCTGCTGATTCTGCAGTTGCCGGGCACTGTCCCTCAGCCTGGAGTCCCATCATCCACCGCCTCCTTCTGACAGGCTCTGGTTTGGGAGGTCAGCCCGATGTCACCCCGGGGCACCCCACCCAGACTCCCCAGCAGAGGAAACCGCCCCTCCGCCTCACTTTCTGCACAGCACTCACCACTCTAAGTACCTAAGCAGGCTACGGGCAAGCTGGCCCACTCCCAGCTCTTCAGAGTGGGAGGCTGTTCTTACCCGCATGTGACTCCGCCTGACTCGGCACAGAGCATGCGTGGCACTCACCACACATGCAGAGCATAACTGAGTCGTGTTAGAACCCAAGGCCTACAGCAGCCGCTGCGTAGCTCCTCACTACCCGCAGGCCCACAGCAAAGGACCAGAGAAACCGCAGGGCCGGGCAGAGGAGACACCTGCAAAAACACCCTTCAGTGACCTAGGGAGAGCTCAGCTCTGTCTTCGGAAAGCCTGGAAATGCTGCTTAGCTTAGAACCTTCGTGCATATGGATATGCAAGGTCACTCTAAGATGGAGGAAAAGCATTCAATGAGAGCGACGCTTGTTCCCATCTTACCCCTTGTCCACACTGGCATGGACAGCTGCAACGACACCCTCCAGGACCTGGAGTGGGTCCCGTGGCCCACCAAGGTCTGCACACTCTCCGCTGTGGAGGGAAGAAGAGGAGAACAGACTGAGAAGAGGATTCAAGCCTGAGGCAGGAACTTGGCATCCACACTCGGATAACCCAGCGCGTGTGGCATCGTACCCTGCGGGCTCAGAGCCAGTCCAGGTAGAGGCAGTCTATGAGGTTCTAAGCCCTGTGTGAGATGCAAGGACATGAAACAGAACATTTTCTTCCAGAAGGAACGCGCAGTCTAATATATTCGTGTCTTCTTATCAAGAGAATAAAAAAACCTGCTTGCAGCCTGTCATTGAAAAAGTACTTATTGAACATGAAATATATGAGCGCTTTTAAACATTACCTATGTAATAATCATCCAAATTCTCCAGAAGGCCTTTTTATAAAAACACTCACATTTTCATGGTACTTCATAGATAGCAGGCACCGGTAAGTGTTTCACATACATTCTGCCACTTAACAGTCCCAACTGCCCATGGGACGGATACTATTATCATGCCCATTATACAAACATGTATGTCTGAAACTCTAGTGAATTTTGAAAATGCAACAGAGGGTACAGAAATTTTAGATGAGTTCTCTGAATAATTTAAGTTACATGATTTAAACTAACTGCTGGGTTCAGTTATTTTCACACCTCTGCTATTTAACACCTAATGAATTTTACTAACTTTCTCAAAGGTCAGTGTTACGGATATTGTCAATAGGAGTTTCTTTTCCTTTGAAAAAGAAGCAGTTGAACTCCTGATGTTCCCTTTCCTTCCACTGCTAAAATATTTAATTCACATTTATTGAATTTCTTCAGTATGCTAAGTATAACATTTATTAGATCAGAACCAAATCAAATCTTCCTTTAGTAGGACTGGGTTCAGCAATGGAAGGAGAAAGAAGTACAATGTATGTCAGAATTTGATACATGTAAGAAACTGCATATTTTATTTTAATTATTAGTGAAAATGTGCAATTTTTAGGAAATAAACTAACTTCATCAAGCACAAATGTTTCAAAATGTTATTTTTGTGAGCTTCCTATAAAACCTTGATTAGAGAAACAATAAAAAGGTAATTATGAATCAAAAGAAAAATATATGGCAAATAAGTATCACTCATCATTTGAAAGAAGGAAGTCATTCTTACAACCACCACCAAAACAAATGCTAGTAACAAAACAAAACTTTATTAACTTGGCATTTATTATTTCTAAAAAAAGTGACACTTTATTTCTCCACATATATAAAATTGCCAGGCACCTCAGAGCTTTAAGGTGGAAACGGCATGAGACAGGGTAATTAAACTGATAAAGACTCATTTGATTTCAGTTCAGCAGCCAAAAACTGACATGCATTTAATCAAAAAGTACCTCCGGAGCAATAAAGAATTACAAAGAATGCTTCAAAGAAGACTGAATTAAACACAACTAAATCTTTTAACCTAATTGCATTATTCACAGAAAGCACTTGATGCCTCATTATTCTGTTAGCTTAGCCTCCCTCTCTTTTCTAACCATCTTGGATGCATTCCTATAAAGACACCAGCATATCGATATAAAGTTAGAATTTCTCAATTGTCGTTTTTGCACGTGTGTGCCTTTGCTGTCTTTTGTTTTGCCATTCATTGTAGGTAAGTAATGTCCTATGACAGTTAAGAGAAGTCTTACTTTTTCAGGGCAAAATTCACCTTGCCTTGAGTCCTTCATAGGAGCCTCAGGGAACCCCTTTACCACTGCTATGTGAAGGGAAATTAGAAAAGGCAAGATCCCCAAATCCACCCAGACTGAGCTCACTCAAAAGCCTGACAGCCGTTTCACCTGCCATTTTGGCCTTTCCCTTATTTCAAGAATGGTTTGGAGTGAGGGGTGTCTCACCAGAAGCTAACTGGTTTCTTGGCAGATCATACACAATACCGATAGATAATGAAACATTTTTCATGGTTCTCTATTCTCAAGACATAAGACTTTGGGAAATCTAATAATCTAGCTCTCACATCTACACAGTACACTTCAAAGTTTATGAAGTGCTTCTACATTCATGATGATATCTTATCTTCATAACAATCATGAAACGGCACTGTTATTGGCAGAGTATCACCTCCCGTTTCCCTCAATGGCTCTTTTATCACTTACCTCAACGCAGAAATGATTTTCATTATTGCACTGTGTACAATGTCCTTGGGCGAGATGTCAAGAGGGCCCACGGCCACCTCCAGCAGCTGCTGAATCATCGCTAGAGGCTGACCATCTAAACACATGGCCACGGCTTGATCGTGGAGTTTCCCTTTTTCTGATCGGGACAGATCATAGAGGTTACTGTATTTCTGCAGCGTTTCCTGGAAAAAAAAAAAAAAGGTTGTATTCAACTCCTAGACAGGCAATACAAATTAAACGTGTACATGTACATAGTGAAACCCTGAAAAGATTCTCAAAGCAAATACACGACAACCACAAACCACACTGCAGAGTGCCTACAGGCCGTTAGTGGCATGGGCTCCAGAAGCACCCTGGCTGGAGGGCAAATCCTTGCTTTGCCACGTGCTAGTGGGCCTTTGGGATCTCCAGCATCATTATTCATAAACCCATAAACCCAGGATGCCGGCAACAGGTTCTTGTGAATAGAGGGCATGGTAAATGTTAAATGAGATAATATGAAAGTCAGCCCTTCAGCACAATGTCAGGCACAGGTAATGCTTACTGAAGGCAAGGTTCTCTCCTAATATTATCACGCTGCAACCACACAAGTTATAACATATGGAGTACCAGCTGCAAAGACCCCGGTATTGAACATATGCTATCTAATTGAACCCTTAGAATAATTCCTCCATGGGCTTTAATTAGCTCCACTTTATCAAAAAGGAAATTGAAGACCAAAGATGTTAATGTGATCAAAATCACAGAACTAGCCACTAAAGGAATTGGGATTAGAATCTAAAAGGCACCCTCCCCAGCTCCATGTCACATTGCCATCCATCTTTGATAAGATCTGTAAAAACTAATGTGACAATAAATACTTTAACAAATAGGACGCCAGCTATTGTTTTCAATATACCAAATAGGGTCACTTCATGTGAATAACACTTTCCCAGCTTCTTTGTAGTCTGAGAAGTAATCTTGAATGTACATTTTAGTCTCTCAAAACAAACAATGGCCTGACCAGGCAGTGGCACAGTGGATAGAGCATCGGACTGGGATGCAGAGGACCCAGGTTCGAAACCCGAGGTCGCCCGCTTAAGCGCGGGCTCATTTGGTTTGAGCAAAGCTCACCAGCTTGAATCCAAGGTCAATGGCTTGAGCGTGGGATCACTCAGTCTGCTGTAGCCCCCTGGTCAAGGCACGTATGAGAAAGCAATCAATGAACAACTATGGTGCCGCAACGAAGAATTGATGCTTTTCATCTCTCCCTTCCTGTCTGTCTGTTCCTAGCTGTCCCTCTCTCTGTCTCTCTCTCTGTCACAGAAAAAAAACCACAAAAAAAACATGAATCATTAACTAGATATTTGATGATACTGAAGAATTACTAGTAGTTATTTTTGGTTGGGATAATGTTGCTATGATTATGTTTAAATGTATCTTTTAGAAATAGACATGGAAGTACTCATGGGTAAAATTAAAAGATGACTGTGATTTTCTTTAAAATAATATAAAGGAGCAGGGTGGGGGCAAGTGGGAGTATGCGTGAAATAAGATTGCTCACATTTTCTTAACCATTGAAGCTGGGAGTCCGGCACATGAGATTTGTTTTGCCATCTTCCCCACTGTCAAACTTTCTATTGAAAATAATGTGTGGCCCTGGCTGGTTGGCTCAGTGGTAGAGCATCGGCCCAGTGTGTGGAAGTCCCAGGTTTGATTCCCAGTCAGGGAACACAGGAGAAGTGCCTATCTGCTTCTCCACTCCTCCCCCCCCCCCTTTTCTCTTCCCCTCCTGCAGCTATGGCTCAATCAGAGCAAGTTGGCCTCGGGCACTGAGGATGGTTCCATGGCATCACCTCAGGCTCTTAAAAAATGGCTCTGGTTGCAACTGAGCAGTGGCCCCAGATGGACCGAGCATCGCCCCCTAGTAGGCCTGCCAGGTAGATCCTGGTCGGGGCACATGTAGGGTCCGTCTCTGCCTCCCTTCCTCTCACTGAATTAAAAAAGAAAGAAAAAGAGAGAGAGAGAGAGAAAGAAAGAGAAAGAAAGAAACAAACAAACAAACAAACAGACGCTTGTGAGTTAGTCAGGGTACTTTCTAGTATCTCTACTGAGACAAGAGGGACCCAAGTCTCTGTAGGATGAAGATTTTCAGACTGCACTAAACTTCTTGAGTTGTAAGACTTCTTTCACTGGGTATAAAATTAGAGGTTAAAAATCAAGGCCTGAACTTAAAACGAACAAAAGTATGACCTTAAAAGTATTTCAGGATTTGCTATGAAAGGAAACTTAACGAAATCAAATAATGTCCAATTTTGGCACCAAAAGAATCTCCTATACAGACAGTCCATGGTCTGACTGAGTGGCATTCATCACAAGTAGCCATTCGGTACCTTTAAGTCTCAGCCTTGCTGAAACAAACGGCTGTTTTGTTAACAACCTTCTTCACCCCACACTAGATTCTGCTCATTGAAAGACAATACTTGGTCCAAGAAGAGTAATGACAGTTCTCCAATTTGAATATAACATATTTGATTAAGAAATAAATAAGACAATTATTTTAAATTAAAAATTTTTTAATTAAAAAATTTTTATACTAGCAAGTATATAGAAATCACTTGAACAGCCAACGTTTACTCTAGCTCTCGTAATTACGACTCCAGCATTGTCAATGTCAGCAGGATAAACCGAGATTGATAAAGCCAGTTTGCTTCTAGACTGCTCATACCATTAGTTAATATTATTCATTAGACGTGCTAACAGGCACTGAAAAATACAAATAAAGTAAAATTGCTATCAAACTTCTGAATCGCCCCCACTCTCTTTTCTATGAGGGGTCTGCATGTGTGAGTCTCATGTGCATTTTACGTCTTTCAGTTGTTCAACATCTGCAGTCTGCTCCACTGACTGAGCTCTCTATTCAGGACTTTTATTTTTTATTTTTACAAGCCAAGAATACAATTCAATATACATGTAAGATCTAAGAAAAATAAAAGAGGAGGTTAGTGGGCCCTCACAGGTTCATTACCATAACATTACATTTTAATTTAAAAACATTTGTATATTAAAACGTTTTCACCTATAGGAAAACCACTCATTTACTGATGTGTCAACGTTTCAGTTACAGGAAAGACCGCCCAACAATCCCATGACTGCTCTGCCTGACGATACAGAACAAACCCAAAGGCCCTGGGGGGTCCTGTGCAGCTAACACCCTGGCCCTTAGACCTCCTTGTGGGCAGGGGCTCCCGAAACTCAGGGGGGCACTTTCCAGGACACTACAAGGGTCTCAAGGAGAAACAAACTAGAAACAATTTTACTAGCCAAAAAAAGTCATACCAATAATAGTTACCTCGAAAACTCAGAACATAAAAACAAGATAAGTAGACTCAATTAAAAACAAAACAAAAGCTATTGTAAGAAGCGTGGGTGGTTATTTCTGAATTTTTCTTTAATTCAAGGGGAAAAATCTACCACAGTTCATTTAGAGAGCATAGCACTGCCAGTTAGGAGCAAGCTGGCAAACCCCTGCCTTCCCTCGCCAGCTTTGGGGACCCCTCCCTTGCTGCTGGCACCACCCCGGGGCCTCTCTTCCCATCTCCTCATCTCCTTCCTCCCAGGTGATCAACTGTGTGAAGTGGCCTAAAATCTTTCTTAAAGTGAAAACAATGATCAAGTGAGGCTGAAGAGGTAGAAAGACAAAGGCTTGAGAAGCATTTTTCAGGGTACCTGCAATATTGAAAACCCTATCAGAACTACTAACACAGCATTAAAGATAAATGAAGGAAAACACTGATAGGATCTGAGCGACCAGCTCACAGTGTTCATCTCATTACCTGCTCGCTGTTCTTCAGGGAAACAATGAAATTGTGGCTCAGCGTCTCCAGGTGAGCGAGTGACTTCTCCAGGTGGCTCAGGGTATCCGAATAGGTCACCTGAGAATCTCTAGCTTCCTGATCATCCTCTTCTGAACTTCTTTTCCTTGACTTCTCAATAAAATGTTTGACTGTCTTAATAGCCTTGCTGGTGATCTCTTTACGTGCTTCCAAAGACAGCTTTAAAAAAGAAAGTACAGAAGAACCGTTGAGGCAAACCTGCCATGCGTTATAACACATGGAATGTTTAACGAGGTATCAGTGGGACAGAAAGAACAAAGTGCAACTTTAACATACATTGCTTTAACAATGAGTAGGACTTTCGTTATACTAGTGTTTCTCCTATGAAGACAACAGAAACAGTGAAATACCATTTGCACTATTAAATCAGTCAACAGGTATTTTAAAAAATGCTAATATCCAAATACAGGCAATGCTTTGACAAAACTAGTACTCAAATAAAATACCAGTTATAGTGCAGAAAATCAGGAGTCATGCCCACCACTGTAATTCCTGGTTCCGATCATTTATTAAAAGGAAAGAGTCCAAAGTGAAGGGGGGGGATAGTATAGGCATAAATTTTAACTGAAATAAGATGACAAAAATGAAACTTCAAAAGCAATCTTGTCTGATATTAAGACAAGTGATAACTAGCTTATGAGATATTATTAAATAAAATATTAGCCAGTCATTAAAATTAGCATTACAAAAGGAGTATAACAAAGTATTTACCATAAAATGTTAAATTTTAGGAATCAGAAATCATAAAACTATTTACACATGTTTACAGTAAAACCTGAATTATATTTGTGCATATAGCTGAGGATAAATATATATATAGATGCCTGTACACGCACACAAAAGTAGTGACTATTATGTTAAAATGTTGGGATTATGAGTCATTTTGTTCTCAACCTTCCAAATTTTCTCTAATAATGCTGTAGTCACTCATTTGCTCAACAAGTATTCACTGAATTCTGATAGGTGACACCCACTTTGTTAGGTATGCAGGGGTTATATTCTTCTAAAAATATTAAATTATTAAGAACACTTGGCCTCAAGAATACAAAATTAAGTCTAAACGTAACCCACTTTGAAATGGCACCAGGCACCAGACACCTCTGAGCCATTATGCATACCTGTTGATCTGTGCTGAGTTGGATATTGAAATTTAGCCTTTGGTCAACTACCAAAGCACAATTACTACAACCTTAGAAGGACTTTCGGTTGATTTTTAAAAAGAACAACAGATAAAGAGTCCTAAGACAAAATCTTATAGTCCTATAAAAGTTTCTTTAAATGGGTCATTGAACGTCTGATTATTCTGAAGAGTAAGCACCAGCATTGATGCTCAGCAGCAGGAGTGGCGCCTCTCTCCCAACCCTCAATTTCCATTCAGTTCTCTTCAACTCACTTGACTCAATATTTTATAATGCAGACGATGGCTAACATTTCCGTAATCTCATGTAGATATTGGTGAAAGGTATCTTTGGGAAAGTGCCATTTCCAAATGGCTTGTAACTAAGTGTTTTGTTTTGCAAATGCAGCTTCAAAACAAATTCTGCAGCTCCATTTCTTACCAGACTGCCGCCCTCAACCACCCAGGCATAAGACAAAAACCAGAAGCTATAAACCCAACGACTGCCAAGTATTAGTTATGCTATTGTCTTTTTCCACCCAAACTGTTCCTTTCTGTGACTGAGAAATGCAAGATACTAGAAATTTATGTTTAGTTCAACAGACCTCCCTGCTTCCCCCATTATGTAGACGGACAGATGGCGCCCCAGTGGGTTAAGTGAAATGCTGGGGTTCATCATGTGAGTGGGAAGAGCAACAGCCAGAATTCAGAGCCCTCTGCCACCACATCGGACAGTGTCCACTTGGGTCAGGGTGCATGAAAAAATGCACACAGGCTGAATGCTGACAAAAGCAAGGACAGATGACATTATAGTGTAAGGAACCCTTCCTTGCTATTCACTTGTATTTGTCCCCCCAAGAACTATGGGGCTTGGGGAATTATTTGGCTATACCAGCTGGCTAAATGTTTACATTCTCCTAGCTTATTATGGGGTAGGGAAGAGTTTCAACAACACCCTGGCAAGAAAGTGGAGACAGGGCAGGCCATTCACATGTGCAGGACGCAGGGTTCTGGGAGAAACAACAGTCTCTCTGCCCTTGGATAGGTCCCCCGGCAATCCCCGTTGCCCAAAATTTAACTTGCCACTGTCAGCCACCCCTGGAAGGGTTGGTAAGAAATTAAATGAGCTACTATGCAAAGCAATCTGCAAACCATGCTCCATAAGTAGAAGCTGGATTGCAATTTGACCAACTGATATAATATATAGGCCATCTCCCACCTGTTAGTTTTTTATCTTCCGAATAGATCTGTGATGTAATTCCCTTTTAGGAAAACCTCTTTTAAGCTTCCCAGATTCCTTAGCATGGTTCTGAAGGGCTTTCAGAAGCTGGCCCCAAGCTAACGCTCTAGCCTCACAGTATAATTGTAACCCACACCCTGAGCTCCAGATGCACAGACTTCTCATTATTCGCTGGTGTTGTTATATATCTTGTCTCAGTGAGACACTCCTCTCTCTCTTCTATGCAAGGCAAATTTCTAGTCGTGTTTCAATGCCGAGATATCAGGGACTCATCTGTTTCTTCAGCCTCGACAGCCAGTCCATTGGCAAGCCCTCTGCTCCAACATCTAAGCACCTAATCCACCCCCTTCACACATGTAGACCCTGTCTCCTCAGCATTACTGAGTCTAGGTCCATACTGAGCTCTGTGCTTTCACAGAACTTGCTGTTGGCCATGAGAAGCAAGTATTTTCAAAGTTTAAATATACTGCTCACAAAAATTAGGGGATATTTTTGTCACTTCATATGAAGCTATAAAATATCCAGAAATTTTTGTGAGCAGTATATTTTGACCTCCTCACCAGTATCATCAAAAAAGATTTTTTTCTCTTATTTTTAATGGTATTTCAAAATAACTCAATAACTTGACATTTATCAAGAATATAGAGCAACGCTAAGTTATTTTTCCTGAGAGAGTTGGGACCTCTAAGGTGCAGAAAAATATTATAATAAAAGATGCAAGGGCTTTTATTTCACTGGTCATTCTTTGCATTTAACAGAGCATTTAAGTTTTTCACTTCTTCAATTTTGCTGAAAGACTACATGATGAGTTTAAGAAGTTTAAGTTTAGGCTCTGGCTGGTTGACTCAGTGGTAAAGCATTGGCCTGTGTGGATGTCCTGGGTTCAATTCCTGGTCAGGACACACAGGAGAAGTGATCATCTGCTTCTCCACCCCTCCCCCTTCTCCTCCTCTGAACTCCTGCAGCCATGGCTTGATTGGCTGAAGCAAGTTGGCCCTAGGTGCTGAGGATAGCTCCATGGCCTCAACTCAGGTGCTAAAAATAGCTTGGTTGCTGAGCGACAGAGCAACACTTCAGATGGGCAGGGCATAGCCCCATGGGGGCATGCTGTGTGGATCCCGGTAGGGGCGAATGCGGGAGTCTGTCTCTCTGCCTCCCCTGCTTTCACTTAATTAAAAAAAAAAAAGAAGTATAAGTTTAACACTGAATTTACAGCTAGTAGACTTATTTTCTTTGTCTTATTCTGTGATGAAACAAGCATGAAGTAAAAGAATAAGATTGAAAAAATGCACCAGAGTGGAAAACAGCAATTTCTCCACTAACCCTAGTAGGCATAAGGTACCTTTAGTCTTAGCCTTCTTGGTTGTTTTGTTTGTTTGGGGGTTGTTTTGAAGCCCACAGAATGAACATGTCATTCATACACACCATTACTATAATAACCAATCAAAGATTTTTGAAAACTATACCCTGACAGCAATTTGCAATTGCTATTCAAATATGGATTTTGAAAGATAAGTGGCTAAATTATTCTATTACTCAGTTAATAAGTAATGAACATCGATATTCCAGGCCCTTTAGAAAAATGAGTTAAAAATATGAACCAGGCTCAAAGAAATCACATTTAATATAGGAGATAAGATGGTGGAAAGTGGAAAAAATTAAGGAGCCATCCATGACATCTGCAAATCCTCCTGGGTCTCCCTCAAGATATATCCAGACTCTGCCCAATTCCCACCATCTCCACTGATGCCGCTCCACTCCATGCCATGTTACCTCTTGGGTACTGCAAGGGCTCCAACTGGCCCCTGACTAGCAGAGAGAGTGGGAACCACCAAACACAAGCCTCCCACGGACTCCACTGCCTTTGCCAAGCCCCTTACAGCTGGGATGAGCCACGTTCCTCTAAAATCAGAACAGAAGTGACGTGTCATTTCTGAGTCGACACAGTAAACAACCCACATACCCAGTCTCCCTCCTGTCCCAGCCATGGCCACTGAGGAGGGTGCAGGTCCCAGGGGGTGGAGCGTCCATCAGCCCAGACCCTAACAACTCTGTGCCACAGAGCTCACTGCCATCCCTCATCAGAAAGGGAGCGTGAGGGAATAAGAACTTTTGCTGTTAAACCACTGAGATTCTGGGGTTAACCGGATACTCCAGCCTTACCTAGTAGCACAGCAATATTGTGAAAGCATAAATCTGATCACATCTCTCCTCTACTCCCATCTATTTAATGGCTTCCTAATTCAGGAAGAATAAAACCCAGTCCAGATGCCCTATCAGGCCCTCCAGGACCTGCTCACCCGCCTGTCTAATCCTACCCGCCCCCTTCTCACACCGTCACTGCACCCCAAGCATGCCGGCCTCCCTGCATCCCTCAGCGCCATTCCACTGCTGGTCCCTCTGACTGAAGTGCTCTTCCAGGAATCCTCATGGCTGGTCCCTGTGCTGCCCTCAGGACTTCCTCCAGAACTGGCATGGTTTTTTCATCTTCACAACTGACATACTGAGCTTCTATGTGCTTACTGTCTGTCACCGTTATATTCGCAGAACCCAGAATGGTGGCTCATGCATAATAAATGCCCAGTTTGTTCAAAGTAGAGTGGATGACAACATGTTAAAAAGACCAAACAGCAAAGGCAGACCGCAGAGGTGGGACACTGAGAGTGCAAGCACTTCAGCGCAGACAGAGCTCAGTGGAGAGGGCCCCGGGGACAGTGCGAGTCTCTGCAGGTCTCTAGAACATATTCTCTTGTTTAGTTGGTCAGTTAGTTTTCACAATCCTTTACAAAGATCTAAAAACCAGTCTTAGCTAAGGACTGTATGAGAACAGGCAGCGGCCGAACTTGATCTGAGGGCCATAGTTTACCACCCCCCTGATGGGTAATATTAACAAGCTATACCTGTGGTTGGAAAGATAAACTGAGAGTAGACCATAAGTGGTCCTGAGCACCAGGTCAAGTCCACAGTCACTGAAGGGACCCGCACAGCGAGGACAATTACATGCGAATGTTGTCCTCGGTTCCCATTTAAAAACACATTGCAGGAGGGCCTTATTCCAAAGAAATAGATGAACTACAGATTCCTGGAAAAAAACAAAAACAATGCCACTCTTTTTCAAGCCTCCCTCCTCCTGTCCTTCCAGAATCAGTTCGGAGTTCACTCTCCGGAAGCCGTCTGTCTGCAACACCATCTCTCCCAGGTCCCCATCACTCGGTACCTCCCTAATGTGCCCTGGGCTCCCCTGTATGGAAGAGTGCCTCACACTGCATTCAGATTGCCTGCTTATCTGCGCAACTCCCTCACTCCTCAACCAGACCCTTCTGGGCAGAAACTGCGCTTTTCAAATCTCTGCATTGATAGCACCTATTCAATGTCGAGCACATTCCAGACAAACAGAGCAGCTGCCAAGTTACTGAACAACTCTGAGCAACGCACAGAGGAAAAAGAACCTCTCAAAGTGCAATGAAATAACATGTTCTCAACATGTCCCTAGAAACTTGTGGCCAGAATGTGCCGAAACGCTCCAATTTGCCGGTGACTGCCACAGCCCGTCCCTGTAAGAGGGCCCTACAAGACTAATATTGCAAAAGGACACCTGAAAGGACTTAAAACAACTGAGACCAAATGTATGCCATCAGGACCACACCAGGCTGTGGTAAACAGAAGTCATACAGAAAGAGGCGCAAGGACATGAACGAAGCAACACCTTCCCGCTTAGATCCATGCGTTCTACATTCACTGAGCGGAGGCTGCACATCTGCCTGAGGCTGGGTGCTGGTGACACAGACAAAATTACATCAGGCCTCTGCCCCCGGGTCTGTCAGCGCTGGGCTGGAAACAGGGAGAGATAAAAGACATCACAGAGCAGCTCAATCATCATAAAACTGCAACAGAGTAAACGTGAGACGCTGCAAAGGGTCTCGAAAGGCACAATTGTCCGGATGGAGCCAACGGCTGGGGCGTGAGGAGCGGATCTGCTGAAGGAGGCGGCTTCTTAATGTCCTAGGAGTGGGCAGGCATCCGGACTAGGGAATTCCAGAAGGTCACCAGGTCAAAGGAGCTAGCAGGGACCCCGCAAGCGTGGCTGGGGAGCAGAGGACAAGCAAAGGCCAGGGCAGGGGAGGAGGGGACGGAAGCCGCGGTGACCACAGGGAGGCCGCACGCCAGGCTGATGGGACCGCCCTTTATCACCGTCAGCCAGGGATGCGTGAACGACAGGGGCTGAAGAAGAGGGGTGACACAATCAGTGTGATCGTTTTCGGGTAATGGCTTGACTTCAAATCCACCAGGATGATTTTCATCATGGGCTAGCACTCCAGAGCTGATGCATCTGGCCAGGCAGATACTTTTTCTGTCCTCTTTTAAAATGAACATGGCGCGACTTTGATAATGCTGATAATTTTGGAAATGGCAAGTGAGATAAGAACAGCCAGTTCTTACTCACAGAGACAGGTGGGAAACCTGGGTCTGCGTGCTGTTTACACTGCTTACAGCAACAACAGAACAATGGAACAATCAGGAACAAAGATTACTCTAGTCACATATTTTTAACATCACAGATAATTTGAGGGATTGAAAAATATCTGACTAATAGCCTGACCAGGTGGTGGCGCAGTGGATAGAGCGTCGGACTGGGATGTGGAAGACCCAGGTTCGAGACACTGAGGTCGCCAGCTTGAGCACGAGCTCATCTGGGTTGAGCAAAGAAAGCTCACCAGCTTGGACCCAAGGTCGCTGAGCAGGGGTCACTCGGTCTGCTGAAAGCCCACGGTCAAGGCACAGATGAGAAAGCAATCAATGAACAACTAAGGTGTCACAACAAGAAACTGATGATTGATGCTTCTTATCTCTCTCCGTTCCTGTCTGTCTGTCCCTATCTATCCCTCTCTCTGACTCCTCTCTGTCCCTGTAAAAAAAAAAAAAAATCTGACTAATAAAGGATGGGCAGATATGCGCTTGATTGGTTTCCATTTGAAACCTCACACTGCTTTTTCATCTTTCCCTCCTTCAAGCACAAACACTTCAACCCTCACCACATGCCAGGGGGCCCTGGCACCAGGGGTACACGGGAAAAATAAGACACAATCCCTGCCTTTGAAAAATATACATCCTAATGGGAAAGCCAAACACAAAGAACATTCTTACAGGGAGAAGTATAAATTATGTGGTTGCACCCAGAAAATGTCTATCTTAGGCAAGCAAGCTTTTAAAAAGGCGGGGGCATCCACATTGGGACCTGACAGCAAGTATTCACGGGGAAGGCGGGTGGGGCGAGGTTTGGGCAGGCAGAGCAGCATGTGGACTTAAACAAAGGCTTGTATGGAAGAGAATGTTCTGTGGCTGACTCTCAACCGTTTAGATCAGGGGTCGGGAACCTTTTTGGCTGAGAGAGCCATGAACACCACATATTTTAAAATGTAATTTCATAAGAGCCATACAACGACCCATGTACATTACACATTATTCAATGAAAATTTGGTGTTGTCCTGGAGGACAGCTGTTGATTGGCTCCAGCCACCCGCAACCATGAACATGAGCGGTAGGAAATGAATGGATTGTAATACATGAAAATGTTTTATATTTTTAACGTTATTATTATTTTTATTAAAAATTTGTCTGTGAGCCAGATGCAGCCATCAAAAGAGCCACATCTGGCTCGCGAGCCATAGGTTCCTGGCCCCTGGTTTAGAAGCTCCCAAGGGATGTAACACACTCCCACCTGAAATGGGCTCCCTCCTCGGAGCCTCCAGGGTGTGGAGGAGTGGCTACAGAGCAACAACTCACACTGTATTTGGGGAAAGAAAAAGGATAGTTTTTCAAAGAGATCAGAATATCCCCGGTCAGAATATCCTCAATCTCACCATCAAGCAAAGTCAGACTCTCTTCCCCATCCCACTTCAAAGCCATGGTTCTTCCGGGAAGGAAAGCCCTGGTAGTGCATGGAAGGTCTGTGCACGTGCAGGCAAGGAACGGTCCCGCAGGAGACCAGTGCGAAGGAGGGCTGGGGTCACCGCGATGCACGCTGGGAAACTACACCTTCTCCTTTACGATGCTGGTCTTCGAACCTGGGGTATGCATGCCACCTTCACACAGAAACTTTTCCAAGGCCACAAATATGCAGGTGGTTTTAAGGGAACTGGCTTCCACATTTTCAACTAAAGACCCTTTTCTAAAACTGATGTTCTAGAGAACACACCAGAAGTCAGGGTGTCAAGTTGGTTCTCCCTCCATGCCCCCTGCACAATAGGCCCGCTTCCTCTTCCATAGGAAAAACCTGCCCCCCCACTCTTCCTGAATCCGACTTGGATACCCCACCCTGGAATCTGAAAGGCTGCAGAATACCAACCAAGAGACAGCCACAACACCGGTGTGTGAGAGGCCAATAACAACGGACGGCAGACTTCTTTATGCGTCACACAGTTTTCAATTCTGTACTTCCAACAAAATGTATGAAGAATCTAATCGAGTTGTCAGCAGATAAATCATTAAAAATCACTTTTAACAATAGATCACTGCGTGATTTTTGGCTGATAGCACGGAGGGCATTCAAAGCACTGAGTGGCACCACTCTGACAAAACTCCTCCCCCATCCACTTATGTGAACAAAGCTTTTAAATATTCATATCTCTAAAAATGCAAATTGGAAAGAATCGATGTTGAATGCAATCTCAATCTAGCAATAAGTAATCGTCAGCCAAGGACACATAAACTAATTAAAAGTGATGTTCAGAGCCCTACTCACCTCATTAAGATGTACATTTTAAATATAATTTTATTTTTATAATTAATACTACTTATCAAAATTTTTAATGCATCTGTGTTGTTCTGATCTAATGTATAATGCAATAATTCAAACACTAACTCAATGCAGAGTTATAATATATTAGAGCCCCATGGTCATAAGAAAAAAATTTTTTTTTAATTTTTTTATTTATTTATTCATTTTTTAGAAAGGAGAGAGAGAGAAGGGGGGAGGAGCAGGAAGCATCAACTCCCATATGTGCCTTGACCAGGCAAGCCCAGGGTTTCGAACAGGCGACCTCAGCATTTCCAGGTCGACGCTTTATCCACTGCACCACCACAGGTCAGGCTTTGGTCATAAGAAAAACTTTACATGCTAACTTCTACATATGGAATTGTTTTTGACACAGAGAAACAAGACTTTTAAGCTTAAAAGTACCTCATTATGGTAAAAATTACATTAAACTTAACTGTGAAAACTCTCAGCACAAAACAACTCTGTCCAAACACTTTCACTAAGAGACCAGACCAAATCCTAGGGTGACTTCTAGCAGTCAAAGGCCATTAACATGGCCACAGTCCCTCTTAAAAAAAAACAAGCCCAAACACTGCCAGGAAATGGACTCTGTTCTGAGCCCGAACCTGGTGAGAGGCCAAGAAGCCCCTGTACCCTCTCAGGGCAGACACCTTAGGAAGCCTGCAGTTACAAACCCTTTCTCTGACCCTTTGAGATGTAAATCTTCAGTCACCCAGAACTGTCCCCTCAAGGACCCAGAAGCCATTTGTCTCTTTGAAAGGTGAGTGCCTTGCGCCAAAGTGCACATCTCCCATCAGAAAGACCCAAGAGGTCTGTCTTCCTGAGGCATGTCAGGTAACGACCCAGATCCCAGACGGCCCAGTACAGGGACCAGCACCCTACCCCCCTTTAATGCCCGTCAGGGCCTTCCCTTCAGCACACCTGGCGTTGATAGTCCCCCGCCTTTTGTTTCAACAAAGCCAGACTCAGTTTACATGGACTCTCTTCCCCACTGCAACAGTCATCACTGAATTGACTGGAGCCTGGCTTTATTTCTCCTCGACAAAAGAAACAAAGCAAAAAGAGGGAAGACGCGCCCTTTCTAACTGCCAAAGGTGTCCTTGTCCTAAAGAGACGGTGGGATCTACCAAATCGCCATGTTCCCATAGACTGCCCTAGACACAGGTAGAGCCACGTAACAGCTTCACTTTGTCAATACTTAAAATATTGGAAATCATGGAAGTCCCAGGTTCGATTCCCGGCCAGGGCACACAGGAGAAGCGCCCATCGGCTTCTCCACCCCTCCCCCTCTCCTTTCTATCTCTCTCTTCCCCTCCCACAGCCAAGGCTCTATTGGAGCAAAGATGGCCCGGGCACTGAGGATGGCTCTATGGTCTCTGCCCCAGGTGCTAGAATGGCTCTGGTTGCAGCGGAGCAATGCCCCAGGTGGGCAGAGCATAGTGTCTGCTAGTGGGTATGCTAGGTGGATCCCAGTCGGGCTCATGCAGGAGTCTGTCTGTCTCTCCTTTCCCCACCCTTTGTAACCATTTAAAATCATGATAAAAAAATTTTAGATAGTGCTATGGTCTGAATGTTGCTCCCCCTCCCCCATGCTTATGTTGATACCAATTCCCAAAGGTGATGGACTGGCACGTGGGACCTCGGGGAGGTGGAGCCGTCGCCCATGAGAGCCATGCCTTACAGAGGCTCAGGGATCCCTCACTCCTTCCACCACATGTGGGCACAGCAGGAAGGCACTGGCTAGCTGTAAACCAGGACGAAAGTCCTTGCAAGAGGTCACTGTGCTGGCACCTTGATCCTGCAGAAATGACAGCAGTATACTCCTGTTGTTTGCAAACTGCTGTCTGCAGCACTTGTTGTAGGGGCCCAAAGAGATCTGGGTGTGAGAAGGTGGCCAGGGCGTTTTAGATTCTCTGAGGCACATGAGTAAAACAGTTTCCAGTCCACTGCTTCAGAGCGCTGCTTTCCAGGGGTGTGATTCTTTTGATTTAGATTTTACATCACCTGTATTGAAATCAACTAAGCACAAATGCAAATTCCGGAGCCCTTGTTAGATTTACGGACTCAATCTGTGGGGTTGGAATTGGAGGGAAGAAACCTCTATTTTGCAGAAGTTTCTCTTGGTTAATTCTAATGGCAACGGAAGTGCGTGACACATTATTTGCAAGTGCTCAGGACTTGAAGCTTCCAAGCAACTTGGCCAACTGGCCAGTTGGTGAATATGGGATGTGGCCAGAGGTGGCTCCTGGGACTGAGGGCTGAGGGACAGTAAGGAAGTCACTGGTTGAGAGGTCTAGACAGGTTGCAGGGGTGACAGTGGGGGAAGGGGGCAGTTGAAAGAAGTCGGCAATCTGGGATATAAACAATACATGTAAAGGATCCGAAGGACACCAGTGTGCTGCCTTGTACCCGCCTCCCAGATGCCTGCTGTGGCTGACCCAGCAGCATCCAAACTTTTCTGTCCAAGGCCCTCAACCAGAAATCCATTACATATCAACCCTCAGTCATATCACGGTAGACACAGACACGTATGTGCAGATATTAGGAGCAAGCAAAAGTGTCGTGGAACCAGAAACCCTTACTGTGGTGAGATACATGCTGACGTTTTCTATTTTAACCGGTAGTCCAGTGTCCTTCCTGTTTGTTTTTAATGACAATCACAACACTTGAATTACAGGAGCTGGCACTCAGTTTCTAACACACCTGCCCCATGACTATGCTGCTTGCGAGGGCCAACCAACATTGGCAATACAAACGGGGTAGCGAGTTATCTAAGTCAGATTTAACAGTCTTCCTTAGGAAAGAAACTACTCTCTGTCTCACCAACAGCATGACGTCTGGCCTCCCTCCGCTGCCATGAAACCGTGCATGCTCCCTGTCCATGCGTACGTGCTCCCCGCCCGTGCATGCATGCTCCCTCTCCGTGCGTGCTCCCCACCTGTGCATGCATGCTCCCTCTCCGTGCATGCTCCCTCTCCGTGCGTGCTCCCCACCCATGCATGCATGCTCCCTCTCCATGCGTGCTCCCTGCCTGTGCGTGCGTGCTCCCCGTCCATGCATGTGGCTCCCTGACCGTGGGTGAGTGCTCCCGGTCCATGCGTGCATGCTCCCTGACTGTGGGTAGGTGCTCACCGTCCGTGCGTGCGAGCTCCCTGCCCATGGTGGGTGCTCCCTGTCCGTGTGTGTGTGCTCCCAGTCCGTGCATGCGTGCTCCCTGTCCGTGTCTGCTTCCCCTGCTAGATCACGAGGCCATCACAGCAGGGCGCACACCTCATTCAGTCTTGGTTATTAGTAATGGAGCATTTTAATCACGGTTTTAGAATTACAAATACATAATAGCATATTATGAAATAGTGCCTTAAATATTATGTAACAAAAAATAATTGAGTTCTAAAAAATTGCTTTACTAAAATTAGATATTCAAATACAAAAATAATGCAAGCTTTGTCACATTCTGTTCTATACGTAACAAAAACAAATCGCTGTTATCATCCTGCTCTGTTGTTTAAACTATCAGTTGCTAACACAATAAAAATTAGGATGCAGGACATGGGGGCCACTCTCTCTTCGCCTCTGCCTTGCAGTGTGACCACGGGATGACTATTATTCCTTAGCAGAGTACAAATAGCCCTATCTTTTTGACAAAAAGCCCTTTGACTTTTTGTCAGAAGCTAACACCTTCCTACGCTTTCCAATAGTTTGAAAGTCACCTTTATCTTAATAAGAGGGATGTGACAAATGTTCAGAACAAGACGGAATGTCACCGCAGTCAGTACTGAATACCTCCGTCGGTCGCTGTGGTGCACATAGACAGGTTTAACCAAGTCTGAGAGCACCTGTTCACACTGTCCACGTAAAAGCCTCCCAGACCACGTGCGTGCATGTGCTACCCAATACAAACTGTTGCTATTAGATCATTTTAGGCAGACCCACTGAATTGAAACCAAAACCAAGTGCAAATATGAAACTCCAGATCTAATCCTAACACTTAAAACTACTTAGTATCCTTAAAAACCTAATGAAACTGTTGCTAGATTTTGAGCTGAAAGGAGTCCAAATGTCACTTTTTTTTTTACCTTAAAGGTAATGACAGCACAGGAAGAGAGACAAAAGAAAGGCAGGGGAACCAACCAATCCTGAGGACCTACTTGCACCAAGATCTTTACACGTACTACTTTGGTTAATCCTTACGACAGTTATTCATGGCCTGTGCTCCAGAAACTGTGGTTGTCTTCCTTACACCCACTCAGAGCTGATCATGCCATGTGGAAGGACCCGGCGCTGCTCCAGGGTTTGGTCCTGAGAGAGACAGACCACTCCTGGCGTCTCATCCCTCTCCCCAGTCATTAGTTCGGGTAATCCACCCCAATGCTAATCAGTGCCAGGCACACCAGGGGCCACGGAGACTGGTCCAGGGGCGATTTAATCAGCATAAAGCTTAGAGTTCCTGTTTGGTGTTTGTGGGGAACTCTCTATCTGGCTGGATGTGAATTAGAAACTAATATAGGCCCTGGCCGGTAGCTCAGTAGATAGAGCTCCGGCCCGGCACATGGACGTCTGGGTTCGATTACCAGTCAGGTCACACATCTGCTTGTCTCCTCCCTCCCGCCCCCCCCCTTCTCTCCCTCTTCTCCTCCTGCAGCCAGTAGCTCAACTGATTCCAGAGTGTCAGCCCTGGCCACTGAGGATTTATAGCTGAGCAATAAACATCTTAGCACCATGAAGTCTGCCGGCCAGAGAGTGTTCAGTGGGGAGGTTTTCACACTCCTTTTCCCCACTGCCTGTTCCATGTTCAAATATGCTTTGGTGTTTGCTGCCATTATTCTGAGATTGCTTATTAACTCCTCCGCCTTCCCCAAGATGTCCACCGCTGTGAGTCTGGAGCGCACACACTTCACAGGAAGGTAAGGTCCTCCTCCTTGCACATGTTAATGATGAGGCCTTCGAGGGCTGTAGACACAGCACCAGACACCTCCTTGGGGGCAGAGGCATTAGCATTTACGATGGGGCTGCGCACATGGTCCTTTCGGCAATTTTCAGTCTCTCATACTAAATTACTATCTTAGCCAATTTGCAATAATTTTCCAGGCACAAACAGAGAATGAGCTTCCAGCTTGCCAGTCAGCCCAATGATCATGATCACCCCAGATGGGCTTTTGCAGCCCAATTTCTCAGGCAAGGGAAAGCGTGGAAAGCAAGCTTCTGAGAGCCCGGAGCATTCCAGTTCACCACCCTGGCTTCTTGCCGTTCCTCAGTCCCGCGTGCTGCCTGCCCAGTGGATGTCTGCCTTTCTAGTCTGTATACCTTTGCTGACGAGCAGCTTGCCACTGCCTTACACTGGGATGTCTTTCTCAGCAAGGGCTCCTCTGACCATTGTGTTTAGGTTACAAAGGTCCAGCTGTCCTGCACCCAAGTCCTTCTCAGGTTTACTTTTCATTTGTATTTATTACCACATCACATGTCTAACCGCGGTCATTTCTGTTTCTTGTCCAGTCCCCCCCTTTCCCTAGAATATGGTCTCCAGGGTTAGAGATGGTGGTCTATCTTGGTTGTGCCATATACCTAGCACTGAGAACAATCCTTGATACACAGTAGGCACCGATACTGCTTTTCCACTGTTGTACAACAACTTACCCCAATGTAGAAGCTTAAAGCATTTATTACCTTACGGTTTCCATGAATCATGACCCTGACGTGGCGTAGGTTGGTGTCTCTGGATGAAGGGCTCTCGGGAGGTTGCAATAAAGCCACCGGCCGGGACTGCGGTTCCCTCCGATGACAGGGATAAGGAGTTCCACTTCCATGCTTACTCATATGGGGATTAACAGCCTTGCTCTCTTGTCACATGAGACTCTGCACAACAGGAAGCTAAACTCCCCAAGAGTGATCCCCGAGAGAGTGAGAGCGCACCCGTGAAAGAGGCCACAGTCCTTCAAGCCCGGCTTTGTAAGTGGCGGCCCATCCTTGTTGCTGCACCCTGTTCTGGGGGTCGATCAGTAGGTGCAGCCACTCTTGAGGAGGGAAGACACCAGGGATCAAATGCGGGAAAGCGGGATCGTTACAGGCCATCAGAGGGGCTGTCTTCCCTAGCACTCAATAAACATTTGTTCCTTGACTGAACAAATTAACCAATGATGCATATTTGAAGAAGATTTTAAGCCAAACAGGAAAATCAGGTCGACTTCACAGGACTGTACAGAGTTTTTACTTGCAGTAAACAGGAAGAGGGCAAGAGGACAGAGAACTCTGGAGGCGTAAATACCACATGAACCCTTTGACAGGGAGCCTGCTTTTCTTTGGAGACTTACAACGAAAGGTCGTTTTTCTCAGGACTGTCTATCTTTTGTTTATGAATAAATTATGTTATACTATTTCAAAAACTATTTTCTACCCTTCAGGTGTTCTCTCTGCCCATTTATTCTGTGCCTCTCACAGTTATGTTGGGGAAAATGATTCCTTTTTCGATCTGCTCTTCTGTGCTTATCTCCTGAGCTCCTGGATTTTGCATTTTTGTCAAGACAGGATATGCTTATCACACCAAACTCTCACCTTGGAAAACAAAAGAAAGTGTTCCTCAAAGCAAAGGCATTCGAGAACCAAAAGAAGGGCAAGTTTCCAGCTATAGTAATACACACAGGCTGGCGGGAAGTCAGACAAGAGGGGTATACACGTGCTAAAACCCTGAAGAAATCATTATGAGGGATCATGAATAAGTATATGCCTGGAACACAGAAGGCATTCAATAAAGATTACTGATTATATCTCCCTCTGCATCATAAATGCACATGGTATTTATTAATACCCTTAAATGGCACTTCTCGTATCAGGTTATATTCATTTGAGCTGCATGCATACATCTGTCCCCAAACAACTACGAACTTCTCAAAGGTGAGGAGCTTGGTAGTCTTTTGCTAGTTTAAAACATCTAGAAATAGCAAAGATGCTTACATATTTTCTGAACGTATTTGTTGTCAATGAATCTCCTTCAGTTTAGAATAAAAAAAGTCAAATTATGACTACACCAAAACCAAAGATAATTGGGCAAAACACTTATAGATTAAAAAAAAAACTGAGTTAACATTTAGTGATTTTATAGCACTGAATAAACATTAAAACATCTTCATAGTCAAGTTTATTATGAGTATAAGATTTCAGAAATGAACACCATAGAATTGGGGGGAGGGACATGAGTATGCCCCCATATAAATTGGGGAGAGGGACATATGAGTACACCCCCATATAAATTGGGGGGAGGAACCTATGAGTATGCCCCCATATAAATTGGGGGAGGGACATATGAGTACGCCCCCATATAAATTGGGGGGAGGGACATATGAGTACGCCCCCATATAAATTGGGGAGGGACATATGAGTACACCCCCATATAAATTGGGGGAGGGACCTATGAGTACGCTCCCATATAAATTGGGGGGAGGAACATATGAGTATGCCCCATATAAATTGGGGGAGGGACATATGAGTACGCCCCCATATAAATTGGGGGAGGGACCTATGAGTACGCCCCATATAAATTGGGGGAGGGACATATGAGTACGCCCCCATATAAATTGGGGGGAGGGACCTATGAGTACGCCCCCATATAAATTGGGGGGAGGGACCTATGAGTACGCCCCCATATAAATTGGTACTAGAACAGCTGGACTTCCACATGTAAAATAATCATCATTATCAACATCATCTTCATCTGGACACAGATCGTAACCTTTCACAAAAATTAACTCAAAATGTACCAAAGACCTCAATTCAAAACACAAAACTGTAAAACGCCTAGAAGATTACACCAGAGAAAATCTAGATGACCTTGGATATGGAATGAGCTTTGAGGTACAAAACCAACGTCACAACCCATGAAAGAAATAAATAGTGGCTAACTTCATTAAAATTAAAAGCGTCTACTCTGCCTGACCCATGGTGGCGCAGAAGATAGAGCACTGATCTGGAATGCTGAGATCACGGGTTCGAAACCCTGGACTTGCCTGGTCAAGGCACATATGACAAGCAACCAATGAACAGCTAGAGTGAAGCAAATACTTCTTGCCCCCTGACTCCTTCAAATCAATAACTACAATCTTTAAAAAAAAAAAAAAGGTTTGCTCTGTGAAAGATAATATCAACAGAATGAGATAAGCCACAAACTGGGAGAAAATATTTTTAAAAGACACTTCACAAAATATACAAAGAACTCTTAAAACAATTGAAAAACTAGCCTGACCTGTGGTGGCGCAGTGGATAAAGCATCGACCTGGAAATGCTGAGGTCGCTGGTTCGAAACCCTGGGCTTGCCTGGTCAAGGCACATATGGGAGTTGATGCTTCCTGCTCCTCCCCCCCTTCTCTCTCTATCTCTCTCTCCTTTCTAAAATGAATAAATAAAATAAAAATAAAATAAAAAAAAAAAACAATTGAAAAACTAAACAACTTGATTAAAAAAATGAACCAAAGGTCTTAACATATCTCCCCAAAGAAGATAGATACACAGTTGTCGAGCATATGTAAAGGTGCTCTGTGGGAATGTGCTGTGAAGACTTGCAGTTAGGGTAACAATCAATGATAGCCAGGCACCCTAGGGTGAACGCCCTGAGAGGACCAGAGTCCAGGGGCCTCTCTGACCCTCACTGGAAACAGCAAAACAGCAGGAACAGATTCAGCAACAAGAAATGTTCAGGCTCTCAGAACAGAGATCAGGAGTCAGCATATTGCTTGCCCTTTACTTCACATCTTGAAAACTTCTGCTGTCTGCTCCCTTGAGTTATTTGTACTGGCTAATAAACATCTGAGTAAGGCTGGGGACGGGGCTTCAGTCCTTCAGTCTGCAGACCGGGACCGCTGCCTCCCCTTGGTCCCTCTGGTCTCTGAGTAGTTCACTGTCGCCAGGACAACACTCCACATCATATATCCTCAGTGAAATGCAAATTAAAACAACAATGAATACCACCACACACCTATTAGAACCATTAGAGCAACCAAAATCTGAAACAGTAACAGCATCCAATTCTGGCAAGGATGTGGAGCAACCAGAACTTTCACTCACTGCTGCCGAGAATGCAGAACGGTACCACTGCAGTTTGGTGGTCATAGAAAACCACACAACAGAGCCACTGTGCTCCATGGTGTTTACCCAAAGGAGCTGAAAACTTATGTCCACGTGGAAACTGCCACGAAAAGGTTTAGAGCAGCTTGGTTCATAATTGCCAAAACTTGGAAGTGACCAAGACGTCCTTTAGTAGATGAATAGGTAAATAATCTGTGGTCCACCCAGACAACGGACGATTATTCTTTTTTTTAAATTATTTTTATTTATTTATTCATTTTAGAGAAGAGAGAGAGAGAGAGAGAGAGAGAGAGAGAGAAGGGGGAGCGGGAAACATCAACTCCTATATGTGCCTTGACCAGGCAAGCCTAGGGTTTTGAACCGGCAACCTCAGCATTCCAGATCAACATTTGATCCACTGCACTACCACAGGTCAGGCCAATTATTCTTCACTAAAAAGAAATGAGCTATCAAGCCATAAAAAGACATGGAGTAACCTTAAATGCATGTTACTAAGTGAAAAAAGCCAACTCAAAAGACCACATAAGTGTACAATCTCAACTATGTGACATTCTGGAACAGACAATACTATAGGGACAATGAAACGATGAGTGGTTGCCAGGTGTTTGGGTGAACAGGCATGAGGGTGGACAGAGCACAAAGGATTTTTAGGGCAGCAAAAATACTTGGAATGCCATGACAATGATGGATACATGAATACATGTCATTCTACATGTGTCCACGTCCACAGAATGTACAACACCAGGAGTGAACCCCTATGGTAAAGTACAGGGTTTTGCCGACTGTGATGTGCCAATCAACACAGGTTCCTCAACTGTAACAAGTGTCCCCTCTGTGAGGTACATGTGACGACAGGGAGTCTATGCCTGTTAAAGGGCCAGGAGGCATGTGGGAAATCTCTGTACTGTCCTCTCCCTTTTGCTGTGACCTGAAATTGCTCCAAGAAATTAAATCCTTACAAAAATATATGAGTATGCCACTTTCCACTTAAGAATAGCAGCTTCAGAAATGCAGTGTCGTCTATGACACATGTGGGTTAAATATACAGCCTTCCAATTCAAAAATTCATGACCAAAAAATCTTCACTGCTCTAATAATTACACATAAAGACCAACGTGGACATGAGCACACACACACACCAGTAATTAGAATTAGAGAAGCATGTAGTTTATTTGATTTTAAAATAAAAATGTGATACCTCAGGATAAACTAAAATCCCATTTATTTATAGATTAAACAAAATTATATATGTATTATGACAGTAGATTTCAGCTCCGAGTTTAAAATTTTTCCATGATTTTTACCATTTCTCCATTTTGGTTTTAACTTTAGGATTGGTATAAAATCTTATTAATAAAGACCCTGGAAAGCCTATAAAGTCTCTAAAACCTTATTCCATGTAAGAGTGGAGGTGGGCAGAACTATGGGTCTCAGAGATGCATGCAGCCTAATCCCTGAAATCTTACATGGCAAAGAGGCTTTGCAGATGACATTGATGGTGTGGGCCCCGAGATGAGGAACTATCTACATAGCTGCCAATCTCATCACTTGAATCCTTGACCGTGAGAGCCTTCTCTGGCTTTGATTGGAAAGAAAGACATGAAGAGGGAAGGGTCAGAAAGAAGGAACGCGGTCAGCGTCGAGGGTGCAGGAAAGGAGCTGAGCAAGGAATGAGTGTGGCTTCTAGACCCTGGGAAAGGCAGGCAGCCAGCTTGCACCCCCCGCCCAGGCTCCAGAAAGCCATGCAGCCCCACCTACACCTTGATTATAGCCCCGTGGAACCCCTGGTGACCTCTAACCTATGGAAGTGTAAGATAACAAATTTGTGTTGTTTAAGCCATTAGGTTTGTGGTAAGTAGCTACAACTAGAAAACTAATACATGGAGGGATTTTTTTTTCTTTTAAGGAGAAATTGTGTCAAAGAGAAGGTGGTTAGAATTAAAACACACAGGAAGCAAGTTATTTAGAAATAAGAAAGAAATGCAGGTTATTTAGGAATAAGGAAGAAATGCAGATGAGAAGTCTGGGGGGGGAGGATCCATGGATTAACTCCATTATTAAAGAGCAGTCATGGTGAGGAGGAAGTGCCTCTATTTCTCTGTTGTTACAGAAAGGAGGACAGGTCAAAGAGGCAGATGTGAAATACATGTAAGATAACAAATGAATGTACCCCCAAAATTAATAGGTTAGCTCAAAAAACAGTGGGCTTCTATCTAAGGAAGAAAAGGATTGCCATTCACCGAGACCTATAACACTGGGCAGGTAAGACTAGGATTGAAATTCTGGCTCAGCCACCAACTTGCTTCTGATTTTGAACAAATAACTTAACCTCTACCCTTCAGTTTATTCAACTCCGAAATGGAGTTGAATACGTATGCTGCAGAGCTGTTATGATGATTACCAGAGATAAGGCAAAGTGTCGAGCCAGCGGCCAGTAGGTAAGAGTGAATAATAAATGGCAGCTCTTATACCATTATTACATAGTCTGGGCAGTGATTTCTGTGGGTGATGGTAAAGTTTGATCATTTATTGTTAGCCTGAGATACGTGGGAAGAACCATTTTCTCCTCTTCTGGAGTTCTTACCTTGGCCCATAAGACAGAAGTTCCCCTCTGGGCCCCAAGAAGGTAAGTTCTGCTTTCCTCTCTACCCTGTCACTCTTTGGAAAGAGGAGGAATGACATTTGGTGATGTGAGGAGAAGAAACTGATTCTGTGTGCCTAGTCCTTCTCTGCCTTGTTGGGATTTGCATGACAATGAGAGCATGCTCTTCCTATTGTCTTGTCCCTCCAGCAGAAAACATGGGTAGGTCAGGCCCAGACTTGGGTCTCCCGGAAGCATGTGTGTCCTATACACTCATATGACTACTGAGCGTCTGAAATGTAACTAGTCTGGACTGCTATGTACTGTAAGTACACACTGGATTTCAAGAAGTAAATGAAAAAGGGAAGAAGGATCTTAATCCATTTTATATTGATTAGATGTTGAAATGATAACATTTATGATAATTTCACCTACTTTGTTTTACTTTTAAAAAATGTGGTTACTAGAAAATTTCAAATTCCAAGCCTGGGTTCACATTATATAGTTCTGTCAGGCAGGACTGATCCAGAGGCCATCCCCCTGGGTTCCACGAATGGGAATCAGGTTGGGAAGGAGCCCTTCTGAGAAAGCACGCATGCTCAGTAGGCCTGGCCATGTGCTCAGCAGCGCGGTCTGTAGATCTGATGCAGGGAGCACATGAGAAAGGTTGATATGGGGAACAGAACCAAGCCATGGTCACCACGCCTATTCTGCCAACAGTGAAGCTATGTTGATTTCCATCTAGTTGACCCTCTCTCCCTTAACTGACTCTAACTTGGGAAGATGGAATGTTATTTATTGCTCTTTCCCAATCAAACCCCAAAGATATGATAGAAACATTTTTGTTCCCATGAAAGTAACACAAACAAGAAATTCAGGGACGAGCACCAAGCAGAGGCAGTAGTCCCCTCTAGGTCTTGGGGGGCACAGGTTTCAAAAACCATCCATAGTGATTTCAGTTGAGAGATCTCCTAAGGGTGGTTTTCAGCCAAATCAAAGATGGCATGAGCGTCAAGCCTCCCCAGGAAATGGGCTTCTGAGAAAAGTGGAATTTCATAACAAAATGGCAGTGACAGCGGCCACCGAGATACTCAACTGGGAGGGACACGGGGCTTAAGTGGGGAGATAGAAATTAGGAAGGCATGGTGACTACAGACAGGGACAGGTAAACAGTAAAATAAATCAGGCCTGTGGAGAAAGTAAGAACAGAAATGTCTTCCTTCTTCCATGGTGAACGTATACCATTATTTAACCTTTCTTAACCAATCTCCAGTTCGGCTTGACTTGATACCCGGCAAAGCCATACCCAGTAAGGTTTGCCCATCTCCTCCCCTGCCCGTCACACCACGAGCCACCTCTATGCCACCCAGTGCTCTAGGAAAGTGTGTTTGGATGCAACAAAGAGCAGGACTCTAAAAACAGTGTTCCACTTGCCTGTCTCAGGGCCAGTGATTTTCTCATGTTTCTAAATTATATGACTCTGAAGTGAATGCTGATATAATTTTATTTTTTCTATTGTTCTTTCAGAGTTAAAAAAAAAATAATAGGATGCAAGAAAAACTTGCAGAGGGATTGATTTAACTTCGGATCTGCTAAAGAAGCTAAGCTGCTCCAGGGAACGGTGTGCCCTGCTGAAGGGCCCTGCTGTGCCCGGCACTACATGAGCCGCTCTGCCAAGACAGCAGAAACCAGGGGGAGCAACCTCTGGGCCTCACCTTTGGTGAACTCGTGATTCCTTTTTTATTTTGATGTAATTGAACTTTAAACTAAAAGGGCAAAGGATTTGAATTTTATGATGTCAACTTCTCCCTGAGACTTTAATAATGGGAATTTAAATTTGGGCCATTATAAAGTCGCTGACCTGTAATAGTTGGCTTAGTTTCTATCATTTGAGCTCGTTACTTAACTTCTTATGACTTTTAATTATCAACCCAATTAGGTAAAACTTCAGGTAGGAGAGAGAAGAGAGTGAATTTTTAGCCTGGTCTTCTGACAGATTTCAGAGCTTTCTGGAAGCAAAGGCTAACCTGCCACGGCTGACAAGAGGACATGTGACAGGACTGGCAGGTATGATTAGAACGGCCCTGTGATCAGGGCCTGACACACCCAGACTCCTCTCTCCCCTCGCCGGCAAGAGGTTTCGTCAGGAAGTCAGGAAGCCTGATCAGTTAAGGGAACAAAAGTCCACTGCCCACTCCTCGTCCTTCCATTATGGGGAGAAACTTTCGCTCGGATCAAGACAGCCTGCTAACTGGCACCATCTCCCCGTCCTCCACCCTGCCCCACAGGATGATGGACTCAAGCACATGTTGCGTGCCTACGCCCGGTCTGCGGCCTGCCCACCCAGAGTGTGCACGCATTCTTGGCCTCCTCACGGAAGTACTTTTGGGAGCAGCTCTAACTAGTCGAGTTTCTGAGCATGTGTGAATATGACAGGAGCCTAAGGGCTGGAGAGAGATCCAGGTCACAGTCTCCAATTCTACACAGCTCTTCTAACAACAGTTACTTATATTACCTTGGTGTTGATACTTATTTCTATCTTTTTAAATTTTAAAAGTAGGTTTGAGGGAAGAAGGGAAGGGACTATGGTTAAGCATCACCTTTAAACACTCCTACAAAGAGGCCTCCTACAAAAAGCACCTCTCCTCTGAGCTGACATCCGGCCGGGAACAGGGTCGAGGGCACGAGGTTTAGAGAGGGCCCCTCAGGGCTGCACCCCTCCTCCAAGCCCCTTCTCCTTCTTACCTGTCTCTCCCAGGGAAAGCCTGGCTGAGCTTGATTAACCACAGAAGATAAATGGCTTAGTTAAAAAAGTATAAAGACTAAAATTTGTAGAAAGAAAAAATACATTGCGTAGCTCGTGCATTCACAGGATGGTACAATGATATTACCATGTGCACATTCCATCTACATTTGGAAATACTTATAATACATCTACATCGGAAAAGCTGATTAGAAATCAAGCTATTTTAAGGAAGTTAAGTTTATGTTTAAAGGTTTTATTTATTTTAGAGAGAGGAGACAAAGGGGGGGGGGGGCTGGTATGTGCCTTGATGGGGCAAGTCCTGGGTTGCAAACCGGAGACCTCGGGGTTCCAGGTCAATGCTTTATCCATTGCGCCACCACAGGTCAGGCAAGAACTTAAATTTTAAGACAATTCTTTATGTACTTAACCAAAACACATCTTCATTATTTTTATTTTAATTATAAATACCTTGGACATTAAAAGGATCTTTCACAAGGGCATCAAAGTACTAGTTCTAGAAACAACTCACACCACCAGTTCTCAAAGTGTGGTCCCAGGACCACAAGGGTCCTAGACCCTTTCAAAGGGTTTGCAAAGTCACAATCACTTTTATGGCATTAAATTATCTTTTTATTAATTTTTCACTGCATTGCTATTTGTATAATGGTTAAAAAAAAACAACTGGATAAAAGTATGGGAACTTCAGCACAACCAAGGGTATGGCATCACACCGCAGTCATTGGCATTTCCTTATGCACGTTCAAATCTCAACCACTGCATGGGCATGCTTCCCTCTTCCGCGTGAAGACCTGAGGTCACACGCGAAGCCTTTCGCTTTGTGCAGAATGTGAAAAGGAAGGGCGTTGTGTGGCCCTGTAAGAGCCGAGATGGCCGTGTTTCGCATGCATCGCTAGAAAGAACGGCTAATAGACAAACTGTGGTTACTCCGACTTGGGTGTCTGGCAGACCTTTCCTCCAAAGTGAACAAAGTGAGCCTGTCACTTCAATAAAAACAACTCATTATATTTATTGCCAATGATAAAATTGGAGCTTTCAAGCGAAAAATTAGAATTTTGGTAAACTTGTGTCCACCACTGTGAGCTTGACAGCTTCCCAATATTTAACGACTCATCTGCTGAGATAGATGTTCATATTAATGCACATGACTTTGCTGATATTATACAAGCAATCGATCACATTTTGATGATCTCCATAACTCAGCACACCACGGATGCAGTCCATTCCAAACCAGACAAGGGTCCAAGATCCATTTAAACTGTAGTCTAGACCAGCGATTTTCAACCCGTGTGTTGTAAAAAAACGTTAAAACATTCAAGAGTTGACTATTTAGTCAGGGGCATGAACCTCTTTCCCTTAGATTGTCAAATAAAAAAATGACAACAGCCAAACACAACAATAGCCGTCCTCTCTGAAAGAATAAAAATTATTTCTTTCTTTCTTTTTTGTCAGATCGGCAAAAAATACATTTTTTGGTGTGTCACAGAATTTAAGGAAGTTTATGTGGAACATGAGGTGAAAAAGATTGAAAATTGCTGGTCTAAACCAATGATTTTAATGTAAGAAGAGAACAGAAAGCTCAATGATACAGCTGCACACTCCACATTCTTATCTGTAGTGTCTATCACTCGCCTAGTTTCAGTTAGTATTGAAGAAGAACATCTGAAATTAGCGATCATTAAAGCACTCCTCCCTTTTCTAACCTCATGTTCACGGAAGACTGGATTTTCTTCAGTTTAGTTCAAACAGAACGACAAAGACGTTCTACTAAAGCCAGCCATGTAAATACAAATGATATCAACATTTCATTGAATTCTTTTTCTTTTGGAAGTATAATTTCCATTAAAATATACTATTCATGTCAACCCATAATAGGTCTATTATTGGTTGTTTTAAATGTCTGACTGCCTCCCCGTTTCCAACTTCAGAAAAATACATAAAAAAAAAAAAGTGGCCCTGGCCGGTTGGCTCAGTGGTAGAGAATCGGCCTGGCGTGCAGAAGTCCCGGGTTCGATTTCATGCCAGGGCACACAGGAGAGGCGCCCATATGCTTCTCCACCCCTCCCCCTTTCCTTCCTCTCTGTCTTTCTCTTCCCCTCCCGCAGCCGAGGCTCCACTGGAGCAAAAGATGGCCCGGGCCCTGGGGATGGCTCCTTGGCCTCTGCCCCAGGCGCTAGAGTGGCTCTGGTCGTGACAGAGCGACGCCCCGGATGGGCAGAGCATCGCCCCCTGGTGGGCGTGCCGGGTGGATCCCGATTGGGCGCATGCGGGAGTCTGTCTGACTGCCTCCGCGTTTCCAGCTTCAGAAAAAAAAAAGGTAAACAAATATTTCTAAAATTTCTGGGTTTTAATTTCTAATATGATAAATATCAATGAATATAAACTTAATAAAAGTTCTTTAGGGTCCTCAATAATTTTTCAGAATGTTAAGGCATCTGGGGATCAAAAAGTTTATGACTCACTCATCTGTGATAATAATTAATTAGACAACCACTCAAAAAATACCTGCTTATACTGTGCTAGGAATTAGAAAATTAGAGATAAAGGCACCATTCCTATGATCCAAAAATTTCTAATTTCATTAAAATTCACAATATTAACTTCTTAGAAGAATGTCCTTTACATCTAATGTCACTAATGGCAATATTATATATATTAATTAACATATTAATATATATAATATTTAGGCATATATATGCCTAAATATCACAATTAATATTATATATCATAATATATGTGTATATTATTATATAATAATATAAATAATGCAATTAATATTATATATATAATATGCCTAATAATATATATATATATATATGCCTAAATACTTAGTGATTCAATCTGGATCTACATAACATTCAGTTGATTGATGCATCAGAAATCCTGTATCTTGTCACACAATTAGGTAATGTGTATTATCTAAACATGCTTACACAGGTTTCAGACAGCAATTATTCATTATGTTGAAAAATGTGCTGCCATCTTAGTTAAAAGATGCTATTGGCACTGGGAAGACCCTAAAGGTACAGCGACAACGCAGCCTTTGGAAACACACTTAAACTTATGAAATAAATTGGATTTTCTCAGTCATATCACGGTTTTTATGATAAATGTATTCCTCTAGATTTTATGTCAAATAGCCTGGATAATTAAATAAGGGATAAACAATTGCTTATTTCAAGAATATGAACTGTCACAATGTGAATAATAGACTCCCTAATGCTGTTTCCATAGCTCCGGAAGGCAGAACCAAAAAGTGGCAACTACCAAGAGCCCAAAGAAAGATGCCATGTTTGTGTATATACATTAGGGGCAGTTACTTCATTGTCAACAGAAATGACGCTTAAAGGTCAGATGTCAAACTTGATAAGAAGTTCAAATTTTTTTCTGCTCTAATCCAAAGGAGGCAGGTACTCTCATCAAATAGCGGGAGCTGAAACCCAGGACCTGTGTGGGTGAGGTGAGGGCAGCAGATACCTGTCCAATCCGGATGAAAGCACCGGACAGGGTACCAGAAGGCCTCTTCTAAATCTGTGATTACCTGGCGTTTTGAAAGAAGGATCCCAGCAAACTTCTGGGTAGCATGTAATAAGCAAGAGGAGTTGTTTCCACATCCTTATTTATGCAGGTAGCTACACCAGCAACTGAGAGCGCGTGGAAAGAATAAAACAGAAAGGCTGAGATCACACGTGAGCTCCTCTTTATATAACTGCGCCACATCTGAACCATGCACAGTGTTTGCTCTACAGTTCACGCCTCTGACCATTTTCCTGGATTTCCAACCCACTAACTTGTTCCTTGTCTCTTCTATAAAAATGTTGCTAATTACTGAATTGAAAAAGCAATAGGAAAGTAAATGAACAAAACAAAACAAACCAAAAAAACCAGACTGAACCAAAAGAAATAATTTAGAACTGGAGCAAAAGCACTTTAAACATTTGTTTTCTTTTCCTTCTGCATATTCATCACCTCAAATGTCATGCAAATGCCATCTCTGCTACGTGACATAATGCCATGTTGTGAATATTTTTCCTAGAATTTTTATGAAATCGCAAATGTGAATGGTAACTGAATGACAATAATCATAGGGCAAACAGCCTTCTCTGGTTTAACTCATCGTGGAATGGGTACTAGAGTCAGGCTCTGGGGACATTCCTCTCAGAATTCTGGTCTCTGAACAATGGCTTACTGTTCTTGCTATGCACTCTATAATTTGTTCAGTAGTTCTTTCCAAAGTTTGGTTCCGCATCCAATGTGCACATACATTTGAAAACTGCACACTGTGTACGATAGTATACATTTATTTCACATTTTTAACATCATAGACAAGCTGTGGGAACATCTGGTGTTTTGGAAATTTGGCCAAATCCAGCTGCATTTCCTTCTCCAAATGTGTCCTCTGACATGCGCGCATCGTTCTGCAATAGAATTTTATTCTCTCTCTCTTTCTCTGTACAAGAGTATTATGTGATTTCGAACATGAATTGTATCTAAACTTTATACTTTTCCTCTCTGAATAAAAAGTTAAAAGCTTGCCAATGAGAAAAATTATAAAGCCAGATGGAAGATATTAATTTCAAAGGTATCTGCCTCACTTTTCCATACCTTATCCTGATGCATAGAAAACCACCTCCTGAGACAGCTGACAATGAGTACGTTGCTGAGGATAACACTACCCTCACAAAGAGAAAGTAACCCACAGTGAACTGACCCACTCATTACTGGGTGGGCACTGCACCTTCTCCTTAAGAAAAATACGCATTATGTCACAGACAATTGTGTCATGAATTTTCAGGTGGTTGGAGGACACCTACAGTTAAAAGATTAAGAAACTAAGGTGATGAAGAGGCTTTCTTTTCTCCATTGCGTGTTGTTGGCCCCTTTATCAAAAATTATTTGACCATATATATGTGGTTTTATTTCTGGACTTTCTTTTCTGTTCCATTGGTCTGAGTGTCTATTTTTCTGCCAGTACCATGCTGTTTTGATTGTCGTGGCCCTATAATATAGTTTGAAGCCAGGTATTGTAATGCCCCCAGCTTCATTCTTTTTCTTTAGGATTGCTTTGGCTATTCGGAGTTTTTTATAGTTCCATATAATTCTGATGATTTTTTGCTCCATTTCTTTAAAAAATGTCATTGGAATTTTGATGGGAATTGCATTAAATTTGTATACTGCTTTGGGTAATATGGCCATTTTGATTATATTTATTCTTCCTATCCAAGAACAAGGAATATTTTTCCATTTCATTGTATCTTTTTTGATTTTCCTTAAAAATGCTTTGTAGTTTTCATTATATAGGTCCTTTACATTCTTTGTTATGTTTATTCCTAGGTATTTTGTTGTTGTTGCAATTGTGAAGGGGATTATTTTTTTTAGTTCATTTTCTAATGTTTCATTGTTGGCATATAGAAAGGCTATGGACTTTTGTATGTTAATTTTGTATCCTGTGACCTTACTGTATTGTTTTATTGTTTCTAGTAATCTTTTTGTGGAGTCTTTGGGGTTTTCAATGTATAGGATCATATCATCTGCAAAAAGTGATACCTTTACTTCTTCTTTTCCAATATGGATGCCTTTTATTTCTTTAAATGATGCTGGGAAAACTGGAAAGCCACATGCAAAAGAATGAACCTCAACTACAGTTTGTCCCCTTGTACTAAAATAAATTCAAAATGGATCAAAGACCTAAATATAAGATCTGAAACAATAAAGTACATAGAAGAAGACATAGATACTAAACTCATGGACCTTGGTTTTAAAGAGCATTTTATGAATTTGACCCCAAAGGCAAGAGAAGTGAAGGCAAAGATAAATGAATGGGACTACATCAGACTAAGAAGTTTTTGCTCAGCAAGAGAAACTGACAACAAAATAAACAGACATCCAACTAAATGGGAAATGATATTTTCAAACAACAGCTCAGATAAGGGCCTAATATACAAAATATACAAAGAACTCATAAAACTCAACAACAATCAAATATACAATCCAATAAAAAAATGGGAAGAGGACCTGAACAGACACTTCTCCCAGGAAGAAATACAAATGGCCAACAGATATATGAAAATATGCTCATCTTCATTAGTTATTAGAGAAATGCAAATCAAAACTGCAATGAGATACCACCTCACACCTGTTAGATTAGCTATTATCAACCAGACAGGTAATAGCAAGTGTTGGAGAAGCTGTGGAGAAAAAGGAACCCTCATTCACTGTTGGTGAGAATGTAAAGTAGTACAACCATTATGGAAGAAAGTATGGTGCTTCCTCAAAAAACTGAAAATAGAACTACCATATGACCCAGCAATCCCTCTACTGGGTATATACCCCCCAAAACTCAGAGACATTGATATGTAAAAACACATGTAGCCCCATGTTCACTGAAGCATTGTTCACAGTGGCCAAGACATGGAAACAACCAATAAGCCCTTCAAAAGATGACTGGATAAAGAAGATGTGGCACATATACACTATGGAATACTACTCAGCCATAAGAAATGATGACATCGGATCATTTACAACAAAATGGTGGGATCTTGATAACATTATACGGAGTGAAATAAGTAAATCAGAAAAAACTGCCCTGGCCGGTTGGCTCAGTGGTAGAGCGTCGGCCTGGCGTGCGGGGGACCAGGGTTCGATTCCCGGCCAGGGCACATAGGAGAAGCGCCCATTTGCTTCTCCATCCCCCCCTCCTTCCTCTCTGTCTCTCTCTTCCCCTCCCGCAGCCAAGGCTCCATTGGAGCAAAGGTGGCCCGGGTGCTGGGGATGGCTCATTGACCTCTGCCCCAGGCGCTAGAGTGGCTCTGGTCGTGGCAGAGCGACGCCCGGCGGGGCAGAGCACCGCCCCCTGGTGGGCAGAGCATCGCCCCTGGTGGGTGTGCCGGGTGGATCCCGGTCGGGCACATGAGGGAGTCTGTCTGACTGTCTCTCCCCGTTTCCAGCTTCAGAAAAATACAAAAAAAAACAAACAAAAAAAAACTAAGAACTACATGATTCCATACATAGGTGGGATATAAAAACGAGACTAAGAGACATGGACAAGAGTGTGGTGGTTACGGGGGTGGGGATGGGGGGGAAGGAGAAGGGGGGAGGGGCACAAAAAAAACTAGATAGAAGGTGACAGAGGACAATCTGACTTTGGGTGATGGGTATGCAACATAATTGAATGACAAGATAACCTGAACATGTTTTCTTTGAACATATGTACCCTGATTTATTGATGTCACTCCATTAAAATAAAAATTTTTTAAAAATCAGAAAAAAAAAAGAAACTAAGGTGATAAGAATGTGTTTACAATCATGACACAAAACATCATAAACAACAAAAACTCTAAGTGGACTCTACACCCAATTCCAAGTTGAACCATGAGTAAACAGTACTGTTGGAAGTCTAGAACCACCTGTCCACATCCCTACACAGGTTCACAAGGAGCATATGGCCCTGGTGGCCATGCTAGGTCTTGGTCCCGCCCTCAGCCTGAAAGGGTGAAGGCCCCTCCCTCCCTCCTCCTGGCTGGCAGGTCCGCTGTCTCACTCCTGCAGCCAGGGCACAGGCCCCAGCTCTGGAACCACTTCCTGAGATTTCAATGCCTCACTTGGTTCAGTCCCTCCCCTCCAATATCTACATCCAGCACTGCTGATACTTACTTGGACCCTGAACCTCTTCTGGGTCTTGGAGATTCAAAGCAGATGTTTGCTGGACTCTTGTCTCTCCCCCACCACACACACACACACACACACACACACACACACACGTTACCAGGACCCGCCTGGCCTTCCTCATTTACACTCAGCCCTGCCCTGGACACACCCGTGACAGGCTCTCCATCTGGACTGAAAATGCTTAGGGCTCTCTGGTCCCTGCTCTCCCACAATTCCTAAAGTGGCTCCAGGTTCCTGGCTTCCCACCTGCTTGTTCTATGATCTCTTAGAATGAGGACAGCTCAGTGGTTAAAAGCAAAGACCCTGGAATAAGCTTTCTTGAGTTCAAATCATGGCTCCTCCATGACCAAGTTAAATTCATTGAACTCACTTATTAAAATCAGCGTAATAATATTATCTAGCCCACAGCTTACTCAGCCACAGCCTCCACCTCAAGAAAGCACGAGTCCAACAGAGATTTCTGAGGTTAACCCACAGAGCTAGTAAGCGGCAGGTCCCAAGTTCAAAGCCAGGTGTAGATGACCAAACGTGTGCTCTTTTCAAATACATCATGCTACCTCCCTTTAAGATCATTCTTATTTTCTTCCTTAAAAAACCCCACAAAAATGATTACCTCTGTTTTATAACAGTGGTTGGAAAAATTAAAATCAAGTTATAAATTAAATTATTTGATTTATACTAATAAGGAAATAAGGAAATGAAGCCATCGGTTACATACAACTTTGAACTTAGCAAGTAGTGAAAACTAGCATTCCCCAGAGATGTTTGCATCCCGACCTGTGCTGACTTCCAAACAGACAAAATTCTTAGCCTTTTCACTCAATTTTCAGAATAATACTGGCTATCACAAACATCCCTGGGACAGGATTCTTAGGAAGACTTGCCAACTTGGCAGAATGAGAAAGCAAGAGCAGAGATGGGCCAGAGAAGATGGAAAGGAAGTTCGGAGGCAGTACCGTTGGGCAGCTGAGCCCAGAGGCTGGGGGACTTTCCAGCAGAGGAAATGCCAGCGACCAACGCCCAGCTGTGTGACCAGGAGGTCTGGGAACAGGGCAGGACAGGCAAGACAACGGCCCATAGCTTCTATTCGGAGGGAAACTGTCCACTGCGGAAGCCTCGAGAGCAGGACTCCAGAGTCCGGTGGAAGGACTCAAGCCAGAGCATGGAGCAGACGCTGGAAAATGCAACACAGACTCGCATGGAAAGTTCCATCACCACGTCATATACGACATGGCACTCGAATGAAATTTCCTAAGGGCTTGCTTGAAGCATGCTGCGTTGTTGGCCTGGCTGTGGTGGCACGGAACATGGGCTGGGCACTATAGGTCCTTTCCACTTGTCAACGGGAAAGTGGACACCATAAAATGTCCATTGATTTACACTAGTAAGGAAATGAAGCCATTGGTTACATACAACTTTGAACATCCACCATAAAATGACACACGCCGAGAACTACAACATGTACGACGTGTACGTGTAAATTAGCACAGTCAGGTCTGATTCAGGCTACTTGCACATCTGTGACAGAGGAAAGTGATTTCCCAGGTAAAACACTGCATGCTTAGCAAAAGAACTAAGATGCCACACGTGGAAATATTTCCCCCTTCAAGAAAGGAAATAAAAACAAACTCGACAGAGTAAGAGCATCTCCCCTTTCTTCTAAAACGTCCAATCTACTCTCGGTCCGGTTACCTTGGTCACAGCCTCCGGGGAAAAGGTGATGGCGTCCAGCACTGTGATGAGGTCCCCCGGGTGGAGGCGGTCCACGTACTTCATGCAGACCTCCCAGGCACGCAGCCACTCCGGGGGCGACGCCGGCGCCTGCTTGATAAGGTGAGGGTCCCCCGCCCAGAACAGCTTCTGCAGCCAGACGGTGTACAGGGAGCTGGGAGACAGCATGCGCCCGTCCTTGTTGGGGATTTGGGGAACAAGCTTGGAAATAGGTAAGATGTTCTGACTCGAAAGAACTGGTTCCAGGGCTTCCAAAGGGTCTGTGTTTTCCTCCGTCAGTTTCTTGTAATTAAGGCCTATCAGAAAGAGGATAAAAAAAAGAAAGCTCTCTGCAACACAAACATGTAGAGGCTTCAGACACGCACACAGCCCTCTGAATAGCTAACTGCAAAAACTTAACCAGTTTATTACAGCAAATCGTTTAGTTGTCCACTGGCTAGATCAGAAGATCTAAGTTCTGAGTCCAGCCTGCCACAAGATGAACTCTGCAATCCTGGACAAGCCACTCATTCCCACGGGCCTCAGCCTCCCCGCGCGTGGGCTGGAGGTGGTCCCAGCCCCTTGCATCGCAATGCCTCCACGCCCCTACGTGCTCCTCCATTGGTGCCCTCCCCAAGCTGCCGGACACCCGTGTGCTCTCCAGCTGGCATCTCAGAAACTGCTCAAAGGCACAGATGAGTCATGCTTCTGCCCTGTGTCGACTCTGGTGTCTAATCCAGTTACTCAGTTAACCACTGATTAAACTGAAACACATTCTCATGATGCTCATGGATATTAAATATTCAGATTTGAGAGTGCCTTGTAAATCAGAAAGTATCAGAGAGCTCTGAGGGGTACTAATGTGTTTAATTTCTTAGTTGCAAAGATACACAGAGACCATGCTAAAAATTTCCACAAGGCTCTCACTGTAATGGGCGTCACACATGCTTTAAATACACAGGCACCACTGAAGTATAATTCTGCAGAATCGCCCATTGTAAAGTGTCTCTGCCCTATCTGTTATAAGGGTGAAATATAACCGATGGGAAGGAAGAATAAAACCTCCGGAGTCAAAGCTTGGGTGTCAGCACCAGGTCTGCCGTAAGGCACGCAGTGACTTCTGCTCGTTTGTCGGACTCTCAGGCATGTAGTTCCCCCAACCGCAAGCAGAGGAGTTAAAAAGACAACAACTAAACACAATTAGCATCAAAATCCTGTGGTTTCAGATCTGAACCTGTCAGATGCACAAATGTGATTGTGTACAGAAAATTAATCCTTTTTTTTTTTTTTTTTTGTATTTTTCTGAAGCTGGAAACGGGGAGAGACAGTCAGACAGACTCCCGCATGCGCCCGACGGGGATCCACCCAGCACACCTACCAGGGGCGACGCTCTGCCCACTAGGGGGCGATGCTCTGCCCCTCCAGGGCGTCGCTCTGCCGCGACCAGAGCCACTCTAGCGCCTGGGGCAGAGGCCAAGGAGCCATCCCCAGCACCCGGGCCATCTTTGCTCCAATGGAGCCTTGGCTGAGGGAGGGGAAGAGAGAGACAGAGAAGAAGGAGGGGGTGGGTGGAGAAGCAAATGGGCACTTCTCCTATGTGCCCTGGCCAGGAATCGAACCCGGGTCCCCCACACACCAGGCCGACGCTCTACCACTGAGCCAACCGGCCAGGGCAAGAAAATTAATCCTTTGATGTAATTTCAAAACTGAGTTCCAGCAGGGGAATGGTGCTCTTACCTGACGCAACGACCTTCAATTTCTTCAGCAGCCGAACGTGAGTTTCCGGTTTGATGGTGCATCTCCCCACGTCTGCGCAGCTGCAGCTTCCCAGGAGAGTGAAGTAATAGAGCAGCCTGTCGTGGTCAAAGCCCCCGATGGTGGGGTAAATGTACTTGACCATGTGCTTGTGGAAAGCTTCGGGGTCCGTCTTCAAGATCTCAAAGAGGTGAAGGGCTTGCGCTCGGCTTTCAATTTCTGCTGTGGACAAACTGAAATTAGGAGACAAAGAAGTTGGGTTCAAATTTGGTTCCTTCATTAAACAAGATTTTTTTTTAAATCCAGGAGGAAAGGCTACTTTTCACAAGTGCTTTCCTCCTGCCTACAAAGGCATGAATGCCCAGACACGGGTGGCGCACATACAGGAACACATGCATGTTCAGCACCTGCGCTGTACTGCACATGTGCCCGTGGGTCCCAGGGCCCCGGAGGCGTCGCTTCCCGTCCCTGTGGCTCAAAGGGTGCCCAGTGCTCAACAGCTTCCCCGTGCATTACTTATTCATGTCACGAGAAAAATGTAAGACTGGAACTTCATTACAGAATGTAATCAACCTTCTTATTTCCAGAACTTAGGAATCCATGAGGGGAGGGAACGACCCCAACTTTTCGGTATCAGCATTCCATTGGAGAGCCTTGACTAGATAGATACTGGAGAGACCCACACTTGGCACAATGTTCAAGTAAGACTCAAATCAGCGAGAACAGGTACTTGTTCGTTCACTTAAATTATCTGTAGTCAAGAATGCCACTTAAATAAAAACATCTTATTTTTATCTTGACTTAGATGTCTTTACACTACAACAAAAGTGTTACTTAACTGTTAGAAAACTTTTTAAGAAGCTGTGTTTGATCAGTCTGTATTTTAGGGGCTGGCCAGGAGGGCTCAGTCCGGGTGCCAACCCAGGGCAGTGCCAGCGCCCGTGCAGGAGGAGTGTCAGGCTTTCTCACTGTGACGGTTCTTCAGGCAGTGCCTGCACTGACAGGTGCTCTTAGTAGCCGCATCCAGAGTACCTGAGGGCAGCATCCAAGTTTGAATTCACATAGTTTCAAAGCAAGTCCTTTGAAATATGACACCCTGTTTAATGGAATCCCACTTTTAGAAAGTGTCAAGACATGTGGTGTTTGCTGATGTAGATCAAGTTAATACAAATAATGTTTTAAAAATTTTTGTCAGTGATAATACTTAGGGTCACTTAGCACTAATCTATAAAGTCAAAATAGCAAGTACTTTAAAAATGCTCTTTTGACTGTCACTTCAAGAGAAATGCTATTTTTCTATTAAAACACAATTCAAATAATTACAAAAAGATACCAATCTATAAGAATGTCTGTCTCCTCTGAGTGTTCATCTACCTGGTACCCAGAGCACGCTCTAACCATGTACTATCTTGTCCATCTCCCTCACTATACTGTGTACCACCTGATGGCAAAGATGAAACCACATCTTCTTCACCTTTAGTTTCTCGGTTCCAAGCACCAGCGTGTATGCCGTGCAAAGGACACATTCAGCACATGTCTTATGTATGCCAAATGGATGGGCGGATGACCAAAACCTCAGGTGTCCTCTACGGACAGTCACGGTACTCAACCCTGGGAGGGTATGAAGATTTATAGCATCAAGTTCCCATCCAGTGGTTTGAAAATCCAGCTGAGTTATACATGCTCAGAATTAAACAACAGTGCAAAATAATGGCATGGGCACACAATTACATTCCACTCAAGAGAAGGATAAGAAAGCTTTCAAAAGCAGTAGATGCCAGGGATAACAAAGGGCTCAATGAAAGGAGTGCTTGAGTTCGGCATTGTAGAAAGGAATGAAGCAAAAATAATATGAACAAAGTTCCAAGACAAGAAAGCACAGGCCTGTACAAGGAATAGCCAGTGTGATGGATGGCTGGTCAGAAAATACTCCTGATACCATCACTACTCAAAACAGGCAATGTCATCGGCGATGGATGCTGTATATACACAGTGGCATGGGAGAGCGACACTCAGAATTTCTGCATCTCCTTCAGAATCTGCAAAATGAAGTCTGAAAACAATGTGCCGAAGAAGTCAGTCATAAACCATGTGACACCAGTGAGATAAATGGTTTAGACAAAGCTTTGCAGGCAGAACAACAAGCCCAGAGGAGGAGGAGAAAACTAGCATTTATTGTGCTGGATACTATGGGAGGACAAGTTAAATCTAGGTCATCACTGATACCAGAGAGGTCAGCGTGGTGAAGGGACTGGCCTGAGTCCAAGCGTCCAGGTCTGCCTGGACTCTGTGAGCCTTTCCTATCAAAAAGCAGCCATGACTGCTAAGGTCAGGTGTCCACAACCACTGTCATTTCAAAAACAGGAACACGGGCATTAATTACTTCTCTCTCCAAGAGCAATAATTTAAAAGAGTTCTCCTGCCACACTTCACTCCTAACAATCCTGAGGATCAGAGTAGTCGAGACAAACTCACAAAATAGACAGTGACTAAATCACAGTTTTACTTCATCTGTGTTTGGCTTGACTCTGAATGGTCTCTCCCAATCAACTTTACTTTGTCTCTCGCCCGCCCACTTATTCTTCTGTACCTACAATTCAGTTCGCCCAATGTGCAATTTTACCTAATTATCTTGTCAAGAAAGATAGTGGAATACCTTTACTGACATAGGATAAACACCAAAGCCTCCCTCTTCAGTAAATTACAACGTGCTAAGATCTTTTATACATGCCAGTAATCAATAATCCATTTAAATCATTTCCATTGAAACAAGTTGTTATCTTCTCTTTAGAAAAAGAAATGAATCTCTGCTTAGAAAACAATTCCAAAGAACCCACATTCAAGAGAACAGGAAGAAATACCATGAAACCACTAAGGACTTTTCACTAATCAAATTAATCACCACCATTAGAAATTGTTTAAGTGCTTTTTCTTAAACCAAGACTTAGCTACAAAACAGCTTGCATATTTATATAACGCATATGTAACTTTTCGGAGATTAGCTGTGGGAAGAAATGAGCAGTGGCTGTACTGAGCACAAGGAACACACTGTTAGTACTAGGTCCATAATCAATGTCTTCTGTAATGGTTTCAAGTTGTCCATCACCCCGTAATTCAAGAACAGCATGTACTGAAAGGTCTTCTATTCATACAGGAAACCAATATTTAAATGCACGTTTCTTTACCAAGTCTGAAACTTGAGTGAGAATTCAATTCCACCAGCTGAGTAAAGGCATACTTTGGAGGGGAGAGGGAAAGGGAGGGATGAGGGAGAGTGAGGGGGAGGGCTGGCTGCCAGGAAAGGCTGAGGAGAGCACAGAGGGATGGGAGAGGCATCACCGGTTCAGAGACAGTAACTTCCAGGCATTTCCCCCAAAGACTCGCCCAAAAAGTTTGAAGATACATGCATCCGAATTAACAGCCACGATCATGGATAACCAGAGCCCCACCTGTGAAAAGAGACAAGTCTACCCTCTCAGTTCAGGGACCCTGATGTGAAGAAAACGATGCCAAGTACATGAATGCCCAGAATGAACTTGACCTAGCAGGCCAGACCTGCCACGCTGCCTGACAGCTAAATGTGTAATTGCGCAGGAAATGCGGTCAAAATAACGGGCACACTTCTCAGTTTTGCCAACATTTTGGCAAAGTGTCTTTGTAAACCAAAAAGAAAATGGAATCGAACTTTTCAAGGTTAGCTAGACAGCAGATGAGAGGATTGCTAATGAGCCTCCCAGGCTATTCTCTGTCACACTAACACTGGGTGAGTTCTTTTGCAGAATGTTTCGTATGAACAGAGGGGTGACATGGAATACCATGAGAGCAGGCTTCATCTCCTCTTCCGTAAGGACGACCCTGATCCTTACGCCTTTTAATGTCTCACAAACTGTCAATTCTGACTGGTTTATATGGTCTCATATTATCATCTCTTTAGCAAAAGGTATTTTAAGAGAAATAACAGCACAGAAAGAGTAATAACATTATTTATTGAGCACTTATTATACACTAAGCACTATGTCATTCCATTTTAATTCTCACAAAGCGACAAAATTGAAATCCTGGCTTGAAAACTAATTGTTCAAAAATCAGATTTATAATATCAGGCTAATAATAGTGCTCACAGAACAGACCTGCAAACCTAGCCTATTTCCAGAATTAACAATAGCAGCTACTTTTCTTTCTGATGAGTACCTAACACATGTCAGGCATTTTGTACAAATCTCTTAAATCTCACAACTATTCTGGAAAATCAGACTACCCTTTTTGCAGAGAAGGAAACTTGTGCACAGGGGAGTAAAACAACTTGTTTACTAAGCACACATGAGAAGGAAGTCACAGAGCCAGGGTCTGAACCCAGATTTGCACGAGTCAAAGCCTGGGCACTTCCCACTGGGTGGACACAGACAGAAGGGCGCGCCGTTCACGCCCCATACCGCTGCCTGACGTCACGGCCGGAAAGGAAGGCTGCAGAGGGATGAAAGGAATCACTGCCATTTTGGTAATGGCAGAAATCAGTTCTCCTGTTTAGGGGATTGCTGGACTTTGGCTTGTGCACAAGACAAACCATAACCTTGGTTCTTTTTCCCCTTAGGCCAAAAGAAAGACCCAAACCAAATTCTTAGCTCAATTTTCACAACCACGAAAGACCTGGCCTGAATATCTTCAATTCAACCTTCCTACTCTAATATGAATTTTTCCTGATCCTGAATCTCATTTATTTTCATTTTCAATATTATAACAAGCCAACCTATCTTAAATCCTCTTTCCATACACTAATCATTTGCACACTAACTTCTCAACTAAGCCAGGGTTTGTTGGGTTTTTTTAAGTGAGAAGCAGGGAGGCAGAGACAGACTCCCACAGGTGCCCGGACCAGTATCCATCTGCCAAGCCCTCTAGGGGGCGATGCTCTGCCAATCTGGGGCATTGCTTCATCGCTCAACAACAGAGCTCTCTTAGCACCTGAGGCACAGGCCACGAAGCCATCCTCAGTATCCGGGGGCCAACTCACTCTAATTGAGCTCTGACTGCGGGAGGGGAAGAGAGAGAGAGAGAGAGAGAGAGAGAGAGAGAGAGGTGAGAGGGGGAGGGGTGGAAAAGCACATAGTCACTTCTCCTGTGTGCACTGACCGGGAATCAAACCCAGGATATCCACATGTCAGGCCAATGCTCTACCACTGAGCCAACTAGCCGGGGCTCACCTAAGCCAGGGTTCTTTAAAGGAGGAGGAGACGGAAGAGAAGCCTAAAGTGTTGAATTCTTTACAGTGTGGCAATTTAAACACAACCTGTCTGCAGCAACAGCACCCCTCTGGCACAAATTCTGTTTCAGTTCAGAAAAAGGTAGAAGCATTATATTTTATTCAAGTTCCCACAGCTATAACTTGCTTTTACCCATCCTTGAACCTGAGACCAAAAGAACCCTGAGACCAGAAGAGTGATATGACAAACAGCACAGCACTGACCGAGTCCCTGTGACCAGGTCCCCTTCCCACAGGTCTGAAGCAGACAGTATGAATTAGCCAACAGGGGAGACGATGTTATGATCTCTGCCGCCCAAGCAGGATCACTCTACAATCACCTGGGTGACTGAGAGGTGGATGTCAGAGGAAGTGAGATAAAAGCGCAGGGTGTGGCTTCCAGATACGCTGTTGAAATAAGAGAAAGGAGATGGAGAGGCTTGGCAGGGCTGTCAGTCAATGGTGGTCTGGCCCCTATTTAGTTCGCCTTTGTTCACAGTGCTCAGGTCACAAGGTCTGTATCTGGTTACTCAAAACTGCTGAGACCTCGCTGCCCTGGAACCTGTTCCCTCTGCCTGGAATGCTTTTCCTCTACTGTCCTCCAACAGTGAGCTCCTTCTGCATCCAGAGAGAGGCTTCCCTGTCTGCTCCTCACACGGTTCCTGGATTGAATTTAGTATGACTAGCAGTTTATTCTCTGGCTATTTTTAAGTGTCTGCGGGGTCTCTCTCTATCAGAATATAAGCTCTATGAGGGGAAAGATATATATATATATCTCATTCAACATTTAAATCTATGCTTGGAACACAAAGATAGCATAAAAAACAATAATTAATAATATTAATATTTAATGGATGAAAAATATAATTCTATTCTATCAACTAAGTAGTAGCACCCTCTGGCATTTCAAAAGGACCCTGTGTCCAAAACCTAAAGACCCTCACAGAGCAAGGAGCACGACAGGAAACATAACAGGAGCGATCACCATGGAACCACCGAGCCACCTGCTACCTACTGTCCCCAGATTGCTAATCCTCACAGCCCTCTGAGGCAAGGACAATGGTCCTGGTACCTGAGAAAGCCGTGACTCAGGAGGGTGACGAGATGCCCCACGCTACATCGCTGGGATTATGGGCAGCAGAGCTGGCCCATAAAATGTGGTCTGACTCCACACCCGTACCCTCGCCACTAGGCCCCATGGACGCTGGTAGTTAGCGTCGTCTCCCAGAGCCATCTAGGTGTCCAGGACAGCCCAGAGATGGAGACGGCTGCTACTTGGGCAATGAGAGACAGACCAGCCCTCGTCTGGAGAGCTGAACTCGCCCCTGTAGAACCAAAGGCTGAGTGAGCCAGTGTCTGCTGCATGGCCACTGAAAGTCATTCCTGCAGTTTAAAACTACTTAAAAAAGAAAAGAAAAAAGAAAAGGAAAAGAAAAAGTGTGTAGGGGGTAATAAAATGCAAGAAAAAAAAAAAAGAAGGAACCCAAGAGCTCTTTCTGCAGAAGAGAAATCCCAGGCATAACCACCATTCATCAAGCACCAGTCACGTGTCAGGTCCTGTAGCTGTGACACTCCACCGTGAAGTCTTTTCATTTTCATTACACCTCACTTAGAATCATGGAAAAGGAGTTTGAGAGACCTGGATTACCTGGTGCAGGGACACACAGCCAGAGAGAGACATAGTTCGGTGTTTCTAGCTTCACTGACTCGAAGACTTAATACTCCTTTGCAGGCTGCTGCTGCCCCCGCCCCCAAACCTGTCTAAGTGAGCATATCTGTCCATGTGCTTTGGCAGGTCTATCTCCACATTCAACAGAGTGGAAGGAGAATGTAGAATTATAGGGAAGTCAACTTTGGGGGTGGGGGTTCTTTTTAAAGGAATAGTTAAACAAAACCCTGAGGCAAAAAAACATTAATTTTCTTGTGACTCTGATCTATTTACATCTCACTGACACAGACTCAACAAACAAACGTTGGGCAATTTCTATTGTACTAACAAGGCTGATCTCTAATACCTGTGTTACCAAGTCTGATTGACTAGGAAGGCAACTACTTCAGCTTTTAGGTAAAGAACAGGGAGCACTCACCACCACTGGCCAACTCAATAGTAAGTGTTTTGTCCCTCACAAGTAATGACACCAGGAGGTAATGATTTCCTGCTCTTGTGTCTGCTGGGCGTCTGCATAATCATACTGCTCTCAGGTATAATGGGACACCTGGAACAGTCCCACGTATTATTTAATTGCCTGATGATTTATAATATACTCAGAGACCAGTGAGACATTCTGTTTGTACAGATATGACACCCTTTTATATAACATTCAACGAAAGGAAGAGATATTTAATAAAATGCCAAGGTATTTTTTAAATGCCAACATGCACATCATACGAAACATTTACTTGAACATATTACTGTGACTCAAAACTGATGAATTCAGTTGAATATTTAATCCTAGGTAACACTATCGCCCATGTCATAATTTCATAAACACTTAAAAGGTAGATGTTAAAGTTTCAAAGTGATTAATAAAAATTAAAGATGCTAAGTCTTAGGGACTTCTGGGCTGTTGAGCAGAGCTTGACCGCGTTCAGTCTGCCGCCCTGCTTGGAACTCTTCCCCCAGCTTCCCTGGACAAGAGCCCCATTCCCCTGCAGCCTCTCCCGCTCTCTTTGACACCGTTGCTGGGAAAGGTTCTCAGGTCTGCCATACGCCTTCCTCCTTGTCTCCTTCTACTATATATGGCTCCCAAGCACGTCCATACCTAACCCGTTTACAACTGTGTGCACCTGGCTCCAGACTAGTACTGCCCGCTCCACCGTCTCCTTTGAACTTAGATCCGTGAGGACCGTGCCTACTTGACCTCTGCCCTTGGGCATTTCGGTGCGTACCACCTCTCCATTCCACAGCCCTTCCCTCACCTTGCCCTCAAAACACCTTGTCCCCAACTGGTAGTCCATCTCCCTGAGTGACATCACCACCCACAGGCAGACTCCTGACCCCTCCCTGTTCACTCACTTTCCTATTGAGTTGATGTTTATCAATCAATTGATTAAGCACTATCTATTTCACTTTCAGTATATCTCTGAAACCCATTCTTACCTCTCCTTCTGTACTTTCAAAACCCTACTGTAAGCTATGTCACCTGTCACATAGTCTGTTACAATAATAGTTCCTTAATTGGTAGTTATATCTGTACGCTGGCCTCCCTAAAATCCTTTCTCAACATAGTAACCAAAGCGACCTTATCAAAATGTAAATCTGATCATATCATTTCTTTTTTTTACCCAAATACTTCCTCTGACTCTTAGGAAGAAGCCCGCGGCCCCTGAGAAGGCCCGCGGAGTACTGCTGCACGGTCTGGCTTCCGGGGTGCCCCGCAGTCCCGTCTCACACCACGCACCCCCACTCTCAGGCCTCACCCACTCTGTCTCCCTGCTGTGCCCACAGGTGCATCATGCTCCTTCCTCTCAAAGAGCTTCTGCGCTTACTTGTTCTGTCTCCCTAGAAACAGTTCCCTGTTCTCCTTGTAGTGCAGTCAATCTCAACTCAATAGTGTCAGCTCAAGGGCACTTCCTCAGGAGAGCCTCCCTAACGATGCCCAGTGCCCGGCTTGGGCTCTTATGTAGTACTTGTCACAGCTCTGACTTCACATTTCTTGTCATCATTTCATTACAATCTGTCTCCCACACAAGACTACAAGTTCCAAGACAGCCGGGATGCCTAAGTTTGCTCACTATTGTAACCCCAGCATCCAGTTCCTAGTACAAAATAGATTCTCAATAAAATAGCCTTTGAATGAATAAATGAATGAATGTTCAAGTACCTGACTCAGAGCTCTGATACAGAAAAACGAAAAGGAACTATTATGAGAATATTGGAGTATCGCAGATGAATAAAGAAACAGACCTGAATACTGGCCTACTGCAGCTATAAAGAAAAAGTGAAATTATACTGTAAAACTTCATGATTCTCCTAGAACAGACTGGAAAGAAAGACAGGGACATAAAGTCACATATGAACTGTGTGCTTACCCACTGTCGCTGAACAAGAACTCCAAATGGGTCATAAAAACTTCCCAGCGGGGGACACGGTAGCGCTGGGCCAGAGAAAGAGCGATGCTGTAGACGTTCTCCTCAAGGGTCCTTCAGGGGCGTCCATCAGCCATGGAGAAGGAGGGGGGGAGAAAAGAGGAACACGTTACCCACACCAGCACAGAAACGCTGTGCTGCTGAGAGGGGAGCAGTCAGCACGGTCCTTGTAACCAGGGGAAGTACTTCTAGGAATGTTAATGCTGCTTTTTCAACATGGTGCATGCAACTGACCAAGGACCTGTCTGGGGCAGCGGTTCTCAACCAAGGGTGACTGTCCTTCGGGAGACAGTTGACAACTTTTGTGGACATTTTTGGTTGTCACAGTGGAGGAAGCGAGGTGGAGTGCTATCGGCATCCAGTGGGTAGAGGTCAGGGATGCTGCTAACTAGCCCGCCTACAGCACACAGAACTGCTCTCCCACAGAGAGAATTATCCAGACGGAAAGACGCTGAGGTCAAAAAGTCCCTGCCTAGAGCTACAGCCTACCATCAAAAACTGGAGCAAAGGAAATGCATTCCTGCCCTCTGGGTAGGTATTTGAGAAAGCAGTTAGTCTTGCAATAATCTTTTTATGCTTTCCACACTGTACCAGGCAATTAGCTGCTTAGGACATAGAAACAAACAAGATCTTTCCTGAGGGACACACAGCCTCGTGGTGGATGGGAGCTGTGGACAGGGAATTAAATGCTAAAACACTGGGAAGTGCTGTGAGAACAGAGACGACGGGGGACCACCTTGGCCTAAGGATTGAACAGTAAACCAGCAGTACCATGCAGAGGCGGTGGAGGAGAAGAAGAGACGGGCGGGTTTCTAACAGAGAAGGTAGATGGGGCGTGTGGGGAGGCGTCACAGCCAGGAACGCACAGGGTCCTCGGGTGGCTGAGGGACCTTGACCTCATCCTGTGGGCAGTGGAGAGCCAGTGGACAGTACAGACCAGGCACCGGTGTCATCAGATTTGAGAGTCTCTGGCATACAGGAAATTCTCACCCAGAGCACCACATTGAGGCCATTTTGGGAAGACTACTACAGCAGTGGTCCCCAATCCCCGGGCTGTGGACCAGTACCAGTCCATGGGCCATTTGGTACCAATCCATAGAGAAAGAATAAATAACTTACATTATTTCTGTTTTATTTATATTTAAATCTGAACGATGTTTTATTTTTTAAAAATGACCAGATTCCCTCTGTTACATCCGTCTAAGACTCACTCTTGACGCCTATCTCAGTCACATGATACATTTATCCGTCCCACCCTAAAGGCCGGTCCATGAAAATATTTTCTGACATTAAACCGGTCCGTGTACCAAAAAAGGTTGGGGACCACTGTACTACAGGACGTCTATGTCCTAAAAGTAGAGATGTGCAGAAGGAACTCTTAGCCGGAAGAACGGTGGACAAAGCCCGATATGCAGGGGATGAAGTATCTGCACTGCTGAGACAATAAACCACAACATTTGCATATCGGATTAGGCAAGAGTTGGCAAGCATTTTCCAGGAAGGGCCAGACAGTGAATCTCTCAGGCTTCGCTGCCAGCCAGTCTCTGTACCATAGTCTTCTTTTTATTGTTCTTTTATTATTAATTTCCCACAGCCTGTAAAAATGTAGAAACTACCCATCCTTTGCTCATGGACTTTTAAAAAAGAAGCCAAGGGCTGGACTAAGTTTGTCAATGTGTGGATTATGAAGTCATTGTCAATTAAAAATTATTTCTTAAAATATTTACTGAGTACCCACCTCTGCATGACGGAATGAAAATTCCTCAGGAATGGGGGCCACCAGCCATTCATTGCCCCTAAGCTGGGCATCTGACAAAGTGCCTGGCACTGGCTATGTGCTCAATAAGTATTGGTATCTTTAATTTTTTTTTGTGTGTGTGTGTATTTTTCTGAAGCTGGAAACGGGGAGAGACAGTCAGACAGACTCCCGCATGTGCCCGACCGGGATCCACCCGGCACGCTCACCAGGGGCGACGCTCTGCCCACCAGGGGGTGATGCTCTGCCCCTCCGGGGCGTCGCTCTGCCGCGACCAGAGCCACTCTAGCGTCTGGGGCAGAGGCCAAGGAGCCATCCCCAGCGCCCGGGCCATCTTTGCTCCAATGGAGCCTTGGCTGCGGGAGGGGAAGAGAGAGACAGAGAGGAAGGAGGGGGTGGGGGTGGAGAGGCAAATGGGCGCTTCTCCTATGTGCCCTGGCCGGGAATCGAACCCGGGTCCCCCACACGCCAGGCCGACGCTCTACCGCTGAGCCAACCGGCCAGGGCCAGTATTGGTATCTTTATCATTTGATAAAGTGGGAAGAAAGAAAACTATATTTTGACTATTCTAAGTTACCCTGACTGACAGAAGGTATTATCTAAAACACACAGACAATAGATACATTGCACTTAAAGAAAATAACTGCACTAATATGGATGCACAATTAATAAGAAAATAAAATGTGGTCCTATTTTGCACGACAGAAGGTAGGGCTGCACAGCAGGAGGAAGCAGGTCCTTCAAGAATTCTTCTATGTGAGGCGTTAAAATCCCATCTCCAAACCAGAACTGCTAACTCAGAAAACCTGTGGACACTCTGAGACACTTTAAACCAGCTAGCTAGACAAAGAATTCTGCATATTTTTCTAAGCAACAGATCACGGGGAAGATTCTACTACACATTTATTGAAAGCATCTATTTGTCCTCATACTTCAAATAGCATATGCTAGCTAGATATGTGGGAAATAATAAAAAAAGGACAGAAACCCTAGCAAAATATAACTGATGACATGAGGCATTCCTTCTCTTGTAAACTTCTTTTCTGCATAACAACCCTTTCTAAGAAACCATGAGCAGGGCACCCAGGATAACAAAATGCCCCAAAGCAAAGCTTAATGGCCCTGGAACTAGGAAGCCCACGTTCAGCTTCTGGCTGCGGGACCTTGAGCTCTAAGGCTCTCTGATTCTCAGAGTCCTCTTCTGAAAAAACAGGAGGTTGGATGAAATGACCTCTTTGGTCCCTTCCAATTGCACATTAAGTGACTCTATGAAATTATGAGCCTCAGGAGGACAGGGGGGAAGAGAGAAGCAGAGTACACATTTTCCTCCTTAACCGAGTCTAGCTCTAGGTCATTCCTTTGAGCTATTACCTGACTTAAAGAGAATTTGGAGTGTCTTCTTGTAGGAAAGCAGCCCAGGTTAATATAAAATTATTACGGGGTACCGTAAGGCTACTTTGCCACTTTCTCAAAGATCTAATTAATAATGATAAAAAATGACATATACCACTACCATCCCAGGACCATTTTTGTTACTTTAACGTGACGTCAGGAGAGAGGAATAACCATTAAATGCAGGCACAGTGTAACCTCAGTTTCAAAGGCTGAAAGCCAAGAGGAGACTGCATGCCAGCACATCCTGAGGGCCAGTCGGCCGAGGAGGGAGGCACCGCCATGGTGCAGGTGTGACAGCTTCAGGACGCAACAGACAGGTGAAGGTTAAACCCACCGCTGGGATCCTGACCACCGAAGCTTGGGCCAGTTCCCTCAGATGCCTGAACTACATGCTCTTCAGCTACAGAACGGGGACAAGAACCCCAGACACAGGGTCATCTTTGAGGACGGTCAGGTGTTCACAGAGCACCTAACCCAGTGCCTGGCCCACAGAAAGCAGGTCACACGTTCTGCTATTGAAAACAAAACACCTCTACTTAATGACCACGGTGGGTGAACACGCCCTCCCTCACTCTAACCTGTGCCTCTCCTTTGAGTGAACTCACTGGATACAGAATAGCGGAGGCCAGTGCTAAAACCCAGGGCAATTCCATACCCACCACGGAATTCTTCCCGCCGGATCGTGGCCTGGGCTGCCTTCTCACACAAGGGCTTGCCCCTCTCTTCAAAGGAAGGAAGGAACAAAAGGGAAATGGCCACTGCTGCTGGCCTCTAGAAAACAGACTGCGAGAACTGGTCAGTCTCCTCTGTCTAGAAGCCCAGGGAGAGGAGGGTGCCCTGAGCCCACCGCGCTGGCTCCCTCCTCTGCGGTTCAACCCGCTAGATCTAATTCTACCATTCTCAAGACATTACACTGCCACGGACTCTGAAAAGTAAGATTTCTATCAGGTATAAAGGCAATCTTGTTTTCAAATATCTATAATAAGTTCCACTCATTTCACCCCAGATCATACCCTATTCACCTTTAACACGTCAGGCTATCAGAGTTATAAAGAAACTAAAAAAATAATTATAATAATTCCCATCCTTATTATCTAACTCTGCAGGCTCACCACGTTGTCCGCAGCTACTGATCCATTTGGGAAAACACGCTCATCCCCCATGTGATCGGAGGAAGTGGAGGAAAGCCCTGCTTACAGCAACCATGAATGTCGCTCCTCAAACGACTGGGATCAACAGCCCTGAGACGTCCCCCTGCTCCGTTACATGGAAATCCACCCCTTCGTGAGACAGAAGGACCCCTTACTCTGCCAGACCAAGGATCGTCTCCCTCTTGTACTGGTCGTCCGCAGTAAAGCGCTGCACATCCACGCCCTTGCGCAGGCCCTGCAGCAGCTGAACCTGGGTGAGGTCCAGGAGGCGCTCGTTGTAGTACTGTAACTGCTTGGTCAGTGCAACGATGTCCTCGGGCCAGGCTTCGTGTCCGTATCGAGTCACATGCCTGGTGACCATCAGGATTAGCTCTTTAGGATCAGCCTATGTGTGAGTAATGACAACAACAAAAAAAGGTTACAGGAAGAAGACCATGTCTACTGGGCGCCTGTCTGGTTCTCACACTGCTGCCATTAAACTGAGGCTCGCGGCCGCCCTGAGAAGTCACCTGCAGAGGTGGCGCAGTCTGCAGACCACAGACGGGACCCGGGGCCGAGTCTAGAGCAGGTCTCTCGACCCCTGCTCTGCTCCTATCTTACAAATCCTCACCCACATAATAAACAACATATTCTTGCTTTTTCAGCTACCATCAGTCTACAGCAGTTTTGTTTCCCAATCACCTGATCATTGACAATAATTCATCCTGGAAGTAGTACCGTTATGAGTGTCCCTGGATACATTTTCTCTGAAGCGTCTACGTATTCTCAATAACAACGCCGCAGCTCAGAAAGCCCACTAACAATGCCCAGACAGCTGAGGAGAGAGTGTGTTCTCCGGGGAAAGTTCAGGGGAAACCCATCCTCTTCCTGAAATCACCAGCACTTCTAGTTACATGAGAAAGCATCTGAGCAGTTTTTGCTCTGCTCAATTTGGGGCTCAATGGAATATTGTTCTATAATTCTTAGCAGCCTAACAATGGCAAAACTATTCAAACAGAACAAAACCTAGAAGCTAACAGCTAACAGGGAAGAAAAATAAGTGATTAACTGGTCACATTTACTTATAAGAAAGTTGCTTTGGATGTCAGCAAAGCAACAGCAGCTCAGTGGTGATGTTGGAATTACTCGGGGAGCCGAAAAGGCGAACGACATTAACTCCATCACTCCCAATTTCGGGAAAACGTAGTATATATTTTAATAATAGCAAATTAGGAAAAACACTACAGAATCTGCCTTTGGTTCTCAGAAGTGTACCTAATTATGGCGAGCTGTCAGCATTTCTAATGTGTGAAGCATCATTTTGAGCTACACAGGAATCTGTCAGTGTTGAGTCAGTATTACAAATCTAGCCTGCAGCTCACTCTCGATCCTATTAACCCCTTTATGCTGGAGGTTGAAGTTTTGAAATTCAATTCTTCAAAATTTCTCTGAAAAGTTACATCACTTTTTGACAAGCTCCCAGCATGCTGGTATCTGCAGCTGTGACTAACTCTGTGTACCACGTGATAACACACACGTAGCCACAGGAGAAGACCTGAGTGAACAATCAGACCTCGGTGATGACCTGGAGTGGTAGGTTATAAATAACACCCACGTCACCACCGTTCCAATAATGGAACAGGAGGCATAAGTGGGTTAAGGGTCAATCCAGGAGTACAGATAAAAACCAGTTAAAAGAAATCTTGGATCCTGATAGGGGGACCTGAGACAAAGTCAGCCTTATTGGAATTTCCCCTACCTGTAGGCAGACACTGAATGCTACTCTCAAAAACCACAGATCAGAGTGTCTCGAGTCACATGACCTGGGCTTGAAAACTAACTCTCCAAAATAAGCTATAAAACCATTATTCAATTCATTCAACAATTATTTTTGTACACTGATTAAGTACCAAGTAATATGCTATGAAGATGTGACCCTACCCTCTAAGACCGCGGCCCAGCGGGAGAGACAAGGAGCATCATAAAATGGTGTGAGCAGTCAGCGCAGAATGCCCCTCACACAGGGCAATGGGGCACGCGCAAGCCCGAGAAGCCTTCCTAACGTTCTGTCTTGGGTAACGACTCAGACGGCAGTAGCAAAGGATCAGCAAAAAACAAGGAGAGAAATTCCAGTAAAGGGCAGTGTGTGCACTGAGTCCCAGGTGACTAAGACCTGGTGGGAAGATAGACCTTATATATCGATACATAAAACAAACCTTCCTGCAACTGGAGAGGACGTAGAAGTCACCTGCCTGTGAGTCGTACTTTTGACAGTGAGTTTGGGCAAAGGGGACCCCAGCTCTTAGTGTCTCTATAGCTGACATGTGACCCCCACCTTCTCTCTACTTGTTGCCCCCTTAGGGCACCACCCTGAACCACCCCCATGGGATCAGCCACATCTGAAGCTATCTGGTGAGGTTGCTAAGGTGCCAACCCGCCCTTCCACACCTGCTCTGCACCCCAGCTGTTGCCCGTTGTTCCCATGCCCCTCTGGTTGGCTCTTTTCTACCCAGCAGTAGAGGAGACAAAAGCAAATACCCACTGAGCAGGGTTTCAGATAAAAGGAGTTTCTTTCATGGGACAACTTGGGGCACAGTCCTGTGCTCCACTAGCAAACCCACTGATAGATAGGCTCTAACCACTCAGCCTGCCTGCCTGTGTGTGATCCCGCCCCTCTCTGCCACCGGCTGTTTTCCAGCCCTGCGCATGGATTCGGCCACCTTCATGCTCCCAAGGTTTCTCACGGGTTTTGTTCCTATTCAGTTTTCTCTTTTGTTATCTGGAATATCCAAGATTTGATCACTGTCCTGAGAGAGTGGCCTACACGCTTGCACTTGACCATGAGGTGTAACACCTCCTTATTACTATTCTGTGTTCTCATACAATTTATGTAATAAACCCCCAAACCAGGCAGGCAGCAAAGCTCCAAAGTGGTGCACGTGGCAATGACGCGCACAATTACCAGTTCTAACGTGGAGGTCTTTCGTTACCCTATCGAAGGTTCCAAGCCTCCACACACAACCTCCATATTCATGTGGCAAAAGATTCTATTCTCTCCTTTTGCCAGTGAAGAAAATGACATGCACAGTGAAATAAGCATGAACACACAGAATTACTAGCTGGATGACCCTGCACAAGTTACCTAACAACTACGAACTTGATCGTCTCACCTATAAAATGGCAATAACGGGCCCTGGCCGGTTGGCTCAGCGGTGGAGCGTCGGCCTGGTGTGCGGGGGACCCGGGTACGATTCCCGGTCAGGGCACATAGGAGAAGCGTCCATTTGCTTCTCTACCCCCCCTCTCCTTCCTCTCTGTCTCTCTCTTCCCCTCCCGCAGCCAAGGTTCCATTGGAGCAAAGATGGCCTGTGCGCTGGGGATGGCTCCTTGGCCTCTGCCCCAGGCGCTGGAGTGGCTCTGGTCGTGGCAGAGCGACGCCCCGGAGGGGCAGAGCATCGCCCCCTGGTGGGCAGAGCTTCGCCCCTGGTGGGCGTGCCGGGTGGATCCCGGTCGGGCGCATGCGGGAGTCTGTCTGACTGTCTCTCCCCGTTTCCAGCTTCGGAAAAAATACAAAAAAAAATAATAATAATACAAAAAATATAAATAAATAAATAAAATGGCAATAACGGTAAGTAGCTTGCACGGTTGTGAGAAGCCCAGGAGACAACAGGTGTGAAGTACACAAACCAAGGCCCGTGTGAAGCAGGTGCCCCAAGGATGAAAGGGACTGCGGAATTCGCTAAAACGCCTACACTGATCACACTTTAACTGTACTTCTACTACTCTGCTCACAAAAACGGGATCAGGGAACGTGCAGACACTCCAGGACTCTCAGCCTTTTGTCTAGTGCATCTTCACCAATGAAATAAAAGTTGGTTTTACATCTCATTTGCATAATCAATCAACTTTCTTTGACTTGTTTGCTTTTCTGACGTTCTTGCTTAATTAAAAAAATCAAATGCTGCCCTGGCCGGTTGGCTCAGCGGTAGAACGTCGGCCTAGCATGCGGAGGACCCGGGTTCGATTCCCGGCCAGGGCACACAGGAGAAGCGCCCATTTGCTTCTCCACCCCTCCGCCGCGCTTTCCCTCTCTGTCTCTCTCTTCCCCTCCCGCAGCCAAGGCTCCATTGGAGCAAAGATGGCCCGGGTGCTGGGGATGGCTCTGTGGCCTCTGCCCCAGGCGCTAGAGTGGCTCTGGTTGCAACATGGCGACGCCCAGGATGGACAGAGCATCGCCCCCTGGTGGGCAGAGCATCGCCCCTGGTGGGCGTGCCGGGTGGATCCCCGTCGGGTGCATGCGGGAGTCTGTCTGACTGTCTCTCCCTGTTTCCAGCTTCAGAAAAATGAAAAAATAAAAAATAAAAAAATAAAAATAAATAAAAAAAATAAATCAAATGCTTCTTTTGTATCGCTATTCATTTTGAAATACCCCCTAATTTTTGTGAGCAGCATTGCTCACAAAATTTTGCATTGCCTTTCCCTATAAATACTCAATCAGAACTCCTGTGGATTGGTCTCTGCTGTAACACAGCAGAGTCTCTTTCGTGAAGCAGCCGCGAGGTCAAAAGGAGCAATGTCACTAGTGGCTCTTAGGTCAGAAGCACCAGCTTATATCCCAGCCCCCCCTCACTCAGTGGAGATAAAACTTGGGAATACTGCTTCACAGTCACCCATGAAAGGGCACCAACAAGCCCACTGCACACTCTCCTCACGGTCTGTTGTGAGGCACAGAGAAAATACGGTGTTTGAAAGCATTCTTTTCTCCATTGTTATGTGAAAACAAATTGGGCCCAAAGCTTTCTCTCAAAGAATTAAAAACTAGTGACAGACAAAAGGTATGCACACAAACGGACTACAGAAGGCAGCTGGCTATAAGCACCCTCTAGAATCACAGACCAAGCCGGACCTGTGGGAGCGCAGTGGATAAAGCGTAAACCTGGAACGCTGAGGTCGCTGGTTCAAAACCCTGTGCTTGCCTGGTCAAGGCACATATGGGAGTTGATGCTTCCTGCTCCTCCCCCCTCTTAAAAATGAATAAATAGAATCACAGACCAAGCATCCTGCGCCTGCACAGAGGGAGCAATAGGTCCTCCTGCTGCCCCTCTGGGGTTCAGTTTCTCCAGATGTACCACAAAGGAGCATTACCAGATGTCTACCTTTCTGAGACTAAAATTATAGGAATATACAAGAATCGTGAAAATAAAGAAAAACCCTGTGAATCCCTCCAGGGATAGAACTGGGAAAGTTCTACAATTTTCTCATTTACACCTCCATTGAATATTCAGAACAGATTTCTTTGTTACAAATACAATTTCAGACCAACAAATTATAGTCAGTAGGTTCCTACACAGTTTAAACTACTTTAATCTCTTCTTTAGTAAGTAGAAACTTGCATCACCCTCTGTGAATAATTTTTATCTCATACTCGTACACATTTGTTCACTTTTCTAAGAAAACTTTAAGACTAAGTACCAACTATTCCAGTCTTCAGTGTGGAACAGGCAGAGTGCTCAACAACATGCGCTGAATCTCACTCAGTACTGACAGTCTTGTGCGACAGCTGTCTACTAGAATCCTCTGGTTTACAGATGTGTAAGGTGGTGGGTGAGTTGCCTAAGGCCACTTGGGGTGACAGACCGGGGATATGACTTCAAGCATAATGCCTCCCAAGAACCATCCTTTCATATTTGGTAGGCAGGGAGGGGAATTGCTTAAAATTATAAGGATCTTGATGGGATCAGGGTACAGAGCTCCCACCAAACTGTATAATAAATAAGACTTGGCATTAGTCCTTTTATACATGATGGACTTCCAACGACAGACTGAATACTGTTATTCTACAGTACATTCAGATTGACCTTTTGACACAGACATTTTTCCTCTCATCCCTTTTATATGTATACTCACAAGTGTGTGAATACAAGTGACCACAGAGGACACACAAAGGTAGGTGTTCAACTGGGTGTTTACTCTGAGCTTTCTATTCTTCACTCGCGAGTGGTAACAGAGAAAGTTTTAGAATCATGAGCAAGAATACCATTTCCTGTTTACTCCTTGATATAAGCACACCTTTAAAAATTTGGTCCTAATAAAGAGGTGAATTGGGGCATTCCACCAATTCCTGGATGAGAGGTTTCTAAGTGTCTTCAGGTTTCTGGGTCATCAAATATTTGTTAAGTGCAGATGAAGAATTTCAATTCTTCAATGTACTGTGTTAAAACATATAAAAAAGAGACAACTCACAAAGTCTTCTAAGAAAAAGGAAAATTAGTTATGGGAAAAAAACAACCATGGGAATTGGTTTGAAAGGACCTGGATTACGGGCCTCACTCCTGAGCATCACGTTTTCCATTATGAAAATGGAAGCAATTTCTTCTTTATAGAGTTCTCATTAAGAAGAATGAGACTGAATGGGTGAGCACGTTGTAAGTTCTAGCTCTCTACACGAATTATTTTCTCGTCATTATCACTACTTTCTACCACTTCCTCAAGGAACTCCACTGTTCATAATGACTTCCAATATTCTATTTAAATTTTAATAAGAATTCTACTCCTGAGCTTTCAATTTCTCTCAAAATATTCCAAAGCATCCCGCACTCACTCCAATACTTCATCTCATATATACAGTCATTCACCACCACCAGTAAACATTATAGGTTCTTCAACACTCTCACAGGAAGTTCACCTGTCGTTGGACCAACCCTGTGATGCACATAGGAGACTGCTGTCCTTGTCCCACAGGGGCCAGTCCACACTTCAAGTATCACTGCTATAGTCTTCCAGGAAGGAAGAAGTCACACTTCCTGACCTCTCACCTAAAATCACTGTTTTTCGTGAAAGTATGCTCAAACCCTTTTCCGTCTCTCGCCACCTGAATGCAATGGCATGATCCATGGGTATAAAAACTATGAGCCTCTAAAAAGCTTTATAGGTAAGTCCTAAGAAGGAGTTTATAGGTAGCTTCAAAACCTTCCATATTCAGTATCCAAAGGGATATTGCAGAAACATCACAGGTTACAAAAACAGAAAAAGGCATCAAATTTTAAAACCGAGAGCATGTAGAGTTAAATTATTCTACTACTTTTCCAAAATTTGGCAATGCAGTTTTTCAAGGGGGTGAATAAAATATAATTTCTTTAAAGAATATGATCAAGTCCCTGTAAGGACAAAATATTCATGACAACAGAATGTTCCATGACTTAATCTACTGCTTACTAGTTAGAGGTAATAAATCCCTTCTGGTTTAATGGTCTCCATTTCTGGGTAATATTGCTGGCGGAGTTTGAAGCAGGTGGCACGTTTCCCCTCTAGGGTTCTTATTTGCTTGAGATAATTTTGTACTCAGTATTTTCAATTAAGTAGCTGAAAAAAACACGTCTGAAAAACAGCCGACCACAGAGTTCTGACTCCAGCCCTGCTGCCGGCGTCTCTGGGTACAACACTGAAGGACACGTTTCCGTCATTAACGGATTTTACCTTCTGAAACTTTTTCAAAAGGATGCTAGAAAGATCATGCTTCAGGATGCATTTATAATAATTATTAAGGTGATACATTAGTGAAAAAAACACGGTACAGAACAATGTGTGCAGCTGACTCACATTTCTACTAAAAACTGTTAAATGAATATACATAGACATCCATCAACTATTTCTGGAAGGACACAAAAGGGAAACACTGACTTTTTATTGTACACCATTTTCATCATTTGAGTCTCTTGGCCGTGTGTTATTGCTTTTTTAACATAAAAACAAGTTAACTAGGACAGCTAGAGAAAAAAAATCATGCTCTCTAATTGGCCATTTGCCAACCACCCTTCTGTGTCACCAACAAGAAAGAAGGCGTGGGCTGCTCCCAGGACCCCCCTCCCACCCCAGCAGAGCAGCTGGCCAGGCTCTAGGAATCTGCTGCGGGCTCAGGATGGTGCTTGCTGCCAAGGTGCACAGGCCTCTCTTCAGAAATAACCCGACAAATGACAGCGACACTTTTATTCAAACCTGGTGATCCACCTAAACTGCCATGCCCGAAGCACACTCTGAGGGGGCGGGGAGAGGGTGGGAAGAGCCTGGGGACAGACAGGCTGCGCTGACAACAGAGAACAAAGTGCAGGCAGGGCTTCACCAGCGAGCCAGCAAGCGAGCGCTAGCACGTGCACGCGGCAAACTGAAACAAACCACTTTGATTTAAATTCCACGATGATTCATCAGGAGTTAGTCACATTTAACTCCAAACTCAGCAGTGCTGCTTTAGGCGTAGGAAGACCCCGAGAAGACCCAAATAATGAGCCATTTGGTACTAATACACCCAGCGAAGGTGCACCTGGGCGGTCCTGGTCCAGGAGAAGCCTGGGACCTGCCCACAGGCACGCAGCTGAAGGGACTCCAAGCTTCAGCACACGCCAACAAGAAGCCCCTGAACAACTACAGGGGTTGGGGTCCTGAGAGTCCCAGAGGGGGGGACACTTGTTGTAAGTGTGACCCCGTGGAGAGGAGCCAAGCCTTCTCAGCACACAAGGAGAACTGCTGCAGCGGTGTCTGTCTATGGGCAGTGACCCGAGGAGGGACCCAGTGTGTCTGCAGGCAGTGACCCGGGGAGGGACCAGTTGTGTCTGCAGGCAGTGACCCGGGGAGGGACCCAGTGTGTCTGCAGGCAGTGTCCCGGGGAGGGACCCAGTGTGTCTGCAGGCAGTGACCCGGGAAGGGACCAGGTGTGTCTGCGGGCAGTGTCCCGGGGGAGGGACCCGGTGTGTCTGCAGGCAGTGACCCAGGGGAGGGACAAGGTGTGTCTGCAGGCAGTGACCCTGCGAGGGACCCGGTGTGTCTGCGGGCAGTGACCCGGGGAGGGACCCGGTGTGTCTGCGGACAGTGACCGGGGAGGGACCAGGTGTGTCTGCGGGCAGTGACCGGGGAGGGACCCGGTGTGTCTGCGGGCAGTGACCCGGGGAGGGACCCGGTGTGTCTGCGGGCAGTGACCCGGGGAGGGAGCAGGTGTGTCTGCGGGCAGTGACCCGGGGAGGGACCAGGTGTGTCTGCGGGCAGTGACCCGGGGAGGGACCAGGTGTGTCTGTGGGCAGTGTCCCGGGGAGGGACCCGGTGTGTCTGCGGGCAGTGTCCCGGGGAGGGACCAGGTGTGTCCGTCTATGGGCAGTGACCCGGGAGGGACCAGGTGTGTCTGTGGGCAGTGACCTGGGGAGGGGCCAGGTGTGTCTGTCTATGGGCAGTGACCCGGGGAGGGACCCAGTGTGTCTGCAGGCAGTGACCCGGGAGGGACCAGGTGTGTCTGTGGGCAGTGTCCCGGAGAGGGGCCAGGTGTGTCTGTCTATGGGCAGTGACCCAGGGAGGGACCCGGTGTGTCTGCAGGCAGGGTCCCGGGGAGGGACCAGGTGTGTCTGCGGGCAGTGACCCGGGAGGGAGCAGGTGTGTCTGCGGGCAGTGACCCGGGGAGGGACCAGGTATGTCTGTGTACGGGCAGTGACCTGGGGAAGGGACCAGGTGTGTCTGCAGGCAGTGACCCGGGAGGGACCAGGTGTGTCTGCGGGCAGTGACCCGGGGAGGGGCCAGGTGTGTCTGTCTATGGGCAGTGACCCGGGGAGGGGCCAGGTGTGTCTGCGGGCAGTGACCCGGGGGAGGGAGCAGGTGTGTCTGTGGGCAGTGACCCGGGGAGGGAGCAGGTGTGTCTGCGGGCAGTGACCGGGGAGGGACCAGGTGTGTCTGTCTATGGACAGTGACCCGGGGAGGGGCCAGGTGTGTCTGTCTATGGGCAGTGACCCGGGGAGGGGCCAGGTGTGTCTGCGGGCAGTGACCCGGGGGAGGGAGCAGGTGTGTCTGTGGGCAGTGACCCGGGGAGGGAGCAGGTGTGTCTGTGGGCAGGGACCCGGGGGAGGGACCAGGTGTGTCTGTGGGCAGGGACCGGGGGAGGGACCAGGTGTGTCTGTCTATGGGCAGTGACCCAGGGGAGGGAGCAGGTGTGTCTGTCTATGGGCAGTGACCCGGGGGAGGGAGCAGGTGTGTCTGTCTGCGGGCAGTGACCGGGGAGGAACTAGGTGTGTCTGTGGGCAGTGTCCCGGGGAGGGACCAGGTGTGTCTGTCTGCGGGCAGTGTCCCAGGGAGGAACTAGGTGTGTCTGTGGGCAGTGACCCGGGGAGGGACCAGGTGTGTCTGGAGGCAGTGTCCCGGGGAGGGACCAGGTGTGTCTGTCTGTGGGCAGTGACCCGGGGAGGAACTAGGTATGTCTGTGGGCAGTGACCCGGGGGAGAGAGCAGGTGTGTCTGTGGGCAGTGACCCGGGGAGGGACCCGGTGTGTCTGTCTGTGGGCAGTGACCTGGGGGAGGGAGCAGGTGTGTCTGCGGCCAGTGACCCGGGGAGGGAGCAGGTGTGTCTGTGGGCAGGGACCCGGGGGAGGGACCAGGTGTGTCTGTGGGCAGGGACCGGGGGAGAGAGCAGGTGTGTCTGCGGGCAGTGACCCGGGGGAGGTAGCAGGTGTGTCTGTGGGCAGTGACCCGGGGGAGGGAGCAGGTGTGTCTGTGGGCAGTGACCCGGGGAGGGAGCAAGTGTGTCTGTGGACAGTGACCCGGGGGAGGGAGCTGGTGTGTCTGTGGGCAGTGACCCGGGGGAGGGAGCAGGTGTGTCTGTGGGGATTCCCACGGGGGCTCCTTTGGCTCAAACTCCTCTTTTGATAGTGGGAAGGAGGAGGCATTTCAGAGGGACTAAGGTGTGAAAAGGGATATTAAATTTGAAGAAATTTGAGATAACGTCAGAGTAATGGCAGGGTAGGAAGCGATACCGATAAATCTCCCCCAAAACTCAACAAGATCTTCAACCATAAACAGAAAAACCTATCCTTGGAGCCTCCAGATGTTTCGCAATACACCCAAAGGTATGGTTGAGCGAAAAATTGGCTAAATATATAACCAAACCCCGAAGGAAATAGGGAGTAAGAAATGCTCCGCCTTCCTCACTATCCTAAACAGGGCGGCTTTCTCTGGGATCCGTGAATATAGAAACTGAGGCGGGAAAAGGGGGTGAATAGATCCAGGCCGCAGCACAAACGGCCGAACCAGGCTGTGGCACGGAGATCCAAGCCCAGGAATAACTGATCCTGTGGCAACCCGGGCAATACAAGCTAACACTAGCGCCAAACCCAAAGAAACAAAGACAAGCGGGGCAGCCATTTTACCCGATCTCCTGGTCGGCGCGCGCAGATAGTGGGCGAGAGATTTCTTCCTAAGCCCCGGGAGTGTGTGCCCGTGTTACCCCACAGAGAGGCAGAGTCAGAGGCCATTCTGTGGGCCAAAAATGGAATCTCTGGGCAGCCCCAGCGGCCTGGGAAAGCTGCGCACGGGAGGGAGCGAGAACTAATTCCAACGGTGGAACTTTTCCGTGCTGGTAGGGGATTCACTCAGAGGGAAACGCGGCCGGCCTCATATACTGGTCTGCGCGCGCAGATAGTGAGCGAGAGATTCCTCCAAGTGCCTCGGCAGTGCGCGCCCGTGTTATCGCACAGAGGGGCAGAGTCAGGGGCCTTTGTGTGGGCCAAAGCGGAATCTCGGGCCGCCCCAGTGCCTTGCAAGAGCCGCTCACGGGAACGGAGCAAGAGCCAATTCCAACGCTGCAACTTTTCCATGCGGTTGGGGGTTTCACTCAGAGCGTGAGACTGCTGGCCGGATATCCTGGTATGCGCGCGCAGATAGTGAGTGAGAGTTTCCTCCAAGCGCCCCGGAAGTGGGCACCCGCCTGTGTTATCAGGCAGAGTGGCAGAGCCAGAGGTCTTTGAGTGGGTGGAAACCCCGCCTGATTATGCTAGCAGCTCTGACTGACTGAGCCTTACCCAGAGCCCTGTGCTGAGTGGAAATAGAGTGGGGAGTTGCCAGCTCTTTGAGCCTCTTACTATCCAGGCAGAGGCAGCAGCAACCCCATAGCTGGATTATCAGGCTACTAATTGAGGAAGGAAAGACTAGGAGACAGGCTCCAGGAACACGGATTCTCTCACTGTAAGAGCCTATAAATGCTAATGAGCCTCGACTGCCAACGAGACTAAAGCACAATACATGACATCGCCATAGAGACTTATCAACTGCAAACCTCTACCTGAGCGTGCCAAAGGGGCAGAACCCGGGGTACAGAGTCACCGACCAGGAAGAGGGAGAGAAAAGAAAAAGGAAGAAGATAACCTCTCAAAATCAAGAATAATCTGCAGACTTTATATAACCTATCTCATTTTATTATATTTGTTAATTTGTTTCTCTTATCTTCATTCTTGATATTTTTTTTCCTCCTCCAATTTGGCCGATTAACTCTGCCGGTCTTACTCTCTCCTCTCCTTGAACTACACTACCCATAAGTGTTACATCTCCCATTATCTTTTCTCTCCTCTTCCTTTCTCTCTATGAGGGTTGCACTCCAAAACCCTTAACTCACTCTCTCTCTCTCGCTCTCTCCTTTTTTTTTTCTTCTTTTAGTGGTTCCCTCTTTTTTTCTCTCTCTCTTTCTTTTCTCCCTCTATATTAGTTTCTTCCTTTCTCCTTTACATCTCCTCTCATTCAAACCTCAATAACAAATTATCTTACTGGGACTCAAACTTATATTTGTGGCATTTTGGGGGGTTTTTACTTCACCTTTTTAACTCACTAGCAGTGCTCCCATCCCTGGCTCTCTATTTTATCTAGTTCTTGTTCCACTAAATACAATAGTAATTTTTTAATTTGTCCCCCCATTTTTCTGTTTTCCTCTTATTCCGCTCATCATAAGTCTTAGTCAACCAACACCTAAAAGCAAATCATTTTATTCTTGACCCAAATTTTTTCCTTATTTGTTTTTTGTGGGTCCATACCCCCTTCTTTTTTTTCTTTTTTTTTCTTTTTTTTTTGCCCCTTTATTACTTTTCCCCAATTCAGGCCCTCCATTACAGGCATTGTTTGTTATAATTCACAGTTCACCACAAGATTTTCTCAAGAAAGAGGGGAGAGGAGAGGAGAGGAAAAAAGGAGGGGGGGAATAATTTCCTTTTTTTTAATTTTTATTTTATTTTTCTTTATTTCATTATTAATTTTCTTAAAAAAAACAACTCTTTTCAATTTTTTATTTTTTTAACTTCTTATTCTTTATTAAATCTCATTAATACTATCAACAAAACCACCCTCAGATGCCATTAAGGAAGAGAAAAACGAATATCATGGATACAAAAGAAAGAGAGGTAACACAGCTAGATGAGGAAAAATCTATGGAGAAAAAATTTAATATATTGGAAACCTTGGAGCTAAATTACAGAGAATTCAAGATAGAAATCCTAAAAATCCTCTGAGATATACAAGAAAACAAAGAAAGGCAATTTAGGGAGCTCAGAAAACAACTTAATGAACACAAAGAATATATGTCCAAGGAAATTGAAACTATAAAAACAAATCAAACAGAAATGAAAAACTCAATTCATGAGCTGAAAAACAAAGTAACAAGCTTAGCTAATAGAACAGGTCAGAAGAGAGGATTAGTGAAATAGAAGACAAGCAACTTGAGGCACAACAGAGAGAAGAAGAAAGAGACTCATAAATTTAAAAAAAAATGAGATAGCCCTACAAGAATTATCTGACTCCATCAAAAAGAATAACATAAGAATAATAGGTATATCAGAGGAAGAAGAGAGAGAAAATGGAATGGAGAACATACTCAAACAAATAATAGATGAGAACTTCCCAAGACTGTGGAAAGAACTAAAGCCTCAAGTTCAAGAAGCAAACAGAACTCCGAGTTTTCTTAACACCAACAAACCTACTCCAAGGCATATCATAATGAAATTGACACAAACCAACAGCAAAGAAAAAATTCTCAAGGCAGCCAGGGAAAAGAAGAATACAATATATAAAGGAAGGCCCATTAGATTATCATCAGATTTCTCAGCAGATACTCTACAAGCTAGAAGAGAGTGGACCCCAATATTTAAAGTCCTGAAAGAGAGGAACTTTCAGCCACGAATACTATACCCATCAAAGCTATCCTTCAAATATGAAGGAGAAATAAAAACATTCACAGATACAGAAAAGATGAGGGAATTTATCATCAGAAAACCCCCACTCCAGGAATTACTAAAGGGGGTTCTCCAATCAGATACAAAGAACAAAAAAAAAAACAGAACCACAAGTAAAAGCTCCAAGAAGAACACAATAAAACCAAATTTAAACTGTGACAACAACAAAAAGAAAGGGGGGGAGAAGATGGAGATTAACAGTAGCAAAGGACGATGGAGTGCAAAAGTACTCACAAAATAGTTCGCTACAATGAACAGGGTAGGGACCCTTTTCATTACTCAAAGGTAACCACCATTGAAAAAACCACCACAGAAGCACATGAGATAAAAGAGATAGCAACAGAGGAAAGATGTATGGAATACAACCAAATAAAAACAAAAGATAGAAAAACGAAAGAGAAGGATCAAACAAGACACAAAACTAACAGAAAGCAATCTATAAAATGGCAATAGGGAACTCACAAGTGTCAATAATTACACTAAATGTAAACGGATTAAACTCACCAATAAAAAGGCACAGAGTAGCAGAATGGATTAAAAAAGAAAATCCAACTGTATGCTGCCTACAAGAAACTCATCTAAGTAACAAGGATAAAAACAAATTCAAAGTGAAAGGCTGGAAAACAATACTCCAAGCAAATAACATCCAAAAAAAAGCAGGCGTAGCAATACTTATATCTGATAATGCTGACTACAAGACAGCAAAAGTACGCAGAGACAAAAATGGCCATTTCATAATGGCTAAGGGGACACTGAATCAAGAAGACATAACAATTCTTAATATATATGCACCAAACCAAGGAGCACCAAAATATATAAGACAGCTACTTATTGATCTTAAAACAAAAACTGACAAAAATACAATCATACTTGGAGACCTCAATACACCGCTGACGGCTCTAGATCGGTCATCCAAACAGAGAATCAACAAAGACATAGTGGCCTTAAACAAAACACTAGAGCACCTGGATATGATAGACATCTACAGGACATTTCATCCCAAAGTGCCTGAGTATACATTTTTCTCCAGTGTACATGGATCATTCTCAAGAATTGACCATATGTTGGGCCACAAAAACAACATCAGCATATTCAGAAAAATCGAAGTTGTACCAAGCATATTTTCTGATCATAAAGCCTTGAAACTAGAATTCAACTGCAAAAAAGAGGAAAAAAATCCCACAAAAATGTGGAAACTAAACAACATACTTTTAAAAAATGAATGGCTCAAAGAAGAAATAAGTGCAGAGATCAAAAGATATATACAGACTAATGAAAATGACAATACGATATATCAGAATTTATGGGATGCAGCAAAAGTAGTGATAAGAGGGAAGTTCATATCACTTCAGGCATACATGAACAAACAAGAGAGAGCCCAAGTGAACCACTTAACTTCACACCTTAAGGAACTAGAAAAAGAAGAACAAAGACAACCCAAAACCAGCCGAAGAAAGGAGATAATAAAAATCAGAGAAGAAATAAATGAATTAGAGAACAGAAAAACTATAGAAAAAATTAATAGAACAAGGAGCTGGTTCTTTGAAAAGATCAACAAAATTGACAAACCCTTGGCAAGACTTACCAAGGAAAAAAGAGAAAGAACTCATATAAACAAAATCCAAAATGAAAGAGGAGAAATCACCACGGACACCGTAGATATACAAAGAATTATTGTAGAATACTATGAAAAACTTTATGCCACTAAATTCAACAACCTAGAAGAAATGGATAAATTCCTAGAACAATACAACCTTCCTAGACTGAGTCAAGAAGAAGCAGAAAGCCTAAACAGACCTATCAGTAGAGAAGAAATAGAAAAAACCATTAAAAACCTCCCCAAAAATAAAAGTCCAGGCCCTGACGGCTATACCAGCAAATTTTATCAAACATTCAAAGAAGACTTGGTTCCTATTCTACTCAAAGTCTTCCAAAAAATTGAAGAAGAAGCAATACTTCCAAACACGTTTTATGAGGCCAACATAACCCTCATACCAAAACTAGGCAAGGATGGCACAAAAAAAGAAAACTACAGACCAATATCTCTAATGAATACAGATGCTAAAATACTAAACAAAATACTAGCAAATCAAATACAACAACATATTAAAAAAATAATACATCATGATCAAGTGGGATTCATCCCAGAATCTCAAAGATGGTTCAACATACGTAAAACAGTTAACGTAATACACCATATCAACAAAACAAAGAACAAAAACCACATGATCTTATCAATAGACGCAGAAAAGGCTTTTGATAAAATACAACACAATTTTATGTTTAAAACTCTCAACAAAATGGGTATAGAAGGAAAATATCTCAACATGATAAAGGCCATATATGATAAACCATCAGCTAACATCATATTAAATGGCACAAAACTGAAGGCTTTCCCCCTTAAATCAGGAACAAGACAGGGTTGTCCACTCTCTCCACTCTTATTTAATGTGGTACTAGAGGTTCTAGCCAGAGCAATCAGACAAGACAAAGAAATAAAAGGAATCCATATCGGAAAAGAAGAAGTAAAGGTATCACTTTTTGCAGATGATATGATCCTATACATCGAAAACCCCAAAGAATCCACAAAAAGACTACTAGAAACAATAAGCCAATACAGTAAGGTCGCAGGATACAAAATTAACATACAGAAGTCAATAGCCTTTCTATATGCCAACAATGAAACAATTGAGAACGAACTCAAAAGAATAATCCCCTTCACGATTGCAACAAAAAAAATAAAATACTTAGGAATAAACATAACAAAGAATGTAAAGGACTTATATAATGAAAACTATAAACTATTGTTAAGGGAAATCGAAAAAGATATAATGAGATGGAAGAATATACCTTGTTCTTGGCTAGGAAGAATAAATATAATCAAGATGGCTATATTACCCAAAGCAATATACAAATTTAATGCAATTCCCATCAAACTTCCAATGACATTTTTTAAAGAAATAGAGCAAAAAATCATCAGATTTATATGGAACTATAAAAAACCCCGAATAGCCAAAGCAATCCTAAAGAAAAAGAATGAAGCTGGGGGCATTACAATACCTGACTTCAAACTCTATTATAGGGCCACGACAATCAATACAGCATGGTATTGGCAGAAAAATAGACACTCAGACCAATGGAACAGAATAGAAAGTCCAGAAATAAAACCACATATATATAGTCAAATAATTTTTGATAAAGGGGCCAACAACACACAATGGAGAAAAGAAAGCCTCTTCAATAAATGGTGCTGGGAAAACTGGAAAGCCACATGCAAAAGAATTAACCTCAACTACAGTTTGTCCCCCTGTACAAAAATTAACTCAAAATGGATCAAAGATCTAAACATAAGACCTGAAACAATTAAGTACATAGAAGAAGACACAGGTACTCAACTCATGGACCTGGGTTTTAAAGAGCATTTTATGAATTTGACTCCACAGGCAAGAGAAGTGAAGGCAAAAATTAATGAATGGGACTACATCAGACTAAGAAGTTTTTGCTCAGCAGGAGAAACTGATAACAAAATAAACAGACAGCCAACTAAATGGGAAATGATATTTTCAAACAACAGCTCAGATAAGGGCCTAATATCCAAAATATACAAAGAACTCATAAAACTCAAAAACAAACAAACAAACAATCCAATAAAAAAATGGGAAGAGGACATGAACAGACACTTCTCCCAGGAAGAAATACAAATGGCCAACAGATATATGAAAAGATGCTCATCTTTTTTAGCTATTAGAGAAATGCAAATCAAAACTGCAATGAGATACCACCTCACACCTGTTAGATTAGCTATTATTAACAAGACAGGTAATAGCAAAGGTTGGAGAGGCTGTGGAGAAAAAGGAACCCTCATACACTGTTGGTGGGAATGTAAAGTAGTACAACCATTATGGAAGAAAGTATGGTGGTTCCTCAAAAAACTGAAAATAGAACTACCTTATGACCCAGCAATCCCTCTACTGGGTATATACCCCCAAAACTCAGAAACATTGATACGCAAAGACACATGCAGCTCCATGTTTATTGCAGCATTGTTCACAGTGGCCAGGACATGGAAACAACCAAAAAGCCCGTCAATAGATGACCGGATAAAGAAGATGTGGCACATATACACTATGGAATACTACTCAGCCATAAGAAATGATGACATCGGAACATTTACAGCAAAATGGTGGGATCTTGATAACATGATACGAAGCGAAATAAGTAAATCAGAAAAAACCAGGAACTGCAGTATTCCATATGTAGGTGGGACATAAAAGTGAAACTAAGAGACATTGATAAGAGTATGGTGGTTACTGGGGGGAGGGGGCAATGGGAGAGGGAAAGGGGGAGGGGGAGGGGCACAAAGAAAACTAGATAGAAGGTGACAAAGGACAATCTGACTTTGGGTGATGGGTATGCAACATAATTGAACGACAAGATAACCTGGACTTGTTATCTTTGAATATATGTATCCTGATTTATTGATGTCACCCCATTAAAAAAATAAAATTATTATATAAAATAAAAAAAAAATAAAAAATTTGAAGAAATTTTAATTCTAAACAGCCAAAACATAAACTTCAAAAGGGGCAGCGTCAGGATCGTGGCCGGTGGGCAAGAAGAGCCAGCCGGTTGGTTCTCTGAGGGTCTTTCCTGTCACGTACAGTTTAGGCTTACCCAGCAGGTTCCACCCTGAAGCAATAGAAACACCCCGTTGGGACGGGTCCCTGAGCCCTGCAGGCCAGAGATCACACAGCTCGGAGGAGCAGCCACGGGGGCTCCTTCCAGAACAAAGCTAGAGCTCCAGCACTTCTGTCCTGGTCAAGAGCAGGTAATGCCTGGAGTCAGGACCTGTGAGTGACAGGATGGCACTTTCCACCAGGGCCAGCCTGAGCGAGGAACTGGTTTTCTCTGAGTCTTATCTTCTGCAAAGAAATTCTTCTTCTGCAAAATTGGGCTGGTCCAAGGATCAAGTGGCAGAATGAGTGTGAAAGACACCTGAGGACTCCAGTGCCTTCTGGGGGTAGTCTGATGTCTGTACTGTCCACTCACAGCTCCCATACATAAGCCCCTATGCTGACACTGCTGTCACACCCTGTCCTGACACCTTCCTAGTCAGACAGAACAGACCCACTCAGTCACAGCGAAGTCTGGCCAGATTTTATTTCTGTCCTTTTCCCTGGAGTCAGGTAACTCTTGTAGGCCTTGAGTTTCATACAGTAAAATGTCAGTGCAGCCTCAGATACTTTGTGGAAAATGCCACAGCACGCATGACAGGCACAGTGACACTTCAATCGCTTTGTTACTGCCGTTCCTGTCTGCGATGCTCTTCCCCCATGCATGTTCATGGTACTGCTCTCGTCCACGTGTCTTTATTCAAGGTCACCTTCTGAACTTAGGTCTTTGCTGAGGCTATTTTATTATTTTAATCGATTTTAGAGAGAAGGAAGGTAGAGGAGGAAGAGAGAGAGAAGGAAACATCGATTTGTTGTTCCACCCATTTACGCATTCATTGGTTAATTCTTGTATGTGCCCTGACTGGGGATCGAACCCAAACTTGGCATATCGGGACAATGTCATAACCAACTGAGCTACCCAGCCAGGGCCTTTGCTAAACCTGTGCTCTTAAGACAGAGACACACATATGCATGTGTGCACACACACTCTTATCCTTCTCGGCTTTTTGTTTCCATAGTTCTTGTCACCAGTTAACATAGTATATATGTTATTTACTTATTTCCTTTCACGGTACCCCTTACCCAACAGAATGTAAGTCCTAAAAGGACAGGGTTTTTATATATATACTTAGTTCACTACTGTTTTCCCAGGATCTAGAATGCTTCCTGGCATGAAGTTGTCACCTGATAAATATCTGATGAAAACACACACACATAAATCAATTATTATACATTACCAATGAATTGTTCATTAATTCTTAGTCATCTACCCACTGAACATGTTGACTATTCTCCAGGTTCTAAGCATTGGCAAAACCCAAAACATACAACACAGACACCAGCCTCAATAGCTCATCAGCTACCGACATGAAAAGTATATGAATTTAAAATAACAACATAGGCCCTGGCCAGTTGGCTTAGTGGTAGAGCGTTGGCCTGGCGTGCAGAAGTCCCGGGTTCGATTCCTGGCCAGGGCACACAGGAGAGGCACCCATCTGCTTCTCCAACCCCTCCCCCTCTCCTTCCTCTCTGTCTCTCTCTTCCCCTCCTGCCGCTGAGGCTCCATTGGAGCAAAAGATGGCCCGAGCGCTGGGGATGGCTCCTTGGCCTCTGCTCCAGGCACTAGAGTGGCTCTGGTTGTGGCAGAGCAACGCCCCGGAGGGGCAGAGCATCACCCCCTGGTGGGCAGAGCATCGCCCCTGGTGGGCGTGCCGGGTGGATCCCGGTCGGGCGCATGCGGGAGTCTGTCTGACTATCTCTCCCCGTTTCCAGCTTCAGAAAAATACAAAAAAATAAATAAATAAATAACAACATAAGTGCTGCCTGCGGGGAGCTCAGGGCTGCGCAGAGGCACCTGGTGAGGGCAGGGGGGTGCAGGAGCACGCAGGGGACACACGGGAGGGGGGGCTAAGGGCGGCGCAGAGGCCCGTGGGGAGCATAGGGTGGCACGGAGGTGTGCGGGGAGCACAGAGGAGCACAGAGGCGCGGGGCAGGGTCGCAGACACATGGAGGGCACAGGGCAGCGTGGAGGCATGTGGGAGCATCCACACAGGCGGGGGCACTACAGAGGGGGACTGGGGCAGGGATCAGGCGCAGGGAGGCAATACCTGACCCAAGCAGCTAAGCAGAGAAACGGGGAAACATGACAGGCCGAGAGTGCAGTGGGAGGCAGACAGGAGACCAGAGCGCACAGGGTGTCTGAGAAAGCACACAGCCTGAGCAAAGGACGATGACATTGGACACAGCCAGAGGGCAGACTGTGAGTGATGCACAGGTCTAGCCGGAAACCAGGGAAGGGCTTCAGCAGAAGGGAAGGCAACCAGACCTTCGTTTTAGAGAGACTACACTGACAGATGCTTGGGGAGAGACACAAAAGGGAGAGGAATGAGGGCAGAGTGAAGTTTAAGAAGCCGCTGCAGTCATTTAGATGAAGAACAATGGAAAGCTGTCTTAAAGGGAGGACACGGCAGAGAAGAGCGACTGTAGGGCGTTAGATCCTCCTCCTTAACACCTCTGTCTGGAAGAGTTTCAGAATGTCTTTGCATCTTGATAAGTTTAAGAAAATATTAAGCCTGACCTGTGGCAGCACAGAGGACAGACCATGGACCTGGAATGCTGAGGACAGCCCGGGCTGGCCCGGTCAAGGCACACATGGGAAGCAATCACAAGATGTTGCTTCCCGCTCCTACTCCCTACTTTCTCTAAAAAAAAAAAAAATTCAATAAATATAATTTTTTTTTTTTTACACACAGAAAGAGAGAGAGAGAGGGATAGATAGGGACAGACAGTCAAGAACGAAGAGATGAGAAGCATCAATCATCAGTTTTTCGTTGCAACACATTAGTTGTTCACTGATTGCTTTCTCATATGTGCCTTGACTGTGGGCCTTCAGCAGACCAAGTAACCCCTTGCTGGAGCCAGTGACTTTGGGTCCAAGCTGGTGAGCTTTTGCTTAAACCAGATGAGCCCCCGCTCAAGCTGGCAACCTCGAGGTCTCGAACCTGAGTCCTCCGCATCCCAGTCCGACGCTCTATCCACTGCACCACTGCCTGGTCAGGCAATAAATATAAACTTAAAAAAAAAATTAAGCCTGCTCTAGCCGGTGGTGCAATGTATAGAACGTTGTCCTGGAGCACCATGGTGGCTGGCTTGATCCTGGGGTTGCTGTCTCAAACACCGGGATGCTAGCTCAACCTAAGGGCACCAGCTCGAGCCCAAGGTCACTGGTTCAAGCCCCAGACAAGGCACATAAAAGAAGCAATCAGCCTGACCAGGCGGTGGCAGTGGATAGAGCATCAAACTGGGATGCAGAGGACCCAGGTTTGAGACCCCGAGGTCGCCAGCTTGAGCGTGGGTTCATCTAGTTTGAGCAAAAGCTCACCAGCTTGGAGACCCAAGGTCGCTGGCTCGAGAAAGGGGTTACTTGGTCTGCTGAAGGCCCATGGTCAAGGCACATATGAGAAAGCAATCAATGAACAACTAAGGGGTCACAATGAAAAACTGATGATTGATGCTTTTCATCTCTCTCCGTTCCTGTCTGTCTGTCCCTATTTATCCCTCTCACTGGCTCTCTCTCTGTCTCTGTAAAAAAAAAAAAAAGCAATCAATGGCACAACTAAGTGGAATAATAAGTTAATGCTTCTCTCTCTCTCTCCTTCCTCTCTCTGAAAATAAAATAAAAATAAAATAAAATACAAAGTAATTTACTATTAGAGAAAACATGAAAAACACATGTTCTGGCATTTCCCTCCAAGAGGACGACGTTCATTAATGCTCTTAGGAAATCAAGCTGCAGACACAGACCCACAGTGGCTCTGCAGCACGTTCACTGGCTGCCTGAGAGTTCCGCTGGCAGTCTGTCTGACACAGCTGTCTGTCTCCTGGTCCAGCTCCCCTCACCACAGCCATAGAGAGGTCTTGTATGGATTGCATAAATGGCAAGTTCATATGGAGGTCAGACGGCATGTCCCCACCACCCCATGCCCAGGAGGAGAAGTCCATGGCACACGAGGGGCTAGCGGAGCTTAGTGACAGCGCCACTGGCTGACCGAGTGGCCTTTCCATCCTTTGTATCAGACTGAAACACAGCGCTAGGCACACAGCTGACCTTGCGAATAAATGCGGGGCAGCCCATTCAGCACTGGAACCCCACATCCATGGCGCCCACTGAGAAACCTCAAGCAAATACACTTTGAGAACACAATGACTTGTTGGGAAAAAATTCAAGTTGATAAAATTCAAGACAAAGTTTTTGGTCAATGTAAAACGTCACCGTGTTTCAACATACCGGAGTTTGGGAGCAAATTATTTGGCACCTGCAGACACACATAACACTAACGCATACACAGGGCATTCAGAAGCAGGCAGCAGCAAACGCCATAAACCCTCTGCCCGCCATCGGACTGAGTGTAATGTGGGCCTCTGCTAGGGCCTCTGCTCCAGAACTAAGCTTCCGCCTACACAGTCCCTTCATTCCCTCACTTTATAACACAACAGGTCTATTGTTCATCTCACATAAAGTATATCTGAGATATAAAGCAGAGGAAAACTACCAGCGTGTGGAATAAAGTAACTGTACACAGTGGCAGGAACCAGCAAAAAAAAAAGAAAAAAAGTTCAAAATTCCAAAAATAAAGTAATATCTTACACCAAGAGGCTAAAAAGAAAACATGCCTGTTTCTCAGCCAAACATCATCATAATGAAACTATGGCTGAGGACACCACACAGCTGACTGGGACAGGCCCGCACTGCGGGGGGCGGGTCCCCCACACTCTCTCCTCTCTTCAATAGAAAGGTGAATAAGAGCCATAGACTCGCCCATGAATGGAGTGTTTTCACACACTTCTAAGTTCTTGGATATGTGCTGGATCGCTAAGGCAGCTAGAACTCTGATATACATGCAACACTATTTCTCAACTGTGCTTTGGGTCAAGGGGAAACAGAATCCTGCCTCAACAAAATCTTGCAGAACCTTCCATTTCTGCATATAGTGGGTCTGAAAGTCTGATCTATTTGCTTGTCTGCTCTTTTTTATTCTTTCTTTTAAATTTTTATTTTTAATTTGCTTATCTACTCTTAAAGTGGTAATTCTCATAAAATGATCCAATACAAAATGTAGATAATTTTCCAGTGCTAACAACTGCCAAGCTGGTGTACAAACGTAAACCTGAGGCTCTGATTTTACAGGGGCAATTGGAACATGTGTGTGTCCACAAAAGAAGGCACGTGTTACCTGAGGCCATGCTAAGGTGCTTTCGCTCAGATACTAACAAGAATGTTACATAAAAACCGCCTGTAGCTTGGTGGCAAGGAGGCAGAATATGTTGCAACGTTTCATCTGTGCAATTACTACTCATATTTATGGCTTAAAAATAAATAAAAGTGCAGCACTGTTCAAAGAATTACGTCACTTGTCTTCCTGAACTAGAGTCACCTTCTTTTTGGGCAGTGAATTAAAAAACCAATTCTTCATTTCACCTATCCTGCTACTTTAAGCCTCTCCTAAGAACTTTGTAAAATAACACATAACAGTCAAGTTAGGGGAAGCACCAGCACTCACAATAACTGTGAGACACCCCACCTCTTACTGAGGCCTGCACAAACAACTGTGCCGAGAAAACAGGCTGACAGCATTTGGGATGCATTCTGGGTCCAAAGCAGAGCAAAAGAGGTAAGCTCGGAGTGACGTCACGGAAATGGCGCCGTGAGCAGCGCGTCCGACAGATCTCCCCAAAATCTCAACAAATTTATCAACTAGAAACAGAAAAAATTATCCTCGGAGCATTCTGGACTTCCACACACACACACTGAAAGCAGAGGGACTGTTGCCCAGGACGGAGTACACCTGTGGTGAGTTAACCCACACGTGCAGCTGCCCGCCCGCACTCGGGGACGGCAGCCTGGGCACTGGCGGCCATCCCAGCATACCCTGAGAAGCTGCGCGCGGCCCCCCGTGCCCCGATCCGACCACTGGCGCGACGAGAAACCGCACGCCCGGTGCCGCGATCCAGAGAGGCCCCGTCCACTGGTGTGCTGAGAAACCGCACGTACCCCGTGCCACGGTCCCCGGCCACTGGCGTGCGGAGAAACCGCGCGCACCCCCGTGCCGCGGTCCCCGGCCACTGGCGTGCTGAGAAACCGTGCGCGCGCCCGGTCCCCGCCCACTGGCGTGCTGAGAAACCGCGCGCACCCCCGTGCCGAGGTCCCCGTCCACTGGCGTGCGGAGAAACCACGCGCACCCCCGTGCCGCGGTCCCCGTCCACTGGCGTGCGGAGAAACCGCGTGCACCCTCGTGCCGCGGTCCCCGTCCACTGGCGTGCGGAGAAACCGCGCGCACCCCCGTGCCGCGGTCCCCGTCCACTGGCGTGCTGAGAAACCGCGCGCACCCCCCGTGCCGCGGTCCCCGTCTACTGGCGTGCTAAGAAACAGCGGGCGCGCCCGGTCCCCGTCCACTGGCGTGCTGAGAAACCGCGAGGGCGCCCTGTGCCGTGCGGGCGCCAAGGCTGTCCTTCCTAGTCAGGAGATTCTCTCCGCGGGCGGGGCACCTCACCCAGCCATTCAAGCTAACAATCAAGCGTTGGGGGAGGGGCGGAACAGGCAGCCTGAAATGATCTCTGGAGCACAGCTGCGGATCCAATCACTGAAATTAGCTTAACCCACGAAATCTATGCACCCACGGGGCTCTAATTGATAAGATCTCTCCCAGTTCAGCGATCCAAGACAAGAGGCGTGATATTTTTCAGTGCCTTTCGCTAAAGGGGCGGGGGCAACTTCTGATTGACAGAGCCTCCATATTCAGGGATATTCCTAACAAGAGGGACTTGGCAGATATTAAGATCCATAAAGCAAACAGCGACTAGTGCTTCAGCCAAAACAGGCTACCAAGTGTGGAAAGCCTGGGTTGAGTGATCCAACTGAATGATAGGCGCTGAACAGTCACCTTGACAACAATTGACTCCCAGCCCCACCTGATTACGCTGGAGGCTCTGACTGCCAAAGCCTTACCCAGAGCCTTGCGCTGAGTGAGGATAGAGTGGGGATTTCCCAGCTCTTTGAGCCTCTTACTCCCCAGACAGAAGCAGTGGCAGCCTCATAGCTGGATCATCAAGCTGCTAATTCAGGAAGGGGAGACTAGGAAAGAGACTCCAGGAAAGCAAACTCTCTCATTGTTGGACTCTACAAATGCCAACAAGCCTTGACTACCAGCGAGACTAAAGCCAATTATATGACATTGCCATAGAATCCCATCAACTGCAAATTCCTACCTAAGAGTGACATAGGGGCAAATCCTGGGGTATAGAGTCACCGACCAGAAAGAGGGAGAGAAAAGAAAAAAGGAAGAAGTTAACCTCTCAAAATCAAGAAAAATCCACAGACTTTATAACTTGTTCCACTAATTCTTTGTTGTTGTGGTTTCTTTCTTCTATTTTATTGCCTTTATTATTATTTCTATTTCTTCTACCTCAGTCCTTTTACTCTCTGCCCATCTTATGCTACCCTTTTCTTGAACTACACTACCCATGAGTGTTACATTTTATTTCTTTTCTTCATCCTAACTCTCCTTTAGGGTTACACTCCAAAACCCTTAACTCTCACTCTCTCCCCTTTTGTTTTTTTTTTTTCCTTTCCTTTTTTTCTTCCTTCGTTTCTCTCTTACTCATATTTTTTCCTTTCTATTCATTTCTTCTTTTCTCCTTTTACTTTTCCTCCCATTTAAGCCTCAATCACGAACAAATTATTTAATTTGGGACTCAAGTTTTTGTGGGTTTTTTTTTTTTTTTTTTTTTTTTTTTTGCTGTTGTTCTTTTTTTTCCTTCTTCTGCTTTTGTTCTTGGTTTTTCGTTATTTGTTTGTTTTTGTGGCATTTTGGGCACTTTTTACATTGCTTTTTAACTCACTAGCATTCCTCCCAACCCAAAGTCTCCATTGTATTTAGTCTTCGCTCCACTTAATACAACAGATTTTTACTTATTATTTTTATTTTTATATTTTTCTTCTTTAATTGTAGTTTTTCTCTCCTTTTTTGTTTCCCTCTCATCCCTCTCATTAAATCTCTTAGTCGACCATCACTTACAAGCAAATCATTTTATGCTTGTCTAAGATTTTTTTTTTGTTTGTTTGTTTGTTTGTTTGTTTTTGTTTTTGTTTTTGTATTTAGTAGGTCCCTAATCCCTTTTTTGCCCCTGAACTCTTCACCCCAAATCAGGCCCTCCATCATAGGCAGTTTTTGTTCCACTTAGCATAATAAAATTCACAGGTCATCACGATATTTCCCTAAGGAGGTGAGAGGAGGGGAAGAGAAGAAAGAAAAAAGGGGGAAATAATAAATTATTACTTTTATCTTGTGGAGTGTTTTCCCTTTTTTTTTTTTTTTTTTTTTTTTTTTCCCTTTTTATTTTTTATTAATTCTAATTAACACTATCCTCAAGACCACCTTCAGATGCCAATAAGAAAGAGGAAATCGAACATTATGGATACAAAAGACAGAGAGGTAACGCAAATTGATGTGGAAAAATCTATGGAGAAAAGACTTAACATATTGGAAGCCTTGGAGCCAAATGACAGAGAATTTAAAATAGAAATCTTAAAAATACTCAGAGATATACAAGAAAACACAGAAAGGCAATTTAGGGAAATCAGAAAACAACTCAACGATCACAAAGAATATATTACCAAGGAAATTGAAACTATAAAAGCAAATCAAACAGAAATGAAAAACTCAATTCAAGAGATGAAAAACGAGGTAGCAAGCTTAGCTAATAGAACAGCCCAGATAGAAGACAGGATCAGTGAAATAGAAGACAAGCAACTTGAGGCACAACAGAGAGAAGAAGAAAGAGACTCAAAAATAATAAAAAACGAGAAAGCCCTACAGGAATTGTCTGACTCCATCAGAAAGAATAACATAAGAATAATAGGTATATCAGAGGGAGAAGAGAAAGAAAATGGAATGGAGAATATACTCAAACAAATAGATGAGAACTTCCCAAGCCTGTGGAAAGAATTAAAGCCTCAAATTCAAGAAGCAAACAGAACACCGAGTTTTCTTAACCACAACAAACCCACTCCAAGGCACATCATAATGAAGATGACACAAACCAATGACAAAGAAAAAATTCTCAAGGCAGCCAGGGAAAAGAAGAATACAACATATAAAGGAAGGCCTATTAGATTATCATCAGATTTCTCAGCAGAAACTCTACAAGCCAGAAGAGAGTGGACCCCAATATTTAAAGCCCTGAAAGAGAGGAACTTTCAGCCAAGAATTCTATACCCATCAAAGCTATCCTTCAAGTACGAAGGAGATATAAAAATATTCACAAATACAGAAAAGATGAGAGAATTTATCATCAGAAAGCCCCCACTCCAGGAAATACTAAAGGGGGTTTTCCAACCAGATTCAAAGAACAAAAGAAAACATAACCACAAGTAACAGCTCCACGAAGAAAACAATAAAACCAAACTTAAACTGTGACAACAAAAGAAAAAAAAGGGGAGAAAAGATGAAGATTAACAGTAGCAAAGGACGATGAAGCGCAGAAATATTCATAAGAAAGGGTACTACAATGAATATGGTAGGTACCCTTTTCATTACTTAATGGTAACCACCCTTGAAAAAACCACCACAAAAACACTTGACTTAAAAAAGGTAACAACAGAGGAAAGAAGTATGGAATACAAACAAACAAAAACAAATGATAGAAAAACAAAAGAGAAGAATCAAACAAGATACAAAACAAACAGAAAGCAATTTATAAAATGGCAATAGGGAACCCACAAGTGTCAATAATTACACTAAATGTAAATGGATTAAACTTACCAATAAAAAGACACAGAGTAGCAGAATGGATTAAAAAAGAAAATCCAACTATATGCTGCCTACAAGAAACTCATCTAAGCAACAAGGATAAAAACAAATTCAAAGTGAAAGGCTGGAAAACAATACTCCAAGCAAACAACACCCAAAAAAAAGCAGGTGTAGCAATACTCATATCTAATAATGCTGACTACAAGACAGAAAAAGTACTCAGAGACAAAAACGGTCATTTCATAATGATTAAGGGGACACTGAATCAAGAAGACATAACAATCCTTAATATATATGCACCAAACCAAGGAGCACCAAAATATATAAGACAGCTACTTATTGACCTTAAAACAAAAACTGACAAAAATACAATCATACTTGGAGACCTCAATACACCGCTGACAGCTCTAGATCGGTCATCCAAACAGAGAATCAATAAAGATATAGTGGCCTTAAATGAATTACTAGAACAACGGGATATGATAGACATCTACAGGACACTTCATCCCAAAGCGACAGAGTATACATTTTTCTCTAGTGTACATGGAACATTCTCAAGAATTGACCATATGTTGGGCCACAAAGACAATATCAGCAAATTTAAAAAAATTGAAATTGTGCCAAGCATATTCTCTGATCATAAAGCCTTGAAACTAGAATTCAACTGTAAAAAAGAGGGGGAAAAACCCACAAAATTGTGGAAATTAAACAACATACTTTTAAAAAATGAATGGGTCAAAGAAGAAATAAGCGCAGAGATCAAAAGATATATACAAACAAATGAAAATGAAAATACGACATATCAGAATCTCTGGGATGCAGCAAAAGCAGTAATAAGAGGAAAGTTCATATCACTTCAGGCCTATATGAACAAACAAGAGAGAGCCGAAGTAAACCACTTAACTTCACACCTTAAGGAACTAGAAAAAGAAGAACAAAGACAACCCAAAACCAGCCGAAGAAAGGAGATAATAAAAATCAGAGCAGAAATAAATGAAATAGAGAACAGAAAAACTATAGAAAAAATCAATAAAACAAGGAGCTGGTTCTTTGAAAAGATCAACAAAATCGACAAACCCTTGGCAAGACTCACCAAGGAAAAAAGACACAGGACTCAAATAAATAAAATCCAAAATGAAAGAGGAGAGATCACCACAGACATCATAGATATACAAAGAATTATTGTAGAATACTATGAAAAACTATATGCCTCCAAATACAACAATCTAGAAGAAATGGATAAATTCCTAGAACAATACAACCTTCCTAAACTGAGTCATGAAGAAGCAGAAAGCCTAAACAGACCAATCAGCAGGGAGGAAATAGAAAAAACTATTAAAAACCTCCCCAAAAATAAAAGTCCAGGTCCAGATGGTTATACTAGTGAATTCTATCAAACATTCAAAGAAGACTTGGTTCCTATTCTACTCAAAGTCTTCCAAAAAATTGAAGAAGAAGCAATACTTCCAAACACATTTTATGAGGCCAACATAACCCTCATACCAAAACCTGGCAAGGACGGCACAAAGAAAGAAAACTACAGACCAATATCTCTAATGAATACAGATGCTAAAATTCTAAACAAAATACTGGCAAATCGAATACAACAACATATTAAAAAAATAATACACCATGATCAAGTGGGATTCATCCCAGAATCTCAAGGATGGTTCAACATACGTAAAACAGTTAATGTAATACATCATATCAACAAAACAAAGAACAAAAACCACATGATCTTATCAATAGATGCAGAAAAGGCTTTTGATAAAATACAACACAATTTTATGTTTAAGACTCTCAACAAAATGGGTATAGAAGGAAAATATCTCAACATAATAAAGGCCATATATGATAAACCATCAGCCAACATCATATTAAATGGCATAAAACTGAGGACTTTCCACCTTAAATCAGGAACACGACAGGGGTGTCCACTCTCTCCACTCTTATTTAACGTGGTGCTAGAAGTGCTGGCCAGAGCAATCAGACAAGACAAAGAAATAAAAGGCATCCATATCGTAAAAGAAGAAGTAAAGGTATCACTTTTTGCTGATGATATGATCCTATACATCGAAAACCCAAAGGACTCCACAAAAAGATTACTAGAAACAATAAACCAATACAGTAAGGTCGCAGGATACAAAATTAACATACAGAAGTCCATAGCATTTCTATATGCCAACAATGAAATATTAGAAAACGAACTCAAAAAAACAATCCCCTTCACGTTTGCAACAAAAAAAATTTAAAATACCTAGGAATAAACATAACAAAGAATGTAAAGGACCTATATAAAGAAAACTACAAGGCATTGCTAAGAGAAATAGAAAAAGACACAATGAGATGGAAAAATATTCCTTGTTCTTGGATAGGAAGAATAAATATAATTAAAATGGCCATATTACCCAAAGTAATATATAAATTTAACGCAATTCCCATCAAAATTCCTATGACTTTTTTTAAAGAAATGGAACAAAAAATCATCAGATTTATATGGAACTATAAAAAACCCCGAATAGCCAAAGCAATCCTAAGGAAAAAGAATGAAGCTGGGGGCATTACAATACCTGACTTTAAACTATATTATAGGGCCACGATAATCAAAACTGCATGGTATTGGCAGAAAAATAGACACTCAGACCAATGGAACAGAATAGAAAGCCCAGAAATAAAACCACATATATATGGTCAAATAATCTTTGATAAAGGGGCCAACAACACACAATGGAGAAAAGAAAGCCTCTTCAACAAATGGTGTTGGGAAAACTGGAAAGCCACATGCAGAAGAATGAAACTCGACTACAGCCTGTCCCCGTGTACTAAAATTAATTCAAAATGGATCAAAGACCTAAATATAAGATCTGAAACAATAAAGTACATAGAAGAAGACATAGGTACTAAACTCATGGATCTGGGTTTTAAAGAACATTTTATGAACTTGACTCCAATGGCAAGAGAAGTGAAGGCAAAGATAAATGAATGGGACTACATCAGAATAAAAAGTTTCTGCTCAGCAAGAGAAACTGATATCAAAATAAACAGACAGCCAACTAAATGGGAACTGATATTTTCAAACAACAGCTCAGATAAGGGCCTAATATCCAAAATTTACAAAGAACTCATAAAACTCAACAACAAACAAACAAACAATCCAATAAAAAGGTGGGAAGAGGACATGAACAGACACTTCTCCCAGGAAGAGATACAAATGGCCAACAGATATATGAAAAGATGCTCAGCTTCATTAGTTATTAGAGAAATGCAAATCAAAACTACAATGAGATACCACCTCACCCCTGTTAGATTAGCTATTATCAACAAGTCGGGTAATAACAAATGTTGGAGAGGCTGTGGAGAAAAAGGAACCCTCATACACTGTTGGTGGGAATGTAAAGTAGTACAACCACTATGGAGGAAAGTATGGTGGTTCCTCAAAAAACTGCAAATAGAACTACCTTATGACCCAGCAATCCCTCTACTGGGTATATACCCCAAAACCTCAGAATCATTGATACGTAAAGACACATGTAGCCCCATGTTCATAGCAGCATTGTTCACAGTGGCCAAGACATGGAAACAACCAAAAAGCCCTTCAATAGAAGACTGGATAAAGAAGATGTGGCACATATACACTATGGAATACTACTCAGCCATAAGAAATGATGACATTAGATCATTTATAGCAAAATGGTGGGATCTTGATAACATTATACGGAGTGAAATAAGTAAATCAGAAAAAAACAAGAACTACATGATTCCATACATTGGTGGAACATAAAAATGAGACTAAGAGACATGGACAAGAGGGTGGTGGTTACCAGGGGTGGGGGGAGGGAGGACGCAGGAGGGAGGGAGGGAGAGATTTAGGGGGAGGGGGAGGGGCACAGAGAAAACTGGATAGAGGGTGACGGAGGACAATCTGACTCTGGGCGAGGAGTATGCAACATAATTTAATGACAAGATAACTTGGACATGTTTTTCTTTGAATATATGTACCCTGAATTATTAATGTCATCCCATTAACATTAATAAAAATTTATAAAAAAAAAAAAAAGAGGTAAGCTCGCATCTTCCCTGTTTCAGAAAGACTTCAGCTCTACTCATCAGGAAGGGGAAAGCCGGAGGACTCACCCTGTAGAGAGGATGGCACTGGTCCCTGAAACACGGAGCCAGGTGGGCGTAGATCTGCAGGCTGTAGTAATACGCGGCCAGCTGGAGGGAGAGAGCCGAGCGGGCCTGCTTCTCAAAGCACCGGTTAGCATCTAACACCTAGGAGGGAGCAGGAGGGAAGGAACTCAGCTGGAAGGAAATCAGACCATGGAATCCAACACGAATCTAGCCGCTACTGTAGAATTTTGGTTCAAGGTTTCCATCACATCAACTCAATCTCATCTTAATACAACATGAAAATTCAGAAGACAAAATAAAGACAGATCCTATGCACATAAAAGCAGATTTAAAAATCAACATTTTAGCCAACATAGCAGAATTTACTCTCTGGATACTGACAATTGTTTTTCAACGGTTATGATAAACAACAGACTTTCTGGTTAATTCAGGTTAAGCCCTCCTTCCTAGGGAAGGGTGCACTTACCTGCGGTAAGGCAAGGAGGTACGCGAGAGCCAAGGTCATGTCATGGGGGAGTGCATCGCCCGCCAGCTGCAGGAGAACTGAACAGGAGGAAATGGCGTTATTTTACCTAAGGGTCCGTACAACATTCAGAGTTACTAAGTTCTATGTTTTCGGTCCTACAAGATCCCAACAATTAGCTTCAGAGGACTTTTTAAAACACTCTGTGCCAGTCAATTCAGCCCCATCGAAATACAGACCCCAGGAAACTGTTCAGTGGTAACCTTGCCCCTTCACTCAGACAACTTGTGCTGTCTGTGACTCAGACGTGAGGAAACCCTGCCAGCAGAGCTGTAAGTCTAAGTGCAAACAGGTCAATGAGGTGGTTTCTTAAAGCTATTCCTTTTGTTATTTTAAAGGCCCAGGCTCCACTATACAATTATGTATATCATGGCACCTGATGTAGAAGATGACCATATAGGTACTAACAATCACAGCAATAAAACAGCTTTCAAAGTACAAATTTAGGATCAATCTTTGGGTTGCTACGATACTGATAATATGTTCCTGTTCTTTCAGAGAATACGCCTCTTCATCACCCTCCACAAAAAGAACGTCAGTCTCTTGCTTTGATTGCATACTGCTCACAATAATTAGGGGATATTTCAAAATGACTATGAAGTGATAAAATACCCCCTAATTTTATATATCAAGAAGACGTAACACTTCTTAATACATATTCACCAACTTAGGGAGCACCAAAATTAGGAGCTCACAAAAATTAGGGGATATTTTATCACTTCATATTCATTTTGAAATATCCCCTAATTTTTGTGAATAGTACATCTTGTGACATATCCCAACCATGATCAGCTTTTTTACCAAAAAAAAAAAAAAGATATTGTGACAACCTGTAAATGTTTTAATAAGAGCGAGCACATACCAGCAAAGTGTGCGTTTATCAGCAGTTTGTATACACAAGGACCCATCCCATCCATTTAGGTCAGAGGAACAAATAGCAGGTGGTCACCTGTGACCACAAGGTGATCTTTACCTTTAACAAACACAGGTTCCCCTCATCTGCGCTAATGAAGGAGAACGGTATGTGAATAATCCAAAGTAAATGATACTTGACTTTAGAAATAGACCATATTATATTTTTCCAGAAGATTTAGCTCCCTAATTGTGACTTACTCAGACAAGATTATAAGTCATTTGTACAAGCTGAGCTTAGCTGACAGTCTGGGCAGTGGGGACGGCTGAGGGAAACAGTAAAATGTTAGTTGTCGAGTCTTGGTGAAAGGTACATATATGGAACTTCACTGTAGAATTTTCTCAACTTTTTTGTGCATTTGAAAATCTTCATAGTAAAATATTGGGGGAAGACAAGAGAAGAACGTCCTCTGTGGTGACTGTATCAAGTCACTTGTCAGTTACTTATTTTCCAAACGGGTTTCCCTGAAAAGTGCCCTGGACACGTGTTCACGCCTGTCTCCAGCAGTCAGACAGCTGACGTTCCAGCCACATGAAGCCTATGGCCTCCCTGCTCCAAGACTAGGAAATCACCAGATCACCAGCGTCCAAAACACCAGCACACAGGGATGCTCAGGCTGGAGGGAAGGGTCCTCTCTCTTCCCCCACTCAGTGTCACTGAAGCTGTCTCTGTCTCTCGGCATCGTGTTCTCCCATACCGGCTCACGGCTCAGCAATCTCTACAATCCAAGTGCCCAGCCGGACCCCCACCCCATAACTAACGGCTGGATTATTACAGGAAACGTGGGGAGTGAGGGAGTGTCCCCAGCTCACCCCTGGGCCTCAGATCTTTCTCAGCAACCCTCACTGAGACTCAAGGATCCTTGCAAAGTAGCACTCACACCCCACATTTAAGAAGCTTCTCAGTTCTTAAGTCTGCAAGCCATCCAAACCAACATTTGACAAAAGTATTCCTAAGGATCTAAAGTAGATTGATCTCCAGGGCCTCACTTAGATCCCCAGATGTCATGCTGGCTGCAGACAAAGTCACAGTGATTTTACATTACCATTAAAATTTTTTTAAAAAAAAAGGACGGCCTGCCTTCATTTATCAGAATTTAATGTGCAATGCTGGACCTCAAACCTTAAATACAATACATTTTTCTTTAAAAAGTTATACAGCCAAAATCAGATGAAATCTATGGCTACGCCTGCAAGCACTAATTCTGTGCCAATCAGGGCCTCTGGAAAGCACCCACGGTCAATTTAATTCCAGGACTGAATTCGCAGAAGAGAGCTGTCCATATTATTGATTTGGAAATCATTAGCCATTAAATCATTCATGTAGCTAAATAAATAATGATCAACTTTCTTCAGCTAGTCTTCATAAAAACCTTTTTATCAACTTTATTTAAATAATTCTGAAAAGTCAGATCATGTGGGGAAGTATAATTTGTATTATAACCCACTTCTGAATCAGTCAGGGATCACATTTCCGCAACTTTTAATTTGGGTCATTTATCCTATATAACTTCAATTCTGCTGAGTCTCTGACAAATATCTGGTACTATAAAATAGTCAAAGATATGTTTCAAATATATTAACATTACTGATACCAAATATGTTTACAAAAATACTTTATAAATTATAAAGTTGAATGCAAGAAGTTAAAGGGATGAAGACTATAATCACCTCTATATTTTTTAAAGAATATATTCTTGCCCTGGCTGCTCGGCTCAGTGGTAGAGCATTGGCCCAGCGTGTGGAAGTCCCAGGTTCGATTCCCGGCCAGGGCACATAGGAGAAGCGCCCATCTGCTTTTCTGACCCTCCCCCTCTCCTTCCTCTCTGTCTCTCTCTTCCCCTCCTGCAGCCAAGGCTCCATTGGAGCAAAGTTGGCCCGGGCATTGAGGATGGCTCCATGGCCTCTGCCTCAGGTGCTAGAAGGGCTCTGGTTGCAACAGACCAACGCCCCAGATGGGCAGAGCATCGCCCCCTGGTGGGCATGCCGGGTGGATCCCGGTCAGGCGTATGCAGGAGTCTGTCTGACTGCCTCCCCGTTTCCGTTTCCAACTTCAGAAAAATACAAAAAAAAAAAGAGAAAAAGAAAAATATATAATCTTAATATACACAGTAGGTGCTCTATCATGTTTTCCCCAACTCAGTTCAACAACAGTTGAAAAAAGTGTTAATCTATGATGGACTTGGACTCTTTCTTTTGGTGGAATAGTAACATCTGAACATCAGAAGAGCGATCCGGAGAAGCAAGGGCAGGCAGGGAAGCCCTGCAGTGGGCGGAGCCGCAGACACTAGGACAGCATGCACACCCCGGGGGCCGGGGTCACTTCACCACGAGCCCAGCTCACCATAGCCCTGTGGCTGGGACGCACAGCTGTGCTGAGCCTCACTGTGAAAGGACATCAACCCAGCACCCGCCAGGTAGAAAACCCCATCCCCATGCGGTACAACGGCCCCCGCAAGAGCGTTAGAAGTAGATGTGGCACTCAGGGTTTGCCCCCCAAGCTGGAGAGACCAGACAATGACAGATACGGGGCCGTCTGGGGGCTGCCAGGTGAGCGGCACAGAGAGCAAGGCGGTCAGAGCTGGGAGAAGAAACCGGGACAGTGGACATGTGACAGTTGGGGAGAATCTGGTATATTGAGTGAAGCTTTCAAAGGGTCTTAACCCAGTTTTACGAATGATTGCCTGAGGAACCCTAGGAGATGGCTGATGCAGGGGCCCCACCTGGGGTTCTGAGATAAAGTCTACAGCCTATCCCAGACTACAGTATTTCTTAAAAATTCCCCTCAGTGATTCGGCTGTGACCCAGGAAGGAGAATGACAGAGCAGGCCGTGAAAACAGAACCGTAACGGGAGCAAAGGGAGCACAAGATGCTATCGGAGGCCAACCAGGCCGGCGCTGCCCAAGAGCAGGTGCACAGAGGGCACCGCCATCTCCGCCGGCCAGCGCCGCCCAGTGGCAGCACACGCAGGCTGCTGGGCTCGTTTCTCCAGCAAAGGGAAACCAGACACTATTCCTCTGCTTGGCCGCCGCAGCTCTGAGTGGGGGGTTCAGGAGAGTGTGTAACACGGCACCCAGACCTCACACTTCCTCCCACTCTCTCGCCACGGTTCTTCGCTGGCCGCCCACATACACACCGCCCTCCAGACACTAGGATAACTTACAAACCCCAGAAACAGGTCAATGCAATTGGGGAAAAAAAGTCAAGACAAATTTTAATAAAGAAAAGCAAGAAGTAATAAAGAATAATTGAAAGGGGGAACAGCAATGCATCTATACTTTCCATAGACATTCAGCATAATTTGTAAAATGTGCCATGATTCATTCACATTAATAGCTTTTCAGAGGGAAAACCTCACAATGGTACTCATCAACTGTGAGATAAACCTTGATTTCAGAAATGGTAGGAGGTAGAAAAACATGCATCTTAGAACTGAATAAAAAATGGCAGATTTAAAGAAAAGAAAAAGGCAGATTTAGTAAAAGGGAACCATGATTCAAGGGGCCCACAAAGTGGGTGGGGACATGGTATCTGCTTCCATCCTTCCCAACTACATAGAAATATTGATTGACAAAGAAAAAGATTATTTAAAAATCAGTAATAGTGTCAGGTTTCAGGGAAAATGGCGGTTCTACATTTATACATTTACCCAATTTGGGTATCTGTACATTTACCCAAGCTGAATTGCACACAGCAATGTGCTCACTTAAAAGCCAGCACTGTGCAGGGCCGGGCAGTTAGAAACAGCAGGTGATATGTAGTAGTGGAAGCTGAGGATAGGACTGCCATGAAAACTTCCCTCCCTCCCACAGCCCTCCTAACTGATGCCCGGCACACAGATGAGACAGCCGGAGCTCAGTAGCCTCTATCATGAGGTATTATTCACCAAGGATGGCAGAACAGAGAGGAAACTGAAAGAAAACAGCAAAGGAAATACCCTGGAGCCTTGAAAAGAAGGAGGCTAAAGAAGAAAAAAGAACAAGTGGGAAGGCATCTTTGGTAAACCTGCACATATTTCATTCTTTCCAAAAAACTCTACCAGGGGCCTGGCCAGTTGCTCAGTTGGTTGCTGTGGTTTGAAACTGCCTGTCCGGGGACCGGTGCCAGTCCACCAGAAAGTTCACAGGCCAGCATGAAATTTCTGGCAGACTGGCACTGGTCTGTGGACCAGTGGTTGAAAATCAATGGTTTGAGCATCATCCCAAAACACCATGGTTGCAGGTTCAATCCCTGGCGGGGCATATATGGGAAATGACCGAGGAATGCATAAATAAGTGAAATAAGAAATGAATGTTTCCCTCTTTCTCTGTCTCTCTTTCTCTATCTCTCTAAAATCAATTTAAAAAGAAAAGCTTTACATGGAAAGATATGCCACCATGCAGAAAATTCTTAAGATGAAATATACATCTACATGGTGTGAAGCAAATACTTAACAATTATTAACACAAACAAGCAGAAAGAATGAAATACTGAGCATTTCATGTCACTCTTTATAAGACTCACTTTACATAATTAGCAACTTAAAAAAAGGAATTTCATCATACGTATCCCTTTAAACACTCAATGTTAGTGAGTATCTGGAAAGCAGAAGGTAATACATGTTTTCAGTAAGTGTATGATGGTGGCCAGGTAAGCTATTCACAAGTACGGAAAAATGTATTCTTGTTTTACCTAGCTCCCATTTGCTCAGTTTTAATTGCTGTTCTCCTAATCTGATTACACCCTGTCAAGGAACCAGCCTCACTCATACCTTCTGTCGTTGGAAATACTTCTCCGCCCTCAGTTTTAGTCTCCGTCAGTTTTCCGGTCCTCAGCAACACCTCTGCAAAGCTTTCTGCTGGGCCGTGCTGACAGGTGTCATATGTCGCCTGGGACTAGACAAACAAAGGATGCCAGTTAATAGGATATCCTATTTTCTATGAACATATTCTTAAAAAACACAACTATATATGATTTTATATCTTCCAGTGACTTGAATTACGAAACTTCTCACTTACGAAACATATTATTTTGTGTAAAATTTTACGTTGATTTGAATCTCATAATATGCTGTAACGTATACATAATAATCACATAACGTATACAAAACCAATGAATGACATGATGAAGACTCAAGTCAAAGTAGTACATTTTCAGGAAAAATTTTCGCTTTTGCTTGCACTGAAAGGCCCGCATCAGCGTGACAGTGAAGTCTGTGCTTCGGAACACTGTCCTTACCTCTGCGACAAAGGGGTTGGAGATGACGGATTCATAAAAGGGATGACAACCTTGTTTTTCTAGACCTTCATTGGCTATGGTTCCGATTCGGTAAGCACCACCAAAGTCTTGCCCCTAAACAGAACAAAGTGAAAAACAAAAATAGAAAGAGCTGGGGAGCTCGGCAGGAAGGGAGGGAGGAGGGGGGGGAGTTCAAGAGTAGCAATCAGCGTACACTGTGTGATCTAAGAGCGTGTCAGAGTGGCACAGACACCCAGCAGAGAGTGTTGGGATGACCGCATTCTGAGAGCAGTGCTTCAACCTCACGCTGCAGGGCCTTTGATTTTCCCAGTCAATTTGACGTCAACAGGTCAGAAACACAGAAGCAACTGGTGTTAGACTCCAGTCAGAATACCTCCCTACAACATCATTTCAAACATAGTGCTCTCCTGATCAAAACACCTTTAGTAGCTTTGAATCATGCAAAGAGCCAACAGTCTCAAGTCTGAACTATGCAAAATAACATTTAAGTCAGTAAACGCTAACGTGTAAAGGCTAACTCTTCACTCCGACCACATGGGTCTACTGCGTGCATCTGACCTCCATGGCTTTCTTCCTGTCCGCGCCGCCGGCCTCCCCACCAGGCCCACCTTGGCCCTCACCTGCTGAAGCCTCACGAGACAGAGGCAAGATGCCGTCATGCTCCTGCCGAGCCTCTCTCTTCCACTGCTATGGCCCACACACATGACTTTTAGATGTGCAATCAGCATTCCTCATTAGCAAGTACTTTAGTATCTCTAGTCTGGTTATTAGACCTATGCTTTACTCTCCTCATATAGACTGTAAAGCTCCTACTAGAAGAGCCAGGTAAAAGGCACTCACCCACTCCACTAAAGTTTACTGAGCTCTCACTACATGCCCAGCCCAGCCCAGGACGCCGCTGCAGCCACTGATGATAAAAATTACAGCTGATGTGTAATAAAAACTAAGTTGTAGGCCCTGGCTAGTTGGCTCAGTGGTACAGCGTTGGCCCAGCATGTGGAAGTCCCAGGTTCGATTCCCGGCCAGGGCACACAGGAGAAGCGCCCATCTGCTTCTCCACCCCTCCCCCTCTCCTTCCTCTCTGTCTCTCTCTTCCCCTCCCACAGCCAAGGCTCCACTGGAGAAAAGTTGGCCCTGGCGCTGAGGATGGCTCCATGGCCTCCGCCTCAGGCACTAGAATGGCTCCAGCTGCAGCAGAGCAAGAGCCCAGATGGGCAGAGCATCGCCCCCAGTGGACATGCCAGGTGGATCCTGGTCGTGGACATTCCAGGTGGATCCCGGTCGGGCGCATGCAGGAGTCAGTCTGGCTGCCTCCCTGCTTCTAACTTTGGAAAAATAGAAAAAAGAAGAAAAAAAAAAGGAAAAAAAACTAAGTTGTAGACATGACATTAACACTATACCCAAGATCTATATCCTCGAAAAGTAACCATAATCGCAGCCCACTGTGATACATGCAACAATAAGAAAGCAACAGACTCACCCCAAAGTCAAGCACACAGCCCGTCAGCCAATGGTGTCTTCACTTACCCCACTGCCTGGGTTATCATTCTGAGTCTCCTCTTCCCTGCATACCCCGGCCACCAGCAGGTCCACAACACACGTCCTGAATAACCACTTCCCACTTCCTCCCTGGCTGCCCGAGCCCAAACCCCTGCGTCTCGTCCAAGGCTCCGAAATGGAGATGGGTCTTTCTGCTTCTACTCCTGACTCCCTACTGCCAGCTGCGGACATAGCGGTCAAATGCTCTTATTAAAGGAAAGGCTGGCTCACACAGCTGTGACATCACCTGCATCTTTGACAACTTCTCATCCTACTGGAACAAAACCAGGTGTCCGGATAACGTCCACAAGAGGCTTTTCGTTTGGCCCCCTCACCCACTCCTCCCATTGCTCACACCGCCTGGCCTTCCTCCTGTCCCACTAAGACGTCAGCACACTCCCTCATGAAGGGGATGGCTGTGTATGCGCCAGGAAGCAGACCCTCCCCTCAATGTGCCAGCAGATTGATCTCAGACTTCCCAGCCTCCAGAACAGCTAGAAATAAATGTCTGCTGTTCAGCCCGCCCAGCCCACAGTATTTTCACTAGAGCAGCCCAGCCCAGACTAAAGGCAGCCCTCGGGCTGGGGCAGGCTGTGGGCACTATTCGTTTATGAACTGCTCACCTGCAGAAATCCAGCCAACGCGAGTGAGCATCGATAGACCGTTTCCCTTTTCATTCCACTAAACTTAAATTCGGACACATAAACTAAGCCATACCCAAACCTATATTAGCGCCTTCTGCAACTATGCTATGGGAGCATATTACATTCTATGAAATAAATTACCCATTCCCTATCTGACAGGAGGCCTGGGCTTCTTTAAGAGATTATTTTAATGATCCAGAGAAGAAATAGTGGTCACAGCAGTGAGGACAACTGAGGAGCCGTACTCATGACCTGGCAGGAAGCGCACAGCTGACTTCAGCAAAGGGCACTGCTTACCTGCCGGGGCCGCAGGTAAGTTAAAGACTTCTTCCACCACTGCCTGTCACTGACCGCCTGCAGCATGGCCCTGGTGGTGGTCGTGGTGTTGGAGAGGACTTTCATGGTGGTGGCGGTGGTCCAGTGTAACAGGTCTGCAGAGCTGCTGCCTGCAACCCCGACTTCATCCTGGGACAAAGGGGAGAGGAGACGAGAAGGCAAATGCGTGCGCTGTCATAGGAACAGAGTGATCACACTGATCGGACCTGAACAGAGAAATTAGAAACCCAGCTCTACCAGTGACAGACGACGCGAAATAAAGCACTGGGGACACACTGGTCCTCTGTGAATCATTCACAGAAGAGGATCTGGTAAAGGAAGAAAATCACAGTACAATAGTCCAAGAATTCTTTTCAGAAACATGAAGGAAAAATGTTCTTTATGTTTTACCAATGTAATATCCTTTCAGTGAGATACACTCACATGTGTTTCTTTGATAAGACATTTAAAAGTATTTATTATTTAGATTAAGAAATAAATTATTTGCTCAGACTATGCTAAATTTTATAGCAACACTGCAGAGTGGGTATTAGAATAGCATTTGTCACAAAAGTAAAATATAGGCCAAGTAAGCCTATGGGGCAGCCTCTCGTCTTGACCAGGTCTGGCTAGCAAAATGTGCAACCCGCTTGTTCTCTGCAGGGCTTTCACAGGTTGGCGCTCGCTCACTCGCTCTCTCTCTCTCTCTCTCTCTCTCTCACACACACACACACACACACACACACACATATTGATACCTATATTTATTTCAGGTCATTTATCCTTTTGTATTATAAAACGAGTATAATCTCACTAAAGATAGTTCGGGGCCCTGGCCGGTTGGCTCAGTGGTAGAGCGTCGGCCTGGCGTGCGGGAGTCCCAGGTTCAAGTCCCGGCCAGAGCACACAGGAGAGGCACCCATCTGCTTCTCCACCCTTCCCCCTCTCCTTCCTCTCTGTCTCTCTCTTCCCCTCCCGCAGCCGAGGCTCCATTGGAGCAAAAGATGGCCCGGGCGCTGGGGATGGCTCCTTGGCCTCTGCCCCAGGCGCTAGAGTGGCTCTGGTCACGACAGAGCGACGCCCCGGATGGGCAGAGCATCACCCCCTGGTGGGCGTGCTGGGTGGATCCCAGTCGGGCGCATGCGGGAGTCTGTCTGACTGCCTCCCCGTTTCCAGCTTCAGAAAAATTAAAAAAAAAAAAAAAAAGATAGTTCGGGAAATTCAGAACAGTAGGGGAAAGGGATAGTACATTCACAGTTCCATGATACAGGGACAATACTTCCTTTCCGTCTTTAATCCAAGCTTAGAGAGTTTTCCTTAAAAAAACTATTAAGGATTAAGATATATTCAGAAAAGTGTACATGTCAATGTACGATTTGATCGATTTTAACACACCCGTATACTCAGCACTGAGACTAAGAAACAGAGCACCAGAACCCACCTACCTCTCTCTGGTGCTCACGTCCACACGCCACCACCAACACCAAGATAAACTCCACCCTGACTTCTGGGAGCATGAATTTATTTTGCCTATTTTTATACTTTATATGAATGGACTTATGTTCTCTTCTGAGTTTTAATTCTTTCATTTGACAAAACTCACTCACATTATTGCAAGTAAATGAACGCTATCCAACTCGGTGTTAGTGGCACACCATCACATTGCTAATGTAATCGAGCATGACATTATGTGAGTAGGCCAGAACTTACTCATCCGTTCTTGTACTGAGGAGCATGTCTGCTCTCTATCTGGAGCCAGTACCAATAGTGCTGCCCTGGACATGCTAGTAGTAATCTTTTACTGAACACAGACATCTCTGGGAATATGTTAATAACTAGCAGTGAAATTGCTGTAAGTTAGAGTATGACTATATCCAGACTTGGTATATAGCGCCAAAGATGTTCTAAAATAGTTGGACCAATTTATATTCTAACCAGCAATTATGAGTCCTAGTTTTTCCACATCCATGCCAACACACACATGGTACTGTGTGCCTTTTTCCTCTTAGCAGTGCTGGTGATATCTCCGTGGTTTTAACTGGCATCTCTACGTGACTACTGAAGATGGACACCCTTCCATGCATTGGTTGGCCACGTGCATATCCTCTTTTGTGAAATGCATGCTCATGTCTTCTGCCCATTCATCTGTTGGTGGTTGGTCTTTCTTACTCATTTGTAAGGTTCTTTATACATTCTGGATATACATCTCTTATTAAATGTATGAATTGTGAATTATCTCCTATTACTCTGCAGATTATCTTTTCATTGTCTTAATTGTGTCTTCTGACTAATAGAAGTTCTTAAATTCTAAATTAGTCCAATTTATCAGTTTTGTCACTCTAAGATTAGTATTTTTGTATCATATTTAAGAAATCTTTGCCTACTCCAAGGTTACAAAGATATTTTTCCTGACCTATTATTTTTGCTGCAAATAAAATCCTGTTAAAACAATGTACTCTACCCGTCCTAGGCACACATAGCATTACAGGCATCCTTTAATACACTTACCGTAATATAATGATATTGTAATTTGTTTGTTTGTTTGTCTTCCCAACTAAACCAGAGCTTTTCAAGGGCGGGACGATGCTTACTCATTACTGATCCTCAGCACGTGTGAGAATCCCTCATGTGTCACTTCTCTCTGTAGAGATGTGTAAGAAGTCGGGTTTCACCGCACTATTTAAATGTTTGAAGATACATGTCCTGAAGCTTAAGATATCAATGTTTATAGTACCTAAATTTTATTTGAGTAAGAGTTCATGTCACACTTCCAAATCCTGTTTGTCTTTAGAATCTTCGTAACCGAGAGGGTGCACTGAATGATTTGAATGTCATCAACTAATTCAAGGGTAGCACTAAAAATATAAACATGGTAAGAAATAGAGCACTTAAATAGAATGCGCCTTCATTCAGAGGGAAATCAAATCTATTGAAAAATATTTTTTTTTAATATTTTTTTAAATGAAGGCTATAAAACAGACTCCATTTCAGAAATGAACCTAAACACTACTTCTGTTTGCGTGGATGGGCTAACTCAAGAAAGGAAATTTAAAACATATGCAACTTAAAAAGTTTGCTCCAGAAGATGAGTGAAATCCACAGGCACAGGAGTGGGAGTGATGAAAGGATTTTTTTTAAGACATCCCCTAATGAGAATTACCAAAGAGAAAGCAAAATAAAAAGCTTATTTGGACCACAGAGGAGATTTAATTTGGGGGCAGTCTACCACGATAATGGTGTAACCAGAGGTATTAATGAGGAAAATAGTTCTCTTTCAACTTCATGTAATGAAAAAAGAAAAAAGAGGTTAGGCAAAATCCCGAAATGATTCCTGCTGGCACATTTTATTCATAGTTGTATGCTGCTAATTAATTTAGAGTGTATAGCAGCAGAAATAGATTAATCCCCCAATCCAAATCAACAACTCCCAGCATAAAATTTAACATGAAATCTCATTAATGTCAAGTGTGTTACAGAGCTCAAAGGTTAACGTACTAAGCACTAGTAATATTTTTGAAAGCCTATGATAGACACCTTTACCAAATGCATTCAGGTTTAAAAAAACAAGGGAGGTTCCACACTTTAAGCGCGGCTCACAAAAACAGTTCTTCTTGACCAATCACTATAGCAAATAATCTGAGAATTGCTTTCTCTGGTGTCTCATAACATAAGAGTTCATTTCTGAGGAACCCGTTTGCCTACCATAACTATTTCGCCATTCCCAAGGAAAATGGACAGAGGTTTCATATATCTAAGCCTTATGGCCTTTAAGGATGACCCTATGCTATGTACTACCCATAAACTAGATCCCCCATAATTGCTATAATATACTCATAGCTGCCACCTTACAACCCCTCCACCCCCATAGAGCCTGAAAGAAAAAAATGTACCCAGATGGAAAGAAACCTTCCAAAAATGGGTGAATGTAATTGTCAGTCCTTTGTCAGCATTTAGGTGGCAACCTAACTCGAGGTATTAAAACAACTGTCCTTGTTTTACAAGTGAAGTCTTTACAAGGCCAGAGGTGTGGCTCCAGACAAAATTCAAAGCCCACCAATTCCTTTTGCTTCCCCAAAGCTCCCCTATTCCTCTCAAAAGGCATAGAAATAATTGGCTTTGTGAACACCAAGTCCTTCTAGGGCAGGGGTCGGGAACCTATGGCTCACGAGACAGATGTGGCTTTTTTAATGTCTGCATCTGGCTTGCAGACAAATCTTTAATAAGAAAAATAATAACATTAAAAATATAAAACATTCTCATGTATTACAATCCATTCATTTCCTACCGCTCATGTTCATGGTTGCGGGTGGCTGGAGCCAATCACAGCTGTCCTCTGGGACAACACCAAATTTTTATTGGCTAATGCATAACATACACGGTCGTTGTATGGCTCTCACAGAATTACATTTTAAAATATGTGGCGTTCATGGCTCTCTCAGCCAAAAAGGTTCCCAACCCCTGTTCTAGGGGTTGGTATTTCTACCCTGTATCTTTTAGATGTAAATACCTGGTCTTCTTTAAGAACTGTTATCTGGGCCATGTTTCCAAATGCAAGTTTATGGTACAACAGAGCTAACATTCACAAAATAAGTTCACTGGACATACATTTCTGGCATGTGTACAATGTTTAAGACCTAGTGCTAGGCAACGGGGTTACCATGACGATTAAGATACATTCCCGCTCTCAAGGAACTCATAGTAAGTACATTAGGAAAGAAAGGCAAACGAGGTGGTCTGCCTTATTTCACCAATGAAATGGGGCCCCATTCAAAGACTCCTACTCGTGTAATAACAGAATTTATCCCCACCCATTATATCTACATCTCACCTTCCCTGTTTGTATTATTTACTGATTCTTCAACAAATACTCGAATGCTTATGACATCAAACACACCAATGGCAGACGCTGTTCTAGACGCTAACACACAACAGTGAACAAAACATGGTGCCTGCCACAAAGAACTTCAACTCTAGGAGATGATCAGCAGAACATAAATATGAAGCATGTCAGGGAAGTGTGTCAGAGAAACAACAGTCACAGGGAAAGTCAAGTGGCGAGCACCTGGGTTTGGGCAGCTATAATTGTGTGTACAGACACCAGAGCACATCCCTCCTCTTGACTGGAAAAGAAGAAAAATAAAAAAATTTTAAAAATTAAAAAAGAAACCTGGAAACTGCTGAACCCCACAGATTCCACTGAAACTAAGATAACTCGGATGCATGATTTTTAGAAAACATCTTTTGCATGTGGATTTAAATAGTAAATCTAAGTAAAAAGTAAAAATGCATTTTTTATTAAGTTATTTTAAAAATGAAAGAAAACAACACTGATACGTCAGAAATGGATGGGCCCTAGGAAGAAAGGGCAAATAAAAGAAAAGAGAAAATCTGGAATTCCACCAGTGCAGCTAAAAGAGGAGGCACCAACGTACACCTTTGTGAAGAAGGTTACTCTGTGGTGTAGATTTGCCGACCAATCAGAATCCAAGTCACGCTGCTCCTCATCAAGCTCCCTGGGAAGCAGTACGCTCTCCTGCAGGGATGCCTGTGAGCGGAGCATGCTCTCCCGGGTTGGGGCTCACAGAGGGAGAAAACAGCCCCATGGACTGGACCGTGCAAGTGGGTGCTCGGAATTGGCCGGCAGAGTGCGACTATCCAGATCACTGATGTCATGGTCGCATAAACTGAGTCTCCCAGGGAATACCCACCAGGCAATGCTCTCAAAAAAATGTATAGCAATAATTAATGAGGACCTACTGTGTTCCCAGTGCGGTGCTGACATCACAACAGTAAACAAGGCAAAGTCAGCACATAACACAGAGTGATGGAGGATGAACCACAGGAAAACAGGAAAGCACCTGTCTCAGGAGCCCTTTCTGGGACAACACTAGCAGAAGTACACAGTTGTGTGCACACATAACATGCTCATTGAAGCTCAGTCTAATGGAGAGAAAAACGGGACACGAAAACAAAGGAAACTATACATAAAACATGGACATGCTCAACACTCTGTAGATGATGACCAGGACAAATGTCCATGATACAGGACTGGGACAGCACACGAAAAAAGTGAGCTTCAGTGCAATGCATGAATCCATTGTAGTTTAAAAAACAAAGTAATTATTGTCCAAGGGACAGAGAGCTGTACAGAAAACCTGTCCACACTCAGAGAAAGTCTGGAAGGTTACATGTAAACATAAACATGCTCACCTCTGAGCAGTGGGATTCATGGATTGGGTGAAGAGAAAGAACGAGAGAGAAGAAAGATAACATACAGTCATGTATTGTTGATTAGATTGTTTGTGTATTTCTAAAAAGCAGAAGGACTAAAGTTACCACAAATTCCCATGTACTTCTTATCAGATGTTAACAAATGTTAATATTTTATGATAGATGTTTCATGTCTATTTTTTATTTTTAGTTTCAAGAAACAAAATATGCCAGATAATGTTAATTATCTGAACCTCTGCCTCTCCTTAATGGATTGTTAAAATAAAAGCCTGTTCCAATTTTGTAATTAAAACATTTATGAATTACAGTCGAGATAGAGCAATGAATTCGTGTTTTAGTATGCTCAGAGTGCTCCAAAATACTGAGTGTAACAGAAAAAAAGAGTCAGAACACACTCACATTCAGCAGAATTCACATTTCAAGGCTCAGGATACAGAGGTTGCCATGGGCTGCCAGGTGCCCCCTTTACAGAAGAAAAACAAAACCCAGCAAATCCAAAGCTTCCCCTGTGAGAGAGAGAATCTGGAGATGGGGTCAGGCTCACTGCCTGTGGCATGTCTTTCTATTATGAAGCTGGGTTTGAGAGGCAGAGCACAAAGACAGGGCCCAAAGGCCTGGGCTGAAGCCCACCCTGGCTCCCAGTCTGTATTTCTCGCACCCTCAACACTGCAACGGGGGGAGTCCCATGTGAAAAGCTAGACCAGGGAAAACCACACAGGTGTGAATCCGTTCAGAGGGTCTGCGGAGATTAATATGCAACTCAATGAGATGACTCAAAATGAGCCTTCAACCAAAAATTCCAAAGAACGAAAAAATAGTAAAGCAGTAATTGTTAACAAAAATCCACTCCAGATGAAATTATTTCCTTTAAAACTTCAAAATATTAATTTGTGTTTTGTGCATACTATTTATGGGATTTAAAATCCCTGAAGAAGGAACAATCTATCCCACTGAGTTAATTTTTCTGAATGGTGTGAGGTAAACTTCTAAATACATTTTTGTATATGGATAGTCTTCAAGCCTATACTTATTTCATATAAAAAGTAGCTCTTACTGTTATTTATCAATAAATATAAAAGATAAAGCTATAAAACTCTTTTTTAAAAGCGGTAAAAAGGAGTATATCTTCACAACCTTGAGCTAGGTACCGATTTCTTCCGTACAACACTGAGAGCACAAGCCATCCAATGAAATACTGGGCAACTGGACTTTGACAACTTAAAAACTTATGCATTTCAAAAGTCACCATTAAGAAAATTAAAAGTCAAGTCAAACACTGAGAGAAATATATTTTCAATTCATACATCTGATTTTTAAAAAAGAAATCTTATATCCCAAATTAAAAAACTCTTACAGCTCAGTTTTAAAAACACACAAATAACCCAGCTACAAAATAGGCAAAGGTTATAGGAGTCGCCAATATGCACACGGAGCGATGCTAATTGTCATTATTTATTTTTTAAATGTATACCAAAATGACAGTAAGATACTACACATCCATAAGAACAACTAATGAAAAAGCCATCAACCGCGAGTGTCATCCAGGATGTGGAGAAACTTCCTAGTGGGAAAGTAAAATGCTGCAGCCACTCTGGAAAACAACTGGCAGTTTCTGCAAACACATACCAAACAATACAGCACTCCCGCTCCAGACCAGATTTCAAAACATATTTCCACACAAAGACTTGCAAAGCAAAATTCATAGCAACAATACTCATGATAGTTCAAAGTGCAAACAACCCAAATATCCATCAACTGGTGAATGGAAAAAGAAAGGATTGTCCGTGATACTAAAATACAACTGCCATTTTGTTCACTTTTATTTAAATATTTCTAATCGATTCTTTTATAAATTCAAAATAGCTCTTTGCTTAGTCCATGCCCCAGTCCTAAACATTAATTAGTCTAGTGGTATAAATCTGTAGCCACTTAAAATGTTCATAACAAGTTTTCCCACAAGGAAATTATTTTTTAATGGGAACCTTGTATATAATCCATTTCCAACTCTAATTAGATTTATCTGGGGAAAACACCATTGGCTAAGTGATATAAAATACCAGCTGTAAACAAAATGTTAATATAGTCTAAGTGGTAGAATACTGTTACATCGAAAAAACATAATAACCAACATTAATGAGAAACTGGAAAAATGTAATTTTAGTAGTTTTTCACAATGCATTTTGTTCTATTTATAAACAAATATCTTGTTCACAGAGACAACAGTCTGGGTAGGCTACACTTGCACTAATGCAAATGCTACTTACTGCATAGCAATTACATCTTTACTTTGTTGGGATATATAAATAAAAACCATTATTTTCACAGCTGAGTAATGAAAGTCTTGGGTATTAAGCAGATCACACATACAGTCAGCTCTCATTTATGAGATGTAATTTAATGTGGTTATTATATCTGTTAATGTGCAACAACGGCATCTTACAGCTCAGCACTATATTTTAATCTAATAATAGTAGCTATAATATTCTGAAATGTGCTTGCTGAATCAAAGCCATAATGTGTTTGTTGAGGGCTTGGACTAGCACTTCATGAGATCTAGATCCACTACAACTGCTGAAGGAGGACAAAGGAAGACAGGAAAGCTTCTAAGGCGCTAAAAAAGAGAGGGAGATGCTCACTTGGAAAGAATTTTTTCCTTGCTAGGCAGAACTTGTAAAGGACTGCGGGTCTGCTTCATTACTGAGGAGACCCTAATGGAGCAACAACACACGCCCAGTGTGGTAACACAATGTGTCCTCCTCCAAAGAAGCCGCCAAGGCATCAGGCCGACATGTGCTAATTCACCGCAGAAGCAGAAATGGGAAACTCAAAAGGTCACAAAGGCTTTTGATGGGTTTTATATATAAAGAAGGAGGGGGACTCAGAACAAGCAATGGAGCTGAACTGGCAGACATACTCTGCAATTCAACACTAAACAGAGAAATGCACACCCCTTACAGCGCCAAAGCCTAACAGGCTCTGGGGCATCACATCACATACATATGAGTTAAACAGGAGATCCCTTTGATTGCTAGGCTAAAATCTACTTTCTAATTCATTTTTACTACATACTAACTTTATGCAGTGGAAACTTCCAGCTGAGTTTTAGCAAAAATGTCCTAGGCCTTTGCTAGGTGACAAGCACCCTGTGGAGAGAATACCAAGATAAATGACATACTTCCAGTACAATACCATACAAGCTCTCCCATGCTGTCAGGATGAGGTGACACGTGTGGGGCACAGAGCAGAGGGCCCATTAGAGGACTCAGGGGAAACTTTTGGAAGGAGACGCTACATTAGATGGGATGGTCAGAGCACAGACAAGGGCAGCACAGGCAGGGAGGAAACAGGGATTGTAAGGTCCGCGAGACTGCACACCGCACACGCCGGCAGCACAGAGAGACAGGGCTGAAGAGACAGATGAAATGCACAATGGGGCTGGCTGCTCGCGTAGGAAAGGGTCAGAGGCTCGAAAGATACAAAACCTGGAATAAAGATCTCATCACGAGGAGGTCTTCAACTAGACCTTGAAAGATGGGAAAATCTGCCCAATCCTAGAATAGAACGGTTAGTAACCAGTGGACAATACAAGAACTGCTCTGAATCCCACGGAAGAAACACAATATGCTCTCACATCCAACGAGGAAAAGCAAACAGTAACCAATCAGTAAAACCATAAGGCAAAATGCCAAAGGACAAAACGTAGCCACACCAGCCCAGGCGCCTGGAAACGCCGTGGCTTCTGCCCAGAGTGTGCAGAACACAAGTTCACTGTCTGCGGTACTGAGGGTCCAATCTCCTAGACCTCTGATGTCCCATCTGCTGGCCAGTGGCCTTGAGTGGCTATTTATATTTAATTTAGTTACAATTAAATAAAATGTAAAATTTGATTCTTCAGTGGCACTAGGCGTATTTCAAGTACCCAACAGCTATATGTGATGAAGCCACCACCCTGGACAGTGGAGATATAAAACATTTCCCTCACTGGGGAAAATACAGGTCAGTGTTGTCCAGAAGTCACCACTATGGGAATACTGGAGAAAACACTTTAATGGCAAAAAGTCAAATTTTAAATAATTTTGAGACCCCCAGATCATTAGCACTGAACTGGGGATACACATGTATATTCGATGTATGTTTCTAAATTAATTTTTAATATAAAAGACTTATAAAAATGTAGTACTTAGACATATTCTACTCTGAGCAAAAGCTTTGCCCTATCTCTAGCAACAGATTTCATTAAGGAAGCTTAATATCAGACTTTTAGAGGTATCTATATAGTAGACAACTGCAAATGAGTTTGGCAAAATGAATACAGCCAATTGTCTTCCAAAACAGTTACTGGAAAAATAAATGACATTTTATACTTTGACAGTGAAACTTATTAATTAAAGGAATCCTGTGGTAAACCTATTTGTAAAGAGGATTATCATCTCTTAATTTATGTAATTAGAATATCAGAAACTGGGCTACTTTCTCTGACCTAAAGAAATGCCAATTTTATGTTGCTAGAAACAGTCATGAAAAGTGAAATTCCATGGAGCAAACATTAACCAGTGGAAGACAGGTGTCAGTGGGTGTATACTTCCTCCTTAACTGGTTTAGACAAATTTTATTCCTAAGAATTTTAACAAGGGGAGGGGGGAAGGGAAAAAAACACCAATAAAAATGGGTAAGTAAAGCAGTATCTCTTCTAAGATGATTCCGTCTCATTAGTAATCAGAAAAATGCAAATCAAAATCACAAATAGATATCACTCAACACTTAACAGACTAGGTTAAAATTTAAAAACATACAAAGGCAAGCTGTCATACATTTACACAATGGAATACTACTCAGCTGAAAAAATGAAGGAAATTTTACCTTTTGCAACAGCATGGATGAACCTGAACTATTGTGCTAAGGTGAAATAAGCCAGTCAGAGAAAGACAAGTGCCATGAGTTCACTTACATGTGGAATCCAATGAACAAATTAAACTAATGAACAAAATAGAAACAGACTCATAGATACAGAGAACAGACTGACAGGTGTCCGAGAGGATAGGGCTTGGGGGGCTGGGTGGCAAAGGTGAAGGGATTAGCAAAAATAACTCGTAGACAGACAATAGTATGGTGATTACAGAGAGAAAGGGGTGGAGGGAGGGAGGCGAGGGCAATGGGGAGATCAATGATGAAAAAAGGAGACTTGACTCGGGGTGGTGAACACACAATTTACAGATCATGTGATGACATGTTATAGAATTGCACACCTGACACCTATAATTTTATGAATCAATGTAACCCCAGTAAGTTAAAAAATAAGAAGACCAACAACAGTAGGGTGGTAGACTGCAGTCAGTAGCCTCTCAAACTCTGCTATCAGAGTGCAATCAGTAAACTGTGGGAAATCACTGTGTGGTTATGACTAAGGCTGGACATACCTGTAGCTGGTAACATACACTTGCAGGGCCAAGCAGGCAGGCGCCAGTGGAAAGGTATGCTCACATGCACTAGAGACACATAAGGCACTAAAAACTAATGCCAGTCACCATTAGATGGATAAACTGTCACACATGCACAGTGCAATTAATTTCTGTACATCAGCAACAACAAATACTACACTGTGTATAAGAGCATGGGCGAACCTCACACACACCACTGGGACTAACTATTTCTACAGAGTATAAAAACAGGACAGTTAAACCATTATTTTGGGAGGGGTCTGATAGGTATTAAAATTATGTAAAACGAGAACAAAGTACCCCACACATCTGAGATCAGGACCAGTCAGGGCAGCGGCGCTCTCTGGAAGGAGGCAGACAGGGTAGAAAGTAGGCTGGGAGGACTGGGGGAAGGTGGAGGAAGGCTGGTCACTGCTGTTTCTCTAGCTGGGTGGTTTCATGGATGTGTCCTTTATGTTCATGTATAGACCTGCACATTTTCATTCCGTGTATTTTTTCTATATGAATGTTATAGTATTTCACACACAAAAATATGTTTTAAAGAGAAACAGTCTCTACAAAAAAAAGAAACACACACACACACACCGTCTCACACGCGCACGCCATCTCACACGCACACTGTCTCACACGCACACACCATCTCACGCACACCGTCTCACACACACACCATCTCACACATGCACACCGTCTCACACGTGCACACCGTCTCACACACACACCGTCTCACACGCACACACCGTCTCACACACACACTCACACACACACACCGTCTCACACATCAGGTTAGGTGACTCCCATTTCATTCCACTGATGACCACCTTCCAAACTCCCCCCCACCCCACGCCCTCCACCCCCGCTCACCCTAACTTACTTCTTGTAGGCCTTTGCTAAGTGACGGTGACACACCAATACTCTCCCCTCCTTCTGGATGGATCTGGAAATTCACTCTTTGATAAAGAATCTGAACAAAGAACACGATACATTATAAAGAAACTGTGTTTTTAAATTTGCCTCTCTTCCCAATGTAGGCCGGAAATCTAAAGGATGCTCTCTGAGGAAACAATGACTGTCCTAGTGAATGGGGGAGGGGGCGGCAGGAACAGCTTCACAAGGACATGGCCATCTGAGAAGTGGACTCGGCCGCAAACACCTGCTATACCATGTAATGAATAAGCAGGACACGCAGGTGTGGATTCCAGAAACCCCTCCTGTAGTTACCAGTGTTCCCAACCCAACCACTATTGCCCCTTGTGCAGATCTGTCCTGGGTACTGAAGGAAATTCAGCACCTCCCCACTCAAAGCCCACTCTCCTGTCACTTTCAAACGACCTCTAAGGGATGGTACCACCACTGGCTTTATAGGGTTTGGAATAGATTTTCATGGCCATTTCTTATGTTTTATTCTTGACAACACTAACTTTCCTCATGATACTCAATAAGCTATTTCCTAATATTACTTTCTGTTTTTCTCACCTCTGCTTTGTATCCTTTCTTCCTTACTATATATAATAAAGCAACACTATTTTATGATGTCCTGCTATCCTCAAATTCCTTCTCACAGCAGTAGCAAGCAGTAGTCCTGCCATTTTTTCTTCCATTAATTATATTTCTTACATTACTTTTTTAAATGACCAGATACCCAAGACCCATACACCCAGCCAGGCGCCCTGCCCACCGCGGAGACCGTCTCCGCCGGGAGCCCTCACCTCCGTCTGCAGAGCACTGCTGGCCGCCAGGAGGTGCTCGATGCTCCCGGGTGGGCAGTGCGTCAGCGCGAAGGCCATGAGCTCCTGACGGGTGGTCAGGTCCGGGTAGCCTTCCGACTGTCCTAACTGGCTACAGACATCCCAGCTTTTAGAACAACCTGCAAAATTAACAAGAAAAAACAAACTGACTTTTGAAAGAAGAAAAACCTCCCACTGAACAATGAGAATTTCAGTGGTTTTTTGCTCAGGTCATTACCAAAGCAAAAGCAGTCACCAGATAAGGGCCTATGGTAGGAAAGACATACCATATTGGTTTATTTTCCAGAAAGTTCAGTGCTACTGCAGACAAGTGTCTTTGATAAACTCTTAAAATTGAGATTACCTGACAATGACTACAAATAATGTGCCGAGCTTTGATGGTGAGTAATGAGCTGGCTGTCTGAACTCAGAAACTTGATGGTTTTGGCCCAAGCGTGCTGTGCACACGTGTGAGCTGGAGAAAGTTCCAAGTATCACACTTCCTTTACTGCTACAGAGAGACAATGATAATAGCGCCTTCCTCACTGGGCTGTTGGAAGGCTGGGCAGCATTTGCGTTTCAGAGTACTTTGTACACTGCACGCTGCAAGGAACAGGGAAAGTATTCGGTCAGCTGTGCAGACTCTCACTCTAGCAGAGACCCAGGGGGCGTGCGGAGAATGTGGTCAGCCCGACTGCCAGCGAGGGCCCTTTTCCTGCACAACTTTACACTGAATTCTTAAAATACACTTTAAGTCTTACTCAAAGGAGTTCCAGTTTGAAAGCAGGGTTTTTACCCTAAGTACAAAGGTCCCCGTCTAAAATAATTTCTCTCTATGTATTAGTAAAAATTAATACCGGTACCACTGTTAACAGAATAAAATGATTACAAAGCTCTCTAAATAAACAATTTTAGAGTAATACAACAATGTTTTTCCAGCAAACCACAATTATTTTGAACTTAATGCTGTAAAACCACTTGGTTAATATTACGGAACACAGCTATTCTATGAAAACAATTTTCTCACACTGAGGTTATAAACCACTGAGTTTTTTCCCAGAGTTCTAGACATTTTCAGAGCTGCACTAACAGACTCACTCCTTGACTACACTGCAGTCAGACTGCTCTGAGCCCCTCAGACCAGGCCCACCCCGGCCCCACCTGGCCCTGCCCCACTGAGCCCACAGAGCCCAGTTTTAGCTACAGTCCTGGGAAGCCAGTTCACAGGGAATCTCCAGTCCTTGGTAACTGATCACCCTGATACCCGATCAAATTCCTTATCCCTCTCCGGTGACATCTGATCGCCCTGGCCTGTCTTCAGCAACAATCCTGTGAATGCGGGTTTAGCAAGAACGCTACACCCCCTTGATATCTTATCCCGGTCATTTTCCATCCTTCACCGTCTCACTCTGCACTGGCTGTAAACCTCGTCCTTCCTGTATTCAGAGTTCAGCTCGGTCTCTCTTCCCTATTGCAATCGTATTAATATCTCTTGCCAAAAAAACTGAATAAAGTCTTCCTTACCATTTTTAACAACTGTCAGAATATTCTCTTTAACATTATACATATAAAAACTGCACAAATCATAGTGCACAGCCCCACGAATCATCATGAAGTGAAGCAATGCATTTTTAGCCACTCACTGAGAATGCAGACAAGAGATCAGAAGGTATGTTTGCGCTCCTACATACCCAGGCCCAGCTACAGAGAGTAGATCAGTACAGAGCCCACAAGGACAGGGGGTCACTTCCTACCCCACTGAGGAAGGCATTATGTTTTTTTTAATAGAGAAATTATTCTACAATAAAACCTGCTTAGGCCCTGGTCGGTTGGCTCAGTGGTAGAGCGTCGGCCTGGCGTGCAGGAGTACCGGGTTCAATTCCCGGCCAGGGCACACAGGAGAAGCGCCCATCTGCTTCTCCACCCCTCCCCCTCTCCTTCCTCTCTCTCTCTTCCCCTCCCGCAGCCGAGGCTCCATTGGAGCGAGGATGGCCCGGGCACTGGGGATGGCTCCTTGGCCTCTGCCCCAGGCGCTAGAGTGGCTCTGGTCGCAACAGAGCGACGCCCCGGAGGGGCAGAGCATCGCCCCCTGGTGGGCAGAGCGTCGCCCCCTGGTGGGCGTGCCAGGTGGATCCCGGTTGGGTGCATGCGGGAGTCTGTCTGACTGTCTCTCCCCATTTCCAGCTTCAGAAAAATACAAAAACAAAACAAAACAAAAAAAAACCTGCTTATCCTCCCGAGACCTGAATTAGAATTTCGATATAGAAAACTTTAGGGTTATAAACTATTTCCCAAATTCTCAATATCCATTTAAAAAGCACTATATCATCTTCTAAAAACAAACAAAAAAAACCTAAATGACAGAAATAGTGACTATATGTCACAAACTGTAGATACTTCCAAAACTTAGATTTTCTTTTAAATAAGAAATACATAAAAGGCATGAAATACTTTACATAAAATTGTTCTTAAACTTAAGAGACTGTTAGTAAGCAATGGAAAGCCACTGACACCCCAGATAAAATGCAACTCCTGAGCCCATTAAAGTACTTACATGAGCATGTCAGCACATGGCAGGCACACTTCTCAGTGCTCACAAAAGGTTTCCCCATCTCGTGAACACAATGGTGGCTTACCGATCAAGTCACGTGATATCAGACCAGATCTTTTCCGTTATGCATCACGTAAAGGGGACATGAGCAAAGTGCTAAGAGGTTGTCTACTTCACCTGCGACCATCAGCTCCTGACAATGCGCACTGGCTGCTTTGTAGTCATGGAAACGAAGCGCTTGCTGGACAAGGAGGATGAGGACCTGTCCACGCCTTTCTGTGGGGTCTTCTCCTATGAACACAGAGCAATGGCTTAATGATTCTGACAGCATCAATTCATAAAAGAGCTCACTAATACCATCTGTCAAATTAATTCAAAATAAAAGTAAAGATCAGACTGATTTTAAAAGATGATAGGATGAAAGTTCACAGCACCTTTCACCTTCTAATCTACTTTCTAATCATTGAATAAGGTCTGTCTCCTAAGCAATCAATGGTTAACAGCAGTCCTGGACAAACCATTCCAACTAAGCAGGTACAGAAAAAGTTTTCCACCCAATAAGACTTTAAAGTCTTTTGCTTAAAAAAGAAAAAGAAAATCATTTTTGTATTTTTGCCTTTGAATGCTCTAGTTATAATTTAAAATGACAAATACAAGGAGAGAAAAGTTTAAACACAAAGTAAAATACATGTAATTTTGATGTTTCTCTGACAGTTCTCATCTTTTATTTATCATAGTGAACATCTAGACTCTAAGAAAATATACCACATTCAGCTCATGCTAACACAAAGATCTTAAATTACTTTCCTAAGAACATTCGTAGATGTTAGTTGGATGTCACTTCCCTCTTTGACATCTCCGCACCTTCTCAACATCAAACCCATGGCCTAGGCGCGCCTCCTACGAGGCCTAGGTGTGCCTCCTACGCGTCCTAGGTGTGCTTCCTTTACTTTCTTCATTTGCTGAATACCCATTTATTGCCATTATCTTTTTAACAACCTACACCTTCTATCAGAATTTAAGCTCTTGGAGAACAGGGGTTGCTTCCTTGTTAAATTCTCAGTACCTAGCACCAAGTCATGCACATAACAGAAGCTCAAAAAAATCCTCAATTAACAGGCATAGATGCAATTCAGAATGTACTTTTTTTTTAATTTTATTTATTCATTTTTAGAGAGGAGAGACGGAGAGAGAGAGAAGGGGGGAGGAGCTGGAAGCATCAACTCCCATATGTGCCTTGACTAGGCAAGCCCGGGGTTTCGAACCGGCGACCTCAGCATTTCCAGGTCGACGTTTTATCCACTGCGCCACCACAGGTCAGGCTGTACTTTTTAATTATAGAATAACTCAGTTATAATAGACAATTTGTATATTTAGTCCAAAAAGAAACATGTTTTATATGTTAGTGAAGTAATAGAAAATTATTTTCAATATTTCCAGGAAAAAACAAAAATATGTACATATGACCTTTGCATTTTTTTTTTTTTTTTTACAGGGACAGAGAGAGAGTCAGAGAGAGGGATAGACAGGGACAGACAGACGGGAACGAAGAGAGATGAGAAGCATCAATCATCAATTTTTCCTTGCGACACCTTAGTTGTTCATTGATTGTTTTCTCATAATGTGCCTTGACCGCAGGCCTTCAGCAAACCCAGTAACCCCTTGCTCGAGCCAGTGATCTTGGGTCCAAGCTGGTGAGCTTTCTGCTCAAGCCAGATGAGCCTGCGCTGAAGCTGGCGACCTCGGGGTCTCGAACCTGGGTCCTTCCGCATCCCAGTCGGATGCTCTATCCACTGAGCCACCGCCTGGTCAGGCAACCTTTGCATTTTTAGACTATAAAATGGTTCAAAAAAAAGTAAACACCACAGAAAGGGTTGAATAAAAGTTTTGGCCCTGGCCGGTTGGCTCAGTGGTAGAGCATCAGCCCCACGTGTGAAAGTCCCAGGTTCAATTCTCAGCCAAGCCACACAGGAGAAGCGCCCATCTGCTTCTCCACCCTTCCCTCTCTCCTTTCTCTCTCTCTCTTCCTCTCCTGCAGCCAGGGCTCCATTGGAGGAAAGTAGTCCCGGCACTGAGGATGGCTCCATGGCCTCTGCCTCGGGCACTAGAATGGCTCCAGTTACAATGGAGCAGTGCCCCAGATGGGCAGAGCATCGCCCCCTAGTGGGTATGCTGGGTGGATCCCAGTCGGGCGCATGCAGGAGTCTGTCTGTCTCCCTCCCCGCTTCTCAGTTCGGAAAAATAAAATTAAAAAACTAAAAATATGTCCCATGAATCTTCCTTCTGTGCTGCAAAGGTTGAAATAAAATCCAAGCTAAGGCCCTGGCCGGTTGGCTCAGCGGTAGAGCGTCGGCCTAGCGTGCGGAGGACCCGGGTTCGATTCCCGGCCAGGGCACACAGGAGAAGCGCGCATTTGCTTCTCCACCCCTCCGCTGCGCTTTCCTCTCTGTCTCTCTCTTCCCCTCCCGCAGCCAAGGCTCCATTGGAGCAAAGATGGCCCGGGCGCTGGGGATGGCTCTGTGGCCTCTGCCTCAGGCGCTAGAGTGGCTCTGGTCGCAACATGGTGACACCCAGGATGGGCAGATCATCGCCCCCTGGTGGGCAGAGCGTCGCCCCTGATGGGTGTGCCGGGTGGATCCCGGTCGGGCGCATGCGGGAGTCTGTCTGACTGTCTCTCCCTGTTTCCAGCTTCAGAAAAATGAAAAGAAAAAAAAAAAAATCCAAGCTAAGTACTGGCCCATGCTAGTCAAAAATATTGTTTTTAAAAAGAGCTGATACAGCACTAAGATTCTTTTTTTTTTTCCTGAAGTTGGAAACGGGGAGGCAGTCAGAATCCCGCATGCACCCAACCGGGATCCACCCGGCATGCCCACCAGGGGGCGATGCTCTGCCCATCTGGGGCATTGCTCTGTTGCAACCAGAGCCATTCTAGCACCTGAGGCAGAGGCCATGGAGCCATCCTCAGCGCCTGGGCCAACTTTGCTCCAATGGAGCCTTGGCTGCGGGAGGGGAAGAGAGAGACAGAGAGGAAGGAGAGGGAGAGGGGTGGAGAAGCAGATGGGCGCTTCTCCTGTGTGCCCTGGCCGGGAATCGAACCCGGGACTCCTGCACGCCAGGCCGATGCTCTACCACTGAGCCAACCGGCCAGGGCTCATATTATTATTTGAACAACACACTCATGTTTTAGTAACACTGATTGGGGGGAGTAGAATATGCCACCCCAACATGTGACACTTGGGCATGTGGACTGTTTTGAGCTGAAGGCCCACCGGTGAGACCAGGCAGACCCAGGGAGAGGTTTTTATCTCCCCTTAACTAAACAGGAGCCTGTACCAGAGAGAGCAATTATCAAGTAGGACTTTTCCATCAGAAAGACTTGCTATGTGGCAGGGTCACCAGTGGTTTACCAGCAAGGGCCCTTCCTGGATACTATCTCCTTCCCCTTTGCCCCCACACCCCACCCTTACCCTGAGCTCAGGAAGGAACAGAGCCTCAACTGCCTGACCATCATTGGTATGAAATTATGTCTTTCTCCAGTTCATCTTTTTTGTAAATTAATTATTAGATCAGCTAAAGAACCTGGAAGAAAAGAAGGGAAGATTTTTCCACCCCCACAGTGACATGTAATATGGGAAATAAAATAATACACTTAAGTTTATCAATAATAAATGCATGTATCACACTTCACAGAAAACCTAACTCCTAGCTAATACTCTTAAATGTATGCCTTTATTCAAAACATCTAAATCAAACACAAAAGGGCCAGGTGTGATTTCTCCCATGGGTCGGCTTGGCGAGGCCACACTCCTGATCCAGGCGTTTCTGTGAAGGTACTGTAGAAAGAAGTCACCATCACCCAATGTCTAAAAAGGTGGAAAAGGACAGTAAGAGTAAAGAATTCAAAGTAAGAAACAAATTATTTAACTTCTTTCTTCCTGGTTCCTCGTGTTCAAATGAGATTTGTGTCTGCTGTGAGGGACATGGTAAGAAGTAACTTGGATAATAAAAGCGCAAAATGAGAATTATTGATGCTTTAATGCAAACTTTTATGTAAAGATGGGTCAAACAGTCATCTTGAAGTCCACAGTGTACATAGTTAACTGCTTTTAATTGTAGAAAGTTCTAATCTGAGCGGTGGCTGAAAGGAAAAGCATAACCAGAAATAACCCTGAGAAGAATGGTATCTAGAAAAATGTTACAAACAGAACAAAACAAGACTCTTAGGAAGAACAGCCAGGAGTGGGCTGAACCAAGGAAGCTCTTAAGACAACCAGATGTCTAGTCTGAAGAAGAGAGGCCTAATAATGACATGACAAGGCTTTGAGTATGTGAAATACAATTTAAACTACAGTATGTCCACAAATCCTTTGGCACGCTCCTCTAAAGATGGAGCTTTAGGAGAGGGGACACTGGCTGGTGATTTATTTCTAAGAAACAGAAAAGGTGGAAATGATGGTGAGCGGCTTCCAAGACTCAGTCATAAAAAGCGTTCCGGGGCCCACCTTGCTCTCTGGTGGACCAATTGCTCTGGGAGAAACTAGTTGTCATGTTAAAAGGACACTCAAGAAGTCCTACGGAGAGGTCCTTGTGACATTTTTGTAATACACCGATCTTTCTCAAAAAGACAAATCTTTGCAGAAAAAAGCTACCCTGATACCTGTGTGTGTGTGTATGTATGTATATATATATGTACGTGTGTGTGTGTATATATATACACACACACACGTACATATATATATACACACACACATTCAGATGTTTGCATGGGACAATGATGAGACTAACGCGCCCCGCTGCAGTTTAGCATTGACAACCTACCAGCCACCCGCAGCAGCTCGGCGAGGCCCAGGAGTTTAGCAGACTGTTTGTAGCATGTGGGGGACTGGAAGATGCACTCCTTGATGAGGCTGAGCCGGTCGGAGCACAGTCGCACTGCAGAGAAAGACAGGCTAAGTTAACACTTGCAGCTAGGGCGTCACAAAAGGGTGTCAAGACCTTCCTAACGTGAGGTAACCAAATACAATGAAAATTGTGCCAGCCACCAGATCAAGAAAAAGGAAAAGACACAATTTTTCAGTGAGTTAGAATTGCTGTTGCTTCTGAATGAACAATGCAAAACATGAATCTTTTCTGTCACCAAACTTTTGAAACAGTGAATGAATTGTCCTTCTGGAGCTAGGAAAAAGAGTCACATTAGGAGGTGCCATGTCAGACCTTGGGGGAAATTTTGAAGAAGGCAGTTCTTACCTTTGAAAACTTCACACACTTTCTGTTATGCCTGCCCCTCCCCCGACACACACCTCACCCCACCAATCCAAGCCACATTCCAAATATCCATTCTTTATCTCCATCAACATCACCCCAGTGTGGGGGACAGATATCCTCAACACGCTCCCTGATCAGTTTATTAGCCTTGCTCCAAAAACAGACCCAACCCTCTCACTTGAGCTAGCTGTTCGGAAAACAAAACATGTCTGCTCAAACCAATTCATACTGCGAGGCAAGTAAGGACACTTACAGGAGGAAAAGCCTGTTGGTTAAAGAGTATCATGTACGTGCTAGGAAGAGGGGCATTTACTTAGGTGTCAGTTTTAGGGAGCATGGGCCCCGATAAACACTCACACTACACTGAATGCACAGGAATTCTGTCCCAGGCACTGGGGAGGTGCTTTATCACGTTAACAGGACAGGGCAGAACCTTACAAGATACTGTTATCCTCAAGGGAAGAAACAGACACAGAAAGGTTAAGTACATGGGTCCAAGTCACTGAAAAGGTGATGGGACCACACTTCCACACGGCTCCTTAAATGCTTTTCACACTTTCATTCCTTATCCATTTTTAAATTCTGTGTTTTCCCAAGAGTTCTTCTAGGTAGGCAGGAGCAGCTCGGGGGTTGGGGGCATGAAGGGGAGACATGGTGGTTTTACATTGTAAAGGGCTCTTTTGATTGGTAATTCTTTATTATGATTTGATTTCAAACTTACAGAAAGGTTGCAAGAATGTTACAAAGAACTCCTCTATACTTTTTCTCCCAAGATTAACCAACTGTTAACAATTTGCTCCATGCACACATTCACGCCTCACCCTACATACATATACACACACACACACACACACACACACACACACACACACAAAATATATATATATATATTATATATGCACGCATTTATTTTTTCTGAACTGTTTGGGAATAGTTGCAACTATTATGCCCACTCTTCCTCCAAAATACTTTGGTGTACACTGGGCTATTTCAAGATAGCAATCTATGCCACTGCTAGTACAGTAACCCTCTGGGGCCCCGATGATAAATGGTAAGACGGTACAGACTTCTGTTACTTACTTGGCAAGCACAACAGCCGATATCTACATCAGAGTATAGCTTCTGTAGACTGGGCCATCACTCCCAGTATTCACTGCAATTATTCCTATCCCACATACCTGACTCACTAAAACATTAGCCTTGGCCATGCAGCCTGTAGGGCAATGAAATATAGATGGTGTGACCTAGGCAACTTCTGAACTCATGCCTAGGAGTCACCGTGGGGTTCCACCTCTGACCCTCCCCTCTCCTGGGAGCAGGAATGCCATGCTGGGTGCTGTAGGCATGACTATGGCAAGAAATCAATGGTGATCAAATGCTACTGAGATTTCTGAGTCCTTCACTACGACACAGGTGAGTGAAAATGGACACAATATACTTCTAACTTCTCTCAATCAAAATAATTTGGGTTTTTCTTCAACATCTGCTACTGTTTCAAGAATTTTTCTACTACCATGCATTTTAAGAAAACATGTATCACTACTTCAGTATTTCAGATTCAGTAATTATGAGAAAGGTGCTTTCAACATATCATCCTACATCTGTAACAACCTGGGGTTCACACTGTATGCCCTTTGATGCATTCTTGTCTTCTTCTTAGAGAAACTCTAGGAAGCTGGTTTCCTGACAATCACCACTCTGTTCCTAGTTAAATCAGGGGGGAAACTGAGCCCACACACAGCAGTGAAACATCATTTTCTCTAAACTAACTTTTCAGGGAACTAGAATGTGCTCTGTTGTCTGCTGGTTGCCCTGGGCAAGGCCTCCTACGCACAGCGCGCCGTGGATGTGAACGACGTCGGAGTGGGACTCTAACGGTACAAATGCCATGCTCAAACATGTTTTACTTTATTTTTGAGCCTCTGGACAATCACTGTACCAGTTCTTTTACTGCTTATCATAGGACATGCTAAATTACATTTCAATATATGACTCTTTAGTTAAATGAATTCAAGATTTAGATGTTATTATGATTCCATGAAGGGAAAAGTTCTTCCGCACCTAAAATTCCTTTTCAAAACAGATTGAACAAACATGAACAGATATGCATGACTGTATCTTTTAATAGTTGAAGATCCCTCATGTCCCTGAGGCTCTCACAAATGTATCTCAAATGTTAAAAAAAAATAAACAAAAAAAACCTACTATATGACACAAACATATCCCAGAAATACAAAGTATTTTCCTACCAGCTATCACAGGCCAAACACTGTCATCACAACCTTATGAGGCAGGGACAGTGCGTGCCCAGCAAACTGTGGGTGTAAAATATCCGTCCCACTTACTCACAAACAGCATCAAAGGTGACGCTGCTGAAGCAGAAATCTGAATTGTATAGGTGAGGAAGGTATGTATGAGAATTAATAAAATACAAGTCAAGTATACATATAACATAAAGTCACTAAATAAATGTTAGTTATTATTATTACTACTGACATTCACAGAAACATTTATTAAGTATGGGATCCTCTAGGATTTTCAGTGGTTCAAGATATAACTCTCAGGACTGTCTAGGGAATATTTTTTATTAACTGCACCCGAGGAAGGTGAGTTCAAAGGCATCTTGTTGGCACAGGTCACAGACCCCAAAGTGGCCGAATCGGCATTTAAACTCATAATGACACTCTAGCGTGACTCTGTCTCATTAGTAGCATGTCATCCCTCCAAGGCAGGAAGGGAGCCTCATCCCCTTCAGTATTTTGGTTCCTGGAATAAAGCACCTATATTAACTTTCACTGAATGGGAGGGAAGGGGAGAGAAGGGAGAAGGGAGAGAAGGTGGGGAGGAAAAGAGAGAGGGAGAATGAGAAGACAGGTAAGACCTCTCTAATTCCACCATCCTGTAGAAGGAACCCTCAACTAAAATGAAACTGACAGCTGATACCTGCAGAGCTCAACCACAAAGATCGGCTAAGATACCTGTCCATTTACCCAGCACTGAGAGGCCAAAGTGGTTACAGGCTGGGTTTAAATTAATCACATGCCATAAGTCCAGAAAACGGACATATACTATCACACCAGGAACCTGGGGGACAACTAAAATATCCTAGACTGGCTCATCTCAATAGTAAACATAACTCACACAAACATAAACACCCAAGTTACAGGTAAAAGCACACACGCATACACACACAAATAATTCATAGGAGACTCATACATAAGGAATCCTTTTTTCCATGGTATTTCCATTCCTGTTTCCTATTACTGTTAAGCCTAATCTGGAGGGATTCAAAACATTGAAGACACGAACAAAGTCCGTCGATTACACACCAAAGCTTTATTGTCTAGCGTGGCCAAGCGGCGGCAACTCCAACAGAAATCTGAGGGATTTGTTCTACTTAGTTTTCATAGTTTTGCAAGCGGGAAGTATAGAAGCAAAAATTGCAATTAGGTGCCCTTTACCACTATTGGTTATAGTCACATGCCCTTTAACATGATAGGACCATGTTCAATTTGCAAGCCATACATAATTTTGGAGAAAACAAAATTTATAAGTCAACATAATGATAGAAAGATGTCTCTTTACCTATTAAGAGACATTCCTATATTTTCTAAGGTTTATCCGCCATCTCTTTGTCCAGAGTCACACACTAACTATATGCATTCATATGGGAGAGGTAGTTTCTGTGGGGACAAATGCCCGCAAATGGCTCATTACTATAAGGAAACGTTTATTTTGGCTTTTCTCTTCCTGCACCTGGCTAGCCATTCACCCCTTTCCCCACAGGTGTGGTGGAATGTCAGGGAATCCATGTTTTCTTTCCCTTTGCATTTACAATACAATGCCAAGGGTCATCCTGGTTTTATGCCAATCACACAGTACAGAGATTATTCACAAAATTTCTCTGCACACCTTAACCCAAATTAATAAAATGTTCTTTAAGCCTCTTAAAATATTAATATTGATTCTGTGGCTTTTGGTACTTTACAACACCTGCGGGTGAGGCGGCGCAGTGGCTCTTCAGGGCTCCTCAATTACCTCATCAATTATAATTTAGTTGGTACCATTCACTGGCACCTGATGAAAACAGCAAAGAAGGCTTCAAAACAAAGCGAAATGACAAAAATAAACTACTGTGCACTGACTACATTTAAATACCTGGGCCACAAATCTTGAGATCCCTTGTTTGTCCAGTATCCCTGATGAATACAAAAACAGCTTAAACTTAAAGTATATCTGCAGTATAAACAGAGCAAACAGTATACAAAGGAAATACTCTGTCTCCAAGTCCAGAAGATTTTCTGATAGTTATTCTGATAGAAACTCCAAACGAGTATGTTAAGCTGGAAAGCTATCAACACATGAAAGCAAACATCTTTCTTAAGACACACCTACATCAGGAAATTTCTCAGAAGCTATGGCAAGATTGTAGGTTTGGTTGAAGACATTCAAAAACATCAGCTGCTGTGCAAATTTTGCCAAAAATATTGCTAATAGAGCATCACAGAAAATCAGAGCTAATTTAATATTTCAACATTCAGTAGCATTTGGGGAACTGCAAAAAAAATTTTGCAGTATATTCAATCTGATTGCATTATGTATAGCTGGCTAAAGTATAGACACAAGCACACACACGCTGAGTCAAAGCTGTAATGATGTCGCCTAACAAGAGATATAAGAAGGGCAAAAGTTCATAGTCCTCTGGCCTGCCCTGTGTCTGAAAACTTTAATTAAAAATAGAAGTGTTACTAGGAAGGTAGTTAATGATTAAGGACATTTGAGAATAAACTAAAAATGCTTTTTAATAACTCTGATTAATTTTAAGAAGCTCTGAGCCCAAAAATCACATATACGGTATAACTAAAAAAAATTTTCTAGCGATTCAACAATCACCTTAAATATACTTGTTTAAGATGCATCAGGATATTTACAATCATGTGCAAATTATTTTCAAACAATGGTATGGTAATAGTAATGGTAATAGCACCTTTTCAAGTCTAATGAATTTGTCTGATAAGCAGAAGAACTTTATTTTTTGGAAATCCAGAATGGAAACCCACGTGAAAACACAAGAAGATCTCTACTGGCATTCCTTCCCTGAGATATCTGCTATGATCCATGACTCAACACACTACAGACGAACAGAGACACCAAAAACCTAAAGCAGGGCATCACTGTCCAACAGTACTGGTAATGAAAAACTAGGGAGGGAGGGAAAGAAAAGAAAAGAAAAAAGAAAAGAAAGAAAAGGAAAGGAAAAGAAAAGAAAAATTTTGTTGAAAATTTACCAAAACCCAGAGAGATGAAGGAATTCAACTAGACCTCCCCTTCATCAATTCCAAACATTTCCACAGTTAAGAATCAGAATAAGAGATCCCCGAAGCCAGCCAAGCATACAGCTAGCAACCAAGAGAGCAGCTTCCTCTAGGGACTGAGGTCCAGCGAGTGAAGCATCAGAAACTCTACCTCCCACCTTCCAGGGGAGGGTCAGGACACTGGGACACACACGCTACATTCACAGCACAAAGCAGACAATGACACGTAACTTGTCTAGGCTGGTATTTCCCAGACATGTACATTTACGTAAAAGATGTTGAGCGATGTTAAGATATCGCTAATAATTTAACTATAAACAGGAACTTCCTGTCATTCCCTAACAATATCAACTTACTTAAAGAATATTCTGCAGTAACCATAAAAAAAGAAAGTAATGTTTATTGTTACTTCTAAATCTAGGCAACTAAAACAAAATACAGAATTAAACTGTGTACCAAAACTGACGTAAATCTGAAATTCTCATTCCAAATCCCCAATTTCTATTTGTTTTTATCCAATAGCCTCACTGCTGATACTAACATTATTTCTTTCAGTGTCATAACTGTGACCTTAAAGAAAAACAACACTGTGATAAAATGTTGGCTTTTTTTCTTTTGGGTTTCCATTTAAATTTCATTTGAAAAATGGGCAGGATCTACGGCCACTGGGTTAGATAACGAGGTACTCTGTAGTTTAAAAACCAAAAAGGAACAGTAGGAAACGAACGCAGAGTGAGTGACCAGTGGAACACTAAGCAGGTAGCTGACCTTGCAAAGGCAGGATCTTGACCCCAAATTCTTCAAGGCTTCCGAGGGCCTGGATAAGGTCGAGCTCCTCTTGAATGGCAGGGGGTCCATCTGTTATTAGCTGTAAGCAGCATCTAAAAGAAATACGAGACATGTTTGAAAAGCAGTAACATATGTTTGGCTAAGTTGCCTTTCTATATTGAACAACATGAGATCTAACACATATTCATCAAAAACCGACTACTTCCCAAGTCTTCTGTAGATGCTTTCTGTTATCTTTCTTAATCCTCAGGACAAGACTAGGAGATAGGAAAATATCATCTGCTTGTCGAGGAAGCCAAAACGGAGACTTAAGAGGTGAAATGATTTGCGCAGTTACATGATAGCCACGGCGTCACGGCAGAAAGCAAGTGACAGAAAGGATAAAAGTCCAGGGGACGCAGATCATTTCCACCATTCTTCCAGCACAAACAGAAACGTACGCCTAGATTCAGCGACAATTTTGTCTCCCCCAGACCTGAAAAGAATAATCTAACCAACTGCCTAAGACATTTTTTTTGATCAAAAAGGAAGAAGCAGTTGGTAATGTGGAACTGCAATCAATACGGGAGAAAATGGTTTGTAATCTAAGAATCTGCGATATAGCTTTTACACATTTTAAACATTGTCTTAAAAATTCAGACAGTGTACTTAGTATTTGAATGAATGAGTAAAGTTCTTTTCTGAAAGCTGCATGGAGAACAACATTGGAACATGACTAGAAAGGCAGTTAGAGACCAGGCCATGAAGAGCTACTGAACGCCAAAGTCATGAGCCATCAGGGGACAATCTCTCAGCCCCAGGATGTACCTGTATGATCGAGTGATAGATGTAGACCTCTCTTGCTCTTGCAAACCTGTAGGGTTTAAATTAGCTGAGGATGAACATACACTGTTGATTCCCATATAAAGCTATATAATCTCTGTAGTAGGTACAATTCTACAATTCTAACTGCACTTTTCTTTGAAACCAGGAATTCCACTTTGAGAAATTTGTACAGCTACGCTCACGCATGCCCAGACATAATTATGAATGTTCACTACCTCACTGCTTTTAAAATAAAAAAAGTCTATACTTAAATCAGGAACTAATTAAATGAATTCTATAAATAAAGTCAAGCAATGGAATATTGGACAACCATAAAAAAAGAACAAAACAAACATATATATTCATATGGAAAAATCTTCACTGTAGATTGTAAATGAAAAACATAAAATACAGAAAAGTATGTAAAAGTAGTAAGGACTTATTTGTGATTTAAGGAAAAAGAGGACAATGTTAAATACTTTAAAATAGCTGAGGGATAAAGTCATGGAAACAAGAATGAGGAGAGAGACATGGTAAATAATAATTTAATCAATAAGAATGCATGGGCTATTTTCTATATTTAACACAATGTTAACATTTAAATATATCCAGGCTCAGAGCACTCAGTCAGTTCAGTGCCACCTTATATACATATCGCATCATTTTAAAATTCAAGTGTCTCCTTGTGGCAGAAAAGGGGATGTAATAAAGGGAAATACAGGAGGGATAGTTTTTAAAATGATCTCTGAGAACACATGCTTAACGATGTAGGTCCACAGCTCCCAATTTCATAGTCTAGTTGATATTTTCACATTCTGAAATGGAATCCCTTGAGATAGTAGGAAAACATTTTCTAACTAAACAAATTTTTCAAGTTCAAAAACATGACGTGGAAAAATATGATTCTCTCTGCGGTATGACATCACTGAAAAAGAAAGTTACCTAAGTTACCTGTAAGTTTTGCTCAAGTTGAAACAACTAGTGATTTGGCCGTTGGGGTTAGGGGAGATAAATAGCTTCCACAATCATTACATCAAAAGATATTCCAGGCCCTGGCCAGCTGGTTCAGCGGTAGAGCGTCGGCCCAGCATGTGGAAGTCCTGGGTTCAATTCCCGGTCAGGGCACACAAGGAGAAGTGCCCATCTGCTTCTTTACCCTTCCCCCTCTCCTTTTTTTCTATCTCTTTCTTCCTCTCCTGCAGCCAAGGCTCCACTGGAGCAAAGCTGGCCCGGGCGCTGAGGATGGCTCCATGGCCTCCACCTCAGGCCTCAGGCACTAGAATGGCTCCATCGGAGATGGGGAGGCACCCCAGAGGGGCAGAGCATCGCCCCCTGGTGGGCATGCCTGGTGGATTCAGGTCGGGCACATGCAGGAGTCTGTCTGCCTCCCCGCTTCTAACTTTGGAAAAATAGCCCCCAAAAAAGAAATTCCAAATGGGCCTAAAATTTCAATGTAAAAATAAAACCATCAAAGTACTAAGAAACAACATTAAAAACTATCTTAATGGTCTTGGAAATTGAAGGCCTTCCAAAGGATGATGCAAAAAACCAAAACCATAAAAGAATAACAATAATTTTTTTTAATTCTAATAGCAATTTAAAAGATAAATTATATATAATAAAAACTGGACAACACAGTTAAAATATTTAAGACAGGCAAGAAAGGCAAAGGGCAAATGTGCCTTCTGCTAAAAAAACTCCTAAGACTGAACAGAAAACAGATGAACTTGACGAACCCTCCAGGACAGCAGGCTAAGCGGAGCTCCATTCACAGCCCAGGAATTCCCGTGGAAAGGGAGTCCTGAGCTTTGTCCTCCAATCAGGTCTATTGTCCCTAAACAGAGCGGAAGCCGTGTGACGGACACAGACATCACCTCAACATTCTGGAAACTGCCAGAACCGAATTCTAAAGCTATCATGAGTCTCTTCCACCAGAAGAGGAAGACCGCCTGACAGATATCAGCAAAAATGACTATGGGAAGCACACTGGGAAGAAAGGGGGCATGCGAAAACTGATGAATATTTTTATAACATATTTAAGTTTTCTTTCTCTATTCAGTAATAAATAACTGTGCCCTGTACCGCACTGTCAGATTATACGTGTGATAACATATTTTGTAAAGTCAAGAATAAAACCAACAACAGTCTGTGTATTCTGATGCCCCCGCCCTCTCGTGGAAGAACAGCCTTCTACCTGGCCAGATCCATGCAGCTGTCCGTGAGGCTGGTAGAGGAATTGAAGTATTCCCTGCTGGCAGCCAAAACCAAGTCAATACTTTTCTGGTAGGAGACCCTGTACAGGGCTTTCCCTCTCTGGGCTGTGCTGGCGGGGAGGTGGGCGGGGCCGGGCTGGTGGGCGGGGCCAGCGCGGCAGTGCATCATCTGCCCAGCCAGGCGGATGTTTTCAAGGCGACTGGAACACAGAAGGTTTTCTGCAAAGATCTGGGGAAAACAAGGCACTGGAATAAGTGCTTTTAACAGGAGGATTAGATTCTCAATCAAATGAGAGCTCTGATTTCCAAATGAAATAAATTGAAAATACACCCACCATGGAGGTAGCAGTTGCACAACGTTGTGAACGTACTGAATGACAGCGAAGCACGCTTTCAAATGGTCAATTTCATGTTATGTAAATTTCACCTCAATAAAATAAGTCCCTCTTTTAACATTAAACACAATATTTTGTGTTACAATGAATATTTAAGTAAAATGCCTAAAGTTCATTTCTCATTAAAAATAGGATCTATCAGACATGCTGCCTGTCCTACACTCAACAGGATCACTGTTTAAATTATTTATAACCACTTCAATTCTTTAAAATGACATTTTAATATTACACATGTAATTCAGGACTGCTTAAAGCATCTGAATTCAGTCTTACAAACTAAAATATCCAAGCTGCACATGTCAGACTTACACCTAGCCATTAAAATAACAATATACCATATAACACTAAGTTTTTTCTTTTTTTTTTTTTTAAACTTGTTCGTTTGTTTTTATTTTTATTTATTTATTCATTTTGGAGGAGAGAGAGAGAGCGCGCACGTGCGCGAAGTGGGGGAGGAGCAGGAAGCTTCAACTCCCATATGTGCCTTGACCGGGCAAGCCCAGGGTTTTGAACCAGCAACCTCAGCATTCCAGGTCGAGGCTTTTATCCACTGCGCCACCACAGGTCAGACTAAGTTTTTTCTTTCAATCTGCAAATTTAAAACCATTTAAATAAAACAAAAGCCACTGATGGAAAGTATTCATACAAATATCATTGTGTTCTACTAAGTAACAAATAGCATCAATTAACATGTTTTTTTCTATAATTAATATTATTTACTTACTCCAGAAAAGTTTTAAACAAAAAGAACCTTTTAAACAAATCTACACCAATAATACCAATATATAATTAGAACAAGAATTTCCCTAAAAATGCTCTTCCCAAGAACACCACTGTTGAATAAAGAGAGCCCAAAAATAGAAAAAATTGAAAAAAGATAGTAAAACTATCTGATTTTTATGTTTCTAGGCTTCTGGGAACGTATCTTTAGATAGGACTTCAATGAAATTACTGGTAAGAATAAAATTATTAATATCTTTGAAAGATCTGCTATAAAATACAAATTGTGACAGAAAGTATATTATCAATATATTATCAATGAGCAACCCTAATCACTTCATCTTACAAGTGAAAATGACTTACTCTAACTGACCCAAATGACTTAGATGTAACAGTTTCTCTGTTCCTTTGTTTTATTCAAGTAAGCCATAAGGAGTCAATGCCCAATACTGAAAAACAGAATTCACTCACTTTAAATTTTAAAAGGTTGTGCTAAAATGAAGAATATAACTTTTAGCTCTATAGTCTGCAAAAGTTTCAAACTGTACCATTGGAACTTTCAAATTATTTTCCAAGGACAGCAAAATCTATATAATAGCCAAAAGTCAGTAAGACAATACAGCATAATTAATAGGTACCAAACAATATTTAACAATGAATGGTTGCCAAATCTTTCCTTAAATTTAATCTATTTTCTTTATTTTGAAATTAAATTTAATGGAGTTACACTGATCAGTAGAGCACATATGTTTCAGGTGAACATCTCTATAGCATTTGAACTGTTGACTGTGTTGTGTACCCATTACCCAGGGTCATGTCATTTTCCATCACCGTATATTTGTCCCTCCTTACGCCCCCTGCCCTGCCTCCTTCCCCAGGTAACCATTTCACTTTTATCTATGTCCTCCATTCTCAGGTTTATCCAACCTATGTGCGATATATATTTGTCCCTCTCTTTATTACCTTCTTCTAGAACCATTTCAAAACTGTTAAAACTTTTCTTTGCCCTGGCCGGTTGGCTCAGCGGTAGAGCGTCGGCCTGGCGTGCGGGGGACCCGGTTCAATTCCCGGCCAGGGCACATAGGAGAAGCGCCCATTTGCTTCTCCACCCCCCCTCCTTCCTCTCTGTCTCTCTCTTCCCCTCCCGCAGCCAAGGCTCCATTGGAGCAAAGATGGCCCGGGCGCTGGGGATGGCTCCTTGGCCTCTGCCCCAGGCGCTAGAGTGGCTCTGGTCTCGGCAGAGAGATGCCCCGGAGGGGCAGAGCATCACCCCCTGGTGGGCAGAGCATCGCCCCTGGTGGGCGTGCCGGGTGGATCCTGGTCGGGCGCATGCGGGAGTCTGTCTGACTGTCTCTCCCCGTTTCCAGCTTCAGAAAAATACAAAAAAACAAACAACCAAAAAAAAACTGTTAAAACTTTTCTTTAAATGTTTTCTCCAAGGGGAAAAACTAATGGTCAAAGGTCATTGAAATATCAAAGCACAATAAAAATATATTAAAATATAACAAAAACAATTTAGTATGTCAAGTTGTTTATGACAGATTACACAGAAGCTATTTCAAGTGTAATATACTTATAACCAAATTTTCAATCAGAATCAGAAACAGGAAAATATCAAAATAATGCCACTCCAAATTTAAAACACTGCTTCAGACATACTAACAACAGTTAGGTTTTGGATCCGTGTGCATAGAGATTTTTGCCCCTGAAACTGGATTTCAAATTTTACATTAGATGCAGAAGAGGAAGTTACTGGCAATCATAGTGGTCAAGACTGTAATCACAAATATAAACATTAGACTTAGTCAAGCATTTAGAAGCCTGAAGCTCAACTATAAAACCATTCATTTCTCAACAATCTACATCCTCTTTTGTTAAAATCATCTTGAATTAAAATACTAACCTCTTTCATAAAACGGTCTCATTTTTATAACTCTCATTCTATCAATGGGTCATGCTTTTGCAGAACACAGTGACACAAGAAATATTCTATATTTTGTATCTGGCTTATTTAACAGAAAAATCCAATTGAGAACCATCTTTTAGACTTAAAATTAAAAATAGGTTATTTAGATAATTTTTCTATATAAACTTATGAGAAATTTGGTGGTAAAATACATATCTCCCAAAATAATGAGTAAATCCCCCTTAGTTGTCCTCCTGGTCCATCAACAACCAATCCTTAAGTATCCTCTATGTCCCAGGAGGTATAAATGCACTGGTGAACATGAGGATGAACAAGATGTGATAACCAAATGGAAGAAACCGCACAGAAACAAGGAACTAACCACACTGGAGAGGAAGACAAGTTATACAAAAGAACAAAGAAACGCATCATAGAGAGTGTAATTAGTGAGCTGAGCCCTGAAAATTATCAGCAATTTTCAAATAAAAAAAGAGAAATAAATATAAATACATCAGGCAAAGGGAACAAGATAGGCAGGCACAGAAACACAGAGCAGCACGTGCGTGGGGGTATTCATGAGATCTGGGTACCCAGTGACCTGATGGGGGGTCAGAGGTGACAGGGAAGGGGGGGAGGAGGAGGGAATGTTGCAACTTTCTCTGCCATGTTGCGTAGTGTGGATACTCCCCAAAAGTAGAAAACACGGGTACGTAAAGACACACGCACCCGTGTTCATCACAGCATTGTTCACAGAGGCCAAGACATGGAAACAATTACAGTGTTCCTCAATAGAGGACTGGATAAAAAAGATGTGGTACATACAGACAACAGAATACTACTCAGCCACAGAAATGATGACATAGTGACATTTATAACAACATGGATGGACCCCAAAAACATTGTACTGACTGAAATAAGTAAATCAGAAAAAGCTAAGAACTGTATGATTTCACACATACGTGGGATATAAAACTGAGACTCGTGGACGTAATTAAGAGTGAACTGGTTACCAGAGGGAAGGGGATATGGGGGAGGGGTACAGAGGGAGGGGGTGGTGAAGGTAAGGGTATAAAGAGGGACAAATATAAGGTGACGGAAAATGATTTGACTTTGGGTGATGGGTACACAACATAATCAACAGTTCAAATGCTATAGAAATTTTTATCTGAAACCTATGTACTCTTACTGATCCATGTCACCCTGTTAAATGTAATTTTCTACATAAAATTTTAATAAATAAAGAAGTGTAGATACTCTCTGATAATTGATTATGGAATGAGCAGCAAATTTTAAGAAGGGGAAAGTCATGAAAAGGTCTGTTTTAGAAGAAGAGCCTGAGTCTGTAACTTTAAAGAGAGAAGCAGGGACAAGCTAGAGGATTACTGCAATTTAAGAGAGGTGGGTTCAAAACCCTAGGCTTGCCTGGTCAAGGCACATATGGGAGTTGATGCTTCCTGCTCCTCCCCCCCTTCTCTCTCTCCTCTCTCTCTCTCTCCCTCTCTCTCTCTCTCCTTTCTAAAATGAATAAAAAAATAAATTAAAAAAAAAGAGAGAGGTGAAGACAGGACAGATTTTACACACTTTTCTCAGGCACATTAAGTAAGTTTTAGTAACCAAAACTGTGGAAGTGAGAGGAGTCAAGTAGGATTCAGTTTCCTAGCTGAGGATTATTAACCTACTAACTAAATGGTGTGCAATGAACAAAGAGAAGACAGGAAGTTAGGCGGGAGAGTATACTAAACTAGCAGCTGTCATTCAATAGCACTTACAATCAAGTTCGTGCGCATCACCTTTGTTTTCATAAACGATCTATAACGACCACAATGTCTACATCAAGAGGAAAAATTACCTCATAGCAAGCATCGGGCTCTAGACACGTGTAAACATTCTGCTGCATAGTCAGCATGTCCTGTAGCAACATTCGCCAATGAGACTCACTGACAGGAGGCTGCCTGCGGGAAAAGGAAGAGGAAAAGAATTATAATAATCCATGAACTCTCTCCAACTGGCCAAAAGTTAAGAAAAAAATACTGGTACCACCATTCTCTATGCCACACTAGCTCCCGAATCATCAACAGAAATCTACTTCATCTGAGTTTCCAGGAATAAACTTGGGATAGAGACAGAGGGGACATAGGGCAGCTCTGCATCAGAGCTCGAGATGCTGCCAAAGCGGTCCGTCGTCGGCCACCTAGAACAAAACTGGGGTGGCGTTCAACGGTGGTGGTAAGAATAAGCGGGGAGTTCCCGGGGTGCAACCCAGCACAGTAAGATCCAGCAGCCATGGTCTAGCAAAACAAGCTCTGGACACAGGAGAGTCAGCCTCGAGTCCCATCTTCTTCACTCTGCCATCTTCGGCAGGGCATCTGCTTAACCTCCACTGCATGGGCAGGGCCACAGGCCACCCCCCGGTCACATGGCATCATCTGGAGGCTGGGACCCCAGCTCAGCAGCAGAGAGACCTCGCTGCAGTCCACAGAGCACCTGACCACAGAGTGCTGCAGGGTTACCTTCTTCCAGGTGACGGCCCGGAGCAAGAAGACAGAGCCTCATAGGGCAGTGCTCCCCAACCTTTTTTGGGCCATGGATCGGTTTAATGACAGAAAATATTTTCACGACCGGCCTTTAGGGTGGGATGGATAAATGTATCACGTGACCGAGATAAGCGTCAAGAGTGAGTCTTAGACGGATGTAACAGAGGGAATCTGGTCATTTTTAAAAAATAAAACATTGTTCAGACTTAAATATAAATAAAATGGAAATAATGTAAGTTATTTATTCTTTCTCTGCGGACTAGTACCAAATGGACCGGTATCGGTCCGCAGCCCAGGGGTTGGGGACCACTGTCATAGGGGAGTTGCAGGAATTACCTTTCTGGCTTAGGAAGAGGCTTCATGCTCCACAACAGCCAATCTCTGTTGTAACAATTCCATCAGCAGAGTTAAATGGTCCCCTCAAGATATGCCAGTGACCACACTCAGGAAAGCCCAAAGTCCAAGGCCCCAACCATATCAGGTGCTCTAGCTCATTTACAATTCCTCCCGGAGGCAGGCTACCCGCAGGGATCCGCCTTCCACAGCAGCAAGGCCTGACCAAACTAGCTGGTCAAACACCATTTCACGTGGGTGCCCAGGATGACCGAGTTAGGGTTAACAGTTAGGTTCTCCTGACAACGGGGAAAGGGCCCGGTGGGCAACTTCACCCACAGTCACATATTAGCTGCACAATTGTGAGCAGGTCATTTACTATTCCTGAATTTCAGTTTTCTCACCTAAACCCTGTCTCAGGAGTGACAAGGGGTGGAGGCAATCATCTTGGATGAAACTCAGGCATGGAAGCAAGATGTCCCTACATATCACAAAATAAAGTCCATTACCTGTATGGACTTAAATATGTTCCTTAATTTGTCTAACCTTCAGATTCTCTTTTTCTATAATGTGAGGGTTAACTGAAATGAAAATGTATGAGAAGACACTGCCCCCACTTTTCTGGCACAAAATAATATTCAATAAATGTGAATGAATGGAATATGAAAGTTACCAAAATCTTGGTTTCTTTTTTTATAGCCATGATTACTATTATCTAGTGGGAAGAAGACTCGCTTTAATCCTCTCTGCCTCTTTGTTGAATATCTATGAGCTCGAAATCATCACTTAATTTACTTTCTAATCTTGAAATTCTACATAAACATGAATTTCATTGTTTGGAAAGGGCACATTTTGTTTTGTGTTGTGTTGTGTTAAGTCAAACACCAAACAAATGTTTCTTTTTCATGCATCTTTTTCTTCTTTATGCATTAAAAACATAGCAAACAAACCGTTTCTGCATAATAGCATTGCTGTGGGGGAAAATGTAGATTCAGGAGCATTCCTGTGAGAATTCTGGTCTTCAGGAATTTTTCACGTAAAACTATTAATAAGCATATGCCTCATTTGCTTATAGCATTTTATAGTTTTTTACACAAAATAAACAATTACTTCCATTCCACATGCAATAAAGCAGAAAAGGAATTTCTATTTGCAGCATACAAATATACAAAACTGATATATTCGCAAGTCCTCCAGGATAATCCCTGAAATGTTTCCATCAGTCAGCCTGGTATGTGAACTCTTTACGTGGGCTGGAAAGAACAAGAGGGCTCTCTTTCAGATTTGGCTTGCAGAGACGTGGCAAAATGTTTGATGAGCTGAGCATCCACCTCTCACCTGCCTGAAAGAATCAGGCCTAGGCACTGTCTGGTGGAATTCAAGTTCTCATGGCCCAGCTGTTCCCCTGGAAGCCATCAAGCCCAGGACAGATGGTACTATTGTTTTCTAACACATGGCTACCCATAAGTACAGGTTCTAATTAAAATAGATTATAGGACATTATTTACAAAGAATTTTCAGAATACATTCAGTAAATAAGAAACAAGAGTGAAACTTGAAGGCACTATACAAGAGGTTTGCAAATTGCCAGAGAGATCTCTGAATGCAAACATTATGTATCAGTTACAACGTTGTGATAGAAGCACATTTTCCAGAGATAGTAGTACACTCAAGATGGTAAAACTTCATTTGTAACATATTTGAAGAAATCTGCCACCATTTAGAATAGTCTATATAGGTGCAGAAAGCAAGACTACTATTGTGGCATATGTGAAATAATTAATGTTCAAGTTGACTACTTGGAGAAAAGAAGCCATTCTCTTATACATTTGCACAAAGTAGAAAGGCAGGAGTAGAATTAACTTCAGGACTTCACAAATATTTGGGGGACTCAATGGAAGATGCTAGATAACCTAGCAGCAACAACAAAGCTGTTTTATAGAGTCAGCATGATCAGGAATAATGTCCACTTATTTATAGTTGGACAATTAAGAATTTGTTTTAATCTTAAGATGTAAATTTCCAAAACCTTCTAATATACTCACATAATAATTTTTGAGAGAGGGCCATTGCTATGTAAGATCCCATATTAGATGTCTGGTAAATATAACACTTGCCCTGGAGAACTTTATGACCTCAAGGGAATATATGATACGTATCATGTCAATCATTACAGTACACTGCAGGAGGCGGGGGGGGGGGGGGGAGGCAGCTACAAAAACAGGAACTTCTTAGGAAGGAGAGTGCCCTAAACAAGCCAATTCTGATTCCATTTCATAAGCAACCTTCCATTGTCAACTGAGGCTCTTACTGCAGGAGTCACCTGGGAGGGCAGGTTTACTCATCCACCAATTCACCATCTCATGGCCATAGCTGCTGGAGTGCAAGTACAGTGGGCATTCATTCCCTTATAACCATGCACAATTAACCCACACCTGGCAGCCTGGTTCTCTCGAATCAGACCTTGACAGAAAGGCCCGATCTATATGTTGCCTATAAGAAACTCACTTCAGAGATGACGTCAGCGTAATGGCGCGGTAGGAAGCGATACCGATAAATCTCCCCCAAAACTCAACAAGATCTTCAACCAGAAACAGAAAAACCTATCCTTGGAGCCTCCAGATGTTTCGCAATACACTCGAAGGTATGGTCGAGCGAAAAATTGGCTAAATATATAATGAAACCCCGAAGGAAATAGGGAGTAAGAAATACTCCGCTTTCCTCACTAACCTTAACAGGGCGGCTTTCACTGGGAACTGAGAATATAGAAACTGAGGCAGGCAAAGGGGGTGAATAGATACAAGTCGCGGCACAAATGGCCGAACCAGGCTGTGGCACGGAGATCCAAGCCGAGGAAAAACTGCCTGCGGCAACCCAGTCAATACAAGCTAAGACTCGCGCCAAACCCAGACAAAGAAAGACAAGTGGGGCAGCCATTTTCCCCAATCTCCTGGTCGGCGCATGCAGATAGTAGGCGAGAAATTCCTTCCAAAGCCCCGGAAGTGGGCGCCCGGGTTATCCCACAGAAAGGCAGAGTCAGGGGCTTTGTGTGGGCCAAAAGCGGGATCTCCGGGCCGCCCCAGCGCCCTGAGGGAGCCGCGCACGGGGAGGGAGCGAGAGACAATTCCAACGCTGCAACTTTTCCGTGCGGGAAGGGTTTCACTCAGAGGGTGAGGCAGCCGGCCTGATATCCTGGTCAGCGCGCATGGAGAGAGGGCAAGAGATTCCTCCCAGCACCTCAGGAGTGGGCACCCGGGTTATCCCACAGAGGGGCAGAGTCAGGGGCCTTTGTGTAGGCCAAAAGCGGAATCTCGAGCCGCGCACAGGGAGGGAGCGAGAGCCAATTCCAACGCTGCAACTTTTCCGTGCAGGAGGGGGTTTCACTAAGAGGGTGAGACTTCCGGCCTGATATCCTGGTCTGCGCGCGCAGATAGTGAGCGAGAGTTTCCTCCGAGTGCCTTGGCAGTGCGCGCCCGAGATATCCCACAGAGGGGCAGAGTCAGGGGCCTTTGAGTGGGTGGAAGCCCTGCCTGATTATGCTAGCAGCTCTGACTGACTGAGCCTTACCCAGAACCCTGTGCTGAGTGGGAATAGAGTGGGGAGTTGCCAGCTCTTTGAGCCTCTAACTATCCAGGCAGAGGCAGCAGCAACCCCATAGCTGGATTATCAGGCTACTAATTGAGGAAGGAAAGACTAGGAGAGAGGCTCCAGGAACACGGACTCAATCACTGTTGGAGCCTATAAATGTTAATGAGCCTCGACTGCCAACAAGACTGAAGCACAATACATGACATCGCCATAGAGACTTAGCAACTGCAAACCTCTATCTGAGCGTGACAAAAGGGCAGAACCCGGGGTACAGAGTCACCGACCAGGAAGAGGGAGAGAAAAGAAAAAGCAAGAAGATAACCTCTCAAAATCAAGAATAATCCACAGACTTTATAACCTATCCCATTTTATTATATTTGTTCGTTTGTTTCTCTTATCTTCATTCTTGATTTTTTTTGTTCCTCCTACAATTTGGTCGTTTAACTCTCTGCCAGTCTTCCTCTCTCCTCTCCTTGAACTACACTACCCATAAGTGTTACATCTCCCATTATCTTTTCTCTCCTCTTCCTTTCTCTCTATGAGGGTTGCACTCCAAAACCCTTAACTCACTCTCTCTCTCTCTTTTTTCTTTTTTCTCCTTTTAGTGGTTCCCTCTTTTTTTTCTCTCTCTCTCTCTTTCTTTTCTCCCTCTATATTAGTTTCTTCCTTTCTCCTTTACGTCTCCTCTCATTCAAACCTCAATAACGAACAAATTATCTTATCTGGGACTCAAACTTATGTTTGTGGCATTTTGGGGGGTTTTTACTTCACCTTTTTAACTCACTAGCAGTGCTCTCATCCCTGGCTCTCCATTTTATCTAGTTCTTGTTCCACTAAATACAATAGTAATTTTTTAATTTGTCCCCCCATTTTCCTGTTTCCCTCTTATTCCTCTCATCTAACTCTTAGTCAACCAACACCTATAAGCAAATCATTTTATTCTTGACCAAAATTTTTTCCTAATTCGCTTTTTGTGGGTCCATACCCCCTTTTTTTTCTGGTTTGTTTTTTTTTTTTTTTTTGCCCCTTTATTACTTCTCCCCAATTCAGGCACTCTAGTACAGGCATTGTTTGTTCTATTTAGTACAATATAATTCACAGTTCACCACAAGATTTTCTCAAGAAAGGGGGGAGAGAATAGGAGAGGAAAAAAGGAGGGGGGGAATAATTTCCTTTTTTCTTTTTTTTTAATTTTTTATTTTATTTTTCTTTATTTTTTAAAAAAAAACTCTTTTCAATTTTTTATTTTTAAATTTTTAAGTTTTTATTCTTTATTAAATCTCATTAATACTATCAACAAAACCACCCTCAGATGTCATTAAGGAAGACAAAATCGAATATCATGGATACAAAAGAAAGAGAGGTAACAAAGATAGATGAGGAAAAATCTATGGAAAAAAAAATTTAATATATTGAAAACCTTGGAGTTAAACGACAAAGAATTTAAAATAGAAATCCTAAAAATACACAGATATATAAAAGAAAACACAGAAAGGCAATTTAGGGAGCTCAGAAAACAACTCAATGAACACAAAGAATATATTTCCAAGGAAATTGAAACTATAAAAACAAATCAAACAGAGATGAAAAACTCAATACACGAGCTGAAAAACGAGGTAACAAGCTTAGCTAATAGAACAGGCCAGATAGAAGAGAGGATTAGTGAAATAGAAGACAAGAAACTTGAGGCACAACAGAGAGAAGAAGAAAGAGACTCAAAAACTTAAAAAAATGAGATAGCCCTACAAGAATTCTCTGACTCCGTCAAAAAGAATAACATAAGAATAATAGGTATATCAGAAGGAGAAGAGAGAGAAAATGGAATGGAGAACATACTCAAACAAATAATAGATGAGAACTTCCCAAGCCTGTGGAAAGAACTAAAGCCTCAAATTCAAGAAGCAAACAGAACTCCGAGTTTTCTTAACCCCAACAAACCTCCTCCAAGGCACATCATAATGAAATTGGCACAAACCAACGGCAAAGAAAAAATTCTCAAGGCAGCCAGGGAAAAGAAGAATACAACATATAAAGAAAGGCCCATTAGATTATCATCCGATTTCTCAAAAGAAACTCTACAAGCCAGAAGAGAATGGACCCCAATATTTAAAGTCCTGAAAGAGAGGAACATTCAGCCACGAATACTATACCCATCAAAGCTATCCTTCAAATATGAAGGAGAAATAAAAACATTCACAGATACAGAAAAGATGAGGGAATTTATCAGAAAACCCCCACTCCAGGAATTACTACAGGGGGTTCTCCAATCAGATACAAAGAACAAAAAAAAACAAAGCTACAAGTAAAAGCTCCAAGAAGAACACAATAAAACCAAATTTAAACTGTGACAACAACAAAAAGAAAGGGGGAGGAGAGGATGGAGATGAACAGTAGCAAAGGACAATGGAGTGCAAAAGTACTCACAAAATAGTGCACTACAATGAACAGGGTAGGAACCCTTTCCATTACTTAAAGGTAACCACCATTGAAAAAACCACCACAGAAGCACATGATTTAAAAAAGATAGCAACAGAGGAAAGATGTATGGAATACAACCAAATAAAAATAAAAGATAGAAAGATGAAAGAGAAGGATCAAACAAGACACAAAACTAACAGAAAGCAATCTATAAAATGGCAATAGGGAATCTATAAAGTGTCAATAATTACACTAAATGTAAACGGATTAAACTCACCAATAAAAAGGCACAGAGTAGCAGAATGGATTAAAAAAGAAAATCCAACTGTATGCTGCCTACAAGAAACTCATCTAAGTAACAAGGATAAAAACAAATTCAAAGTGAAAGGCTGGAAAACAATACTCCAAGCAAATAACATCCAAAAAAAAGCAGGCGTAGCAATACTCATATCTGATAATGCTGACTACAAGACAGCAAAAGTACTCAGTGACAAAAATGGCCATTTCATAATGGCTAAGGGGACACTGAATCAAGAAGACATAACAATTCTTAATATATATGCACCAAACCAAGGAGCACTAAAATATATAAGACAGCTACGTATTGACCTTAAAACAGAAACTGACAAAAATACAATCATACTTGGAGACCTCAATACACCGCTAACGGCTCTAGATCAGTCATCCAAACACAGAAGCAACAAAGATATAGTGGCCTTAAACAAAACACTAGAGCACCTGGATATGATAAACATCTACAGGACATTTCATCCCAAAGTGCCTGAGTATACATTTTTCTCCAGTGTACATGGATCATTCTCAAGAATTGACCATATGTTGGGCCACAAAAACAACATCAGCATATTCAGAAAAATCGAAGTTGTACCAAGCATATTTTCTGATCATAAAGCCTTGAAACTAGAATTCAACTGCAAAAAAGAGGAAAAAAAATCCCACAAAAATGTGGAAACTAAACAACATACTTTTAAAAAATGAATGGCTCAAAGAAGAAATAAGTGCAGAGATCAAAAGATATATACAGACAAATAAAAATGACAATACGACATATTAGAATCTATGGGATGCAGCAAAAGCAGTGATAAGAGGGAAGTTCATATCACTTCAAGCATATATGAACAAACAAGAGAGAGCCCAAGTGAACCACTTAACTTCACACCTTAAGGAACTGGAAAAAGAAGAACAAAGACAACCCAAAACCAGCCGAAGAAAGGAGATAATAAAAATCAGAGCAGAAATAAATGAAATAGAGAACAGAAAAACTATAGAAAAAATTAATAGAACAAGGAGCTGGTTCTTTGAAAAGATCAACAAAATTGACAAACCCTTCGAAAAACTTACCAAGGAAAAAAGAGAAAGAACTCATATAAACAAAATCCAAAATGAAAAAGGAGAAATCACCACGGACACCGTAGATCAGGGGTCTCAAACTCGCGGCCCGCCAAACAATTTTGTGCGGCCCACAGACTAATCCACAAAGTTCAAAATATTTTGGATAAAATTAAGTAAGCCTAGGGGCCTACTTGTATTTTTCATTTCTCTAGCATCCTAGCTAGATATTAGCTTAGTTAACAAAAGTTGTGATGCGAACTAGTTTCTGGTCGTTTTGTGACACTGAGTAAACTGCATGTACGATTGTGCTTGTTGTACTTATTTTTTTTTTGTTTTCAACTGCAGTGAGAAAAGTGTTGCGTAACAGTTGCCTTTTGTAGACCTAGTGCAGCCCGCCGAACGGCTGTGATCTTGCTCTGCGGTCCACATGCTGAGTTGAGTTTGAGACCCCTGCCATAGATATACAAAGAATTATTGTAGAATACTATGAAAAATTTTATGCCACTAAATTCAACAACCTAGAAGAAAAGGATAAATTCTTAGAACAATACAACCTTCCTAGATTGAGTCAAGAAGAAGCAGAAAGCCTAAACAGACCTATTTGTAAAGAAGAAAAACCATTAAAAACCTCCCCAAAAATAAAAGTCCAGGCCCAGACGGCTATACCAGAGAATTTTATCAAACATTCAAAGAAGACTTGGTTCCTATTCTACTCAAAGTCTTCCAAAAAATTGAAGAAGAAGCAATACTACCAATCACATTTCATGAGACCAACATAACCCTCATACCAAAACCAGGCAAGGATGGCACAAAAAAAGAAAACTACAGACCAATATCTCTAATGAATACAGATGATAAAATACTAAACAAAATACTAGCAAATCGAATACAACAACATATTAAAAAAATAATACATCATGATCAAGTGGGATTCATCCCAGAATCTCAAGGATGGTTCAACATACGTAAAATGGTTAACAATACACCATATCAACAAAACAAAGAAGAAAAACCACATGATCTTATCAATAGAGACAGAAAAAGGCTTTTGATAAAATACAACACAATTTTATGTTTAAGACTCTCAACAAAATGGATATAGAAGGAAAATATCTCAACATGATAAAGGCCATATATGATAAACCATCAGCTAACATCATATTAAATGGCACAAAACTGAAGGCTTTCCCCCTTAAATCAGGAACAAGACAGGGTTGTCCACTCTCTCCACTCTTATTTAATGTGGTACTAGAGGTTCTAGCCAGAGCAATCAGACAAGACAAAGAAATAAAAGGCATCCATATTGGAAAAGAAGAAGTAAAGGTATCACTTTTTGCAGATATGATCCTATACATCGAAAACCCCAAAGAATCCACAAAAAGACTACTAGAAACAATAAGCCAATACAGTAAGGTCGCAGGATACAAAATTAACATATAGAAGTCAATAGCCTTTCTATATGCCAACAATGAAACATTTGAGAACGAACTCAAAAGAATAATCCCCTTCACGATTGCAACAAAAAAAATAAAAAACCTAGGAATAAACATAACAAAGAATGTAAAGGACTTATATAATGAAAACTATAAACCATTGTTAAAGGAAATCGAAAAAGATATAATGAGATGGAAGAATATTCCTTGTTCTTGGTTAGGAAGAATAAATATAATCAAGATGGCCATATTACCCAAAGCAATATACAAATTAAATGCAATTCCCATCAAACTTCCAATGACATTTTTTAAAGAAATGGAGCAAAAAATCATCAGATTTATATGAAACTATAAAAAACCCCGAATAGCCAAAGCAATCCTAAAGAAAAAGAATGAAGCTGGGGGCATTACAATCCCTGACTTCAAACTCTATTATAGGGCCACGACAATCAATACAGCATGGTATTGGCAGAAAAATAGACACTCAGACCAATGGAACAGAATAGAAAACCCAGAAATAAAATCACATATATATATTCAAATAATTTTTGATAAAGGGGCCAAAAGCACATAATGGAGAAAAGAAAGCCTCTTCAATAAATGGTGCTGGGAAAACTGGAAAGCCACATGCAAAAGAATGAAACTGGACTACAGTTTGTCCCCCTGTACTAAAATTAACTCAAAATGGATCAAAGATCTAAACATAAGACCTGAAACAATTAAGTACATAGAAGAAGACATAGGTACTAAACTCATGGACCTGGGTTGTTTTTTTTTTGTTTTGTTTTGTTTTTTGTATTTTGCTGAAGCTGGAAACGGGAAGAGACAGTCAGACAGACTCCCGCATGTGCCTGACCGGGATCCAACCGGCACGCTCACCAGGGGCGACGCTCTGCCCACCAGAGGGCGATGCTCTGCCCCTCCGGGGCGTCGCTCTGCGGCGACCAGAGCCACTCTAGCGTCTGGGGCAGAGGCCAAGGAGCCATCCCCAGCGCCTGGGCCATCTTTGCTCCATTGGAGCCTCGCTGCGGGAGGGGAAGAGAGAGACAGAGAGGAAGAAGAGGGGGAGGGGTGGAGAAACAAATGGGCACTTCTCCTGTGTGCCCTGGTCAGGAATCGAACCCAGGACTTCTGCATGGCAGGCCGACACTCTACCACTGATCCAACCGCCCAGGGCCTGGACCTGGGTTTTAAAGAGCATTTTATGAATCTGACTCCACAGGCAAGAGAAGTGAAGGCAAAAATTAATGAATGGGACTACATCAGACTGAGAAGTTTTTGCTGAGCAAGAGAAACTGATAACAAAATAAACAGACAGCCAACTAAATGGGAAATGATATTTTCAAACAACAGCTCAGATAAGAGCCTAATATCCAAAATATACAAAGAACTCATAAAACTCAACAACAAACAAACGATCCAATAAAAAAATGGGAAGAGGACATGAACAGACACTTTTCCCAGGAAGAAATACAAATGGCCAACAGATAAATGAAAAGATGCTCATCTTCTTTAGTTATTAGAGAAATGCAAATCAAAACTGCAATGAGATACCACCTCACACCTGTTAGATTAGCTATTATTAACAAGACAGGTAATAGCAAATGTTGGAGAGGCTATGGAGAAAAAGGAACCCTCATACACTGTTGGTGGGAATGTAAAGTAGTACAACCATTATGGAAGAAAGTATGGTGGTTCCTCAAAAAACTGAAAATAGAACTACCTTATGACCCAGCAATCCCTCTACTGGGTATATACCCCCAAAACTCAGAAACATTGATACGCAAAGACACATGCAGCCCCATGTTCATTGCAGCATTGTTCACAGTGGCCAAGACACGGAAACAACCAAAAAGCCCATCAATAGATGACTGGATAAAGAAGATGTGGCACATATACACTATGAAAATACTACTCAGCCATAAGAAATGATGACATCGGATCATTTACAGCAAAATAGTGGGATCTTGATAATATTATACTAAGTGAAATAAGTAAATCAGAAAAAAACAGGAACTGCATTATTCCATACGTAGGTGGGACATAAAAGTGAGACTAAGAGACATTGATAAGAGTGTGGTGGTTATGGGGGGAGAGGGGAGAGGGAAAGGGAAAGGGGGAGGGGGGGCACAAAGAAAACAAGATAGAAGGTGACAGAGGACAATCTGACTTTGGGTGATGGGTATGCAACATAATTGAACTACAAGATAACCTGGACATGTTATCTTTGAATATATGTATCCTGATTTATTGATGTCACCCCATTAAAAAAATAAAATTATAAAAAAAAAAGAAACTCACTTCAAATACAAACGCACAAATAAAAAGTAAAATTTTTACCATGCTAATGGAAGCACTATGAACAATGGAGTGTACCAAAAACTATATCATGCTAATACCAATAAAAAGAGAAAAATAAATAAAAAACATACACATTGGAAAGAAAGTAATGTTGTTTCCATTCAGATAACATAATCTTTTATATAGAAAGTCCTATAGAATTTGCAAAAAAAAAAAAAATTATGGGAGCTAATAAATGAGTCCAACAAAATTGGAAGACACAAGATCAATATATCAAAACTCAAACATATGTCTACATACTAGGAATAAACTATGTGAAAACTAAATAAAAAAAAACACAATTCCCTTTATAATAACAACCAAAAGAATAAAATACTTAGGAATAAACTTAATAAAACAAGTACAGGACTGATACACTGAAACCTACAAAGCTCATTAAAGAAATTAAAGACCCAAGTAAATGAAAACATCCTGATCCTGAGTTCACTGATTTGAAGACTTCATACTGGTTTAAGATAATAATACTCTCCAAACTAATCTACAGATTCAACATAATCGCGACCAAATATCCAAAAGATTGAGGGGTTTTTCAGAAAATGACAAGCTAATTTTAAAACTGGTACATAAATACAAAGGCTCCAAAATAAAAATTAAAAAAACTTGGAAAAAGAAAAACAAAGTTGCCAGACTAATACCTAATTTTAAGACTTACTATGTAGAGCTGTAAAACTGCAAAATTTTGCTAGAAATGGCAGAGGAAAATATTTATGGCAAAAGTTTCTCAATATGATGCCAAAGCACAATAAAAAAGAAAGAACTAAGAAGTTGGACATCTTCTGAATTTTAAAAATATGCTTTTCAAATGAAGACACAGTAAAAGAATGAGAAGATAAAGTGCAAACAGGAGAAAATCTTTGCAAAGAACATCTAATAAAGAACTGGTGTCCTGAATATATAAGAAAACTCAAAATCAAAAAGAAAACAACCTAATTTTAAAAATGATCAAAGAAGATATAAAAATGGCAAACAAGTACATAAAAAGATGCTAACATTATTACTCATTAGAGAAAGCTACTAAATTCAAGAGTAGTTACTGCTACATACACCTATTAGAATAGCTAATCTTAAACAGACTAACCATTTCACGTGTCAATGAAGATGTAGAGCAACTGGACCCCCCCTACAAGACTGGTTAGAAAATAAAATGGTAGGAATACTGTGGAAGACAGCTTGGCAGTGTTTTAAAAAGGTAATCATCCACTTAACCAATGGTTCAGACATTCCATTTTCATGGGTTCATCCAACACCAAGTCCACATCCACACAGTCTGGTACATGAAATTTATGGCTTTTTTGTAAAAGCTCAACCTCAAAACAACTCAAGTGTCCACCCACAGGGGAATAAACGAAGCATGATAAATCCATACAATGAAATACTATTTAGCAAATCAAGTGGAATACATTACTGATCTGTGGTACAACATGGATGAACCACATATATTTACGCTGAGTGTGACAAGCAACCGTCTGCCAAAGCAAGTGTGTACCGAATGGTTCTTTCTACAAAAAATTCGAGGAAAGGAAAAGTAACATACAGGGACAAAAAAACAGGTGGGCTGCAGCCCGGAGAGGGGTGGGGTGTGACAGGGAGGAGCAGTGGGAGGGAATTCTAAAGTGTCCAAGGAACACTCAGTAGTGATAGATATGCTGATCATGTTGAATGTCATCATGGTTTCATGGGTATACATATTTATCAAAACTTACCAAATTCTACTTTTTAAATAAGTGCAATTTACTGTGGGGTCATTTTTAATTCAATGAAGTAAAAAAAAGAAAGAGAGCAGTACTTATTCTTAATCACACACAAGCACCAATGAAATTATGTTACTCACTTCCGAGCAGTGTGCCTGGTCAATCGCACCATCAGCTGACGCGCCTCTTCTGAGCTAGACTGAGTGTTTTTAACAAATGAAATTGGTTTCTCAAGCCCATGTTTCTCCAAAAGCTCTGACACACTGTAAGGGAAAGAAACTGTTTCACGGTCTTGCTACTAAACAAAGAAAGTCTAAGCATCTTAAATATACAGGGTGGGGTAAAAGTCAGCTTACAGTTGTAGGTATGGAAAATAATACAGTAATCACTAAGTAACAATACAAGAATAAACTGTTTTGTCTGCTTACAACTATAAACTGACTTTTGCCCCACTCTGTATAAGTAGCAGTTGGGTATTTGCTATTTTTTAAAAAGCAGCACATAGAATGACCCAATTTTATATATTACATTAATTCTCAGAAAGAAAAAAAAAAAGCTAGTAATTATATATCAAATCTTATTTCCCCTACTAACTTTTATTACAAAACACTTAGAAGAAGTAACACACACATACACAAAGCATGATATATCTTTTTCTATAAATCTTTTAGTACAATTTTCCTGTCCTCAAAAAGCAAGCACTATATCAGTAAAATAAGCCAAATCTATTATTTCAATACCCAACTTTAACTCTTAACAATCCTATTGAGTATTTTGTTATGGGCAAGACTGATAAAAAAAGCAATAAGCAAAGAATTTCATAGCTGGAAAACCACAGGAATATCACAAGGCTCAATCTCCCTCAAGAATCCATTCTATAAAAAATACAAAATATGTCACAACCTTCCTTGGTTTAATGTGAATCTTCTTGAAATATCCCACTTCATAACCATCAGCATGACACACACGTGGGCTGTCTCCCAAATCTCACATTTATGAATTAACTACCACTGGGCTTACAGAGGCTAAAGAGCCTTCAATCATTCTTCATAAAGACAGGTCTCCTGGGTCATGTCACCTGCCATTACGTAGGTTAAAACACTTATCACCTATTAATGTCTATGAGATGGAACAGGAATGAAAAGTTCTTATTTTAAAAGGTCAGTCCATTAAGCTGAACAGGGAAAGACCTGGGGGTCATCCAGAACCTATAGGATGTGGCCCGTTCCTTGAGGTACTGAAAGGCCATGTGACTAGGAGGGCCGCCCCCAGCGACAACCAGCAACACGGGGTGAAATAAATTTCATTTCACCTATCTCTTTTAGAAAGCACCTCTCACAGTTTCAACAGGGAGACAGGGGTAACCATGAAGATTTATAAGGAATAAAGCTATACTTTCTTAACCTCATAAGCTTTACTCAAACTATGCTCAATTTTTCAGGGAGGTTGACGAAAGCAGAGACACAGGCTGACCTATAATAGGGAAAGCTTTATTTATTAAACATACAAGAAAAAAAAACACTGTATAACTTTCAGAACAAGAGTAACAAAAATCAGGCAAGGTAATAATAAATAGAAATCCTGAGAAAAATCAAATAGTTAATTCTTCATTAAACTCACAATAATCACACAAAAACATAATGTTTCCTTAAATACAACTCACAATATCTTTACACTAACATCCTTTAATTTGAGTGAAAAATATTTCTAATTAGTAGATTCCAAATTATATTTTACTATACATATTACCACTATAAGGCAATGTCATTATTTATAATTTCTATAATTATATATTGGAATGATAAAATTTATTATCCCTAAAATTTTATTTTTAATACAAATATTTAAAAATCATACACAAGCACAATTATATGCACATAAAGAAATAACTGCTAATAAACAATATCAGAGTTTCTAAATGGCAAATTGGAAAATTTCAGTCTCAAAAAAAGACAATTTGATTTTTCCTTGACAATAAGAGAATATCATTACAGTTACTTAAAGGCTCTAGTGGGTTTGCTATAATCCAGATATTCAATCAACTGTACTGTGCCCAAAAAGAAAAGTTAGGAGTATAATAAACACTGTTTGGTGATAAATATGATAATTACTGCAGGAACTAGTATTTTTTGTGTACCTACTATGTACAAAGTACTTAAAATGCTTAGTCTACTGTTAATTCCATAATCTCACAAGTTAGATATTAGAGATACGAACACACTAGGCTCAGAAATCACACAGCTGGGAAAGGGCAATGCCTAGACATGAACACATGTCTACCAGTTTTCAAAGTCCATGATCTGATTACACTGGCAGTTTGTAAAATAAACTGGTAGTACATGTCATTAAGAAAATTGACTCGTAAAAAACGTCAAACATACATAGGGTCAAATAGGAAATGAGTCCCAGGACTATTTAAAGTCACATTGCTTAGACAGACCTTCATCAGCATAGAGCCACCTGTCTTCTTCTCACCTGAGAATTTGTTCCAGTTGGTCTACCATGTCATGAAGAGTTGTCGTTACCTCTGTCTCATGACTAAAGGATTAAGAGAAATATATTAAAATTAAATTCCAGTAGTAGCTTTAAAAATAAAATTCAAAAGTCATTTAAGTGGAAAAAAAAAGTTTCCCTTGTATTTAATATATCACAGTTTTACAATGTCCAGGTAAAATTTCAGTCCCAGCTCCGAACTAATAATTCAGCATTTTCATGTCTCAAGAGGTTAAAATAAAAAATAATGGAGTATAACAATATTCTCTGCTATAGATTAGCAAGACACGGACAACTGTTTTCTAAAGAACTTTAAGTACAATTCTCCTAAAAGACAAAAATAAAAAAAACAATTATAAATCAAAGGTAGTCTTTTTTTTTTTAGACAGTAAGGGGGATACCATCATTTATTTCCATTCCTATAACCAATAAAACAGATAAGGATGCATGGCCCTGCATGACGACCTTCTGCTAGGCCGGCCTACACTACAGACGATGCCCTAGCAAGTATCCGTTAGGATTCTAAATACTTGGGACTTCTTCATATCATCATTCAAAAGCAAACTCTTTCTAAAGAAGTAAGTGGACAGGGGACTAAAAGAAACATTATCATGAAAAAGATCATAAACTAATAAAAATGTGCAGGTGGGGTAAATTTAGTGTGGCTCTCATGCATACAAGTGAAGTCAGGGATTTGGTGGAAAAGTTTAGCAACTGCTACGGAAGTCCTCTTCTGTCCTACACAACTGTGTGTCCCAACCACAGAGGGAACACTCCCAACAGAGAGAAGACTCCAGCAAAATCAAAGAGCTTTCTTAACAAAACGACCAAACAAAAATCTTTGTCTGAACGTGGACAATTAAAAATGACCTACCTTGGCCCTGGCCGGTTGGCTCAGCGGTAGAGCGTTGGCTTGGCGTGTGGGGGACCCGGGTTCGATTCCCGGCCAGGGCACATAGGAGAAGCGCCCATTTGCTTCTCCACCACCCCCCTTCCTCTCTGTCTCTCTCTTCCCCTCCCGCAGCCAAGGCTCCATTGGAGCAAAGATGGCCCGGGCGCTGGGGATGGCTCCTTGGCCTCTGCCCCAGGCGCTAGAGTGGCTCTGGTCGCCGCAGAGCGACGCCCCGGAGGGGCAGAGCATCGCCCCCTGGTGGGAAGAGCATCGCCCCTGGTGGGCGTGCCGGGTGGATCCCGGTCGGGTGCATGCGAGAGTCTGTCTGACTGTCTCTCCCCGTTTCCAGCTTCAGAAAAATACAAAAAAAAAAAAAAAATTAAAAAAAAAAAAAAATGACCTACCTTGAACACAGAAGCCTCATTATTTTGGAAACTATCCATCTGTCCCAATCTAAATCTGCTACGTAGTTATTTAGTGCAATTTATAAGGATTATACTATCTTTTAAAACCAAATTTTAGGCCTTGGACTAGAGCAGTGGTTCTCAAAGGGTGCGCCAGGGCACAGTGCACTAGTGTGCCCTAGAAGACTTCCAGGTGTGCCCTATGGTATTCCAGAGAAACATGTGCCTGTTGGGGACCAAAAAACCAGCTGGGTTTTTGGAGTTTAGATTTTTGGGAGACAGAGGTGTGGGGAATTGGCTGTAAACTGACAGTCTGCCCAACCCCCCAGCTCACTTGCCTGATTAGGCTGCAAAAGGCTGTTAAGCTGTGGTGCTGGATTGTTTACACTACCCTCCATGTTCCCCAGAAAGACTGGAGGCAAGTTTCTTCTATCCTTTGTTTGGTGTCAAGTTAAGATGATATGTATGGTGGGGATTTTCTGCACTCAACACAATCAAGAGTAAAAAGAGAGGAATTCTTCAATGGATAAGGAAAAGAGAGTTTGCCTTTCAAATATATGCTCAAACATTGAAGAAATCACTAGGACACATCAGCTCATGTTTCTCATAAACACAAGAATAAAAAAACTTAACACATTTGTACTGGGACCTGCCGAATTTACTAAATCTTACTAAGAACGTATCTATATATATAAAAAGATAACTTTTTTGTCAGTTTTCTTATTTTTTTAATCCCTCTTTTTTACGAATTCTAAAAAGCATAACTCAAAAAATGTAACATAAAAATGCTTTTTAATGTCAGAATAAATTTAATTTTGTCATATTTATTTCGTTTAATTACCATAAAAGCAAGCTTGGACCTTATATTTATTTTCTTTAATATTTGACTTAATTATTATAACATATTTCTCAGAAATTTGTATATAGTGCGCCTACAATTATTTGTAGGCTTTTAAAATGTGCCTCGACTTCAAAAAGTTTGAGAATCACTGGACTAGAGTGATAAATTCCACTTAACATCTTTAAAAAAATAAAATAAAAAAGCTCATTTGTCAGAGCTAACTTCCATTGACATACACAGTCAGGAATAATGTTTTTTAAATTATCAGTTTATAGCTCTACAATCAACATTTGTCACTGATTTTCAAGAATACAGTGTTCTTCCTTTGTGAATTAACATTCACAAACATAACAAAAGATTTCTTTCAGTCAGATGAAATGCTGCATTGGTAATATGATGCACAAAAATGTAATTGGATTTAGTAAGTGATTGTTCATTTCCTAAATGGCAAAAAAATATATACAGTCTCCTATTTGGTAAGTGACAACCATTTATCCAATAACATAAACAACCAAGCACTGGGAGAATATGAACTGGCCAACTGGACATGTAGGACAAAGAGAACCACCAAAAATATTCTTAAGTTCTATATTTTCATAGTGGGCTCATTTGCAATTACAAATTATTTTAAAAACTATCATTGTGAAATATAACCATTAAGAAAGAAACAGAACAAAAGAATGTCAAGTTTTCTTTGTGTTTACAAAAAAAAAAAATCTGTTAGATCAGAAATCATTCTTCTGAAGCCAAATACGCTTTCAGCCTCATATACACAGAGGCGCCGCCTTTGGGCCCACATCCTCTTTGAAAACAAATATATTAATTCCCTAACTGTCATGTCTACATAAAAAAATGTTCTTTTGATATCATCGTCCTATTGATAGCATGACTATCTCTTCATGGTAGGCATATTACTATTTAAAAATTAATAGATAAGCTTATGCTTATTTGATCTTACTGAAAAACAAAGTCTAATACATGTATTTTAAAAAATTATACATGTCAGTTGGAAGTCAAAGATTTTACCCTATTGATTCAGGGACAACAAAGGAAGCCTCAGGCTGACAGAGGCAAAGTCAAGAAGAAAAGTATCTCTAATGAGTGCTTTTGGAAGACAGGGTTCAGGGACGGCAAAGGTGAGCCGCCAGCAGCTGTTTGTCTATTTCAGGCCCTCTAGTCTCCTAACTTTACTTCATACGTTATTTTATAATTAAAAATTAGAAGGGGGGGTTGTCCTTTTGGACTCCCTGACTTTAGAACAATACCTCCCACCCCACCAATCTGTTTTCTCCATGACACTGACTTTTCAAGGAGAAAATACCGGTTGACTTGGAGACTAGCTCACATGCTGTATCTATCGGGCTGTTTTCCTTGTGTTTTATTTCACTTGTTCTCCGACCCCCTGAGTTTACTGTACACTTGAGGTTTAGAGGACGGATTCGATTCAGGGTAAACGATTTTACTTCATATTGTATCTCACCAGGTGGCATGTCTGACTCTTAAGTGATGTTATAGTTGATAATTTGATTGAAGGTTTTTAAAGGTAAATTCCTCTTTGAAATTACAAAAAGAATTAAAATAAAATAGTTTATTTTTTATAAAACCTTTCGCCTAATTTCGGGATCATGAATGACTCCACAAAACAATGATCTCACAGTGGGTTGCAAAACTGGTGATTTCTAGCATTCATTTCACGTGTGCATGCGCGCATACACACACATACACACACACTCATATCTTCTTGGAAGGAAGAGACAGGGAAAAAAGATGAGCTAGAGAGGAGAAAAAAGACGGAGGGAGACAAAGAGAATAAACAAAGCATGAGGAGACTTCCATGTCTAAAGAGCTGATCTTACCAATGAAGGACCAGAGAAGTTGAGTGACTCGGCTAAAGTCACATAGGTTCAGAAACAGGCCCACTAAGTTTTCATGCAGTGCACTTCCACATGTTGGCATTAACTTCTCCGGACGCTAAATGTATTGTATTTATATTTACTAGATTTGAAAGAGTGATCAAAGGAATGAATGTTGTCTGCCTTCCACAAAGAAAATATAAATCTGATTTGCATGCAACTAAATGATCTAAAGCAATTTTATATAAATTTCCATTTAAACATAAGCTCAGCTAAAAATTATGTAAATTTATTCCTCAAGAAAGTAAAAATAGATCTAGTATATGATCCAGCAGTTCCATTTCTGGGTACAGAGACAAAGGAAAAAAAATCACTGTGTCGAAGAGCTCTCTGCACCTCATGCTCATTCACTCATTCACTGCAGCATTATTTACAACATACAGCAGCAGGAGCATAGAAACCACCTAAGTGCTCATCAACAGATGGGTAAAGAAAATGTGACATGTGTGTGACATATAGACAGTGTGTGTGAGATACATATCGCAAGGAATATTGCTCAGCCATTAAGAGAATCCTGCCGGTTAGACCACGAATAGGCCTTGAGGACATTATGCTAACTGAAATATGACAGACAAATACTGTATGATCTCACTTACATGTAGAATTAAAAAGAAAAAAACCCACTAAGCTCATAGAAAAAAATACGACTTGTGGTTACCAGAAGTAGGGAATGGGAGGTGGGGTAATTAGATGAAGTTGGTCAAAAAACATAAATTCCAGTTATAAGTACTAAAAGATTTCATCACAAGGAAAAACACATTTATTTCTTTTTATTTTGTATTAATACGATGTGATGAATGTTAACTAAACTTAAGGTAATCATGTCACAATATATATAAGTCAAGTCATTATGCTATACCCCTTACATACACCTTAAACTCATAGGGTGCTGTGTGTTAATTACATCTCAATACAACTGAAAAAAAATTAATTACACACACACACACACACACACACACACACACACTACTTAAAGGGATTACTTTAGGCAAGAGCCAAGATCAAACAATTCATAGAATACAATTATCCCACAAATATGGAAAATAATTAGAAGCACAACTTAAAACAAAGACATACCATTGTCTATACACTTTATCAAGTACTCCTTGTTGTGGCGGTAGTGGCATTTTTGTTTGTTTCTTAATGGAAAATTAATTATCGAGATTGACAAAATTATAGTGACTTTCCCTATACTGCTAGGAAAACAAGTTTATCTGTAGGTAACAGATGTGCAGATTATTTCATTTCCTTCTTTATATTTTTATATTCTCAAAACTCTTTGTAATGAACATTAAGAGAAACTCCGTTTTCATTTAACTGTTAGAATAAAAAAGGCATGGCAAGACTGACAGTGTGGCTTCTTACCCATATCCCCTTTGTGGCAGACACTCTAATATGTCATAGCAGAGAGCGAGCTGGTCACTCCGCTCACAGTTGTAGACACACTCCAGGGCTATTACCATCAGTTGGTCCTGATCGGGAATAATTTTTTGCTGCAGCTGAAGAAGATAAAGTATATTGTGCTAAATGTCAATAGATTTATAGTCACTCTTTCCATAGCCTAGTGCCACTGCCAATAGAATATTAAATAGTTCAATTAATCAGTTGCAGACACAAATCTTGATATTTCTTTAGCTTACAGACTTCTGGGATCTTTAATAATTCTACATGAAATCACATATTAATTATAGAATCAGCTAGAAAAGATCATTTGTACCCATATGCTTTGCATCTGCTAAAAACAGATTCTTCAATTTATGACCCATTCAAGATAGAAGAGACACAGTGAATTAAAAAGGCAACTCATTAAAAACATTGTTAACCCTGAAGCCACATTTTATGTGTTTCAATTACAAAAATATATAAAATTCCTTAACTAATATTCAGAGTGTTCAAACCACTACTTTTCAAGATGCATAATATATTAGTCATTTAACTAAACAGTACTGACATTCTACTTGAAAGAAATCACATTATAATGTAGGAATATTCAAATCCCAGAATACATTCCGTATTTCTGATGCAGAGAGAGAGCTACTTTGAGTCATTCTCTATATAGGATACATCATTTCCCATTGCCAACCACAGATTCTAATCTTATTTTCTAGGATATTAAAAAAAAACAGATCTGAGCCTTGTTTTTCTCATTTATAAAGCTGAGATATGAACAACTTCCTAATTGATAGCACTGTTGTGTGGATTAAATAAATTAATACATGTAGAATATTTGTATGTATTATCACCACCACAGAAACCAAAGTAGAAGTTTCAAACTATTTTCTTAGGGATCTTTACAACCACAAAGTAAGTTTAAGATAATTTCCATAATAAATATTTACTAGTCCTCAACATTTTAGGAGAAAAACAAAACAAATGGGAAAGTGATGGAGGGAGACCAGCAAGCAAAGGCCTTTCTTCAGGAGAAAAATCACGTCGGTGGATGGAAAGAAGAAACAGTCAAAATTACCAGAGAAATAAAGTATTTTTAAATAAGTTTAAGTATTTTTAAAGTAGTTGAGTTAAATGATTATATACCTTTCTCCAAGGTGTTAAGAAAAAAACATATCATTACTGTGAAATCAACATTTGAAAACAACTGTCCTAAGTTGCAAAGAGACAAACTGGTGAAACAGGGACGAGCAGGTATAACAAGTCTCATTAAAAATTAATGAAAACAAATAACTTTTCCCAATTTCTTGCTATGTGCCAGGTACTGTTTCTAAGTTGTTACACGTGTTAGTTCATAAATCCTCAAAATGAGTCGGTAAGGTTGGTATTAGTCCTACTCATTTCTGCTTTACATAAAGGGAAACTGAGGCACAGGGCTAGTGGGGGGCAAGCCAGGACGAAAAACACAGGCAGCGGCTCCAGAGCCCAAGCTCAGCGACCCGGCTCTCCCAATCCTACAGAACTTCACACACAGGTGAATGGAAGAGACCGAGGAGAAATACGGTGATCAACACCTCACATAGGGCAAGAAAGTGTCCCAGGAAGACAAAAAATAGTGAGATCAGTTTCAGTCAAGGGATAGTTTGGGAAACTGGTTGAAACAGAAACCTAAAACTTTGAAGTCCAGCCCCCTGCCCCTATCTCTCTGCATCCTGTCTTCCCCAGACATTCAAGTGTCCTTTGAAAAATGAAAGGCTCTAGCATCCATATTTGGTCATATACATTCCACGTCTTGTGCTGAAACTCTGCATTGGCCCTGCAAAGTGAAAGGTAAAGCGTAAACCTGCCGCCCTGCCTTTACATAAACATGAAAGCAGTAGGTGAGGTGTCCTTGGCTTCCCGCTCCTACCGCGAATGTCTTCTCAAGAACTTAGTCTTGTCCTATTCCAAACCTCCCTAATCATCCAGTTTTATCTCCACTTGGATATGCCTTCAACTGAACTTTCCCAGTCTTCTTTTCTACAGTCGCTGCATATGCTCAGTAAATGCTGGCCCAATGAATAAATGCTCATTCGATTCTTATACGGAGATCCTCTTCTCCTCTCTGTATTTCTTTGGCTTCTTCCAGTTCTCTTCTTATGCCATTTAGCATATTTATCTCAGTACAACCTATTGTGTTTGTAAATCATGGTGCGCAATTTATTTTTTGTATTTTTTCTGAAGTTAGAAACGGGGAGGCAGTCAGACAGGCTCCCTCATGCACCCAACCAGGATCCACCCGGCATGCCCACCAGGGGACAATGTTCTGCCCATCTGGGGCGTTGCTCCGTTGCAGCCAGAACCATTCCAGCACCTGAGGTGGAGGCCATGGAGCTGTCCTTAGTGCCCAGGCCAACGTTGCTCCAATGGAGCCTTGGCTGCAGGAGGGGAAGAGAGAGATAGAGAGAAAGGAGAGGGGGAAGGGTGGAGAAGCAGATGGGTGCCTCTCCTGTGTGCCCTGACCAGGAATCGAACCCGGGACTTCCCACACTGGGCCAACACTCTATCACTGAACCAATCAGCCAGGGCTGACGATGCTCAAATTTTTAAGGCATTTTTCATTCCTGCCCTGTTAGACTCCCAACAAGATATAACTTCCTAGAGTGTATGACACACTTTCTCTTATTTCCATTATTCCTGGTAGTGAACAGTAAACCCCCACTCGGTCCACCTCAAGCTACAGAAGAAAGCCCACCTAGGACTTTCTAAGAAATCAAGAACTAAGTCTTCCCCACTATGCATACCAGATTTGTACACTGCATAGCGAGGTATAAATGTAAAAAATATAAAAATAAATTATAAAGTGTTAAAGTTATGTATTACAGACAACTAGAAAAAGAAAAACAGATGAAAAGATAGTTGGAAAATACCAGAAAATCAACCAATTAAAAAAATTAGTTCTTGACTTTTTCTGTCTCATTTATTTCACTAAGCATGACATTCTCAAAGTAAGGAACCATATGATTTCACTCATACATGGGATATAAAACACAAAGCAAAAATGACAAACACACAAAAAACTCACAGACACAGACAACAGTATGGTGGCCACCAGAGAGAAAGGGGTGGGGGGTCGCAAAGGAAGGGGTAAAAGCCATCAAGTATAAGGTCACAGAAGGAGACTAGACTTTGGTTGGTGAACATACAACACAATATACAGATGACTTATTATAAATTTATACACTTGAAACTTATATAATCTTATTCACCAATGTCACCCTAATAAATAAGTTTAATTAAAATTTTTTTTAAATTATAAAGTTCAGAACACAAAATTAACATACAAAATCAAGAGATTTCATATATACAAACAATAAACAAAAAATTATGGTAGAGGAAACATTTATAATATAAAACAAAAAAAATTAAATGTTTAGAAGTAAATATAACAAGAAATGTGCAAAATTGACATGAGGAACATTTTAAACACTCCTGAAAGACAATAAAAAAGACATAAACAAATAAAATAGAATGATAGCCTTTCTTCTTCAATAGGGTGACTGAATATTATAAAGATATTGACCTCTTAATTTATAAATTCAGTATGATCACAGTAAAAATAGCAACAAGCCATTAGACAAGCTGACACTGAAGTTCAGACAAGAAAACATAAAAGAGCCAAAAATAAATTCCTGGGAAAAAAATAACTACAAAGGAATACTACCTTTACCAGCCTTAAAAACTAAAATTTTGGCCATGGCCAGGTGGCTCAGTAGAGTGCCATTCCAGCACACTGAGGTCGCAAGTTCAATCCCCAATCAAGGCAATATGAAAGCAATCAACGAGTGCACAACTAAAATTGGGGCAATTAAGTAGAACAATGAGATGATGTCCTCCAGGAGAGGGCATCTCAGACAGCAGGGTCTTGAAGGACAGGCAGGTATTCTTTAACTGCAGGAAAAGGGGAGAGGACTATCCCAAACAAAGGGAACAGCCCGTCAGAATGCAAAGAGGCCCAACAGGGTGAGGAGGTGAATGGTTCTGAGCCAGAGACTACAGCTTTCGTGGAGGCTGACCAGCCAGGCAGACAATCGCAGACCGCAAATAACCTTCCAGGCTGCTCCAGAGCCCCGTCGCTCACCCAGGTGGCAATGGTAACCCCGAAGGTTTCCCGCAGGTGGTGACGGGATCCCATCTGCGCTATGGGAGGGACTACTGCAGACACGGAGACGCCGGACCGGAAAGCCCAGCCACTTGGCTCTCCTCTCCTCTGATGTTTATGTACCTCAAACAGCTACGTTTTATTCAAAAGGCACATCCTAAATTGCCAAGCAAAACAACAAAGAGCTGACTATATACAAAGGATTTACAAGACTGACAAGAATTTAAAGTCACGGCTTCCTTCCTCATAAAACATTCATCTCCCATCCAGCCTACCTCTCGCACAGGGTTCTGCTGCCATGAGCAATGCCCCCCCCCCCGTGCACGGGACAGTGTTCTGCCAGCACGAGCAATGCCCCCCCACGCATGGGACAGGGTTCTGCTGCCATGAGCAATGCCCCCCCCCCGTGCACGGGACAGTGTTTTGCCAGCATGAGCAATGCCCCCCCACGCATGGGACAGGGTTTTGCTGTCATGAGCAATGCCCCCCCCCTGTGCACGGGACAGTGTTCTGCCAGCACGAGCAATGCCCCCCCACGCATGGGACAGGGTTCTGTTGGCACGAGCAATGCCCCCCCCATGCATGGGACAGGGTTCTGTTGGCATGAGCAATGCCCCACCCCCGGCGCACGGGACAGGGTTCTTTTGGCATGAGCAATGCCCCCCCATGTATGGGACAGGGTTCTGTTGGCATGAGCAATGCCCCACCCCCATGCACGGGACAGGGTTCTGTTGGCATGAGCAATGCCCCCCCCCCGCACACGGGACAGGGTTCTGTTGGCATGAGCGATGCCCCACCCCCACACACGGGACAGGGTTCTGTTGGCATGAGCAATACCCCCCAGTCCCCAGCCCATGGGACAGCACCCCAGACTGAAAACCAGAATGCTAAGTAGTAACTGCATTTGAGAAGATGGGAAAGTTTACATAGCCAATGAACAGATACATTTTTGACAGACAAGCCTGCCAGAAACCAAAAAATGTTAGGTTAACAAGCAACAAACACTTCCCTTTTTATCTTAATTATCCTGTCTGTGAATGCACATCTTGGAGGACTTCAGATCGCTAACAGAGGCTAGCCAGCACGAGGAGGGGCACTCAATGAGAATTTAGGGCTGGACAGGGGCTCCAAGGACCTCTGCTTGCATCTCACTACAAAGTTCTGTGCCTCAGTGACCATGCCTTCCTGCCTGAGACCCCTCCAATGGGTGGGGGCCACTACCTCCTGAGCCAGCATATCTGACCCATGGCTTAGTAAGAGGTTATTTACTGTGCAGAAGTATGCTGCTCTTCACAAGGTGACTTACCACCAGCAAATCTAAACCACCATTTGAACCAGATAGCACTATAGAGTGATATAGTAATCTTAAGCCAGCAAGAGTTATTAAGAATAATTACAAGATCTGCTCATGAGATTCTAAAGATTTTCATACACATTTTGAAGGTCCTCATGGACAGATATCTTTTTTTCTAGTATTGGTGTTATGGTAAAGCATACAGTTTAAGAAGATAATTGTGAGATTACTATGCTTGAGCCCGGGTTCCACTCCTTACTCTGTGACCATGGGCAACTGCACAGCCACTCTATGTCACAATTTTCTTTTCCTGTAATATATTAAAATATATGCGTGTATATATATATATACACACACACAGTGTATGTCCATAAAGTCATGGTGCACTTTTGACCGGTCACAGGAAAGCAACAAAAGACGATAGAAATGTGAAATCTGCACCAAATAAAAAGAAAACCCTCCCAGTTTCTGTAGGATGAGTGGCAGCATGTCCACATGCGCAGATGATGACATAACACCGTGTATACAGCAGAGCAGCCCACGGCCATGCCAGTCAAAATGTGGACGGTACAGAGGAAAGTTCAGTGTGTTCTGTGGCTCGCTAAATTTGAATCCATGACCAAAGCGCAACGTGAATATCGGCACATTTATAACGAGGCGCCACCACATAGGAATAACATTACTTGGTAGGAAAAGCAGTTGAAGGAAATCGGCAGTTTGGTGGAGAAACCCGTTGTGATAGGCCATCAGTCAGTGACGAGTCTGTAGAGGCTATACAGGATAGCTACCTAAGGAGCCCTAAAAAATCTGTGTGTGAGCCCACATCAAACTGCACTGAATAGGTATGAAACTGGGAGGGTTTTCCTTTTATTTGGTGCAGTTTTCACATTTCTATCGTCTTTTGTTGCTTTCCTGTGACCAGTCAAAAGTACACCATGACTTTACGGACACACTGTATATCTACCTCATAGAATGGTTGTAGGATTCAATGAGTTAACACTTGCAATGCATCTGCCAATAGTAAGAATTAAATACCTATCCACTGTTAGTCTTTTTAGTGTTGTCAGTTTCCAAAATACAATAGTCAACAAACTTAGGAATAAATCAATTAAACATAATTTTGTGAACTTCCAAAAACAATTTTGGACTGAACTGTGCAACATTTTTAAAGAATTAAATGATGACCATTCTCCATACTGCTTAAAGGAAAATGACTTGCAAAGTCTATTATAAAATATTGATAAATAAAACCTACTTCTGTAGGGGGAAAAAACTGCAGAGATATTTCAGATATTTGAGTTTCTACTTACATCTGGTTTGGAATGCTGAAATATCTTCAGTGGAAGTTTTAAGTCCCCTTTAGCTAAAGTTACCAAATATTCTTTTAACAGCTCATTAGCCACACCAGGAGACTGCTTCTCACAGCGATGAAGAAAGGGAACCATCCACTGGTAGGCACTTGTCACATACTTGTCCTCAGGACACTGAAAATATGGTTAAAAATAAACACGTTACACTAAATTAAATACTTGCTTATACCAGACTAAAGTTCTAGAACTCCCAGATGACCAGACTGAGGTCAACAGAGGAAGCCCAAGCCTTTCTAGAACAGACACTGCAGCTCACCCCCACATGGAAACTGAGAGGAAGATCACCCCCACGTGGAGGCTGAGAGGAAGATCGCCCCCACCTGGAGGCTGAGAGGAAGATCGCCCCTACCCGGAGGCTGAGAGGAAGATCACCCCCACGTGGAGGCTGAGGAAGATCGCCCCCACCCGGAGGCTGAGAGGAAGATCGCCCCCACCTGGAGGCTGAGAGGAAGATCACCCCCACGTGGAGGATGAGGAAGATCGCCCCCACCTGGAGGCTGAGAGGAAGATCGCCCCCACCTGGAGGCTGAGAGGAAGATCACCCCCACCTGGAGACTGAGAGGAAGATCGCCCCCACCTGGAGACTGAGAGGAAGATCACCCCCACCTGGAGGCTGAGAGGAAGATTGCCCCCACATGGAAACTGAGAGGAAGACCGCCCCCACCTGGAGGCTGAGAGGAAGACCGCCCCCACCTGGAGGCTGAGAGGAAGATCGCCCCCACCTGGAGGCTGAGAGGAAGATCGCCCCCACCTGGAGGCTGAGAGGAAGATCGCCCCAACCTGGAGGCTGAGAGGAAGATCGCCCCCACTGGAGGCTGAGAGGAAGACCGCCCCAACCTGGAGGCTGAGAGGAAGACCGCCCCCACCTGGAGGCTGAGAGGAAGACCGCCCCCACCTGGAGGCTGAGAGGAAGACCGCCCCCACCTGGAGGCTGAGAGGAAGATCGCCCCCACCTGGAGGCTGAGAGGAAGATCGCCCCCACGTGGAGGCTGAGAGGAAGATCGCCCCCACCTGGAGGCTGAGAGGAAGATCGCCCCCACCTGGAGGCTGAGAGGAAGATCGCCCCCACCTGGAGGCTGAGAGGAAGATCGCCCCCACCTGGAGGCTGAGAGGAAGATCGCCCCCACCTGGAGGCTGAGAGGAAGATCGCCCCCACTGGAGGCTGAGAGGAAGATCGCCCCCACCTGGAGGCTGAGAGGAAGATCGCCCCCACCTGGAGGCTGAGAGGAAGATCGCCCCCACGTGGAGGCTGAGAGGAAGATCGCCCCCACCTGGAGGCGGAGAGGAAGAACCACTGTCCCCCGGTGCTCCTGGAGCTCAGAGTTGCAGCACTGTGGCGGGCCTGGCCCCTCAGTACCATTACCAATGGGGGGTCCCTCTTTGGTACGGCCAGCTCCGGAATGCACACTGCACGATGAAATCAGAGGGTCTTCCCAGGCAAAGAGAGGTTCTAACCCACAAGTGTGCATGTGTGTGGGGGGGTATAAAAGGAGTCAGAGAAAGAAAGACGGAGACCAGAAGTCACAGACTACAGAAAGTGTGTAACAGAAAAGATAACAATATGGTGATTACCGGGGGGGGGGGGGGGGGGGGGCGGGGGGCGGGGGGGGGGAATGGCAAGGCAGAAGAGAGGAAAGGGGGAATAAATGGTGACGGAAGGAGACTTGACTTTGGGTAGTGAACACACAATACAGTGTATAGATGATGTATTATAGAATTGTACACCTGAAACCTATATAATTTTATTAACCAATGCTACCCAATAAACTCAACAAACATTAAACTACAACAACACAAAGCAGAGACAGGTATAAAGAGGCCCCACTCCAGAACACTCTCACCTACAAACCCTGGCTCCTCCCCCTTCTTCCTCCTCCTCCTCCTGTTTTGTTTGTCCCTTTACCTCCACCTTCACAAAACTCCCAGCAGCACACATAACCTGACTGGTTATCCCTGACACCACACAACCCGCTCTCTTAGTTCTCCCAAGAGATACACTTACACCTCTTAGGAGGAGTCTTACCTAGAACACAAGCCAATTTCACCGGGTGGACAATCAGAAAAGAAATGAATAAGAGAAAGGGAAAGTAGGAGCAGAGGAAGAGACAAAAGAGGGATCAATCAGAGGGAGAAAGATGATGAGAGAGGGATAAGGAAGAGAAAGGAAGATGAAAAGAAAGTCCCCGAGAGAA